>NC_090929.1:1485601197-1486226197 GCF_040938575.1 Ambystoma mexicanum
CTGTCTGCCTCCGGAGCTCCGAAAGGGCCGTCGTTGCTGAAGGGCTCCTAGGGCGCGGGCCGTCTCTGTGTCCGTCTTTATGGCTTGGAGGGATTCATCCACCGCCTTACCGAACAAGTTGCTGCCGTCAAACGGCATGTCCAACACCCTGGTCTGGACGTCCTGACAGAAGTCGGTCGCCCAGAGCCAACCCCGTCATCGTAGGCAAACACTGTTGCCCAGCTGGCGGAACGCGGTATCGGCAATATCGGTTGCCACCGTTATGGCGTGGTCCGGCGCCACCTCGCCTTCGTGAAGTATTTCCAGGGCCTCGGACCTCTCGTCGTCCGGTAGGAAGTCCAATATGGGGGCCAGCTTAAACCAGAGCTCTCTGTCGTAACGGGCCACGATCGCTAGGGCGTTGGCCGCTTTGATCGTCGTCGCCGCCGACGAAATGACCCGCCGCCCCATGGCGTCCAACTTCTTTCCCTTGCCGGCCGGCGGGGAATTCGACGTCGAGGCTCCTGACCCCGCCGCTTTCTTCTTCGCTGCCGCCGAGACGACCGAGTCTGGCGTTGGCTGGGCCCTGAGGCACAGGGGAGCAGTTTCGGGGACCCGGTACTTCTTCTCGTACCGGTCCCGTTTGGCTGGTGCCGTGGAGGGGTTCTTGAGAACCGACAGGCCCTCCTCCCAGATGTCATCGATTAGAGGCACCGCGATGACAATCTTCCTCTTGGCCTCCCGGCGCTGATAGAGGAAACCTTCCTTTTTCTGCTCCTCCGGGCAGAGCTGGAACAATTCGGACGCCCTGGCGATCATGGCGTGGAATGATCCAATCTCGTCGGGCGGCGAGGCCTGTGCGACGGGAGACGGGAGACCCGTTCCGTCGTCATCGCCGTCGCCCTCAGAACCCGTCGTCGAGCCCATCGCACCGTCATCTCCCAACTCGTGGGAGGATGAGGAGGGAACTGTAGGCCTTACGGGGGCAAGTGGAGGAGAGGGTTGGGTCCTCTGTCGTTTGTTCTGAGGACTTCCCGACGGGCCAGGTTGCGGGTCCTCCGGCCTGGGCCGTGGTAATCTCGTCCTTATCTCAGAGCATAAGGACTGGATCGCAGACAAAATGGCCGCCGAGCTATCCTGAGGCCTAGGTTTCCGCTGCGCTGGAAGGGAAGGCTGCTCTTCCTCGCCATCGTCGTCTTCCTCAGTTATTTCCCGAGGATCTTCCTTACGGGATCGAACCTTCTCGAATTGGACTTTGAGATTCTTCATGGCCTCGGTCAGTTCCTCCTCCGAGGCTGACTCCGAGCTCGAAGAGGCTACCGTGCCCCCCCTCGCTTCTTCCATCATGGTGGCCATGACGATGGGCTGAAAAGAGGATTCCCTCCTTGGCGGCAGGGAAACTAGTCCCGGAGGCAGTTTCCGCTGGCGGGGTCTCTGCCGGCTTGGCCAGAGTCGCCGCGATCGCCTCGATAGAGGCCTTTGCCTGCTGGGTAGGGGCCTTCACCACCTTAGGTGCGTCCCGGGCCTTCTCCTTAGGGGGAGGGGCGACGCCTCGCTCCCCCTCTTCCGAGATCGGACGGGGCTTCTCCTGAAGCTTACCCAGGGTCTCGGACTTCCTCTTCCCCGAACCGGAGCGCTGGCTCGTGGTTGACGGTGCCGGGGAAGGCGCGCCCTGCCTGGCGACCGAAGAGCCCGACCTTTACGCGCTCCCGGAGCCAGCGGACTCGCGGCGCTTGGCCTGGTGTTGGGCCCCCGTCGCCGGGGCACCCGCACAGGACTTAGAAGCCCGCTCGGACCCTTTCTTCTTCTTCTCACCCATTGAGCCCTTCTCCAACCAGCTGGCGAGACGGGATCGACGGTCCCTCATGGTCCGCTCCGACAAGTTCTTGCAGAACTGGCAGTCCTTCTCTACATGAGTCTTGTCCCCATGAAGACAGAGGCATCGCGAATGTTCGTCCTCCTTAAACACATTCTGCAGCCCGCATCCAGGGCAGCTGCGAAACAGCTTGGGTCCGGGCGACAAACTCGCGTCCTGGACCATCTCGAAGTAGGCCGCGAATCTTCTGGAATCCTCCAAGAAGTTGATTCGACGAAATCTTCACCCTTGAGGGGCGTAGGAAAATCCTGCAATGGGTAGCCGTTAACGGGAGTAGAAACGGTGGAGCTTGAGGCTCGATTAACCGAAAAAAATGTGAAAATTCACCTGAAAAAGCACAAAACACGCAGTAAAAGCTCGAAAGCTAAGCACGAGGACTCCCAACACTTGAATGTGCGGTAAAAATCTGAAGATGGCTGACAGAGGCGGGGCTTAGAGAGAGGGCAGTCATTGGCTGTGGTCAGTATGACGCAGAGATCAGTGATTGGTTACTACTACGAAAGACAGATCAGAAACGAAACTGATACTGATTTTTCTTTACAGAGGATTCCCAGCCTGACGACGGGGAATATTCATGAGCATGTGAATCCATGCCAGACCCCATGCTGGAGAAATAGTGAAATACAAACATTTAGCTACTACTTACTGTCAGGATATCAAATGACATAGTATTGGTTACACCCTATAAGCACTAGAGGGTCGGGCCAGCCATATCTTCTCCTTCATTTGTTTGCAAAACGTAATCTCGGAAAGGACCCCAAATGTGCTTCGGTCTGCATCTGGAAACAACCACTGCAATGTAGCCCCCCTCCCTTTCATTAGCATATGTTAGCTCCTTGGGCCATTCTGTACCATTAGGTTTTTTAGCAATCATACAGCTCAGATTGAAGATCCTCCGAATCTTTACATTGACCTTTCCGATGTCCTCCAGCAGGTATTTAAGAGGGGAAGTACCAGTGGGTTTTTGGTAATAGCATATAAGGTGTCTGCGACCTCTCGCCAGAACTGAGTAACCAGAGGAAAGTCCCAATGCATATGAAAGGAGTCCGCATTTGCCTTACCACATTTCATGCATTCATTACTAACAGATGCGTGCAGGGGTGTAGTGCAATTGATTCAGTATTTTAAACTGTATTAACCAGAACTTAATGTTTAGGGAAACATCTTTCGCCAATCGACACCAGCGCAACCATTCGTCACGTATCACAATGTGTAAGTCTTTCTCCCATTTCGCCTTAGCCCCATTGACTGATGCCTGGTTAGTCTGACACGCCAATGCTTGACTGACATTCTAGGACACATGAGTAATTATGTGGCACAATAGCTGGTGGGCAGGCATTCAGTGGCACAATAATGGATGAACAAGAAATAGTTGGCAGTAAACACAACAAAATGTCTCCTGATCAAAAAAAAACAATTCATGATTGAAATAGCAAATCTTTAAGGTACACAAAATAAATATAAGGAATAGTTGGCGGCATAATTGGTGGGCAAGCGTTCAGGGGCATGTCGGATAATAGACAGGCATTCTGTGACAAAGACTGGTGGACAGGCAGTCTATGGCACAATAGCTTTTGGAACTTGCGTTCTGTGGTACACTGATGGATTGTTAGTTATTCCTGGCACAATAGCTAGTGGGCAGGCATTCAGTAATACAGTGAATGATGGGCAAGAATTTACTGTCACGTCAACTGATGGACGGGCATCTGTGGCACAGCAACTTGTAGGCAGGAACGGCACCTAAAATACCTCGTGGGAAAGCAAAATGGTGTACAGGTGGCGTTCAGATTAAAACATATGGCTTTTGCCAATATGTTCTTAAACATGTTTTTGTGGTTCCTTTCTTTAAAAACTTCATAGGAGCTTAAACTCCACCGTTGAAGGATTTACACTGCTCTGCCTTCCCCTCCCTGTGGTGGGTTGGGAAACGTGTTGCTAATTTAGGAACTCTTCGCAACTTCTCTGATTAGGGTGCAATGGAGTCATTGAATCATGTTACTTTACAATTGTGTTTGTTTCATTTACATGGTCCATAATATGAATGCAGCAAAAGGGATTGACATCCATGTACATGACTTCCATGTACACAAAACCACAGTCAGTATAATTGCCTCTTCATGACTTTATGAAAAAGAAACCCACATATGCCATCTACTCACAGAGCCGGGGGCCGCACACTGCTTGCATCCTTGTACATCTCAACAGGTCCTCCTCGGTTAGCGTTGGTGAACCATGAGCACACGATGATAACGCCAATTAAAATCCTGGAACGGAAATCACATTAATTTACCCCAATGCTTTTTATATCGGCAGCTGCACTTTCTAGCAGTGCATATTTTAAATTGTGTAATGCACAGCAGCTGAAGAACTCCCCTTGCTCTTTTTCCCTTATTCATTTCTTCCACTGGCGTTTTAGTTGCAGGCATACTGGGGAACAAAGCATATTTTTGTGGGAGACTGAAAAACCTCTTCCTTGCCTGACATAAAAAATAGAAAAATAATATTGTTCAGGGGCCACTGTAACATATAAAAGTGTATGGATGGCCTCTTAGAAGTGTGTGTGTGTGTGCGTGCGTGCGTGCGTGTACATGTGAGAGTGTATGGGTGCGCGCATGTGTGTGTGTGTGTGTGTGTGTGGGAGCCCACTGCAGCATTGACTGGAGGCCACTAAAACCTGCAAGTGCACAAAGTAAATGTCACGCAGTCAAAACAAGATGCAGAAAGCCACAAGGTTCATACATTTGGAAACATGTTAACAAGCCAAATTAAATACCAACTTCAGCAGAGCCAAGACCTTCGTAAGTGCTGGGAAGCGTGTGAGTAGGAGGAGTAAATCCCCTTCCATAAAACGATCTATACAATGTAAACACCAGAAAGCCAGACTCCAAACACCCCCGTAAAAGCGGCTTATAAACAGATTAACATAAACTCAAGGGAGGACGGCAGAGTGTCAGGTTGCTGCACGTTCATCGCTGCTGCGGCTGACATGTTGATTGAAGAACATAGAAGCCCTATTGTAAACAAAATGAGAGAACTGAGAACTGTAAACGGAGGAAAGCACAGGGCCAACACGCTGGTCTTGGAAGCAACAGAGCAACAGAGGTTCGAATCCCGGATCTGTGCTTAGAAACCGAACTCAGGTAGGAATCCTGGATCTGAGTTTAGAAACCAATAAAATAAAACTATAAACTCATTAATAGGGGAAAATAAGACCATTTGAGAGTGACAATGAGGAGGAGCACCTGCTCTTTCAGGATTTCTGTGTGCAGGATATAATGTAAAACAAGGAATGGGATGACCAGTCTGGAATAACTTTTTGTTTGAACGTTCAGTAGGCCTCGAATGGCCACCAGCAAGCGAGCCAGGCACGCTTCACTAGCCCAAGTATATGATTATCTGGATGAGCAACGTTCCATCCAATAATAAACTTGCTTTACCACAACGTGCACTCGTTCCTCAGGTGGTGGGTCCACTTGGGTTAAGGGTATTAGGGGCCCGCCCCAAAATTAGCATAGGGTGGCCAGGACTTGCAAATATTAGGTATTAGAACCTTTTGTATTAATATATTATTTAACCTTATGCTGTAGAATAGGGTGACTCAAGGAGGGACCAGGACTCACAAGGTTAGGTCAAGAACATTACAATTGGACACCGAACTGCGTAAGGCGTTCGAGACCTGTACGAAAACCCACTTTGTGTTAAGACATCCTGTCTACTCTTGGACGGCCCCCATTGTGCTTATAGTTCTTCCCCTAGAACATGCAGGCTGTTATCCAACCCATACTCACATGCCGTGTAACAATAAAACCATCCTGTTCAAAGACATCCAGTCAGTGTCACGTGTGTGAAGACTAGTCTGAAACAGGAGGTTCTCATCTTTTCAATGAAGTGTCTTGTGAGTCTCGGGTTCACAGTGAATAATGGGTGAGGATTCTGTGACACAGTAACTCAGATAATAGAGAGGAAGCATTCTATCGCCCAGTGAGAGGTGGGCAGGCGTTCCTTGGCACAATAACAGATGGGAAAGAATGAAAAGGCAGCATCACTACCTGAACAGCATGGAGTGGCATCTTGGGTATGGACAGGCATTCTGGCAAAGAGAATGGTGAGCAAGCGGCCTGTGCCAATGTAATGCTTGACTGACATTCTATGACACATGAGTAATTCTGTGGCACAATAGCTGGTGGGCAGGCATTGAAGGCACAATAATGGATGTACAAGAAATAGTTGGCAGTAAACACAACAAAATGCCTCCTGAACAAACAAATCAATTCATGATTGAAATAGCAAATCGTTAAGGTAAGCAAATAAATATAAGGAATAGTTGGCGGCATAATTGGTGGGCAAGCGTTCAGTGGCATGTCGGATGATAGACAGGGATTCTGTGACAAAGAGGCTGGTGGACAGGCAGTCTATGGCACAGTAGCTTTTTGAACTGGCGTTCTGTGGTACACTGATGGATTGTTAATTATTCCTGGCACACTAGCTAGTGGGCAGGTATTCCGTAACACAGTGATTGATGGACAGGAATTTACTGTTACGCCAACTGATGGACGGGCATCAGTGGCACAGCAACTCATAGGCAGGAACTGCATCCAAAATACCTTGTGGGAAAGCAAAATGGTGAACAGCTGCCATGAGCAACGACCCATCCAACAGACCTCTGCAATCACAGACTATATACAGAGCGAGAAAATGAATGTTGATTTCTTTTTTTAACAAAACTTTAGAAAGTTGTGAAGTTCGATCATTATGTCGACTCTGCAAGTCACTCTTGGACGACGGAACGATACCACTTCCTTATTGCATAATATGCTATGATCACGAGCAAGCGAGGCAGGTCTAGGTCAGACTATAGACTCCTCCAACACTAGGAGAACCACTGTGTAGAATGGGCAGTGGGCTATTAAGGACGGGCGACCAGAATTTCCAAACCAAAAACCGGGACACTTTTCACAAAGGCAACACAATCGACATAGAAGAAAGACATCAAAGGCTTAGCCATAAAATACATATCTCAGAAAAGAATGGGTGACCTCATAAAATGATGGAGATATCAGCACTGTCTTCCTTTCATTGACATTAGTTGGTTTCTTGGAATCCTTTTTGGTCATTTTATGGTTTTTACAAGTATTTCAATAGCATATTGAATCGTTTAGTGCTTTTCCCAGAGATGGGGTCTTTTTGTGGAGGTCACTGGGATGCATTAATGCTGATGGGCATGCTCCTTGGGCAATGTGTGTACAACTATCACTTCTATATCTTAGAATCCCTGTGCCAATCCTCACTTTTATTCCTCTTGCATTTCTGTGCCTCCCCATCTTGTCTATCAGTTCTCCATCTCCTATTTAATGTCATTCTTTTGAGGCATTTGACTCTCTGCATCAGGAATTGATGTTGCAGTTTAAACTGTCTGTACTACACGAGGCTTTCTCTGGAGCTGCAGCCTGGCCTGCACCCACCCTGTGTCAGAGAAGCTCTCCTTCAAATCCTATTCCAAGACTGGTGCATTTGACTGTTTTACAGAAGTGTGTGGTGACAGGTTGACATGTTGTGAAAAACTGGAAGTGCCCCTCCGAAACCTGGAAATCTTGCCACGTTATATTAAGGGCACCAAGGAGCTACAATGAGGGCAGGACATGTATTATCCTAGCGCATGGTCCGATGATCCAATATCCCTGAGACAACTGCTCTCCAGTCATGCTGGAGGCCCATGGGTCTGCAACCTTTGGCACTCCAGATGTTCTGGACTACCACTACCGGGAGCCATAGCCACCATAGTCAATGTTGAGTGATCATGGGAGCCATAGCCCAAAACAACTGGACACCTGCCAACCTACTTCCTTTTCACAACACTCTGCCCCTGGGCAAGTGATCATTTAGGCCAGGGGTTTGTAACCTTTGGCTCGCCAGAGCGTGGCTGGGCTTCTGTGTGACTGATTGATCTCTTTCTTCTGGCAGGGCTCCGACCATTGGGCGCTGGGCTGTTGGCCAAGGTGAGACTATGGAACTGACGCATGTCCAACTTTGAACTCTAAACCTATTTTTTTCTTTCCCCGTTATGATTTGTAGATGACTAGATGTTCTCCCTTGTGGTTTCATAAAATCTCTGTCATGAAGAATTCTGGGTTGGGTAGAAAGGAGGGACCCAATAGCCGAAAATCGAGTTGACATGAAAATGGTTACATTGTTGTAATTTGACTTCCAATCATCCACATATGGCTGTAGCAGATGCAAATAGAAACATCTAGTCGTTTGAAGCTAACGAATCCATGCACTGAGATCTACTGTGACAGGCATTGGAATAAATCATCAGTCCTGTGTTATATGCCTCATTTGTTTTTTTTATTTTTAAAAAACAGTTTAGGTACAAGTGAGAGTGGTTTGATTGTCTGTTGGAATGATTGGGTCGAGCTGTGACCAGTTTACACGTAGGGAGTATTGCATTTGCAATTTAATATAATGTGATTATGTGGTTTGTGAATTATTTGTTGTCGGAACAATATGATTAATATTAGATTGAAAGTAATGCCTCAGCCTTGTTTGGCAAGATGGCCACCAAGCCCATGTGTTTTCCTGCTACAGGTGTAGGCTTTTTTTATAAGCAGAGACGCTCACGGGTTAACTCTTATCTCAGCGGTATTTCTCAAATGCATGTGAAGAGCGGACGACAATACCAATAAAGTAAGTTTACAAATATAGCATTAGTCAGGCCTAGGTCTTGTGCTGCTGCAGGACGAGTGTATACATATGGTCCCAGGAGGATAGCTCAGCGGCAGCGTGCTCGACTTGGAAACAAGATGACACAGAGCCACACAGGTTCGATCCCTGGGTCCGTGCTTAGAAACCTCTGGGTATTAAGCGTGTTATATATAACCGATCATATCATATCATTGCGTAGCTGGGCTTCTGTGTGACTGATTAATCTCTAGCAGGGCACCGACCATTGGGCGCGGGGCTGTTGGCCAAGGTGACCCTATGGAATGGACACATGTCGCAAATTTGAACTCTAAACCAGGTTAGAATTTGGTGTTCCTTGTGGGAGCATGTACAAAGCAATGTACTGTGTGAAATTCATGGGAAATATTCAGATTTCCTTTTTTCTTTTCCCTGTTGTGATTTGTAGATGACAAGATGTTCTCCCTTGTGGTTTCATAAAATCTCTGTTCTGAAGAAGGCTGGGTCGTGTAGGAAGAAGGGACCCAATAGCCGAAACTCGGCTTGACAGAAAAACAGTTACGCTGTTGTAATTTGACTTCCAATCGTCAATATATGGCCAAAGCAAATGTAAATAGATACAGCTGGCCATTTGAAGCTAACAAATCAACAAACAGAGTTCTACCGTGACAAGCGCAGGATGAATCATCTGTCCTGTGTTATATGTTTAGGTACGAGTGAGAGTGCTATGATTGTGTGTTGGAACGATTGGGTTGAGTGTGTGACCAGTTTACACAAAGGGAGTATTGCATTGCACTTTGATATGATGTGATTATGTCGTTTGTGAATTATGTCTTGTCGTGACAATATCAATTATCTGTGTTTTTTCAAATCTATTACTAATACATTCCATTTGTTTCATACATGGGTTTCAATTCTCATGTACACTCAATTAAATAATGTTTAAAAAAATGTGCCTCTTAAAACTGTGTAGGACCCTTTGTTTTCGTTGTCTACAACTCCCATCAGCCCAAGCCAGTATAGCCAATGGTAAGATATCATAGGAGGCGTAGTCCAAAATATCTGGAGAGCCAAAGATTGCCCCGATTTCAACATCTGGAGAGCCAAAGATTGCCCCGATTTCAACATCTGGAGAGCCAAAGATTGCCCCGATTTCAACATCTGGAGAGCCAAAGATTGCCCCGATTTAGCGAAATCAAGCAGCACCACACAGCCAAAAACCAGTTGTCTACATGTGTGAATGTATTCTTTTGTACATGGCAGATGACCTGCCATGAATGACCTGCTTGGAACTTGGTTAAAGACCATGCGCCTGCAGCCTGGTGGGAGGTATACAAAGTTGTTCTAGATGAGGGTCTACATGACTACGAAGTGGTGAGCAGGCAGGGGTCAGAATTATCTGATGCAGGCCATTTTAATTAGAAAGCCATCCAGGGTTTTTCGGGCTGGAACATCTCCGAGTACAAACCAAGGCTCATTTCTGCAATGCATTCATCACAGTCAAATATGTTGTTTTGATGCAAGGGCTCAATTATTTTTTATGGGGACTACACTCATTTATTTTATAACTCCATTCCATTTTGGCTTTGACTGATCAGGCAGTCAATGGATCCGAAAGAGAAATCTTAAAGCATCTCTCTCAGTCAGGGGCCTTTCATAGGATGGATGCAAAGTGAATCGCATATATGCAAACTAGAGATTTGAGCAGAAAATATAAACTCATAATGTCAGAGTGCAAATTAGATGAAACTTTGACACAACAGAAAGGTATGACTTGCTTTTCACAGAGGAAATGACTCTTGAATAAGAAAGGTTTCCTAAACTCTACAGTCAGAGGAAAGCGCTCTGGATATTAACTGACCGAGTTAGAAGAAAATAATGTTTATTTATTTATTGTATTTGTTGGTAGCGCCCAGACCCAGTGGTATCACGGCGTGAAGAAGGCAGCACATAGCGCCTTACAGGTTGGTTAGAAACAGTCGGGTTACATTTCAGCATACATAGTAATGATCAAACGTGGACAGTGGGCTCTAAGAGTTACACATATTTGTTAAACAGTGAGGTTTTTACTTGCTTTTGGAAGAGTGGGTAAGTGGTTTCATTTTGGATATGGTAAGGGAGGGCGTTCCAGAGTGTGGGAGCGATGGTGGTGAAGCAGGAGTACCCATCTATCTTTATGGCAAATCTAGGTATGTGCAAGGCAGATGTGATAGAAGAATAGAGATTGCGTGAGTTGTGTTTCTTGGTAATACGGTCCATGAGGTGGGGGGGCAGTGTTGTGTAGGCAGCGTTATGTGACAGTATGGAGTTTAAAGTCGATACGAGCTTAGATGGGGAGCCAATGAGCATCCCGTCTGATTTGTGAGATGTGACCGGAGCATTTCATGCCCCAAACAGCTCAGAGCGTTATTTTGAAGCAATTGGAGTTTGTTGAGGTTTTTGGTTGGAGTCCCTGCTAGAATGGTATTGCATTAGTCCAGTTTGCTGCCTATGATGGCTCTAGCTAGGGTCGAGGCAGTTGTTACGAGTAAGGAATCTTCTGGAGAGGTTTAGGAGTTTGGCATAATAGGCTCCAGAGGAAGTGATTGCTTTGACATGTATTTGTATGTTGAGTTCAGCGTCCAGGTAACCGCCTAGTGTTTTGACATGGGCAGAGACCGGGATGGTGCTGCCGTGGATGCAGAAGGAAGTGAAGGCAGGACTGAGGTGTATGAGGTGGTGTGGGGATCCCACGATAAGGAGCTCTGTTTTTCGTCATTCAGGCAGAGATGATGAGTGGCCATCCATGTCTGTATGATACTGAAGACGCGGTTAATGTTGGTGGAGTCTAGTTTGTGGTTTCTGGTGATTTTGAGGAGGACTTGCGAATCATCGGCGAAATTGGTGTAGGGTATGTGGAGGCTGTCTCTGTGGTTGAAGAGGGGTTTGGTATACATGTTATACAGGGTAGGGGAGAGACAGGAGACTTGGAGGACACCCTAGGAAATAGGTATGGGGTCCGCTGATTCGGGCCCGCAAAGATCTTAGGGGATCGGCCAGATAGGAAGGGTTGGATCCATGAGGTGGAGTCTGGGGCGATGTGGAAAGTTGTGGTGAGGTGTTTGCAGAGGATTTCTTGATCTACCAGGTCGAAGACTGGAGAGAGGTCTAGTGGGAGGAGGCTTGCAAGTTTGCCATTATCCCTAACGTGGTCAAGCTGGATCTTGACGTCGAGGAGGGCAAATTCCATACTGTGTTTGAATCTAAAGCCTGATTGGAAGGTACCTAGCAGATTGTGGTTTTCAAGGTGTAACTGAAGTTGTGTGTAGGCAGTGCAGTCCAGGATTTTGGGGAGATAAGGTACTGTGGTGACAGGGCGGTAGTTAGTGGGGATGGTGGGATCTAAGGTGGGCTTCTTCAGGAGGGGCGTGACCCATGCTTCTTTGATGGCAGTAGGAATTCAGTTGGATTTAAATGATGCATTAATGAAGTTGGCTATGGTAGGAGCCAAGGGTTCTGTACACATTTTGACAAAATGAGCTGGGCATGTGTCGCCAAAACAATTTAATGCTTTCAGGTGCTGGATGATTGTGAGGACTTCAGGGGGGGAAATGGCAGAGAATTGGAAGTGAGGAGGATGGGCTGCGGTCATGGAGGTGATGACCAGGGGTGTAGTTGGCAAGGGTGGAAGTAGGTATATTTTGAGAATAGCTTTCTCCCTTAATTTCCGTGTTTTGGTGTCCAGGGAAGATTGGATGAGTGTGCATCATGTTTTGTTTTTTAGAGACATTATCGGATGTGGGGCCGAGGTTTCGAGCTCTCTAAGAATTTTGGTATTTGAGCTTGCGTCAGAGATTCTGGTGTTGAAGATGTTGGCTTTGGTAGCAATGATAGCTGTTTTGTAAGTGTCAGCTGAGCAATGGAAGGCTGTTTTGTTATTGGAGGTAAGGTTCTTCCTCCAGAGATGTTCAAGAGCATGTTTCTTTTCCGGAGAGAGGCTAGGTCATCAGTGTACCAGTTTTGTAGGTTCCTTTATTTTTGGAGGTGGTTTTGAAGGGGGCATGTTCGTCAAGTGCAGTGAGCAGTGCAGAGTTGTACGGTGCTAGTAAGACTTTGGGGTGGAATTGTCTAGGGCTGATTTTATTGAGGCTAGGATGGGGGAGTTAGAAGCTCGACTGTGAGTTTACAGGTGTGTCTGGCACTGATGCGAAGGGGTTGTTCACCGATGGGAGTGTTTTTGGTGGTAGAGGTAAAGGAGAATAGGATCAAGGAATGACCTGACCAAGGAAGGGGGAGAATGGAGGATACTTGAAGGGGAGTGTTGCAAGGGAGTATCCAGTCAAGTGTTCTGCCTTCTTCGTGGGTAGGTGAGAGGACCAGTTGACTGAAGTTCATCTCTTCAAGGGTGGCTGCAAGGGCAGAGGCCTTGTGGTCAGAGGGGTCTTTGTAGCCTAGATTGAAATCTCCTAAGAGGATTGAGCTTGAGGAGCGTAGTGATGAGGAGGGAGATGTCGGTTTCTGGATTGCCAGTGTGGGAAGGTTGGTGGTAGAGGAGAAGTAAATTGGTGGTGGTCTGGGGGGAGGATTCCTGCTTGAGCAGTAGGATTTCATAACCAGTTAGCTGCTGCAGAGGGGAAGCCCTGATGGGGAAGGTGGATTTGTGGAGGAAAGCAACTCCACCTCCTAGGCCGTCTTGACGGTCGACTCGTAGGATGGAGTAACCAATGGGAATGGCAAGAGAAATGATGGGACCGGCTGCTTCACGTAGCCAGGTTTCAGATAAGGCTAGTAGGTCTAAATTGTTAACTTGTAAGAGGTACTGGGTGTCGGGAGTGTAGAGGAGCAGCCACATGCCTCTGCAGGAAATCCTGGCCCCCCACTACCTATAAAACCCTATTGCTCCCGTAGACAACGTCCCCAAAGATAAACAGTGGTGCACTAGCATCCACAATGCCCTAGCTAACAAAATTGCAACCTTGCAAACTAAAATTGCAAAGAAGAAAGCATCCTTGAGCCCTACTAGAGCCCACACCATCCACTCGACTAATTCACACAGAACAGCCACCCAACACAATTGCCAACCTTTCAGTTTTACTAACATAGCCATCCTAGAAACTGAAAAGGTGATCCTATCACTAAAGCCTTCTAACTGCCAAGGTGACAACTGCCCTGCACAAGTCATTAAGGACGCAGCACGAGATGTAGCACCCTTCATCTCTAAACTAATTAATGCTTCATTTAAATCTAGCACTGTACCATCTAACCTTAAAGAATCCTGGGTACTACCCCTCCTTAAAAAACAGACCCTCGACCCAGCCATCCC
This sequence comes from Ambystoma mexicanum, assembly GCF_040938575.1. NCBI lineage: Eukaryota > Metazoa > Chordata > Amphibia > Caudata > Ambystomatidae > Ambystoma > Ambystoma mexicanum. The sequence continues at coordinate 1,485,615,033 of NC_090929.1, forward strand.
TACCAACTATAGGCCAATAACCACAGTCCCATTCCTCCTCAAAATCATCGATAGAGTAGCCTACCTCCAGATCCAAAACTATCTGGAGACGAACCAACCACTAGGATCTCGCCAATCTGGTTTCAGACCATTACATGGCACTGAAACAGCCCTTATCGATCTGAAAACACAAATTGACGAGCTGAAGGATAAAGGTAAAACAGCTATGCTCCTCCTCCTTGATTTATCAGCGGCCTTTGACCTCGTGGACCACGCAGTGTTATGCAACCACCTAGCGTCTGCCGCCTATTTCTCAAGTGAAGCTGTAGCCTGGGTACAATCCTTCCTAGCCAACCGTACGATGAGAGTGTTCTCCCCTTTAGCCTCAGCGGACCCAATACATATCACCTGTGGCATCCCACAAGGTTCATGTGTCTCACCTACCATGTACAATATCTTCACTAAGCCACTCTTTGACAAATGGGACAGACTAGGGGTAATTTATACCAACTATGCGGACGATACGCAGATCCTCATACCACTATCTGGCAACTTTGTCGAAGACACAACTCTAGTAAACAAGATCTACCTCATCATTCAGGCATGGATGGCCTCCCACGGCATCTGCCTGAATGATGACAAAACTGAGATACTGATCCTGGGTTCCGACTCCAACCTCAGAAAACTTAGCCCAAACTACCGTGCCTTCAACATTGATGGCAACATAATCAAAGTGGCAATGGAGGTAAAAACACTAGGTTTCTACCTCGACTCCACGCCATCTCTTAAAAAACAAGTTAATTCCTTAGCGTCCTCCACAGCTTACACCTGCAAATTAATCAGGGCCTGCAGACCCTACCTTTCCAAATCTAATTGCATCACCCTAGCCAATGCCTTAGTAATGTCGAAACTGGACTATTGTAACGCCCTCTATGCAGGTGCTAGCAAAACTGTCATAAACAAAATGCAAATACTTCAGAACAACGCTCCTAGAGCAGCTCTGGAAATACCCCGTAGAGCCCACATTTCTAACATCAGAAAAGGCCAGCATTGGTTAAAAATCAGTGATAGAGTTCTTCTTAAGACACTATCCCTCACCCACAAAGGCCTGAATAACAATGCGCCCCATATATCTCGGCCAGACTGACAAGAAAATCCTCCACTCAACACACTAGAGCTTCTAACCACTTTCTGCTTGAAACACCCAGATTCAGACTATCCAAAGCGGGTGGGGCAAGCTTCCCGGTTAGAGCTGCTCACGCCTGGAATGCACTGCCCACCGCACTGAGAGCCAACCTACCCTACACCAGATTTAGATGCAAAGTGAAAAGTTGGCTTTGGACCAATGATGACCTACAATTGCGCTAGGCCAGGACCTATTAGAATTTTTAACCGCCTGCTACCTCTGTTACCTGACATTAGACTATACTAAACTAGTAACCTGTACTTCACTTATCCTGTATCTAATGCATTCTGTATACCGGCTCTGTAATTTCTTCATGTACTGCATTCCCTGTATGTACTCCATGTATGCAACCTAAGCTCAAGTATTCTTATGACTGCTGCGCCCGGCTACCCCTGGGTTTTGTGCGCATTATCAAATAAACAAAACAATGCAGGAGCCGGAAATCGTGCCATGCTGGACACCAGCAGTTGTGACCATTCCGCTGCGAATATTCAAGAAAAGGTACCCATTGGGAAAGCCATATCAAATGTATTCCCGAAGAGAAGACAATCTAATGGAGGAGCTACACGAGGGGGATATGAAAATGAGAGAAAGAGGAGCTGGTGACGTCACAAGAGATGAGCATGTTGCACTGAGAAGATAGGCTGAAGAAGTTGTATGGACCTTATAGAATCAGATGACGAAATAAAGAATGGAGTGAACGTTCATATGCAAAAAGAAGATTGCATGTGTGAAGAGCACTGCAGAAAATGTAGATCGTTTAATAACTGTACAGATGTAGCAACGCAAGTAGACTAAGTGATCATAGAAGCTGGCTATATGTAGTGAATAGACTGCAGGCGGAGGCGCCATTGTATAGAAGCTGGACATTGGTGTCACACGTACAGTAAGTTCAACCCATGGAGAGAAAGATTGAAAGCTGTGTCACAGAAAAGAATTAGCTTAGATTGTGGAAGTGCCGTCTGGCTGGTGTCAAGGATGAAGCAGCCTAGACAGGTTATCTATTCTTGAAGGCAGTAACCGTAAGATGCTGAATCATCCCTTGTTAAGGTGTAGAGAAAGAACACCACAAGTGCCAAGTTTTATTCATCCCAGACAATTAAATGCTGCAAGATGGGCTGAATTGTGGTCTCCTGTCACGTGAGCCAAGGAGGGAAATCGAGTTGGGCATGCGATTCCAGAACTATGATAGCATGTGCTCACATTTCCTTCTATTCCCAGAGATGAGAATACACTGCAAGTTCAAGTTCAAAGACACTCTTCATGGCAGAAGGCATAGGTGATGAGAGACGTTGGGCTAATTGGGTGGGGAGGTAAAGTTAAGTCCACCTCCTGGCACCTGGGATATGAGCTTATGTGCTGCTAGTGAGCCGAATGTTCCAGAATGGCATGCTAGCCAATTGTAGAGGGCCTTTTAATAAAGGGCCTTATAGTTTGAGAGCCAATCATATACCGTGTACTTAATAATGATGAAGAATGACTTGCACTAGAGGTGGGAATGAGTGGTCCACCTGACAGTAGATGTCCAATCACAACCCAACCCTTTTATAGAAAGTATACTTAGATGTTCCCCTTGAGCGTATCATAAACCCTCTTAGGTTTTTTTAGTTTGCCACGTAGTATGACATCACATTTGACACATTTTTGCTATAAAAGTGTAATTTGTTATGAAATGCTTCGAGAACGCGTGTGTGATGTCCGTTGCAACTCCCTGTTTTAGACAATCAATATTAAAACAGAAAAACACTTTTCCATCTTCCTGAGTTGATTCGATTATTTGGTGTCAGAGTTAATCTGCATCCCATCCATTGCATGTGTGCTACCAAAAGAGCTCTAACGCTCAGGAGCATGAGCGCAGATGGAGCGTGTTTTAATCAATGCACAGGCAAAGGTGTTTGGAGGGGAGGGGGAGTAGGTAGTCTAGGTGAGGGGGGCTAGTGGAAGAGTTAGGGAGTGTCAGGAGGGGGCTTTTGGGCTTCTTGGGCCAATTGTGTTTAGATTCTTGGAGGGGGGATTTGGAGACTTTGCAGCAGAGTCTGTATGGGCAGGCTGGGCCTACGCAGGGTGTAAGGAGTTCCTGTGAGGTAGTGGAGCTGGCAGAGAATTTGCCTCAGATGGGGCGTATTGGTACTGGGGCCTGGGGACAGGCCTTACTATACTGGTTAGGCCAGGGTTGGGCTCATATGAGGCTGTTGAGGTATCCGTGTTTGTGCTAATGTTGTTCGGGTAATCTGCTGGCAGGTCATTAATGGGTGAGCTGGTGCGCTTCCTGAATTTTGCGTTCCTTTCATTTAAGCTTATGGTGGTGGGTAGCATCCTATCTAAGGGTGTATACTTATGTTTCTGAGTGCTAATCTGCTGGCAGGGGGGGGGCAACAGGCTATGCAACCATGTGGGTTGGGATGCTCCTGGGGTGCATGCAAGCAAAATGTTAGGTCGGTTCAGTTGGGTGCTTGTTTATGTCTGAGGTTGGTGACCCAATGAGAGTGCTGCATGTGTGCAGCACTGCATCTTGGAAATATGTTGCACGCTGGGGGCAAGGCTGAGAATTGCAAGTGTTTCGTTAAAGGCTGTCCTGTAGTAGCTGTAGTCGAGCGGTTGTTTGAAGAAGTGGATCTGATGGCCGTTTGAGGCCCGGGTCTCTCTTGCGCAGGCGTGAGGGAGCTTATGGAGTGTAGTGGTTGGGAGGGGAAGGATACGTCATGTGGCATAGGAGTGGGTCTGGTGCCTGCACGTTGTGTATGTTGGGGGACAGCAAGTTGGCATGGTGGGTCTGACCATGTTTAAGGGTGCGCAATAGGGCAGAGATTGCTATTTTTGTTGAGGTGCATGGGATCTCAGAGCTATCACGGGAATAGCATCGGGGTATCACCAAGGTTTCCATAGTGAGCTGAACACTGGGAGTTCCTTTGGTGGCCTTTGCATGACGAGCGGATTCGGCAGAGCTCGAGGCAGGTGTGAGAAAGCTGCTTGGGTGGGGCAATGGAATGAAAGAGTAGCAATGCAGGCACACCTGTGTGGCCCTTTCTGTATAAACGGGAATATATTTGCAAATGTTGTTAGTTTCATACTCTAAGGTTTGACTACAAAGGACATGTGCATCAGCATTGTGAGAGGAATACGTGACGTGTGCATCAGCATTGTGAGAGGAATACGTGACGTGTGCATCAGCATTGTGAGAGGAATACGTGACGTGTGCATCAGCATTGTGAGAGGAATACGTGACAGGCAGGTAAATGTGTCGCAGAGATTTACTGGAATCGGCAACCGCTCCTAATGAGGATTTGAGGCATCTGCTAGTGGGTGAGAGGGGGGGTCATAGTTTTGCATTCTGTACGGATGGAAGGGGATACAGTAACATCGATATTACAATAAATGCGTTTCATATTGGCAAGACATTTCTTGACTCGGCATGAGCGATCGCAGAGTATCCTGGGGATTGTAGTGTAGTAGTCCGGGCTCGCGTAATGTTGATCGTATTTCTGGCCGAGGATCGGGAGGCTGTACAGGTGCGTGGGGTGTGGGTGCTGGTCACTGCGGGCAGTCTTATTGCTCGAACTAGGGGTGTGTGTTGGAGAGGCCTTGCAGCAGCGTCCCGGCCACGCAGCTTTGTTAGCAAATGCTGCGTGCATGCTCACTCCTGCGTTTGTTGTGGTGGCAACAGAGCTGAGGTCACAAAGCAGCACAGATTTCAGGAGGAGCAAGGGGGGAGGCAGGGGAATGGCTAAATGACAGAATACATCTACGTGTGGTGTACTGGATGATACATCTGTGATTATCTTTGGTGAGATGTCTGTAACGTTAGGATTACAAGTGATAGCTGGAGATAGCATGGATACATTAGGAGATGTACTCGTAGCATTCGAGTGTGCATTACTACACGAAGTCAATGAATTCCTAAATTGAATAAGACAATCAGGAATCTCTGGCTTGCATTTTTGCACAGTACAGTTACTAAAGTTAGGCAGTGTTGGAACATCAATTACATCTGAGACATCAATCGTATGTAGCACATACATTAGACAGGTATTATAGTCAATTTGGGTCTATGCCCAGTGTTCAATGTTAGGGGTGGACAGTACCTGTGGCGAAGCATGTCTAACTTTGAGGTCAACGCGGCTGAGACCGGAGGAGACTGACGGAAAAGGCCGTGAGTGTAGGCCTTCAGTGGGGGCCGGCTTCACCTGCCAGCGCAGGGGGTTGGCTCCTTAAAATGGGGACACCAGCCAATCATGGTGCTGCAGGCCCAGGGCAGCCTGGAAGCCTGGTGTGCATAGAAGCACAGCAGCGCCCATCTTTGAAGTTGCTTCTGGACTTCTGAATTCTGTTGTTGCTGCTTGGCTGATGGTGTTGCAGGTCCCCCTGTTAGCAATGGAGACCTGTCTCACATTGAGACCGGCGGAGACTGATAGAAAAGTGCTTCAGTGGGAGCCGGCTTCACCTGCCGGCGCATGGGGTTGGCTCCTTCAAATGGGGACACCAGCCAATCATGGTGGTGCTGGCCCAGGGCAGCCTGGTAGCCTGGTGTGCACCGAGCCACGGCGGTGGCCATCTTTGAAGTTGATCCTCGACCTCTGAATTCTGTTGTTGTTGCTGCTGGACTGATGGGGTTGCAGGTCTCCCTCTGTTATGACGGATGACCTGTCTCACATTGAGACCGGCAGACACTGATGGAAAAGGCCTTGAGTGTAGGCTTTGAATGGGGGCCGGCTTCACCTGCCGGCGCAGGGGATTGGCTCCTTGAAATGGGGACACTAGCCAATCATGGTTCTGCAGGCCCAGGGCAGGCTGGGAGCCTGGTGTGCACAGAGGCAGGGTGGCGCCCATCTCTGAAGTTGCTGCTGGACCTCCGAATTCTGTTGTTGTTGCTGCTGGGCTGATGGGGTTGCATATCTCCCTGTGAGGAAGGGGGACCTGCCTCACATTGAGGCTGGCAGAGACTGATGGGAAAGGCCTTGAGTGTAGGCCTTCAGTGGGAGCCGGCTTCAACTGCCGGCGCATGGGGTTAGTTCCTTCAAATGGGGAAACCAGCCAATCATGGTGGACACCAGCCAATCATGGATTTGCAGGACCAGGGCAGCCTGGGAGCCTGGTGTTCACCGGGGCAGGGTGGCGGCCATCTTTGAAGTTGCTGCTGGACCTCCGAATTCTATTGTTGTTGCTGCTGGGCTGATGGGGTTGCAAGTCTCCCTGTTAGGAAGGGGGACCAGTCTCACATTGAGACCGGCGGAGACTGATGGAAAAGGCCTTGAGTGCAGTTGTAATGTTGACGTCTGATTAAATCTTTACTTAAAAGGAAACATTCCATTAACAAAACGTGCATCATCCACCTTTTCTGCAATCCTACCCAAACAGGATACTTGGAGTACGGGTGTGATTTGGAAGTATAATGCCTGCGTTCCAAGCTGGGAACTCCGCAGGCCTTCCTCCCACTGTACTCCTACTCAAGTGCCCCCGAATCAACATGTACTTTTTTTTAAAATGTCCAGCACTTACCTACATCTGCCACCGTGTCACTGGTTACTTCATGCTTTGCCACCATGGAAAGAGAAAAGGGACGTATTTTAGGGCACCCTTTACTTGTTACCATCATGGCCATGATTATTAGGGCAAAAACCTTTTCATGAATGGATGCTCGTTTTCAAGAATCTTTTCATGGGAATATTTTTTTCTGTTGAAAAAAATCAGATAACCTGACGTTGTGCTGGGGTGCTTATGGTGATAAGAACTTGGCTGACAGGAGGACCTTTCTGGAACACCACCAACCGGCACTAAGCTGTCATTATAATAATAATTCTAATTGTTCTTTTATAACGCACTTAATGCCAGCAAGTTTTTTCGAAGCACGGGATAGGGATTCAAACCTGTGTTGCGTTGCATTGTCTTGCTTCCAAGAAAAATGCGTTGCCCCTGAGCTATCCTCCTCATTAAGCATCCCTGCTTCGGTCGAACCTTAACTTGGGCGGCCGGCCCTTATCGACACTGGCCACATTCTTATTGCCTAAGTAATTCCATTGTCATCAGCTCCCTCTTCCCATGGTGAGCACAGAATCATTTGACTATGAGCCAACATCTGGACCTACCTGAACATCCATCAACCATGAGGGCTAATTCATATCCTCAATGCTATGGGGCAAATATTCCACTTCGTTTAGACCGGAACCTAAAATGGAGCTCTCCCTACCACCCAAAGCCACATGCACCAGTGACCACTTGCCGCAGTCTAGCTTTGCTCAAGATTGCTTGCCAGCAACTGATAAACTGCACCAGTTAACCAGCATGACAGTGCTCCAGGCACCCAAGTAGGTATGGTGTGTGCTCTAGTGAAATTTCCAAGTACATATATTTCTAAATTAGTTTTTGTGTTTTTTTGCTTACCTCCTTAGGTGTTTGGCAGAAGCTCACAAGAATGTGAAATGTGCAGCTCCTCCTGGACTCGGGGATCGGCTGCCCCCCTACGTTCAGTTACTTTTCAGTACTTTTCAGTGGAACATTTGGAGCTTAGCAAAATCGATGGTCCATGGTGGCCGCCCACTTGGGCGGGCGGGATGTGAAAGGCAGAGCGCGGGGGTGGGAGGGGGTGTACTGAACACAAAGAGCTCACAGTTGCAGTGTTTTTTCTTCATATAAATATATTAAAATTTAAATATTTTTAGTGGAATTTTCAATAAACAGCTCGTTAAAAAATCTGTACAATATAAAGTCAATGGACAAGTGTGTCTCAATGTGAGACTGCTGTTGTTCGTTCAATGAGGTAGTTAGGAATGGTTTGGCCCATTCATGGTCCTGTCCACCAGTGCTTATTTATACAGAGCTCTCGTCCAGCTTCTCCACCAGCTGCGTGTGCTTCCTCTTCTCCAAGATCTTGCTGAGCTCCTCGGTGAAGGAGTTGTACAGCGGCGAGGTGGACTCCTCATTCTGCCGCAGCAGCATGTAGCTGTTGCCGTTCATTTTCCGAAGCATGCTGGGCAAGGTGGGCATTCCGTTGGTGAATTCCGATGGTAGTGGCGGGGGCGGTGGTGGAGGAGGTGGGGTGGCTTTGTTAGGTGATGCTGTTGGTGCCTCGCCAGGTATGATCTGTAGGCACCCGTCATTGTAGTTGTTCAGGTCATCCGCAGACTTCTCCTTGAAGTTGGATGAGACAGTCTGGAGTTCAACGTTCGAGGTCCTGGCATTTCCCATGCCGTACTTGCCTCTCCTATTCTTCTGGCAGGAAACATACAAGAGAATGATGGTTAGGACGAAGCACAAGCCACCAAGGATGGTAATAACGGAAATGTAGACAAACTCCATCTTATGTGAAGCCTGGGGGGCTGCTGTCGGTAACATCATTGGTAGAGTGGGCTCCACCACTTCTACTTTCTCCTTTGGAAGCTCGAATAAAACATTTAAGGAGTACACTGCCACCAAGGAACGGAGGGAATTTTCTTCAGCGTAACAGCTGTAATCACCACTGTGCTCCGGTAGGGTGTCAGTAATAAGAAGCCCGTCAATGCCCACTCTGAAGCGCCCTCCAAAATCTTCTGACAATCCAGTTTCATTTACCAGCCACTGGGCCGTGGCCAGGTTGGAGCTAAGGTCACACTGCAGGAGGACGTCATCCCCCTTCAGAACAGTGCGATTCTTCTGCATGGGCGGAGCTGCAAGAGATCAAGAAATTGATTAATACAGTACTGTACTTTACTTCAATTAGGCACATTTTCAGTGGTCAACATCGTGAAGGGTAAATGGCCCTGGTTAAACTCAACTCAACTAAACCCCATTCCAATACCACCATCAATAACCACAGACACTGCAGCATGGGTCCACTGAGAAGAGGTTGCCACTTACACCCAATGATGTTGAAGCGGAAAGCGGAAGACATGTTTTTAACAATCAGTATTGATTATAAACTCCATGGGTTTCTTATGGAACTGAGAAGGAACCTAAAGCAGCTTCCCGTGGCGAAATTGTCATAGAAGCTAGCTACTGCTTTAACGCTTTAATTCCATAATCTTTATGTTTGACCACTCTCTCCCATAGTGTATTTCTTATCAAGACCAAAATCAGCAATACATTTTTCACTCTTTGTTGCAATTATGCCCAAACACGATTTATCCCTAAGCCATTTGTGGTAAGGGATTTTTAATTTTCAAATATAAACACATTTCCCTCCATTTTAGCGGCGTTTCCAATGTTCTTAAATCCAACACCACTTGAATCGCAGCCATACAGGTAGTCTGGGGTTTTCCAAATGATTCCATCCATGATATTGAACCCGGGCCAATCCTTTATCAAATATGCCTCTATGCCGTACAGTAATATCGGCAGAACCTTTTTGCTCTTTAAGAACATCAGAGGTAACAATGAAAATGTATAATATGTTGGCTTTCATGATTTCAAATGACCCATTATGGCAATGATCTTTAACTTTAATTTCTTCATCAATAACTTTTAATCCAATGACAAAGTTACAAAGAAACCTAGATAGAGCATGTGTACCAACTCCTCTAACTCCTTACCATTCACTAACCAAATGAAGTACTTGACACTCTCTCTTAGTACACATAATTATTTTTGGTTTTTCTGTGTTAATCTTTCAAAGGTTTGCCTCGACATACTTTCTAAAGCAGCTACACTTCATTGGAGGCTAATAAGGGTAGAATCCATTAGTGAAATGTCACCAGAAAATGACATCCATGAGATCTTCAGATGACCTAATCTACGCAAGAAATTATTAGTAGCTCAAATGGATGTTAACATATTTGATCCATGTACATTAAATAAGTAGGGGGTCAAGACACATCTCTGTTTCAAACCTCAAGCAGTGACAAAAAGTTCAGAATATTGTCCTTTGCTGTAAATCTAATCTGTATTGAAGTGTCAGACATTAATACTATTATCAAATTCCGTAATCTCCATCCATTTTTCTTTTGTTACAATAACTTATGTTTAACCATTTCAAAGGCTGAGTAAAGATCTATAGTGTCCACATAAAAGAGTTTTTTGTTTCCTCAATGCTTGATAATTTACACAATGAAATGCTGAACTACTGACTGTAGTCCCCATGTGTTTACTGAAGTCTGAAGTTTACTTAAATGGCCCGAATCCACGGTCCAGTCTGTCAAATGATGCAAGAGTGGTGTGGCAGGAATCTTACTAGAAAGATCGGTCAGAACTTTAGGTCTATACTTCAGAAAATATTCCTTGTTTCTTTTCGTAAATATATGAATTAAATAGGACAAGTGACAGGTTTCAAGACCCTTTATCTTATAAAGTATATTGTAATAAATGACTGGCAATATTAAAGCCCATATAACTGTGGTGTAGTTGTAAATTGTGGATGTAAGACCATCTGGCCGAGTGGCAACAGACCCGCTAAACCTCTTATTGCCCCTCTGATTTCATTTTCTGAAAATGAAGATTCATAATCAACAGTAGTACCTGGCTCTCGACAACCATAAACATATTAAATTCCATCAATGGAGGTATGTAAAGTAGCACACTTTTTTAGCCACAGGTCTTCCGCCATGGGATTTGTTCACTGTCCCCTATCTTTTTCTGCGACCATATACCAAACTTCTCTAAAATGTATGCAGGCTGTCAGATAAAAGCTGTGTGTGACCCACCCCTCCATCTTCTCACCTCTTCCCCTTTCCTCCAGTCTCAACTCCTCTCCCCACCCCAACCCACTTACCTGATTCCTATGGTGGCGGTGCCACCGCCACTCCCACATCCTGCACAACCATGGAAATGAAAGAGAGGCTCAGTCTGGAACCCGGCCTTCCATTTCCATGGCAGGCATTTTAGTCAGTATACGTTTCAATTAACAGGCCGCTGCTAGCACGTGACCTGTTCCTTCAAGCAAATAGATTGCTTTCAGTGCACCAGATTAAAAACGTGGGGTGCTAAAAGCAATAACACCCTTGCCGGCGGTCTGGATCGGGCAGTAATGGCTCTAGGGGCCCATCATTAATATTACTATATTAGCATTCTCGGAGGGCGCGACCGCCAATCTGCTTGATCAACGCATGCGATAGACAACTGATGCAAGTCTGCATTTCAAGAAAGCTTCATCATCCGTTGCCGTCGCTGCAATACCACTTCTTCTACCGTCCCCATCTGTCACTGCTCTGTCCACTTCCATTACCTTGTCACTCATGGTGCAGTAGGAGGACCCTCTTCTCCGGCCCCTGAGTCTCGCCTACACACCTCTGCTTCTGCTTCACAGTTGGCCCCACCCACACGTCATTGAAACAGAAGAAGGGCTCTGCTTTTGTCTTCTATGGTTGCCAAGTTCCAGGAGGCCCAGCTGCTCCCTGCATTTTGTTTTATTTTATGTTTTCGACACTACTAGCACCTGAGAAGGGTTCAACGTCCAGTAATGGCAACAGATCCGGGCGTTAAGGTTTGAGGGATGCGAGGGCCTATAACTTGGGCTTTAGGACATTACATGCTGGTTCAGCTATTATCATTGCCTAAATATTAAAGGCAGTGACCTCATTAAGGATATTCACCAAACCGGGCAATAAGATCACTTATTACTACAGTGATATGAAGCGTGAGTAATATGGCGGGAAGCACTATATTAAAATGTGATATTATTTCATTTCTATAAGACACATGACTAATACGAACGCATTAAAATAAAGCTTCCTGTAAGTGCCAATTACTGTCTAGGCAACACTCAGGCCAAGACTGATTATGAATTTCAGCTCTGAAAAAAGAAATGGCCGCCAGTCAGTCATCACCACGGGTGCACTTGAAAGCTCTGGTAAATGAACGCTCCGCGCGCCACCTTGCCTAATCCTCGGCCTTTCCCACGTGCGGAAACGCCTTTGATCTGCCAGCAGAGAAGTCATTACTAGCGACAGCTTTGCTCATTACCTTCCCGAATTAATCTCGGTGCAGTCGGCACATTTTTATCGTACCCTTTTGGAGACGATAGCAAAATGGTTTATAATTTACCCCGTTAGCACTTGCCCGCAGTGGCGGCAGGTGAGGATCACTGTGGAGTGGGAGGGGAGTGAGGGCGAGGGTGTTATTTTATCTTTTGATCTGTGTAAAAAGTCATGTTTTTCTTTTTTGGCTAATGCACAATAAATGTTAAAAAAAACTATATAAAAAAATAAAATAAAGGGGCCGAAGGATATGCAACGGAGTTGCCATCAGTTCAGACCGCCTTCTCGTGCACTACACTAATTGGCTCAGCTGTGGAGACTTAAATTATCATTAACACACATTGCTGCAGCAATAGAGCACTGAGGACTCGAGAAAGAAGCACTATAATAAAGCGCTATACCATTAATTAGGAACTCTGGATCAATTGCTGTTCATTTTCCGTTCAGACAATGACATCTAACTGAGCCACGACTTATAAGTAGGGAAAAAACGACTTATAAATCGTGAAAATACCTCCGGTGGTAAATTAAAACTCTCCCAGGATGAGATTACCGCTTGGAGGGATGGTAATCTTGGAGTTCTTACTTACATTTATGTGCTACTTCTGGCGGCACACTATTACCCCTTGTGGTACAATTTCTGACAGTTAAGATGATCTGATGCTGCACAGCAAATCCTAGTTAATTTGGTCGATGTGTCACAGGATGACAATCTTAACTTGGACCACCTCACCCCGTAGATGTCTCCCATGATTTCATTTTGGTCCCATTATTAATCCCAGCTGTGATCGCATTTATGTGCTCCTGCGCTGAGCTAACAGAAGGGGGGGTCCCCAAAATAAACCAATTGAATCCCTAATGTATTGGGCCGCACTGTCAAGGTGAAGGGTGGCTGTAGTGGACCTGGGATGTGTCATTAGGCCAGAATGTAATCCAAATGTTATGGTCTATATAGTCTTGGTTCTTTTATTACAATACTTTTCCTAACCCTTAACCCCCCTTTGCCAAATTGGTCCAGGCAGAGGCGGTGGATATAAGATTCATCGAACCTTTCTGTTATGAAATTAGTTTTTTAATAACAGAATAATGACCAAGCACACATTTTTCTTTTCCTTTTTTGTTTTCTGTTTCATTGACCAGTACCAATTTTGTTGTGGACATTGCTTTTGTATAAGCTTATGTGTGGTCTATATGTCCAAATCCTGTGTCTCATTTGCTGCACAGGAAGGAACACATTTCTCTGTACACTCTTCTACTGATATGTTCTGGTCTTCTCTTCTATGAGAACAAATGTGATGAACATTGTCTGTTGGTTATTGGTCTGTTTGATTTGGAATTTTATTTTGTGTAATTGAATCACGTCTACTCTATGGGTCTACAAAATAAATAAGTTATCATTTGTACATGTTGGTGCATTTTCTATCAGATTCATTTTGATTCAGTCCACTACAGCCACCCTTCTCCTCGAAAGTGTGGCCCAATAAATTAGGTATTCAATTGGTTCATTTTGTGGACCACCCCCCTCCTGTTAGACTTTAGCTACTTATTGGTCCCGCTTATGCTTTTGAGGTTTCCCTTATGTATTTGCGCCTGCACTGAGCAACAGGAAGACAGGACTCTGGGTTAAGACTGTTCTCACTTCCCACACCGTTCACATTTCCTTGGTTTTGTTGTGATAAATCAGACCATCTTAACTCTGTCTTAACTCATTTTTTGAGTGAATTTCAAGGGATTCGTGGACATATGAGGGTCCATTTTGGGGGAAAATTTGCATATTTACACGTGGTCCAATCCTGTTCTTCAAGTTTCCACCCATGATCACGTTAATGTTTTTAATAAAATATGATGCATGATATTGCTTCTTTAAATGTCCAAGTCACAGTTCCTTCCCCACTCCCTGGAGACTTCTGGTGATCACAAACTAGGAGCAAGAGTTATAGACTGTGAAGTGAGAAACAGAAGAGAATGCACAGACTTAGGAACTCACAGCACCGGCATGTAGAGAGGTTGCAATGGTGGGAAAGGAAGCAATGACATCATCAGTGTGCAACAGAGGTTGCTATGTTTTACTTGTGGCTGGAATTGTTCGTTTTGCCTTCAGCCTACTTCCTAAGAAGGAAAAAAGTGACATGTTGCAATCTGCCAAATAATATCCCCTGTAGCAGGAATTGGGGATTAGAGATTAACACAAATACATTCCCGCCATGTGGGATATTTTCAGCCCGGGATCAAATGAACTGAAAGGCCATGTTAGGCCCCACAAACTGCAGAAAAACCTTCTTGTAAAGTGCAGGCACACTGGCAGAATGAAAAGCCAGCATCAACAATTTAAAAACTGCTAATGTGGCTAGTGAATTCAAACTGTATGTACTTCTGCAGTGGAAGCAAGGAAAAATAAAACCAGGCTGCAGAAGGAACTGGAAAGGCACATTGTGACTGCCAAACTAGAAGGAAGGCAGGCTTTCATTTTCATCTATCACATAACCATGTTGTGTGAATGGCAAAGAGCTAAAAATCAAAGGCCTACCCTTCATTACATTGTGAATGCAACAGATTTAAAAGGCAGTATTTCACATCAGCAACCACATGAAAAAGGCCCCATGTGTCGTTTAAATGTAACATTTACAGTGCATTTTTTCTGTACCTGGATAGGCTGGCTTAGCCCATGAGACATTGGGCCTAATTACGAGTCCGGCAGTAACCCATTTGTAATGAGGCCCATTGTCACTCTGCCTGCATCAGGAACTAGCAGATCTACTTGGCTATCTGTAAGTCAAATCTCTTTGAGGCCATAGCAGTAACCCAGAAGGAATTTATGGTGGGGTTGCTATGTGACTGGATCAACAGTAGAACCAGTCCTGGATGGCTTGAACTCTTAAAAATGCATTATTTTAAATTCAAAATGGAGTGTGGCCTAGGATGGGAATTACAAATTACAGAACTGCCCTGTGATGTTGAGAGGGCAAAGGTGAGCCATGTGGCCTGGAAGATAAGGACAGCTCCTACAGACTCTGACTTGCAGGACTGATTAATGACGTAATTGCAAGCTAAAGTCAACAGACAGCAGATGCACAGAGTCAATGTTCACAAGAAACTAAACCAGCTTTGTATTGAATGGAATAATATATATTGTATTAATTGCCATAGGGTTCGATATACAATCATACTTAAGGGATTTTCTCAGTAACCCCAAGGACTACAGAAGCCATTCTGGTGTCATTTTAAAAGTTGTTACGAGCTCATTAAGGTGATTCAATTTGTATAAAAAAATGATTTTAAGAAACCCTGCTACAACGTAAAATATGTTTCTAGCTCCCCAGAAAATGTTATCTAGCTGAAGGTTGGGGAACTGGTGGCTTATTAAATTAGAATCGGCATCGAAAATGTCAGGTTGATAAGTTATCATTTTTATATTAAAAAAATAATAATTGCACCATATATATATTGTTAGGTTTATTTGAAAAATTAAGAAAGTTGCCTTGTATGGACATTTTAGGTGAAAAATGTAAAAGTGTACAATGAAGACTCCAGTGGATTGGTTCATCCTTCCCATCAATTCAACTTCATAACTCCACTGGGCCGAGCAACAGAGAGGGGTTGGGCCTTGGGGAGGAGTAAACCGTAGGGTTCCAGTGAGAATGCAGGGCTAATAAGTTAACACCTCCTGATTTTAATATTTCTGAGGTGTGGTTTAGAGGGTAAAAAGGCCTTGCACAATGGGAAAGGGGCGGACTGTCTAAAAATCATCTGGGAGGAAGTTGCCCGATACCATCCAGGTGGATTGATAGAAAGTTGCTGCAGGGGTAACTGTGCCTGGGAGACAGCAATTGGGAAATGCTGGCACTGGCTGTAACCCACACCAGGAAAGGGGACAGAGGCTGAATAGAGGGATTGAGCCTGGAAAATATCTCTGTCTGATGGTGGATTCTGATGTCCTTGTCCTATCACTTTCCCAGAGTGCCAAACCCTGAGACTTCAATGTAAGTAGTCTGTCCGACAGAACCAAGTCTGTTGGGGATTTGTCTAATCTAATACCTTTCCCTTGATTAGTGTGTGGGGGCAAACTGGGTAGACCCTAAGCATATGTCACTGAATAATAATTTAATTAACTCCCATATAGATATTGAATACAGGTGGGAGCTCGAGGGAGTTCAAAACATCGGCCCTCTTTCATAGTGCTAATTCAAGTTAGTTTAATTTAAAATAATTGAGTATTCCTAGTCCCTTGCAAACCCCAAAACTCCCTCAAGGGAAGGGGTCTCCTTGTCTGAAAACGGAATTCCTAACTGTTGCCACTCCCCAGACTGGGACTTTAAGCAAAGGGGGGCTGAAAGTAACTGAAGGCTGGGTTTTTAGTGCTGGGTAGAGAAGTGTTTTGCTAAATGAAACCAGGTGTAATTCCAAATTGAAAAATACACACTCTATCCTGAGAGTGAGAAAGTGACCCTGATAGAAGAAATATTTTGTATTGCTTTGGGGTGAAGAAGGAAGAAGGGTTCTAACAATCCAACACATTATCCGAAGTCTGTTGTGCTTTCAAAACTGCTAGCATTTTCAAATGTGCAGGGAAATTATACAAAGTGCTGCGTGCAGAGGCGTTGCTATGGGGCGGTTTAGGAGGCTATAACCCTGGATCTTTTGTTTGTAGCCCTGGATAGAATCTCAGGGGCTACAACCAAAAGGCTAGCTAGCCCCGAGTCCCAACAGTACCGACATCAGCGTAGCCCCAGATCTTTTCCAGACCTAGCAACACCCCTGGCTGCATGTGCGAAATTGTTTGTGAAAACAGAAAAATGTGCATTTGTTTTAAATCTAAACCTTATCAAGGAATGCTAATTGCTCATGATCTTGTAACGTTCAAAGGTATTGTTTAATTTTGACGTTCAGGGGCTTGTGGGACAGAAGGTTTGACACAGGGAGTTTTTGTATTGAAGATTTGCTTTGTGTCACAGAGAAGGTGACACGTGTAATCATTTGGTGCAGCTATTCAGTGAAACTGTTATTTAATGAATATGTATTCTTTCTGTACCCCGGCCTGGATCTTGGCTCATTGGTGCACAGTGTGGGCGGGGCCTGGGGGGGATCTACGTGGCTCTATAGGAGTCATTGACAGGGCCACCTTGAACACAATCAAATTATATCTTGTGGGGTGCTTTAACCTGGGGGTGGCAAATTTCTCATGTTAAGGGTGGTCTCCAACTATATTGTTACAGTCACATCAAGGCCATATGGAAATTGATCAATTCACCTCTTTTACAAAAACAATTTAATGTGCAGATATTCGTAATCATTTGCATAATTCATTATGGCATCAAAAAACAGAGCTACCTTCAAAAACATATACATGAATGATAGGAACGATTATGACTATCGATGTGTTACATGTTGAATTAATGTTAGTTTATCCATATGCAGCGTCTCTATTATTTGCAATGTATTAATGTGTTTGTCTTAATATGTATTTGAGATTAATGGTATGTTTTTAGCTCACTTGGTTTTCTTTATTCCACAAATTTTGCACATTGAATTGTTTTATAGAAGAGGTGAATTGATCAATTCCCATATGGCCTTGATGTGGTGGGAAAGTATATATGTGTTGAAATGTTGCGGTCTGCAGCAGACGGAAGGCATATATACATATTTGAAAATGCCTGATTTTTTTGTTCACCTTTGAACGGCTGCACTTTCACTGTTGTTCAAACATGACAAGTATTGCTTTAGCCAACCCAGCTAACACCCCAGCTAATGGATGAAGAGAAAGAACCAGCCTGGTGTGGGAACAGCGTTCTCAGTAACTGTGGGAATGGCATTATCAATAACTGGGCCTACGACATGTGAAGCTGCCACGGAATTAAAGATGGTCCATTCCTGTCCGGCCTCCACTGCCCATGGAATAAGTCCTAGGGCCCAGGCACATTCTCCAGACAGAAGAGAACAGAACAGTGTTAGCTGCTGAGAAGCGTCTGCTACAAAGGCCTCCATTACACTGGGGGATAACTCTGCAGTGTCTTGGCTCCCATTCAGGAACCATCCAGAACGTGGAAGGCAATGTATAAATTGCCTGTGAGAGGAAGTGACGGGTAAGTGTCCCCTGGCACTTCCCGTTGCTACAGCATCTGCTCTTCCAACATCTTTTATGTACAGACACCCTACTCTGCCAAGAAAGGGGCATTTTCCATGGAATGGGACTGGAAAGCCAGAATCAGTTGTGAGAAATCCATTTGCTGCTTTCGTTTCAGCTTGCGCCTCCTGAATGACCTCCCGCAAGCCACGTCTTCTCCCCCTATAGCCCCCCTCCCCCTGCTGGAGGATGGAGTGGCGAAGCATGCAAGAAGGGGCAGGCGATTGTAAGAAAATACACATTTACCCTCAGCTGTGGCGTCCGGGCAGCCTTCCTTGCCGCGCTGTACGTCCTGCGTCATCTGGGCCCTGCAAGTACAGGAAAACAGCAACAGGGTTAAACAAGGCGACGTTCCCCGGGTGGGCACATGACATGGGTGACGCCGGCAGAGGCGTGCAGACGCCGGTCAGGGGTGTCCAGGCACATGGTGGAGATAAACAGGCTACAAAAGAGAGGCTCAACCTCCCCTGGGGCATGAAAGCCATGCGAGGAGGCATGGAGTCAAGCCTAAGAGGCCAAGGAAAGCTGAGACAACTGCTTTGTACACGGGTGAGTCCCAGAAATGCGCGAGAAATTAAGGGGGAGACGGAAACCATAAGCAAGAGAAACACAAGGGCTGGGCGAATTTCATAGGCGCGGCAGCGAAACAGGCAATTTTTGGAGCAAACGTGTCTCTCCTGGGTTTCCCTGATGCCCATGAATCATGAATGATTAATATACAAGACGTATCCTCCATTTTGCACACCCTCGTCGTTGATGATGTCTCGCTTCACAGTGGTGCCCCTTATCAACCTCTGGCGCAACATGGGACGGCAGTGGGGCCTGCGGGTGCGCTGGGATTTTAGCAGCAGATTTTAGTACCTGCTGTTGCGCCTAGCGTGGCCGACTTTTTTGATATTCTTTTGCGGGACACTTGCCCACAAGGCGGTGATGACGAAACAACGCCATTCACGTTTGGCCCGCCCCATGTGTAACTTACATTTGTTAACGGCTCTTAACACCTGGCTTAATTGCAATGCAAATGATTCGTCCTTGGGAGGTGATGGTCACGCTTCTTAAATGCAAGCATGACCATCATGACCCCAGGGACAAAGCATTCGCATGTCAAAGCGTTAGCAGCTCGACCTGCCGGCTGGAAAAGAGCCCTGACTGCAGAGTTGCCCAGAGAAAGAAAGCTGTTAGACAACCACTTCAGTTTGCAGGGTGGCTGTGCTGGACGCAGGTTGTGCTGACTTGCTGTCTCCTGAGAGTCACACTCCAGGGAACAAAGCAAGTCGGGACAACCTGCGTCCCGCACAGTCACTCTGCAAAGTGCGCGACAGAGTCCCCAATTACGTGACAATCCCCCTAGAGCACACAAGCAGGGATATGGTGAAGCGGCTGGAAGCACCTGTTAGAGGCACAGCACCCATTGTCCCTTCCATTCTCATTGCGCTCCTGCGGCGGTGGGGGGGGGGGGGGGTCATTATACTTAAACATTTTAAAATCCTGAACTACAGTGGGACTTGAACGTGCGCTGCAGGCTCAGAGCTTAGCATGACGCACAGGAAATGGACTTGCTAGGCACAGCTGTAGTCGTATTAACTACCCATTGATGGTAGCAGGTGCAACATGGTGCGAGTACCTGGGCATATAATAGCATTGATGGCATGTTTTCCTTCTATGATGTAATGTTCGATCTCATGTATGGTTCATGTCAAATTCATCCATTTTGGATTTTTCTGTTCTTCTTCTTTGCGTAACAAATATATATATATATTATATATATATATATATATATGTATATATATATATAGTTTTCATTTAACATATTTATGTCAACTGTTTTAACAGCCTTGATAACGACCAGATGGTCGAAACACGTGTCGGCGGTCCTTCATCACCAATTAAAGATGACTTTGACAATGCTTGTATGGACAGTAGTACTATTATTGTATCTTTAGTTTTTGTTACACTATTCCTCGGAGGGTTGCGTGCATGTTACCTTTCCAAAACCCTGTATATACTGCTTTCCAATTCACAGACCCTGTGGGGGGTTTGTGGGATTGGTGAGCTTGCTGCCACCCAACACATCTTTTTTCTGTGAGTTTAAAGGATACAGAGAGTGGTCACAAGCGCACTGTGGTTTGATCGCACCCACACATTTGTATTACTATATAATAGCAATGCCTGGAAAAAAGCTTAAATTATGCACAAGCCAAAAAGTTTGGCTTTGCCAATGCTTGTTTTTAACAGACTTCAGTGAAGGACATGCAGGGTGATTATAAATAGAGTGGCTGAAGGCAGACCTGGTTAAGACGTGTTTATTCCAACAGTAGAGTCTTTACAACTCCAATTAAGTCATTAACTCTCAGAGGACTTCTTTGAACCAACAGTGGCTGGCACTTTGAATGCAAGGCCCGAAGGTAAGATTTGATTAAAGCTAGCTCAAAGAGTTCCCAAGAGGTGGTGTTTTGGGCAGGGAGGGGCAGAAATGGCCATAAGGATTAGCATGGTCATGGCCAGGCAATGGGTGGGGGCACAAAACCAACCAACACCTACAGACTGTGTCCCTCCTATGTCATCCTTCCCTATTTGTACTCCAATGCACCCTCCTAATATGCCATTCTTCCCTATCTGTACTCCAGTGCACCCTCCTCATATGGCATTCTTCCCTATCTGTACTCCAGTGCACCCTCCTCATATGGCATTCTTCCCTATCTGTACTCCAATGCACCCTCCTAATATGCCATTCTTCCCTATCTGTACTCCAGTGCACCCTCCTCATATGGCATTCTTCCCTATCTGTACTCCAGTGCACCCACCTCATATGCCATTCTTCCCTATCTGTACTCCAGTGCACCCTCCTAATATGCCATTCTTCCCTATCTGTAATCCAGTGCGCCCTCCTCATATGCCATTCTTCCCTATCTGTCCTCCAGTGCACCCTCCTCATATGGCATTGTTCCCTATCTGTACTCCAGTGCACCCTCCTAATATGCCATTCTTCCCTATCTGTACTCCAGTGCACCCTCGTCATATGCCATTCTTCCCTATCTGTACTCCAGTGCACCCACCTCATATGGCATTCTTCCCTATCTGTACTCCAGTGCACCCACCTCATATGCCATTCTTTCCTGTCTGTACTCCAATGCACCCTCCTCATATGCCATTCTTCCCTGTCTGTACTCCAATGCACCCACCTCATATGCCATTCTTGCCTATCTGTACTCCAATGCACCCACCTCATATGACATTCTTCCCTGTCTGTACTCCAATGCAATAGTTTCAGTTTATAGGTGTTGCAAGGAATACCTAATAGCCCAAACTAAACAGTATATTTCAAACAATCCATCAGAGGAGTTTGTTGAATATGTCACGTGCACCGATTTAGTTTTCGCTATTAGGTGGCACTGAAAGCGCGGCCACAATCCCAAACTATTGTCATAAGATGTGAAGATAGGAGAGAGTTGAAATGTGAGGAGGGAAACACAGCCTGTTGGTGTTGTTTGTGTGTGTGCCCACCCATTGACCTACCCTGGTCATGCTACTCCCTAAGGCCATTCCCACCCGCTACCCGCCCCTCACTGACACACACACACACACACACACACACACACACACACACACACACACACACACACACACACACACACACACACACACACACACACACACACACACACACACACACACACACACACACACACACACACACACACACACACACACACACACACACACACACACACACACACACACACACACACACACACACACACACACACACACACACACACACACACACACACACACACACACACACACACACACACACACACACACACACACACACACACACACACACACACACACACACACACACACACACACACACACACACACACACTTGTTTTTGGTGGAGGGTCTAACAGTGTCTAGTATGTATGTCCCCACAGCAGAAGTCCTTTTAAGAACAAGCACTGACAAAGCAACAGTTGGGGCTTGTTAATAGGTATCAGATCGGCATTTTCTAGACTCTACTATCATAAACCCATGTGCTCAAACTATTTTCAAGATTTTGCTGGCTCATGGCCAGGTAGTACTATATCAGTGCTTTAAATGATATTCAAACTCGAGCCAGGGCTCTAACGGGGGATGGGCAGAAGGGGGCGTGGCCTGGCTGGGGGTCATGCCCCAATTAAGAGGCAACACTTCCCCGACCTGAATACTGCCCGTTAGGCCATGTCCCTTTTTGGCCAGGGCCTGGGCTCAATTTTGAAAAAAGGGCTGTGGGCTAACAGGCGGCATTCACAGTAGGTAAGTGTTGCTGCTTCATTGCAGCGCTGACCCCCTGCCAGGCATCCCTTTGTATCGATAATCACCCTCGCACCTGGGTGCAAGGGTGATGATCCCTGCATCTCTAGTGAAAGAGAGGGCCTGGTGGAGTCTGCGCCACAAAGAAAGAAAAGGCTAGGATTTTTTGTTAAAGCCTGAATCGCTCATGTATACACGAGAGCTTCAGGCTTTAGAAAACATGCCTTTGCTTCTAGTGGGCTGGGGTTACGAGGGTACTTTAGGGAACCTTGGCAGTGCCCCTTCTCGAGCACAATTTTTGGTGATTGCTGGGGCTCTGCCATGACTAGCCCCGGTCTACTAAAAGCCCTGATCATCATAGCTGTGTCTGGCAAATGCCTATCCCATGCCTACACAATAGCCAAAACTGTTGGCTTTGTCAATGCATACTCTGTCATCGCCAGCAGTGTCACAAGCTAAGCGTTAGTCGGAATGAAGCTCCAGCTTGCCAAGAATGATCAAATCCCGGGTACACCTGCTTTATAGGAGCTTCCCTACAAAAGAGACTTTTTTGTGCCTACACCTGATCAAGTCAAAAGTTTGGCAAAAATGATACCCAGTCAAGGGTGTTTCTTTTGTCATAATTTTGCTTTTAAGGACAGTTTTCGATAAGGATCCATTCTGATTACCTACAAAAGTGTCCTTAAAAAAGTGACATAAGGCAAAGAAAAATGCAGGCCAAATGCACAAAAATGAGCGCAAATTAAAGGAGCACAGAGACGCTCAGGTCACCTTATTCTCAAAAGAGACCTCAGGATTTCAGGAGGGGCAGGACAATAGCTCAGAGATGCGCCGCCCAGTCCCCTTGCATACATTAGTGCCATTAGAGGGTGCTCCTGGTACTAACGTATGACAGGCTCCCAGGAACCAGCCAAGCTGGCAGCTTATTTCACCAAACGGCCCGTTAAAGTGCGTACACTTACTTATGCCCCAACATTATGGAGAATCTGGCACAATGTGTTGTGCCATCAATTCTCACTGCAACGGCCCATGGTCACTATCACAAAATGATCTTAAATACAAATGGACTGCATCACTGCTTTGGCATCCAATTTGGGAGGTATTTGAAATGTTGGCAAGGTGCTGAATAAAAAAAGTTGGTAAAAAGGTGTTTTTGGACAGGGCCACTGCGTGTCCAGGATAGGTGGTGCAGACGGGATTCGAACGGCCTTCCCAGACTCATTGAGCCATCTATAACATTGCTAACAATGCTAGAAAAGGGCGAGCTTGACGTAGTCACCAGACTCCTCTGGTGAGTTGCGTTAAACGCATAGGGACACATTTTTTTAAACGTGTCAATGGCACGGAGTGGACACACCTACGCGTGCACTTAAGCGCCCTTTCCGTCCTCTGCATGCAATCGTTGCCATTTGCACCATAAAGTGCAGAAACAAGTGTTCAACCTGGCAAAAAACATGACAACACATATTGGTGTGCATTTCATAATTCAAAGTAGTGCAAATACCGCCCACATTTAATGCTTGAGGGAGGCATTGACAATGGATTCCTATGGAACTGGCCTGCTTTTAGCAGGTGCTAACAACAGAGGGATTCCATAGGACTCCAATGCTTTAAATCCAGCATCAAAATGACAAAAGAGCATGCATCAATGTCAGCTTAAGAGGAAGAGTGTTTGGGACAAGCAGACGCAGTGATGACGTTCCATGCCCCGCTCCACCGGTCAAAAGTGCAAATATACCCCTGATGTACTCCAAATATACCCCTTGTTAGGCTAGAGACTTGGGAAATGAGGGCCAGGTTTTCTCCTACATTTCAATAGAGATCCAGATAACCGAGTAACCTGGAAAACCTGGTTAAATGTGATTTTACAGAAGTAAAATTCAGAGTGGTAAATTTCACTGAGGTACAAAATACCGAAAAAATACGGACATTTAATTTGTTTTATTCGGGGGTGTCCCCCACACAACCCCTGGACCCACAACCACAGATATATGTATTTGCAGTTTTTTTTATGTTTTGTGCCTCAGTGAAACCACTCTGATTTGTTTTCTGTAAAATGACTGGACACCGAAAACCTTCAGCTTTAAGTCTCAGTCCTGATTTCGTTTTTTTTTCTTTCTAGTTTATAACCCCACCGGCGGCAAAACTGAAATGAAAGTGAAAATGTGCGCGGTGCCTCAAAACAGGCGCAGTTATGGCGCGTTCCCGCCTTTGCGCTCACAGAGCTGCAGGAGCAGGTATACATTCTGACTTTGCAAATCCCTCAGACGTGATGCACCTGCATGGCCTCTGACCCACTGAAACCCCCAAGTGGCGCAAAGGCCCAATCAAAATCAGTGCCTGATTCAATAGTTAAACCATTATTCTAAATGTGAGATATTGCAGAAGTGTATTCTTTCTTTAATCATGATGTGCTGTCATTCTCAAGTCGGGGACAGGTTCACAAACAGCAAAGCACCCTTAACTAATGAAAGAGTGGGCCACAATCCTGCACAGACGATAACTGTTCTAGCACCGAGATGCCCCATCTCAATGCAAACATGAGTGCTCTACAGAGTCTACAAATAAGGCTAACAAAAGAGCACAACAATGTATTCTCTGTCCACAAACGCCTGAATCCTTTTAAAATCTTCGCATGGCAAAATGGCACAAAAGCCAGCCTTTGCTCTGATGATTCAGCATCTAACCTCATGGGGCAAAAGTGATATTGACAGAAGGATATCAGGAGAGAAGGTAATAACCAATAGTGTATTTTGATCCTCAACAATTGGCCTGTTAAAGAATAATTTAATGAAAGGCGGGCGCTATTTCAGTGCAGTGAGACCAAGCCCAGTTGACTCATCGAAGCCACTACTGGGCAGACCAGGGGTCTCCATTTTTGGTCCCGAGGGGCTCCAACCAGACCAGGTTTTCAGGATAACCAATGACTACGTAAATAACGCCCATTAAGTTTTGCTATATTGAAATGATTTGTGTGTGCATATCCTGAAAACATGGAATGGATTTAGAACTTGATGTTTGGTCTTGGAGACCCGTGGAATAGATCATTTATGTTCACTTACTGGGCCAGATCACATAAATGTAACCACTAATGTGCAACTCGACAACCTTGACACCCAATTTTACAGTAAACTGCATTGGTGGTCAGTGCCAATGTCGCATTTGCTCTAGCAAAATTGCCCGACTCTGGTGTCAAATTTTTCAGCATCCCCACATGTTATAAGGTTATATTTAGGAATAGCAAATTGTATTGTCCTTCAAATGTATCGAATTCTCCTGTGCCTGCAATCTTCACCCACACAGAGGAGGACTGTAGTTTTTATCTAGAAATGCAACACAATGTAGAACTTAACTCCAAGGAGCAGTAAAGTGCTTTGCAGAGATCATTTATCGAAGGAGCATCTCGAACATGAAGTGATGTAGACAGAGCAATATGGCATGTGCAGTGCGTTTCAGACCGGGTTAAAGAAAGACAGATGTAATGGGGAGCGACGGGGGCATATGTACTTGCGACAAGAGTTCATAGTACACAGTGGATGTGCTTTCATATTTTGATTTCATATTAAATAAAGTTTAATACGTATGTCAAAGCATGGGGAGCACACAGTGAACCTCGCACCCCAGTTATCACACTGGTTTTACAACACATAAGATGAACATTTGTGATTGGGAACAGGTTTAAAATTATGTGAATTTTTTTAGATTAATTGGAAGGTGCCATAGTACGCAATATTAAGGAATGTTTACAAAGTTTTAGAAATCAAGAAAAATTCAAACATAAAATAAAAAATACTGGCTGGGAATTGGGCACTCATTTTTGGTGATTTCCAAAGCTAAAGATGTATGCATTGAGAGCTGAGGAGTAAATAATGTTCTATTCCTAAACATAGTTAAATTCGGAAGCACTTGGAGATTATATGATTTTCCTGGTATCCCACAATTATGGTAAGTGACAAACTCATAATAGAGCGTCAATCGCAAGCTCCAACGTCAGTAATTGATGATTGAGCCGCCTCACATGTTCTCTCCCCCATATTCTAAGACTGGGTTTATTAAAGCAATTTACCTTGCACTTTTAAGTTTATTGCAGACTTCTTACTCCATGTTTACTGGATGCGGGTTGTAATGAGTATACAGAATTTGGTGTAGCCACAATGCATGTCCGCTGTAAAAATGTGCACTATTATTAGTTTGTGCTGTAATGGGTTAGTTGAGATAGGTTTTTCTGAAATTAACCTTAACCCTGAAGGTTAGATTCTAGAACTTTGATTGTGTGTGTTTATGTGTGTACCGTAATCCTTCAAAAAGATAACATGTCAAAATCATATTAAAGGCATCAAGGAAAACAGGCGACCATAGGTTATGGACTACATAGAAACAAACACCACGAGAAGACACAGAAGTCGAGGCACAGCAGGACAGTCAAACAAACCAAGTGAAGACCTAAAGAAGGCTTGGCACAACAGGACAGACACAAAAACCAAAGGAAGACCTTGGGAAAGCCAGGCACAGCAGGAGTGACACTAAAACCAAGAGAACATAGAGGAAGCAAGGCACAACAGGACAGACAAAAAAAATAAGAGAAGACACAGAGAAGGCCGGGCACAGCAGGAGAGGCACAAAAACCAAGAGAAGACATACAGGAGACCTACAGAAGGCCAGGCACAGTAGGAGGAACACAAAAACGAACAGAAGACCCAGAGAATGCCAGGCACAGCAGGAGTGACATAAAAGCCAAGAGAATATATAGAGGAGGCCAGGCACAGCAGTAGAGGCACAAAAACCAAGAGAATATATAGAGGAGGCCAGGCACAACAGGACAGACACAAAAACCAAGAGAAGACATACAGGAGACCTATAGAAGGCCAGGCACAGTAGCAGGAACACAAAAACCAAGAGAAGACCCCGAAAAGGCAAGGCACACCAGGAGCAATACAAAAACCAATGCCAGGCACAGCAGGGGGAACACACAAACAAGAGAATATATAGAGAAGGCCAGGCACAGCAGGAGAGGGACACAAAGCAATAGAAGACCCACAGAAGACCTAGAGATGGCCAGGCACAGCAGGAGAGACAACAAACTAGAGAAGACCTGGAGAAAGTCAGACACAGCAGGAGAGACACAACAAACTAAAGACCTGGAGAAAGTCAAACACAGCAGGAGAGACACAAACACCAAGGGGATATATAGAAAAGGCCAGGCACAGAAGGAGACACACAAAAAGCAAGAGAAGACCTAGAGAAGGCAAGGCACAGCAGGAGGAACACAAAAACCTAGAGACACCATAGAGAAGGCATACAGAAGGCCAGCTACAACAGGAGAAGATAGACCTAGCGACGGCCAGGTGCCACAGGAGGAACACAAAAGCAAGAGAAGTCATAGAGAAGGCATAGAGAAGGCCAGGTACAGCGGAAGTAACACAAACCCCAAGAGAAGACCTAGAGGATGCCAGGCACAGCAGGAGGAACACAGAAACCAAGAGAAGATGTAAATAAGTCCTAAAGAAGGCCAAGCACAGTTGGGGAGAAACATGGCCCCTGCTGAAGCCAGCAAAGAACTAGCTCGTCAAGAGGCTTGCGGAAAAGGATGAGGCGATTAAGACAACCAGAGTGGGAACAGATGCAGAGAGAATACGAGTAAAAATAGGAAAACAGAGACCGATGGAAGGACACACGAGGCATGTGGAGTAAAGGAACAAAGAAAGAGATCAACACACACCCACATTGTGGTACATGCTGTGAAGAAGAGCTGCATTGCCACTAATCTAATTAAGAACTTGACCAAAGACCATTCATCAGTGAAAGGGTGTATTCCAATAGTTTAGCTGTCACTTAGTGGTATAATCCTCAGAGGTTTCGCATCGTTAAATGAAAGAATGAAATGCATGGTACACCCATGATCATATATGAGAATAAAAGACCCATAGAAACCAGAATATACGCCCTAAGGGCAATGAAGAGGTTCAATGAGGGATCGGTGTTTGGGACATGCAAAGCAATGCAAATATAAGTAATACAACTTAAGGGGACCCATAAACCCACACAATTCAATGTGGTTTGTGACATCTGGACTTAAAACATCTGATACGTTTTAGTTTCTGTTGTCTTTAATTTGTACTCCACTCTCTGGTGGTGCCATTTTCTAATTCTAAGACCACAGTCCCCTGCAAATGGGGTACTGAGCCACCCAAAGTCTCCTCTGCAATTGCAGCTGAACTACAGCCAACCCATATAATGCCAGACGAGGTCAACAGTGGCCAAGCACATCCTGAGCAGGAGCCTAAGACTCAGAAAATGGCAGAGTAAAACGAGCAAATACATTGATTGAAGTAAAAACAACAAAAGCCTTGGCAAATACGTATGTTCACTATTCACCATCAATGATGGAAGACCACAGATAAGATGCAGAGCATGAATGGAGGGGAGGAGGAGTGTGCAAGTCCATTGGCAAAAGGAAGTGCTAGGGGTAGGCAAGGCAATGTACAATGGGACCTAATGGATACCTCCCGCCCATGAGAACAGAGGAGCTTAGGGTGGTGGGGGAGCCATGGCCAAGAGCCCTAGGTGTTCACTCCCTGAAAACAAGAAAGGTGCCGAAGGACTGAGAAAGGTGGGTGCAGACGCATTCCCACACAAGAGGGGCAGGGAGAAGCATTCCCACACAAGAGGGGCAGGTAGAAGCATTCCCACACAAGAGGGGCAGGGAGAAGCATTCCCACACAAGAGGGAATAGGGAGAAGTCCAACCGCTGCAAGCGAAGAGGCACCAGATTCAAAGCATTGCTGCTATTACTGCTGATGGAAAAACACTACGTCAAGCAACACAGAGTCAACACACCACTTTGAACGTCCGTCGCCTCATCCACAGCTCACACAGCATGCAAAAGTAACACACACTTAGACCACACAAAACAATACTCTCTAGCCCATCTCGGCTGTTACACTGAACATGCCCTGCCCAACAGTTTATAGTGCTAGGGGGCTATGCATGTGGCAAACACTGCACTTTCCAAACACCAGTGAGTGATGACCGGAGGGTTCTTGAGTTAGGCAGCCATCCCGTGCTGGTGATGTCTGTCGCAGTCCCAATACACCTTCAGTTTCAAAGACTGCAGTAACCCCAGCAAATTCAGATGCCAGGGTAAGGGGCCTCCTCTGCCTTTGTAGAACTGACTCAACGCAGTCTGAGCACCGGCAGACTGTCTCCTGGCCAAAGAGTTACAAATCTCCCTTCTACAGCCGACTGTTCCACTGCAGCTGCCCGCAGGTGGCACCTCATCAAAGCCTATCTAGGGAAAGTTGACTCTGGCATGGTGGTTCCTTCTTACACTGCTTGGCAACTCTTGCATCCTGTTATTAAACCAAAGTCACACCTGCTCCTTTACTTCGCCCCGCTGAGTAATGCTGTTGCCCGTTGCTGAAGACTGGATAAGTCATCATTCAAATGGCGAGCGATCAAAGACAGTGACTATTTCCCCCGAGAAGTCGGGGAGGCATGGTCGTCACAGACCTATGGAATCACTGGGCGAGGCCGCGAGGAAAGGAAAGAGATAGCTGGAGCTGGCAGCCTTTGCCTTCTCACTTTGTAGAGGATTCGACAGGTTCTCCTCATTCCTTTCACATAAGGATGTTTGTGAAATGTGTTATGCCTGGGAATATTAAACGACGCCCCCTCCATCTGCATTTATATTCTATCAAGTCCCATCTTTGAAATACTTGGAATGGTGTGGGTGGGTGAGTGACAGTATTTATATATCGATGGACCGTTTGAGGGCGGAGGGGGTAGCCGGGCTCAACCATCCTCTGACTCCAGTAACCTACCAACCAGTACATGTTCTTGACGTCTAAAGCTGGTAGTAAAGGTGATGTTTGAGAAGATACATAGTGTGCACGAGAACGCAAGCTTAATAAATCCACTAAACCCATTTGACATTGAACTTCAATCAGTCCCAGGTCTGTCCGGGTTGGGCTATAAGGACGTGCAACCAGAGGTTGGTAATGGAGTGCACATTTGTGTTCATCCATCATGGCCCCTTTATAAGGCCCCTTCATTCCTGACCACAGTGCTGTCAGGATGGCTTCTAATTCTCGCCTTGCCCATGAGGAACCTATGCTCACCGTACACCAAGCGTTAAGCCGCTTTTGGCTCTCCAGATGATTTGGACTACAAATTCCATCAGCCCATGTCAATGTAGTCAACTGCTAAGGGATCATGGGATTCGTAGTCTACTACTGCCATTGACTATGGCAGGACGGTTCACTGTTCCAACTATGTTTATCCCTGAAAGCTCCGGGTAAAGCCATCCCAGTACACAGCTACCACGCTCTGCTGCATGGTCTCCAGGCATTCCGGCAGATCTGAAAGCGAGGCAGTGAGCTGGCTTAGTTGAGAGGGAGAGGGAACCTACAAGATAGCTTTGCTGTTGAATTCATACATGAAGATCGGAGGTGCAGTGAGCTCTGCATGCAGGTCCATTCTAGGTGCTCGGTGACAAAAGCCTAGAGGCATCGGTATCTCGGTATCTGAAGGGGGGCCTTGTGTGCCCGTGGTGCTAGGCTGCATTGGAGCGGGCTTTGGTATATAAACTGATTATTGAGGTGTGCTGCTCTAATACCTGTTGTCTTTTGGGAGAGGTGTTCCGTTGCCATGTGCAGCTGGCTTGGTTGGGATGCATAGTGTGTGTTGACATGTAGATGGGCAGGGTTAGTGTTAGGGGCGTTGAAAATCTTGAGGCCAAATGTAGGACATAATAACATGGCATAGAATACCATGAAAAAGGCATGAACGGTATAGCAGGGCCTTAGACGTTGTAGCAATGCATGAAAAGGCCTAACAAAACAAAACGACCCTGCACTCCTCCCATTGGCCTCTGCAGACAGCCGAATCTCACATTTTCATTTTGCTACTCACCAACCCTGTCTCTCTCACTCTCTCTTTGTCTTCCCCTATCTCTCTCTCGCTGCTCCCTCCCTCTCAATCTCTTCCACTGTCCCCTATGTGGAACAAGGGTCTGGGAATTGGCAGATGAGGATAGGAGCCAGTCTCTGCCACCCATTACCACAAGAGAAGTGCTAAGGGTTATATCAGGAATTAACCTTTGCATCGGAGAAAGGGTTGTCTGAAGTTCCTGAAACGCCTGGCTCCAACTTCACCTTCCTTAGTATGTCGGGTGACAGGATGAGAGCTGTCTCAAACCTCTCTCTAACTTGCTTCGGTTCTGTCTTCGGGGGCCTGCTGAGATATGTGTCCATTAAGGCAGTGATCAGCGTTCGTCAGGTGTCCATCGGCGATCAGGGCAGGGCCCAGAAACACTGGTGGTTTCTTACAGGAGTCTAAATGTCTACCACAAGCCTTACACTCTTCTCACACACCAAAGACCAACGTGAAATTCACCCCGTCCATCACTGGAAATTGAGGAGGAAAGATAAAAGGAGGAGTTTGGATTCCTCAAAGTGCCCCACGATGCTGCGTGCACAATCCCTGGGACTGTGGGGGATGCTGCAGCTGCAGGAAGGTAAAGAGAAGCCTGCTCACGGTAAGAGAAAGGGATGGGCGGTGGGATAGGCAGCCCAGAAACATTGCATTCTGGAATTTACAGAACCTCCTGACCCTTACTAGTTACTGATCTGTGCCAGAGATCCCTGAAAAGCTTTGAGAAGGTGCTAAAGAATGAACCATGGCGAAGGAAGACGTGTAGTATTTACCTCACTTTAGGGCTGTTCTTCCAGCAATAGGGAGGGGCTCTCATGGCTTACCTTAAGCAGAAGTTGTGTACTGTCCCTACAGGAAGTTTCTTGGAGCCAGGGGGAAACTGCCTGCCCAATCAATATCTATTTCCACTACAAAAGGGGAGGAGGGAGGGAGGGGCTGATGTTCTGGGGGTAAGGTGGGGTTGATTGATTTGTAAACAAAATGAACACTTTTACACAACTTGGTATGATTTCCAGGAATAGTGTTAAAATCTAGTTTGTATAGCTTTAATGCAAGTTTCAAACCTACAAAATGATATATGGTTGGTCATGCAGGCCCCTTTTATTTCCATGGTCATGTCTGCCTTCTTATGAATCATCGGCACTTAATGCTCCGTAGCTTTGCCCTAATAGCTTATTCCTGGCGCTTTAGATCTGCATATGTCTGCTTTCTATTGACACATATGGCCTATTTGGTCTCCATCTTTACTACTGACTCGTCAATGCGTTTTGCTAAATTTCGTATCTTCATGTTTAGTCTTGTGTGACACGTGGGTGCTCCATGGTCTCCAGCTTTGCCCTTACCTGCCGTAAAGGAACACCATTTGAACTCCCTAGAAATAACCCTGGGGGTGTGGGATAAGCAGCATTTAGACTAGCCCGGACACCAGTCCCGGCATGTCAGGTAAACAGCACTCAGACTGTCCCTGATACCAGCTCTCGGGTGCAAGGTGAATCCCAATTGGACAGTTGGAGATATTAGCCCTGGTTGTGGTGCAAGGTCAACAGCAGTCAGAATGTCCCAGGTACCAGTTCTCTTGGTGGTGCTAGGCAGAGAGCATTCAGACTTTTCCAGATGCCAGCCCTGGTGGTGGTGGTGCTAGGTAAATAACATTTAGATTGTCCAGATACCATTCCTGGTGGTGGTGCCTGCAGAACTGCATTCAGACCATCTCAGATATTGGTACTTCTGGCGGTGGCAGGCAAACAGCATGTGTTGTACCCCCGATACCAGCCCTGGTGGGGGTGCTAGATAATCAGCATCCAGACTGCCCCGGAACCCAGCCTAGGCGATAGTGGTAGGTAAATTATCTGCACACTGTCCTGGATACCAGCACTGGGGGTGCCAGGCACTCATGCTGTCCCAGATACCAACCCTCGAGGTGGTGCAAGGTAAATAGACTGTCCCGGATACCAGTGCACCGTTAATCCAGTAAATGCAACCTTTCTGGCAGGCATCCAAAAAGATTGTCTCAGTTAAGCGAGCAGACTGGTAAGGCAGAAGAGCAACATACCGGAAGGCTTAGATGGAGAGTTCTTGATGTAGAAGCCTTTAATAAGATCAAATGGACCTGTCATATGTTCACTTCTATCTCTTAACTTCTCATGGGAAAATATTCCAGCTCAGAAAGCCTGGAATACATTAGCTATTGGGTTCTAGGGACTGTGGGAAATATTTATTTTAGTTTTGTTTATCCTCATGTCCTCTGTACTCCTTATCTGTCCCTCTGTTTTTGAGTTTTTCGGAGCCTCCACTTCATATCATAGTTAGTTTTCCAGTGGCCCTTTACAGTGGAAAACTCTCACACCTGAATCATCTTCTCTTTGTCTGCACCTTTGAATTGCCTTACTTACACGGCTGCTTTTTTCTCTCCATGTTTTCCAAGGTGTCTTCTCATGATGCTCAACGTCACCCCACTTAATCCTCTTCTTTGGAAGAGAGTAAAATAACTGTTTACTTAACAGCTATGTGCTTGTGGGATGTATCAACCCACTCATCCAAGCCCCACAACATCACTGTGTATTGCTGGCAGCAGAAACGATCAGAATGGCCACTGGAAAGCATGCTGCTCGCTCAAAATCACCAGAAAATGCGCAGTGAAAACCTGAAAAACAGGCCACCATCCACTGTTGCCTATTTTAGTGAGCACAGGAGACCACTGCCGAAAACCAGCATTGGGCTTCCCACAAAGCAGCCTGAAACCACTTGGAAATAGCATTGCTGATTGAAAAAGAAACAGAGCTAGTTTCAAAAATCTGTTTTCTTGGGTGTCAAAATGCTAAAATCATGGCTCACAAACCACCCTAAAGGATCCAACCTCTTTGTTGGGTGTTCCACATCATTTACTGCAAGAATCCACACAAATACAAGGTTTCTCAGAACAAAATCCGCTTTTAAGGATACTGATGGAAAAACAGCTGTCAAAAATGGGTGTAGTACCGTTGCTCACCTCTACCAGAAAGCCGGCGTTTTAAAACTATTTTGGGTAAAGTTGAACATGGAACCCCAAACTATGCCAAAGAAGAGAATTCCATCAAAATGCCATATAGAGTGCCACACAGTGATTTCATTGTTGAAAAAGACTTGATTTAAGGATATGTTGCTTATTGTAAGTTTATAAATATATTTTTTTTTACAAGGAACTATGTTGCAATTGATCAGAAGGTAATCTGATTTAGTTAAAAGTTCAAGAGGCCTTCTTTTCATGAGAACCCTTCACACCTTTGGCCTTCCCACCAACAGGAGAGGATATCGCATTGACATGTAAATCAGGAGAGGAGGAGATTTTCTCAGCAGCCCGGAGGAAGGAACAATGGGGGCTTTGGGATGAATAGGAATATGCTGATTTGGGTGTAACTGGTCAACAACTGCTCTGGGAGAGACAGGACATGTGACCTCTGAGGCAGCCAGATCCGGGAGGCGGAGACAAACCATTGTGGATTCAGATAGCCCAGCAAATATATGTTTTATAAAATTGCATATAACAAAGTGTACCAAGCTGACAAAAATGTAAAACTTTGAGACGGTTAAAATGAAAAATTCCCTCACAGTTTGAGACTAAGCTGGATTCAGTGCGATGTTCTGAGACTAAAGCCCGGAATGTATTCATATTGTAGATACAGTGTTTATGCTAGAAACATAAAAACTTACAGTAATATGCTCAGAGAGGGTGTGTATGCCTGTGTAAAATTTGGTGCAGAACCAATATTGGGAAACCCACCAAAAGCGCGAATAAGTGGTCATTTCTGAACCCAAGCTCGTAGGAACATGGGACTTGAACAGAGACATGCCTTAATTAATCTGTGATGTGTATAAGGATTATGAACAACTTGTGTATCTGGGAAATATGTTTTTTTGGGAAAAATAGAGTTTCTATGAAAAAGCAAAGGGGAGGGATTTCAGTTAAGCCATAAACACAGCATCACTCTGACTCATTCTGACACGCTGATCCTTTCTCCAATCAGGGGATAGGAAATCCTCTAACCTATTAAATCCTTAGAGGTTTGGGCATGTAGAATCAGCCTCCCCACCCACCTTGGGAACACATAAATAGAGACTGCTTAGGACAGATAGGACACACTCTTTTCCACTAATCAACTATTCTTGGCGCAGCACCCTGCCGGAAGACTCCAGAATCCAGATAGATCCAGAGACCAGACTCTAGAACCAAACTCTAGAACTTTGAAGCAGAAAGGCCAATCCCAAATGCTGAACTCTTTTCAGCAGGCTTCAGAATCTTTTGCAACCTGATTCTAACCCCTAAACTTCCCAGGGGCATCTCAAAATCCAACAGCCGGGCTGAGCTGTTTTGCTTCTAGCCAAGAACCCTGTGCTAGAACCGAGGTCCAGACCCAGAAAGCAGAGCTGTATCCAGACCTGTCAGATCCAGTTCAAGAGGCTGCAGACCGCCGTGCAGTGCTGAACGCAGACCAGAGCGCCTGAGACCTATCCGGTGGCGAGTGAAGCCAAACCCTGGACCAGATCTTGACGGGGCCCATTCCATTCCCAATCCTAGGAGTGATTGTTTAGTCTAGAACTGTCCATAATCAATCTCTTCGTTTAAAGTAATCTTACTCTAACCATTTTAACCTGTCCAGAACTGCATTATAGAATCTTGTGTCCATCCTGTTGATTCCAAATCTGTAAAGTGCAATCTATCATTTGGAATCTTGCCTTTATTTCTGAAAAATCTACCTTCACAAAAAACTCCATAACTTTTGAACCGCATGTCCTAGAACCAAAAGCTAAGATCCTAAGCTTTCCAACGAACCTAAAACGACATTCCAATTAATTATAGTTTTTCCGTAATCGCGATTCACGCACGTGGAAAAATTGCTGCGAATTGCCATTTAGCTCCATTTCAACACTTGTAAAAATAGCTGTTTCTTGTTTTCAATTGTTAAAATTTGTTTCCAATCTGATAATCATTCATGAATCATTGCTAGTGTTGACCTGAACCAATCCAAAGTAACTACCACTTATCCTGAATATCCTTTAGTGAATTAAAATCATTTTAGCATATTTTTCACATTTATTGCAATCACATTCAAAAGTATTTTTGCCTGTTTAAAATCATACCTGTTGTCTCTAAGCTTGCTGGGGGAACTGGGATTGATGGGATAATTATATTCCTGAAACCTGTGCGCCCTCATTTCCACCTCTTCATATTGCATAGTGGGGGGAGTGAGTAATAACAGGGGAAAAAGTGATCATATTGTCTTTTGATTGAAACCATATCAAGTTTATTTCTGTGCTGCATTCTTTCCCATACTTGCATTTCCTTGAATCATAAAAGTATTCTCTGCTACCTTATCCTTCCTCTTCCTACTCCTAACTGATTAAAGAGTTGTTGATATTGTAATATCACCCAGTACTGATCACTGTTCATATTCATAAGTGTGCTATTCAGATATTGTTTCTATTCATAAAAGTGTGATATATATTGTCCAATTCTTCAATTAAACCTTTTAATTTGCAAAACAAACCTACTTCTTGGCTCAGTGAGGTCAGGGGGATTCAAAGAGAGGGGCGTTATATAAGGGTTCATCATCCAGATTAAAGAACTTTGACATAAAAAAATATATAAATAAGGACTTCCATTGGGCATCCCATACTAAGCATTGACTTGGTTGGAGTGCTGGATCGAAGTCACTTACATGCTGGGGGGTCTGGTCTTTTGTTGCACCCTATTGCTAGATGGAATCTCACTTCACTTATCATAGGGATCTCTGATGAGGTAACAAAGACAAGCCCAACGATGGGCTATAGGGAGAGACTGGGTGTCGGGGCAAACCTCCACTAAGTGATGCTGACCCCAAAGATTCCAAATAAAAGATGTGCTAAAACCTCTCAGTAATGATTTACCCTGGATTACAGAGAAGAATGAGCCCAGCCAGGATCCATAAGAAAGGAAAAGACTTGATATAGCTCAGTAGAATGGGATAGACTGTAGGGGGAGTCAACAGAACGCCGTATGAAAATGAGAACAATGGAGATAAAGTTGTTGCGCCAATCACATTTATTGGGGATAAATTGGATTTAATTCATTAACCCAGTATGGTGCATTGTATTTACATTTTGTAAATTCCTACAGATAATTCTCTCTATTGTTGTCTCATTACGATGTATTCTCCTGATATAGTCTTTAGAATTCAATAGCTCTGTTACTTCATAGAGATGCGATGTCAATTCATGAAATTAGTGTCCTCAAAATACTTGCAGTACTTGGCTCTTGTTGATTCATGAGAATTTGTTGAACTTTTTTGAAATGGTGAAAGAACTGATATGAAAGAGGTAAGTTTGTCCTCTTAACTTGGTCCTCTCCTTGACACGTGTCTCCCAGTTGTAGATAACAACGGTTCTTCAGGAGAATGTTATCAAAACAAAGCAAATCTAGAGCATATGCCTTTTGATGGTAATATTTTACTTAGTATAGTTATTAATGGAGGGTTTGTTCCCTGGTCTGAATATATTTGGTTTCAGCAAGAAGTACCTTTGATACAATTGGGTTTCCCAAGAATGATCAGCAAAGTTTTTCGTGACATGATAACCTGACAGAACCCCGGATCAAGCCCCTGCTGGAGCTAGCGGACCCATTAGACAACCTAAAATTCACTAGTTCACAATAGACGTTTGTGATGGCCTAATGTACAACTGGAACCAGTATGAGGCTCAAAAGAACATTGAACCCCTGGTAGGCACATCAGACGGTCGCGCACAGAAGACCGCTGAGCCTGTGGGTATCCAGTGATAAAGTTGCCTGGGAAAAGGTCACCAGGGGCCGACATTTCCCCAAATGTGCACCCCCACGAAAAATCAAACACTTTCCCCAAAATTCTAGGACTGGAGTTAGAATAGTAAATAATTCCCATTCTAGAATGTATGGAGGAAGGCCTTTTTAGGGGTGCAGGGAAATGATCTCCTACCTGGCGACTTTTTTCCCAGGGGACATTTTTACACAGAACCAGCCTGTGGTGGACTCCAAAGAAGCTTGAGACTAGGGTAGGATCTGGCTCATCCAGAGCTGGAGATAAGCTCACAATATGACAAATGCTTCCTTGGCTGGGTTGGCCACAATGACAGCAGCCTGAAAATGAACCTGGGACAGAACGGGAAGAAATCAACTGTGAAATGGAGACCATGTGGACAACACCCATGAAGGCCAACATTAGGGAGTGGTCTTACCATCCGGACTCCGGAGATCACAAACTGTGATCGGCAGAGATAAAAAGGGGTCCCATACCTGGGAGGAGAGATAGTAGTGTACCCCACAAGGGTTTTCACAGAAACTGGGAGAAAGGTTAATACAAGGCATTCAGGACATTTCCATCCCTGGTTCGTACTGGAACAAAACCAGGCTCTTGTGCTCTGGAGTGTATCCCAAGTATGAGCTGACCTTTAAGAACTAGACATCCCTTTCACCTGTGTCCTCCCTGACCCTCACATGTTTGAAGGAGAGTTCTTGTTTATTTCATCCTTGCGCTCACCTTATGTTTAAAACTGAATAGAATAAACGTCTTTATGCTACCACCTATTTTGAGCTTCAAGTTGTCTGCTGATACCTTGGGTTTGGGTCTTAGGTCTTCCATTTCACTTTTGAGCAAATTCTTTTTGCACATTTTTGGTCGAGACCCCCCCCCCCGTGACCCATATATATATATATATTTTTTTTTTCGTGTTCTTTCATTTTTGTCCATGACATTTTATTAAATAAAGGAATTTTTGATTTCCCGGCGTACTACTGGTGTTTTGGCTTAGTGTTTGGAGTGGACTATCTTCTCCCAACTGCTTCTTGGAGTGCACTCCACATACTTTGTACCATGGTATAAAGTTTCTCTCAGGCTATGAGGAAATCAGTGGCCATTTTGTTTAGTTTGTGTTGGTTGGATGTAATCTGCTGAGCAAACCAGTCTACAGAAATGGCCTATCTATAAGGGCACAAGAAAACAGGGCAAAACAGAGCAACCAAACGACAACACCGCTCGAGA
The DNA here is from genome assembly GCF_040938575.1 of Ambystoma mexicanum. Lineage (NCBI taxonomy): Eukaryota > Metazoa > Chordata > Amphibia > Caudata > Ambystomatidae > Ambystoma > Ambystoma mexicanum. The sequence continues at coordinate 1,485,654,453 of NC_090929.1, forward strand.
AAAGAGATGTGTTTGCTGCATTCCTGCAGCCGTTGGATGGATTTTAGGGATTCCAAATGGTCCCATACTTTGCCTGGAATGGGAAACGGCTTTGTCTTTTTCTAGCTTGGTGTGGCTGGTACTATACCAATCCAATGCCTAATGCAAATAGAGATTTGTGCAGTCAGGTGTGTGCCTAGTGGTAAAAGTGTACCGAAAAAAGTAGTGGAACTGTGGTCTCTCTTTGTAGGGGAGATAGTAGGTGGAAGCACAGTGCAACATGTGACAAGTGTTTCAGCCGAGGCGTTGCAATAGTCTAAGTGACTAGTAACTAAGGCTCCTATTAAAACTTTAAACTTGCACATGGTCAACTCATCTGTATAGATTGGTGAATATGATTGTAAAAAGTAGAGGAATGGTAAACGGAAAAAAAATAAAAGTAGTAGAACACCATTCCCGTCCGTTCCCACTCACTTTGATCACTGTGTGTGCCTGCTGTAATGAATGTGCTGCACTTGGAATGCTCATCGCCTAAGGTGTGGACCTACTAAAAATGATTTTCCTATTTTGAGCAAAACTTGCAAACGATCGCCGTATTCTCTCCTCTTTGACCCAACTGAACATTGAGATCCATTAGAGGCAGGTCAACAAATAAAAATGTTGGACCAGCCCTGGATTGCTCAGGTTTACTGAATTAGTCTTTCGCAGGCATGGCACCCGCAGAATGAGAACATTCAACACAGCACTCGAGCCAGATGCAAGATCTCCATCCATGATATAGAACCAGGCTTGTCCAACACCATGCCTCGAGGGGTGTAGCCATGTCAGGTTCTCAGGCTGCCCACATTAATATTCATGCGACACATTTGCATGCACCTATTGTAAATGTATGCAAATGTTTTCTCATGAATATTAATGAGGGATATCCTAAAAACACATCAGGATTCTGGCCCTCGAGGCCCGGAGTTGGACAGCCTTTCGTTATATGCTCGGCATTGTTGTTTAGCCTGGCTTCCGCAACTCGTCACATGCAATCTTTTGAGGTCTAGCCAGGTGATGTGTCAAAGCAAGGGCATTGTGCAGGTGATTTGTCCCCACTTATTGTATGTAATGCCTGTAACTTTTGTTGATACCACTTTGTAACTCTTACAAAGGGCCCAGATACCCTAGGCGTGCTATACAAATCAATAAACAGACAGACAGACAGAGACACTTTGTCTGCATTGTGGCTATGCTTTCTGCAGTAAAGTTGGAGGGTTTATTGACGGGGATATGCCTATGAACTTAAGGTTCCCATGGGCGCGGCAACTGAGAATGCTATCGTCAGTAGGAACCTGAAGGGGCTGGGGTGGGGGGATCTGGCCAGGGTCTGACAAACGTCAATGCAAGATGGAGTCTCAGATTCCAATCCCAAAATCCTCTTGTAGCTCAGGCCATTGTCTTTCAGATGTGCTTGCGCCGCGATGCGCAACCGTGTGCATAAAACGCCCATCATGCTTTAAAGGGGGTGCACTATCACCTTATCGTTATAGTTCAAAGAAGCACCGGCTGAACTTGTAATACAGTCCCAATGTATATGCCGGCAGCACTGGTTCTTGGTGGACAGGATTTTCATTTGCAATAGTCTCATGTATGCTCTTTACATTTACCTGGGAGAACTAGTGGCAGGTGAGGTCAGCTCTGATGGAAGGGCTGGTTCTATGTTTGCTTCGCCTGGCAACGTGGCATCGTGTTATTTGGAGGGGAAATGTTGCACCTCCTCCCTTTTTTGGGGGCACTTCAGGTTTTGCCAGTGAAGGTGAAAGGGGTTGTATGCTACCCCATGAAAAGTGCCCTTTCAGTGCTCAGCTTAAAATGGTGCCAGCTTGTATGCTTTTAGGCCCCCCTCGCACACCCAAATGAGGGCAAGCTCTTGCACAACAAGCTGTGTGCTAGAAAGGCAGAGCTCCATGCCTGTGGGGCGGTATGTGGACAGTTGTGCTGGACCTGTGGCCTGTGAGTACAAAAGCAAGGACTGCACTATTACACAATTATGAACATATGCGCAACCAAAAGTTTAATTTTTTCATTTTAAAAGTGCCACACAATGTGAAACAAATCGCTGTCTCTCCCATAACTCTTGTAACTCCCACCTGCTATGTCCAACTCCATACGAGCCCGCCCCCCCTAGACCGCCAGGCTTCATCTCCCCCTTTGCAATAGTGAAGGTGGGGGTCACTTACCTGCACCTCCAGATTATATGTTCGTGAAACGCCGTTGCTCTGAAAGATCAGCGGCCTCATCAAAGAAACTTTGCAGGGGTTCAAGTGCGGTTTTGCTCGGCATTAGCAATTGCTCGAGTTCAAACAAACGCATTCTTTGCAATGTCTGCCCTGCGGCTAATAGGACGCAGTATTAGCACTCGGCCAAACATCTCTCTGATGCAAAAATGCAATGAAAGCATGCATGTCTGCACGAGCGCATTTTTTCGCCATTGCAGGGCACAGACCCAACATTTCTACCTCTCACAAATGTTGACAAGGCACTTTTGAGGTTTCTAACCAGCCCCACAACTCCTCCAAAGAAAGCAATCCTATACCCACCTCCACATCCCCAGAGCTCCTCCCGGCCTCCCCATCCCCACAGAACCCCAAGAATAACTTCACATTTCTTCTGTTTCGAGCATAAGGGGTCTGGAATGGAAATAGTGTATTGTGCTGCGCTGCCCTGCCGTGGCAGGCCCCATTTGGGCATTGGGGCATGCTACATGGCCTTGTGGGGGAGGGCAGGAGCCTCCTCCCCCACATGTGTGCCTGCGAGTACCCTCACACTCCCCCAGACCAATCACTGAACACGCTTGCCCAGCCATAGTAATGAGGCCCAGGGGCGTTGCTAGGGGGGGGGCTAAGGGGGCTATAGCCCCTGATCTTTTGGTTGTAGCCCCGGATAGAATCTCAGGGGCTACAGCCAAAAGACTAGCTAGCCCCCGGTCCCAACAGTTCCGGCATCAGCTTAGCCCCGGGTCTTTTCCAGACCTAGCAACTCCCTTGATGAGGCCACAGGCATCTAAACCTTCCAGGGAGGGATGCTCTGATGTTTGCACCAGTGTTAAGCATGGAGTGAATGCACTTAGCGCCAGCTTTGCTGTTTTACAGGATGGGGGCAGGCAGATTTTTGCCCAATACATATTGCATAACGATGATGCCACTGGGGCAAAAGGGAAGCAGTCTAATTTCTGTATCATGTTTTCTGAATTATATACAAAGATTTTGCTCAAATTCTCTCCCACCTTCCACGCTGGAAAAGTGGAGCAACTACTTGTCGATCCTTGTTGCATAAACAGGAATGAAATCAGTGTGTGCGCTCAGTTTTCTTGCCTTGGTTCAAAATGCCACGTAAATGGGTTGTAGCTACATTTTTGGCAAACTCACGTTGCTCTATTCCTTTTCACACTGGCTGAAAAAAGTGGGCAAAACCATTTCATTCCAGTGGACAAATACTTCGGAAATATGCATTGCGCAAACGATCCCGTATTACACCAACAGCTGAAATGGCACATGTTCAATAATTAGCAGAGTTGCAAATGATAGATCAGGGTTCTGCAACCTTTGGCTCCCCAGATATTTTGGACTACAAATCCCATCAATTCTAGCCATAAGAGTCAATGATTAGGGATCATGGGAGTCGTAGTCCAAGACGTCCAGCGAGCTGCAGTTTGCAGACCCCTACATCAGACAGTCTGACTCGTTGGTGTGCAGAGACAGAAAGATACATCTCAGGTAGTCCTTTAGCTATGAGCATTGTCAAGCAAATGTACACGGTACGCAAAGTATGAAAACACATCAAGGAGTGTTAGTCATGTGGGAGATGTCGCTGTGCCGTGAGTGCCAAGCGAGGTGTTCTGGCAGGTCCTGCAAGGCTTGCCTGCACTTGTGGAAAAAACGATGCAAACTAAGCAATTCCAAGAGTCTGGCGGACGAGCGCTGTTTTTTCCAAACTATAGGTTACTGCGGTGAGTCACTGCCACATGAAGGAGGGCGACTCACACTGACTGCAAATGTTTGCAGGGGGGAAGAGGAACATGGGAGAGGGGCTGCAAGAGAAGAAAGCAAGCGGTGTACGAACAAGCCAACCACCCCTTCAGCGGTTACCTCTCCAGTGCTGTCACGATCTCTCTGCAGACCTCTCCGTCCCAGCCGCAGTAGGGGTCTCTGGCCAAGATGCAGTCGTAGCAGGATGCATACCTGCTGCAGGAGGACAAGGGGAGCTGGAGCACCCCACTCTGAGCACCAACGTACAGGCTTCTCTGAAAGATGAAGAACAGTCCATGAGTAGCACAGCATCAGTCAATTCACCCACAACCCACTCTACAACTGCCACAAGTACATCAGTGGTTCAAGACATCCCCTTTTGGGAAATGGCAGTGGGGATTTATCGATTGAGAGAACGGGTTTGCAGTGGCCGCGCGTGTCACAAAGCAGGCAAAGCGTCCCAAGAGTGAACTGCTGCAAGTTAGAGGCGTCTCCCTGGAAACCTAGCAGCACGGTAGAAAGTTGGCGTGTGCCGGGTTACTATAGCAATTACGTATTCTCGTGGAAATAGAGAAAGGACTAATCTAACTCTTTAGAAGATGCATGGGATGTAGTGAGGGCAATGTGTACTCCTTTTTTCCTGCTACTATGCAAAGATTGTCTATATATGGCAATACACAATCATCAGACACTTATTAGTGAATTATCTCAACATAGGGAACCAAATTGCATGATGGTCACATTGGCTGCTTCCTGTTGATACTTTTAGCAGAAAATAAGCTTCCTTGCAAGATCAGAAACCTTTCTCTGAATGTTTTTACATAAGGACCAGTTGTATTCATTGAAATCAAGTCAATTCACCATGGTTTGCAATTAATGCTTTTTCATGAATTCGTTGTCCTCAAACAGAAAACTTATGTCCATCCTATTTAAGAGTAGCTTGACATATCCTTTATTTATTTTCACTGTTTTTCAGTTCATACCTCTTTGGCTCAAGAAGAAGGGATGTTGATCCCGAAACGCGTCAGCTTTTCCATTTTGAACTGCCTGCATACATGATTGATACTTATCTATACAACATTGACTTCTTGACATTGTATTTGTATTTGTTTTCTGCGTTATATGACCGCATACAACACAGTTGTTTGTACTGATTAAACTATTATGCTTTAATGCCTAAAACATTGTTTGTTCCTATATTCACTTTACCAAAAGAATATTAACCATTAAACTCTAGAAAGAAAATAATTTTTATTTATTTATTCATCAGTCGATGGAATACTGATAGTGTGCAGGGGACGGGAGGGCTCCTACCTTTGCAGCCTCTTTCTTTTCTCTACGTATATGTAATAGTGATCCTGTACCAGGGTCACGTTTCCTCCTCCGGCCACTTAAAACAATATATAATACTTTTACACACCACACTAACATTACATAAGACTAGGCGAGCGCATCTACAACCCCCCGCACTAGTTAGGGGCTAACATTATGCATTGTCAAATTTAACAAATTTAAATTGTAGCCCACCATCGCCCGCACCCCCACCCTGATATCTGACTATTTGATGTGGACTTAAGTTCAAAGCATGCACAATCAAGTGTATTAAGGAAACAATAACAAACATACATAATAGAGACAATGCTACTATCTCCCTTAATAGTAATTATAAAAATGATCATAAAAGGACGTGTCCAAGGAATAGGGCATCAGTTCTCATAGTGACCCAAGAGAAGTCAGGCCTAAGAAACAGTCTTGCATTCAGGAAAGGGGACACATATTAAAGACTATGGGATCAAAGTGTCCTTGAACGAGTGTGATGAAAAACAAGGTCAAATACGATCATATTATTGGATTTCTGAGATGTCAATCATTACCTAGTTACAAAACATACCTGGATGACCTTGATGGTCAAATGAGATGCTAGTTTAACATTCCTGTTTACAAAGAGATGAAAATACAGCCTGCACAGGTTTTTCTTAAATCCAGGAACATTAATATCTGGAAGAGCACAATCTGCAGGATGGGCCTCATTACAAGTCTGGCAGTATTTTGGTGATAAATCTGCTGAAATACCACCAAACAGAATTACCATTACAGCAACTTCATGCCATGGATTTACTGCTGGATTAAAAGTGGTGCTAGGTGGTGTAAGTGTCAATTGTCTGGAGTCCATAAGACTCCATGGGGATTCCAGTGGAATTACATGTGGCAGTAATTCCACTGCTTTTTCAGTTGTTTGTCAGTAAGGTGGGGGAAGTCCTCCACCTTACCACCAAATTTGTAGTACAGTGGTTCAGTAATGCAGAGGTAAATGAATTTACCACTGTATTAGCACAGTTTTTTCCCCACACTGCTGTCCTTGAAATTAGGTCCTTAGAGTCTGATCGTTGATTGCTCCCAAGTGGCTCTGGAATGATTGATAAGGCAAATCTCTAACTCTTCAGAAATCAATATGTCAAGTTCAGAAGTAAGGGACACAACGCAGTAATGGCACTTCCACTTTTTCAGCTTGAGACAGAAGAAGACGGAGAAAGAAGCCAGAGATACAGATTGGATCTGGTCTTTACCAAAACAAGGGGTTTGCAGGTGGTCTGTGAGAGTTGCCCTGCAGTAGCATCACTCGCCTCCAGGATAGATGTTGTGCGCAACCCATGTCTTTTCATTGCTCATTTGAGCTACTGGTTTTGGATCAAGTCAGATGCATAAATTGCTAAGATTCATAAATGAGAAATGATGGTTCCAGAAGAAAATCAGCAACAGCTTGCCATTACCTCCAAAGCCATCATACAAAGACAATAGGAGCAGGGTGAACTTGAAGCACAGGGCTGGGGGCGTTGTCTATCAGCTGAGAAAAATTCCTACTCAACTCCCACACCACTCTCAATTTCACTCTCACTTTCATACTTCTCTACTATCAACCCAATAATCTAAGCACCGCTGAATCTGACATACCCACTCTCCTTACACCCCTCATCAAACCCACTACCAAACTCATCCTTATCGGAGACTTTAATCTAGAACACAATGACCCCTAGATAACAGGTCTACTGCCCTTGCCATGATCCGTTCGGAGATGAGCTTCACCAAAATGGTTCTACAACTACCCAAAATCAAAGACTGCCCCTTGACTGGATCACCAACCTTAACTCCAATCTCTCCATTACAGCCATTAACCCCCTCCCCTGGACTGACAACTCCCTGGTCGAATTTTACATCTCGCACACATACAATCTCACTAACCAATCCACCCCCTCTCTATCCTAGCCTGTAATACCCACAGGCTCACCAAAGAATCACTGTTACCCACCCTGTCTCTCTTACTCACAGCACATACCAGCCATCGCAAACCTCTCACCAACCAGTACATCACCACACTCCTTAAAGCGTTGGACCTGCACGCTCCCCTCAAATCCATGATCCCTAAACAAGGGCAGTGAAACAACAGTCGGTTCTCCGAAGAACTTAGTTCTGTTCGCAGGCAAACAACACACACTTGAACATCTCTGGAGAAAACACCCCACCCCTGCCAACAAAGATGCCTTCTCTGCCACTGCTAGAGAATACTAATCGTCGCTGATATCCTCTAAATCTAAAACCTGCAATACCAGAATCCCAGAAGCCAACTCTGACTCTTCAAAATTCTCAAAGAGCTTTAGAATCCCATCCCACCTACATTCCAATTCCCTAAAGATAAAAACGGGCTCACGTTCATTCAAGTAGCCCTTACAGATAAAACTCATAAGCAGAGAGAAAGAACGATAGCCCAGAAAATACAGCTTAACAGCAACAACCCCCTCACCACAGAAGAAATGAACACCCTCTATGGCCTGCCCACCACGCCCCCTTCCACTTCTCGACAGTCACACCATCTGATGTTATAAAAACTATTCAATCACTCAAACCCACCAATTGCAAAGGTGATGTCTGCACAGCATACATCGTCAAATCATGTGCCAAGGCGTTCATCCCCATCCTCACCGACTTCATAAAATGCTTTCTTTACCACAGGTATTATCCCCACCTGCATCAAAGAACCTACCCTTGACCCCACCCTCCCCACAAACTACCATCCCATCACTAAAGTCTCCTTCGTCCTCAGAATCTTGGAACGTACAGCATATATCCAGATACAATCTTGCCTGAACACTACAAACTGCTTGGCTCTCCCCAATCCGGTTTCAGACTCAGATACAGCAGAGACACAGCCCTCCTCGATCTCAAAATACAACTTGACAGCACCCGTGATGCCGGCAACCTAGCCCTCCTGCTCCTTTTTGACCACTCCACTGCCTTTGATCTCAACGACCCGGACATCCTATGCCAGCATCTCACAAGAAAGTTCCAATTCTCCCCAGAGGCTGCCACCTGAATAAACTCCTTCCTGAGTGGCCGCACATCCAGAGTCTTCTCAGGTGAAGCTGCTGTTGACCCGATTCCTGTTCCCTACACTGTCCCCCAAGGTTCTTGCATCTCCCCCACCCTCTACAATATATAACCCCTATTCGACCATCTAGACAATCTTGGCAACCCATAGACCAACTTCGCCGACGACACACAGATTCTTCTTCCCATCACGGGCAACCACTCCCAAGACACCAAAACCATAAATGGGAACTATGGCATCATCCAGAACTGGATGGCCAATCACCACCTATGCCTCAATGATGAAAAACCTGAACTGCTCATCGTAGGTTCCCCTAATCGCCTGAAGATCCTTGATTCTGCTTCCTCAACCTTCACCATATACGGCCACAATATCCGTGAGGAATAAGACCATCCATACAGGGAGGGTGCATTCGCCTGGGCTTTTTGATTTTTTGATAAATGAAAATGAATGATGGGAGATCAACCTCTGAGGACTGTGTGAGGCCATTCTGCACACAGTCCATCTGCTTCCGGCACAAAACACATAGTCACATGTACTCCAGGAAGATACAGCCTGCAGGTGCCAACTTTCCCTGTAATATTTAGCTGGAATGTGACAACCCCGGGTACATCAAAGCATCTCAAGGAGGGGGAAGGCACACCTTCCTCCAGCACAGGCAGTCTCATTTAAATATCAAAGGCTCGATGGAACTGCATTCCTTTTGTCTACTCCAGCTGGTGGCAGTGCATACTCACGAGATAATTGAAGCAAGCCCAAAGGGGCTTGTTTGCTGGAATAGACAACAGGAAGGGCGGGAATAACACCTCTTTGGTATTCAATGTGTCAACTTGAAGCTAGTTCCCACCCCTCTGTATGAAAGGCAGTGAAATGCATGTCTGAGTCCACTATTTACTGTAGGCAAATCCCTGCAGAGGTGACCCCTTTTAGAGGGGAGAAATATGTGGTTTGGGGGAGACAGGAAGTATGCTCCCAGCACAAACTTTAAGGGAACCCTGCACTTTAATCAAGAGTCACAGAGTGCTCAGTTAACCAGAGAGACACTTTGATCTAAAACAGACAGGGAGATGGGTGGGACTTAGGTATATGTTGTCACCCCTTGTCTGTCCTGTTGCAGAGCACTCTGGTCCCGACCTCATGCATAACAAAAGACTGTTGGTGGCAACCCAGGATTGGTTCATTAAGGTACGCTTAGCCTGCACCAACCACTGAGGCCCATTTGGCTTTAAAAGAGGGCTGAACCCATCACTTAGCAGATCATCTGACGACTTTGAAAGGGGTAAGAAGAAGGACTCATTTGGACCTGTTCTGAAGGTCCAGTCTACCTTACATCTTACACTACAAGAGGGAAGCAAGATCCCTCCCCTAACCATCTCCCAGGGAACAGAGAGAGATACCAGACTCAGAGGACCCGTCCAGCATTTCCAGAACCGGTACCCAGCCAGCACACAGCGTGCCATGCTAGGTTCTGTCAGCAAGCTTCGTAGGTGGGAAGTGCCGGAGAGTATCTGAACTAAGGACAAAACCGTTGCCGCAAACACTCTCCTGAGCTTTGGACTGTCCACCTTGAAAGAACTATACAAGCCCTGCGAAAAAGCTAGGAGGAATGCCACACAAGCATCAACCAGCCTCCATCTTTTAAGGACATTTTTGAGACCCTCGAGTCCTTGAACCGTACCGGGCTGCACTGCTGACTGTTGTCACGCTGCAGTCACCAGAGCCGTCCGAGACACCTTGATCAGCATTCCAGGCCTGCCAACCAGCACAGAGACAGTGATTCTTGGCCCCGAGCCACTGCACCGGCAAGCCTGCAGACGTCCTTCCAGCCTTGCTTGCCAAACTGCCTGCTGCCTGAGCTCAAGCCACTAACTCTGTCTCAAGGGCTGCAAAACGCCTTGGAACTGCCCCGATGCTGTCGAGCACCAAGAACTTCTTCAGCACCAGGTATATTGTGGTTCTGTCCCCCAGGTCCTTCTCCAAAGGCCCTTAGAGACAGTAAGGACCATTTGCCCCCTTGGTGCTGGAACTGAATAACCTTGAACAGTAAGAATGATTACTAACTACCCTCCGGTCAGTATCCAGAGTGCATCCCTTTTCGTTTTTTGAAACTGTCGGTCCTCTGTGTTCCTTTACAGGTTGGGTTGTATTTGTAGTGTGCTAGAACTTATTGTAGTAATAATAAAGTAGAGACTTTTATACAACCTTGACTGGGCAGTCCCTTTTATCATTGGGTAATAATTGTATTTTCGCTGTGTTGCAACTAACCAACGATCTATGACCTTGCGGAGATATGCCTGCCGTTCCATCCACGGTACCAAAAATTGGACAAGGAGGTCTTATAATTCACATGTATTCCAATCTGTTCAGATCCCTTCTGGTGTACTAGAGGTGTGGGCTTGATTGATGGTTTAGAAACCGATATTCATCCCTGGACCACTGGTGCCCCAGAAGTTGATTTGTCACGGGTACATTGCACCAGCCCTGACTCTTTCTATGGGGCCTTTTCAAAAGATGTTACTTTCATTTATGGTTCTTCTGGGTATAAAAGTAGGTGTTCATTTGTGAATTAGTTTAAACCATGAACTGCCCTTCTGATCCTCCTCTCCAAAGTTACCACCAATCTCTCTTCAACTCAAAACTCAGCACTCCCCAGTCAGTCAGTGAATTAAACACAGCACCACAGGGAATCAGTCACCCACGGCTCCAAAATGACCTTTGACACCCAAATTGGTTCTGTGGTCTGCACATCTCACACTTGGCTCAGTCAGTTCAGATGCATGCTGACTTTCACCCCACCTAACCCCCCGCTAGTGCTGTTCACTTGTAGTGAAAACCGGTATCCAGTCATTTTTATTGCAAACAAAACAGAGTGGTACATAACAGAGCGGACAATAACACTGAAAAACACCAAAAAGATTAAATAAGTACATAAAGGGCAGTGGGGTTAGGGGTTAAATGGGGCGAGATGGGGAAAAGGGGGAGTTTGAGGGGAACCCCCAAATTAAAAAAAATCAAAAAAGAAATCTGTGTTTTTCAGTGTTTTGTCCGCGATTAAATTTACCACTCAGTAATTGTGGTCACATATAACCGTGAAAATCATCATTACCTTAAGAGATAACTATGATGCTAACTCGTTCTACCTGCCTGCCCAAATACCAGCTCTGCAGGGTTTCTTTGCCACAATCTTTATAGGGGACTGTTTGGTCGGAATTGTATGACCGGACCGAAAAAAAAGGTCCGCCCATACAAAAAGTCTGAAAAATGCTACAACCAAAGGTTCGAAACACCAAAAGTTCGAACCTTTGGTGGTAGAATTGTAGGTAAGTATAAAAAGAAAGACTGCTGGGGTGTCCCCTGCAACACCCTGCTCACTATACTCTGTCGTATAGTGAGTGGGATGTTGTGGGGGACACCCCCGCAGCACACCCAAAAATAAAAAAAAAAGACCCTGCGGCGCTGGTTCCCGATGACGGAAGTGAAAGGGAACTGGCGCTGCAGGGACACAGCGTGAAGAGAAGGTAAGTACGGTTTGTTTATTTTGGGGTGTGGGTGGGGGTGTTTTGAGGGTTTGGGTGGGGGGGTGGGAGGTGTGTTGTGGGTGGTGTGGGTATGCAGGGGTATTGAATGTGTGTTCGATTGGGAAATGTACGAACCTTTTGTGGTTCGTACATTTCACATGCAAACTTTCCGACCGCGGGAAAATCTGCTGCAGTTGGATCACGTAGATCCGTTTGGTCAGGGCAATTTCACGATTGCCATATTATCGGTTCTTTCTGGCTAATAATGGAGGGACCCTGCAAGTATCTGTTGCCACTCTTCTCTTGCCCCTGCATACTAATTATATATATATATATATATATATATATTTTTTTTTTATAGGTTTTGGTGACAGATTGCTTGCATGAGGTGTTGCAAACAAGCACAGCTCGGCCAACAGATGAGTGAGACTGTAAACAAAGGTAATGAGGGTGCGGTTAGATGGTACTGCATCTACCCACCCAGTGCCCCTGCATGCAGTGTGGGCCTTCCATACACCAGCCTCCACTCGAAAATACACCTGTGTGTGAGGCCAACTAGCCCCTCGAAGAAAAGATCCAGCATTGGGCATTGACCAAACCAGAGGAGCCTAAACCCCCATGAATGGTCTTCTGGGCTGTGGCCTTGCCCTCTTCCGGGAATGAGCACACCGCCCCTGGCTTTGTGAAGAAACATGTACAAGGTGCAGAGAAGGTTCTGGGCTCCTCCACTGGCAGAATAATAGAATTAGAGGCATGGCTATCATCTGATTCCAGCTGTTCTGGGGTACACTTAGCATATTCAACGGGGTTCTGGGGACTCGAGACAGAACTGCCATTCAAAGAATGGAAATTTTTATTATAAAACTAGAACTCTTCCTCGGGGTAAAAAGCTACACACAACCTTTCTCTACAAAAAAGGCCTGGGGCGTATTTTTGTTTCCTTAAAAGTGGAAATATTCTCCAAAGCACCTGTCAGAGTTTGTATTTTAAATATGTCTTTTATTGGGAAAACAGCACAAAATGGCCAGGATTTCCTCCATCAACTGGTGCAATCAAGTGGCACTGGTCTACAAATCAGAATGTGCAGTGACATTCACGCATCAAGAGGACATTACATGCGATGGCACCCTGGCCGTGTGCATCCCTCCACCCTCCCCCTCTCACTCTTCAATGTTTGCCATCAAAGGCAGATGCTACCCAGAGGCAATACCAGTGCCACCCGCCACATTTTACCTTAGAATCTGCTTTTATGAAGCACCCACAATCTGATTGCTGTCTTTACTTGGAGGGGCTCCATTCAGTCTTTTACCTGCATGCAGGTGTAACAGACAAGGGTCGAGGTTAACGTCTTTGCACGGTTCAAGGGGCATGTGTCAAAACTGTAAATAAAGAGGTTGGCAAACACATGCTTGTACATTCAAGTCCCTGGCAGCTGCATGTACATGCATGCAAAGCTCTGGGCGCTGACATTGCGACTCTGCCGACGATTCCGACCCATATGCTTTAAGCAATCCGACCTTTTAAAAGTAGACACGCCTCTGGATTTTCACAAGTCCCAGCGGCGGGCGCTTTCTGCCTGTTAGCACCAGTGCATTTCATTTGCACTGGGTGGAGGCTCTTTTTATGCCTATGAAAACACCTGGGCAAAGAATCATGTGATGTGATCGGGGCAAAGGTTGTAAGAAGTCACTAGCCCTGCTGCCATCAGCCGAGTGGCATAAGCCATGTGTTGATGTGGGTGCCCAAGCCCGAGGGTGCTCTGTAGACTCCACCATTGAATGGTTCTGGCAGTCACATGAGAAAACATGGGGGGGGCAGGGAAGGAGAGTCGAGGTGAACTGCTGGCTCTATTTTTTTAGAACAAGAGTGTGTTCCCTGTTGGGGAACTCCCGTCCGCCTCACACTATCTATGGCTAGAGTAGCCCAGTCATTTTCGAATAGTAGAAATAAGTATTTCAATTCAAGTCCCTGTTTTCTCTGTGGATCTGTTTATGCAAATAAGACCAAAAGTAGTCAATTCACAAAGTCTTTTTTCTTTAACGGTGATTTATTCCAAATGTATATGCCCAATGCATTTTGGAATTAAAGAATAAGAGCTCTTTTCACCCCCAGATAAATCATCCGATAATTAATTTATTCAAATTAAAGACATCGAAAGATTTGAAACGTCTCAAATACAGTTCCACCAAGAACATCAATATTAGAAAACATCAATTGAAATTGATAAAAGAACTAGCGGATGACACTACTATTATATGGAAACCAGCTGATAATGGGGGAGCCCTTGTCTTAATGGATACTGAGTTCTACAATGAGGGTTGTTTGAATTTATTGAATGACCGAGGGACATACCTTGTCCTAGACACAGACCCGATTTTTTCTATCAAAGAAACTATTAAACAAACGATAGAGCCACGGATATGGATTGGATATCGGACAAGACATGTGACTTCCTGATTAAAAAATTCCCGGTTACTCCGGTCTTTTACGCTTTGCCAAAAATACACAAAAATAAAAACAACCCCCCTTTTAGACCGATAGTGGCGGGCACAGAAAGTGTATTTCACCCTCTAGCGGTTTATTTAGACCAGGCCTTACAACCACTGGTCCAACAAACATCAACTTACTTGAAGGACACATCCCACTTCTTGAAATTACTTGAAGAAATACAAATCACTGATCCCGCAGTGATCCTATTTACATTAGATGTCAACAGTCTGTATACCTCGATCCCTCACCAACAAGGAAATAATTCTCTAGAATGGTTTCTTCTCAAACATAGGGACACTACAATCCATAAGACCTTTGCTATTGAACTTATTAAAGTGGCATGAGAAGGATTTCTTACTTTTAAAATATAGCTAAAACGTACATTTGTTTGTTACATTTCCCTCAAAAAAATATTTGTGTTCCTGAAATTGTTGCAACCTCGTTTTCCTGTTTGGATGTGGTTACATAAACTTGTGAATGTGTCTGGCAGCGTTCCTTGTGTTATGAAACCATTCGTGGCCACGGTCGTACACAATTGCATAACCAGTGACCATTGCAATTGACTGACAGGAATCTTCAGATAAACAGAATAACCCTAGCCATAGCAAGTTTTGGTGTCTGACCACACAGCCCTGTTGGCTTGCACGTCTATCCCTCGCCATCCTAATTTATTATACCATCTAAATATCTCTGGCATATTTAAAAGTCTCTGAAGATACTGTTCCTGTTATCGGCAGTAAAAACGTCAATACAATTATAAGTGAATGCATGTGTCTGGCCTCCCGGCGTTGCACTTACACCCTTTTGCAGACTCCTGAGAACCCATCGGTCAGTGATCCCTATTGAAGCTGTAAGAATACCTGAACATTAACAGCCAGAGTGGAACACCGGGTGCTTGCCAGCAAATCAAAATCCGTGCAATGAGGGCAGTAATAACTGATAGTTTATTTGCATGTAGTGTTCACGCTAGAGTACAACCTGGGTGCCGCCACCCTCTGCCCCTCTGCACTCTCTCCTTCCTCTGATGTCCCCCCCTCCCCCCGACCTCCGCGCTTCTGCAGGGCCACAGCCAGTTACCCATCTCTCCGCAGCCCACCTGCCATCACCTTTATTGTCCGGATTTCTTTTCGGGGCTCTATTGTCCAACTAGTGGGGTCTTCTTTTTAAATTTTAGAAATTTAAATGAGACACTTCTCCCTCGGCAGCTGCCATTATTTTGGTGCCAGGCAGCTTTAAAGTTTATTCTGTTCATGTTTATAGGCCGAGTTGCCATGCTTCGCATTCGGTTCATGAACTAGACGACAGAAACGTTGCGCCAGTTAAAGTACAATTTTGCGTAAATTGGCATAGTACAAAAACATGTTTTTGCACCAGGTGAAAGGTTGCCCCCATTTGCACCAGGGCAAATATTGCACTGGAGAAAACAAGCATTGAAAACATGTGTTTTGTCCCAGGGCCGCTTTTTCCCTAGTCCTAATGCTGTGATACAGTGCGCTTGCACCAGTGTGAAATAATGTTTCAAAGGGCTCAGCTTCCCACCGGTGTCCACGGGAAGGGGATATTTCATCATTACCACCAGAGGTTGCACAGTGCGCAACAGAACTCCATTGCCCTTACTGCGTGTTAACTAGCCTTGGCTGGCTTGCAGGCACTTGTGTGCCATTAATGCCTGCACCTGTCGGCTCCCCTCTAACGCCCAATTGGTGGCTCAGAAAATCATGGTTAATATCATGGATAAGCCTTTGTCTTCTACCTCCGACCACTGAGAATCCACAGACAACTGGTTTGGCCGCGTTGGCAAAATACACGGCAGGTGAAGGAGATTGGCAATCGGGGATGTGAGAAACCAGGTGAGAAACAAGACGGGGTTCAAACTTGGGCAGACATTTGCGAATTGCTGCTAAGAAACATGAAAGCATTGACGTTCCTTTGATTTGGTCTGTTTTTCTGTGGGGTTGTGCAGTTTGCCAACAGAAACCTCTCTTTCTGAGATTTCAAAGCACTGAAATGGTGTGAACACGTGCCATGAGCACAATGTGTACATTACAGTTTGCTGCATTACATCAACCTTGGCTCTTTCCCAGGGCCTTCCCCAGAACCCAATACTTTGTGCTTGTTCCCTCTTGGGTCTGAAAAGTGGTATCAATAACAGACCTACCTTAAAACATTAACTGAACACCTGCTCCTTAACTCTCACTGCACCACCAAACTCAGCCAAACTGAAAGTCCACCACCCCAGCGCCAGGAGACCATGCAGGTGGCAACAGTGCGGGGTACACAACTTTAAACATAACATAATATAACATAACACTCATCCACTGTCCTGCCTCAAAATAAAAACCTTGTGTTGATGCTTTGCTCCAGAGCAACCCTTAACGCCTTGATGGGTTCAGCAGTCAGCCTATCCCGCCCTTATCTTCCCCAGCTCAGGTGCATTGGGTTCAGCAGTCATCACATCCCTCCCTTATCTTTCCCAGCTCAAGTGCATTGGGTTCAACAGTCAGCACATCCCGCCCGTATCTTACCCAGCTCAGGTGCATTGGGTTTAGCAGTCATCACATCCCTCCCTTATCTTTCCCAGCTCAAGTGCATTGGGTTCGACAGTCAGCACATCCCGCCCGTATCTTACCCAGCTCAGGTGCATTGATTGGTTTCAGCAATAAGCACATCCCATCTACCCCAGCTCAGGTGCATTGGGTTCAGCAGTCAGCACATCCCGCCCTTATCTTCCCCAGCTCAGGTGCATTGAGTTCAGCAGTCAGCACATCCCCCCCTTGTCTTCCCCAGCTCAAGTGGATTGGGTCCAGCAGTCAGCACATCCCGCCCTTATCTTCCCCAGCTCAGGTGCATTGAGTTCAGCAGTCAGCACATCCCACCCTTGTCTTCCCCAGCTCAAGTGGATTGGGTCCAGCAGTCAGCACATCCCGCCTTTATCTTCCCCAGCTCAGGTGCATTGGGTTTAGCAGTCAGCACATCCCGCCTTTATCTTCCCCAGCTCCAGTGCATTGAGTTCAGCAGTCAGCACATCCCGCCTTTATCTTCCCCAGCTCAGGTGCATTGGGTTTAGCAGCCAGCACATTCCACCCTTATTTTACACAACTCAGGTACATTGGGTTCAGCAGTTAGCACATCCCGCCCTTAGGTTTAGCAGTCCACACATCCTACCCTTCTCTTCCTCAGCTCAGGTGCAATAGGTTCACACTTATCTCCCCCAGCTCAAGTGCACTGGGTTGAGCACATCCCGCCTTTATCTTCCCCAGCTCAGGTGCACTGGCTTCAGCAGTCAGCACAGGTGCATTGGGTTCAGCAGTCAGCACATCCGCCCTTATCTTCCCCAGCTCAGGTGCATTGGGTTCAGCAGCCAGCACATTCCGCCCTTATCTTACACATCTCAGGTGTATTGGGTTTAGCAGTCATCACATCCCTCCCTTATCTTTCCCAGCTCAACTGCATTGGGTTCAACAATCAGCACATCCCGCCCGTATCTTACCCAGCTCAGGTGCATTGATTGGTTTCAGCAATAAGCACATCCCACCCTTATCTACCCCAGCTCAGGTGCATTGGGTTCAGCAGTCAGCCCATCCCACCCTTGTCTTCCCCAGCTCAAGTGGATTGGGTCCAGCAGTCAGCACATCCCGCCCTTATCTTCCCCAACTCAGGTGCATTGAGTTCAGCAGTCAGCACATCCCACCCTCATCTTTCCCAGCTCCAGTGCATTGAGTTCAGCAGTCAGCACATCCCGCCTTTATCTTCCCCAGCTCAGGTGCATTGGGTTTAGCAGCCAGCACATTCCGCCCTTATCTTACACAACTCAGGTACATTGGGTTCAGCAGTTAGCACATCCCGCCCTTAGGTTTAGCAGTCCACACATCCTACCCTTCTCTTCCTCAGCTCAGGTGCAATAGGTTCACACTTATCTCCCCCAGCTCAAGTGCACTGGGTTGAGCACATCCCGCCTTTATCTTCCCCAGCTCAGGTGCACTGGCTTCAGCAGTCAGCACAGGTGCATTGGGTTCAGCAGTCAGCACATCCGCCCTTATCTTCCCCAGCTCAGGTGCATTGGGTTCAGCAGCCAGCACATTCCACCCTTACCTTACACAGCTTAGGTGTATTGGGTTCAGCAGTCAGCACATCCTGCCTTTATCTTTCCCAGCTCAAGCGCATTGGGTTCAGCAGCCAGCACATTCCGCCCTTATCTTACACATCTCAGGTGTATTGGGTTCAGCAGTCAGCACATCCCGTCCTTATCTTACACATCTCAGGTGTATTGGGTTCAGCAGTCAGCACATCCCGCCCTTAGATTTAGCAGTCTGAATATCCTGCCTTTATCTTCCCCAGCTCAGATGCAATGGGTTCAGCACATCCTGTGCTTGTCTTCCCCAGCTCAGGTGCAATGGGTTCAGCACATCCCGTGCTTGTCTTCCCCAGCTGAGGTGCATTGGGTTCAGCAGTCAGCACATCCCGCCTTTATCTTTCCCAGCTCAGGTGCATTGGGTTTAGCAGTCTGCACATCCCACCTTTATCTTCCCCAGCCCAGGGGCATTGGGTTCAGCCAGTCAGCAGATCCCGTCCTTATTTTCCCCAGCACAGGTGCATTGGGTTCAGCAGTCAGCACATCCTGCCCTTAGGTTTAGTAGTCTGCACATCCTGCCTTTATCTTTCCCAGCTCAGGTGCAGTGGGTTCAGCAAATCTCGTGCTCGTCTTCCCCAGCTGAGGTGCATTTGGTACAGCAGTGAGCACATCCTGCCCTTATCTTCCCCAGCTCAGGTGCATTGGTTTCAGCAGTAGCACATCCCGTCCTTATTTTCCCCAGCTCAGGTGCATTGGGTTCAGCAGTGAGCACATCCCGCGCTTATCTTGCCCAGCTCAGGTGCATTGGGTTTAGCAGTCAGCACATCCCGCCTTTAACTTTCCAAGCTCAGGTGCATTGGGTTCAGCAGTGAGCACATCCCGTCCTTATTTTCCCCAGCTCAGGTGCATTTGGTACAGCAGTGAGCACATCCTGCCCTTATCTTCCCCAGCTCAGGTGCATTGGGTTCAGCAGTGAGCACATCCCGTTCTTATTTCCCCAGCTCAGGTGCATTGGGTTCAGCAGTGAGCACATCCGACCCTTATCTTCCCCAACTCAGGTGCATTGGGTTTAGCAGTCAGCACATCCCGCCTTTAACTTTCCAAGCTCAGGTGCATTGGGTTTAGCAGTCTGCACATCCCGCCCTTATCTTTCCCAGCTCAGGTGCATTGGATTCAGCAGTCAGCACATCCCGCCCTTAGGTTTAGCAGTCATCACATCCCTCCTTTATCTTTCCCAGCTCAAGTGCATTGCGTTCAACAGTCAGCACATCCCACCCTTATCTTTCCCAGCACAAGTGCATTGGGTTCAACAGTCAGCACAACCCGCCCTTAGGTTTAGCAGTTCGCACATCCTACCCTTATCTTCCCCAGCTCAGGTTAATTGGGTTCAGCAGTCAGCACATCCCACCCTTGTCTTCCCCAGCTCAAGTGCATTGGGTCCAGCAGTCAGCACATCCTGCCCATATCTTCCCCCCAGCTCAGGTGCATTGAGTTCAGCAGTCAGCACATCCCACCAATATCTTCCCCAGCTCAGGTGCATTGGGTTTAGCAGCCAGCACATTCCGCTCTTATCTTACACAAACCAGGTGCATTGGGTTCAGCAGTTAGCACACT
Organism: Ambystoma mexicanum; assembly: GCF_040938575.1. Classification (NCBI taxonomy): domain Eukaryota; kingdom Metazoa; phylum Chordata; class Amphibia; order Caudata; family Ambystomatidae; genus Ambystoma; species Ambystoma mexicanum. The sequence continues at coordinate 1,485,674,520 of NC_090929.1, forward strand.
CTGCCCTTATCTTCCCCAGCTCCGGTGCATTGGGTTTAGCAGTCAGCACATCCCGCCTTTATCTTCCCCAGCTCAGGTGCATTGAGTTCAGCAGTCAGCGCATGCCACCCTTATCTTCCCCAGCTCAGGTGCATTGAGTTCAGCAGTCAGCACATTCCGCCCATATCTTTCCCAGCTCCGGTGCATTCGGTTTAGCAGTCAACACACCCCGCCTTTATCTTCCCCAGCTCAGGTGCATTGGGTTTAGCAGCCAGCACATTCCGCCCTTATCTTACACAACTCAGGTGCATTAGGTTCATCAGTTAGCACACCCCGCCCTTAGGTTTAGCAGTCCACACATCCTACCCTTATCTTCCTCAGCTCAGGTGCAATAGGTTCACGCTTATCTCCCCAGGCTCAAGTGCACTGGGTTGAGCACATCCCGCCTTTATCTTCCCCAGCTCAGGTGCATTGGCTTCAGCAGTCAGCACAGGTGTATTGGGATCAGCAGTCAGCACATCCGCCCTTATCTTCCCCAGCTCAGGTGCATTGGGTTCAGCAGCCAGCACATTCCACCCTTACCTTACACAGCTCAGGTGTATTGGGTTCAGCAGTCAGCACATCCCGCCTTTATCTTTCCCAGCTCAAGCGCATTGGGTTCAGCAGCCAGCCCATTCCGCCCTTATCTTACACATCTCAGGTGTATTGGGTTCAGCAGTCAGCACATCCCGCCCTTAGATTTAGCAGTCTGAACATCCTGCCTTTATCTTCCCCAGCTCAGATGCAATGGGTTCAGCACATCCCGTGCTTGTCTTCCCCAGCTGAGGTTCATTGGTTTCAGCAGTCAGCACATCCCGCCTTTATCTTTCCCAGCACAGGTGCATTGGGTTTAGCAGTCTGCACATCCCACCTTTATCTTCCCCAGCCCAGGGGCATTGGGTTCAGGAGTCAGCACAGGTGCATTGGGTTCAGCCAGTCAGCACATCCCGTCCTTAGTTTCACCAGCACATGTGCATTGGGTTCAGCAGTCAGCACATCCCGCCCTTAGGTTTAGCAGTCTGCACATCCTGCCTTTATCTTTCCCAGCTCAAGTGCAATGGGTTCAGCAAATCTCGTGTTCGTCTTCCCCAGCTGAGGTGCATTGGGTTCAGCAGCCTGCACATCCCACCTTTATCTTCCCCAGCTCAGGGGTATTGGGTTCAGCAGTCAGCACAGGTGCGTTGGGTTTAGCAGTCATCACATCCCTCCCTTATCTTTCCCAGCTCAAGTGCATTGCGTTCAACAGTCAGCACATCCCACCCTTATCTTTCCCGGTTCAAGTGCATAGGGTTTAGCAGTCATCACATCCCTCCGTTATCTTTCCCAGCACAAGTGCATTGGGATCAACAGTCAGCACATCCTGCCTGTATCTTACCCAGCTCAGGTGCATTGGCTTCAGCAGTCAGCACAGGTGTATTGGGATCAGCAGTCAGCACATCCACCCTTATCTTCCCCAGCTCAGGTGTATTGGGTTCAGCAGCCAGCACATTCCACCCTTACCTTACACAGCTCAGGTGTATTGGGTTCAGCAGTCAGCACATCCCGACTTTATCTTTCCCAGCTCAAGCGCTTTGGGTTCAGCAGCCAGCCCATTCCGCCCTTATCTTACACATCTCAGGTGTATTGGGTTCAGCAGTCAGCACATCCCGCCCTTAGATTTAGCAGTCTGAACATCCTGCCTTTATCTTCCCCAGCTCAGGTGCAATGGGTTCAGCACATCCCGTGCTTGTCTTCCCCAGCTCAGGTGCAATGGGTTCAGCACATCCCGTGCTTGTCTTCCCCAGCTGAGGTGCATTGGGTTCAGCAGTCAGCACATCCCACCTTTATCTTCCCCAGCCCAGGGGCATTGGGTTCAGCAGTCAGCACAGGTGCATTGGGTTCAGCCAGTCAGCACATCCCGTCCTTATTTTCACCAGCACATGTGCATTGGGTTCAGCAGTCAGCACATCCCGCCCTTAGGTTTAGCAGTCTGCACATCCTGCCTTTATCTTTCCCAGCTCAGGTGCAATGGGTTCAGCAAATCTCGTGTTCGTCTTCCCCAGCTGAGGTGCATTGGGTTCAGCAGCCTGCACATCCCACCTTTATCTTCCCCAGCTCAGGGGTATTGGGTTCAGCAGTCAGCACAGGTGAGTTGGGTTTAGCAGTCATCACATCCCTCCCTTATCTTTCCCAGCACAAGTGCATTGGGTTCAACAGTCAGCACATCCTGCCTGTATCTTACCCAGCTCAGGTGCATTGGTTTCTGCAATAAGCACATCCCACCCTTATCTACCCCAGCTGAGGTGCATTGGGTTCAGCAGTCAGCACAACCCGCCCTTAGGTTTAGCAGTCAGCACATCCTACCCTTATCTTCCCCAGCTCAGGTTCATTGGGTTCAGCAGTCAGCACATCCCACCCTTGTCTTCCCCACCTCAAATGCATTGGGTCCAGCAGTCAGCACATCCTGCCCATATCTTCCCCAGCTCAGGTGCATTGAGTTCAGCAGTCAGCACATCCCACCCTTATCTTTCCCAGCTCTGGTGCATTGGGTTCAGCAGTCAGCACATCCCGCCTTTATCTTCCCCAGCTCAGGTGCATTGGGTTTAGCAGCCAGCACATTCCGCTCTTATTTTACACAAACCAGGTGCATTGGGTTCAGCAGTTATCACACCCTGCCCTTAGGTTTAGCAGTCCACACATCCTACCCTTATCTTCCTCAGCTCAGGTGCAATCGGTTCACGCTTATCTACCCCAGCTCAAGTGCATTGGGTTGAGCACATCCCGCCTTTATCTTCCCCAGCTCGGGTGCATTGGCTTCAGCAGTCAGCACAGGTGCATTGGGTTCAGCAGTCAGCACATCCGCCCTCATCTTCCCCAGCTCGGGTGCATTGGCTTCAGCAGTCAGCACAGGTGCATTGGGTTCAGCAGCCAGCACATTCCGCCCTTATCTTACATAGCTCAGGTGTATTGGGTTCAGCAGTCAGCACATCCCGCCTTTATCTTTCCCAGCTCAGGTGTATTGGGTTCAGCAGTCAGCACATCCCGCCCTTAGATTTAGCAGTCTGCACATCCTGCCTTTATCTTCCCCAGCTCAGGTGCAATGGGTTCAGCACATCCCGTGCATGTCTTCCCCAGCTGAGGTGCATTGGGTTCAGCAGTCAGCACATCCCACCTTTATCTTCCCCAGCTCAGGGGCATTGGGTTCAGCAGTTAGCACAGGTGCATTGGGTTCAGCAGTGAGCACATCCCGTCCTTATTTTTCCCCAGCTCAGGTGCATTGGTTTCAGCAGTGAGCACATCCCGCCCTTATCTTCCCCAGCTCAGGTGCATTGGTTTCAGCAGTGAGCACATCCCACCTTTATCTTCCCCAGCTCAGGTGATTTGGGTTCAGCAGTCAGCACATCCCGCCCTTAGGTTTAGCAGTCAGCACATCCCGCCTTTAACTTTCCCTGCTCAGGTGCATTGGGTTTAGCAGTCAGCACATCCTGCCCTCATCTTCCCCAGCTCAGGTGCATTGGGTTCAGCAGTCAGCACATCCCGCCCTTAGGTTTAGCAGTCAGCACATCCCGCCTTTATTTTTCCAAGCTCAGGTGCATTGGGTTCAGCCAGTCAGCACATCCCGCCCTTATCTTCCCCAGCTCAGGTGCATTGGGTTCAGCAGTGAGCACGTCCCGTCCTTATTTTCCCCAGCTCAGGTGCATTGGGTTCAGCAGTGAGCACGTCCCGTCCTTATTTTCCCCAGCTTTATACACAGCGCCGAGAAGCTTGTTTAGGTCTTGTCTTCGTGGAGCACCAGTGAAGATTTCATTGACCGCTGAGAAGACCAGCTAATTCGTTGTATCCCATACACAGTGTTAATGTTTCCATTCGGTGTATGGACCAGTTATTATGGTCGAAGTAGATGTAATAATGTTCAGCAAACCCATGTTTAAAAAAATCTCATCGCATGTCTCGGGAGGATAGCTCAGGGGCAACGCGCTCGCCTTGGAAGCAAGACGACGCAGGGGCAAAGCGCTTGCCTTGGAAACAAGACAATGCAGGGGTAAAGCGCTCGCCTTGGAAGCAAGACGACGCAGCAACACAAGTTCGATCCCCGGGGCCATGCTTAGAAACCTCTGGGTATTAAGTGCGTTATAAATTACCAATTATATATATTATATATTTCCTAATAATATTCATGTTTCATGAATAGTAATTATACATTTGTTTTTTGACACAGCCCAGTTACTTAACGTTCACCTTCTAGTCTGTGTATCATGTGTCCAGGCCGTGGATATATTTCTAATAAAACTAAAGCATTATCTTCAAATATTAAAAACCAAGATCCAAATTAATGTGCGATCTCAGATGAAAACCGGTGGGTCTCTCAGTAACTGGAGCGGTGAACAAAGGCTTCGCGAACTTCCGCATGGAACTATAGGATTAAAATTCAATATTAGGAAACTCCGGGAGTTCCAAAAACAGTAACTCAGAGGAGGGGAGGGGCCAACTTAACACGGGGACCCAATTCATTTGATTCATGCAAATGCATGCACCCTAGCCTGGTGTCTGCCAAGGAGCCCTCGTGGGAAAGCAACTTTTAGAACAAGACTGGAGAGAAGAGTTTTACAGCAGGGATATTTGCAAATGTAAGCAACCATAGCTCCGCCCACCCACGGGCAAAGGGCAGAGGGTGCAAGGAGGGAACCTCAGGATCAGCTTCTCCTAAAGGGAAAGCACGGACATACCAAGATATTACATGTATTGAACACACTCATTGCATGGGGACCCAGACTAAACTAGTAGGCGTCATTCCCTAAAGGACTGCCAATGGCAGTAAGGTTCTGTAGTGCAGGGCTCTGCCAGCTGTGGTTCTCCAGATGTGTTGGACTATGACTCCCTTGACCCCTGGGCATTGACGAAGCTGGCTGTGGGCTGATGGGCGCTGCCATCCAACACATGTAGGGGACCACAGGGTGCAGACCCCCTGCTGTACTGATATCAGAATCCGGATGCAGCGGTCTTCCAGTGGGCATGGGGCATGATCATGGAGGCGCTACGTATTATACCAATGGAGGCCTCTTGTCACATGGGACATAGTGGTCATCACAGAGCGGTCAGATATTGGGAAGGCAGGTGTGCTGGAAACCTGGGGACCGGGGGACTGGGAAGTAGGATCTCTGGGAACCCCTGGGTCAGCGATCCATGCTCCTCCTGTGCGTGAGCGAGGGATGCGTATGGTCTCGGGTGCGGGTGCACGTAACCATATGGCCACACTTTCCATTATTTCAGCTTTCGATGTAATACAGCTGCCGCATGACTCCTTTGGAATAGTTACATTTTACCATTATCGTTGAAGTGATTCTAAACTTGTCTGCCATCTTCCACTAACCAGCATAAACGGTGTGCGTGTGCTCTCGGAGGTCACGCATTTACACTGCAGGAATTCACAGGCGTCAGCCCTGAGGAAGATCCCGATATCTTCACCGGCTTAAATCATCATGAAATATCCTCCCACGTGCGTGCTCATCGACCTCCTACTAGAAGAAGCACCTGCAGGTCACCAGCAATTAGCAGGCTGCCTCCCACACATTCAGCGACAGATGACACAGCGTTCGCTGTCTCATATGATGGGGATTCTCCAACTATGTCTCGTGAGGATAGCTTGGGGCCTACGTGCTCGCCTTGGAAGCAAGACGACACAAAGTGACACAGGTTCGATCCCCGGGTCCGCGCTTTGTAACCTCTGGGTATTAAGCAGGCGTTATAAATAACCAATCATATGAATAAATAACCAATCAAAGTAACTGTGCAGATTATTTGAAAAGCCCTCTGCACCAAACACGGTTCTTATGAGTGAGTGCCTCCTCCACATGAACAAAAAAGAGTGAACCTAATACATGTCCCTGAGTTCCCAAGTTCAGTGTGGGTGGGATAGCTCCTGTGTACACGTTGCTAATGGGGAATGACTGGATGGGGATGGGGATGGGGATAATTGGTGCACAACTGGTAATACACTGGGCAATGAAGAACCAATTCGGTATAACTGTAGCAAATGTAAGAAATTCAAAACAAAGCAAGATAACGAGAGACTTGATGTGCACACAGGAATGAGTGCAGAGCCACGGGAATGATAAGTGCCGGGCAGAACCTAGTTTTAGCAAAAACAAATTGGTAAAATGCAATGTAAAGTAAATGCAAAGCAGAAACACATGCACCGACCAGGGAAATGATAAATGAGCCATGACCTGCAAGATAAATGAAAATGAAACACATCAAGGAAGAATAGCAGAAGCCTACTCTGACACGGGCGAGACATGGACAAGTCTTTAATTATACAAAGGTGCCATCAATGCAGACAGCACACAATATGCAGAGGACTAGGGCTACTGAAACCGTCCACTTTAACTTCAACAGGGACATCGAACCCGCTTTCAATGATAACCCCACACACGAGGAGTCGGGTCTTCATGCCCAAGATCATGCTTAGGACAGCACACTGCATTTCTTCAGAACTCTCACCATGTGCCACTTTCAACTATAGACTGTTTTGCACATTTGACATGAGGAAAACACAGCTTCCTCATATATGTATCCAAGAGTATCTATGCTGGGAATCTGATTAACTCTATACAGTAACAAATTATATGATAGGATATGGCATTTATAATGCGCCTATACACAAGTGTTTCAAGAGCGACGGGGCAAGGGAGGGGGAACAGAGGGAAGACAGAGACAGCAATCCTACTAGGCCGAGTGTCATGCAGATCGCGCAAGTGCAGGGGAAGGGGGAAGAGGAAAAGTGTGGAGTGGGAGGTGGGAAAGGGACAGTGCAGTACATGGGGTAATAGAATAAATAACAATAAGAGAAGTAGGTCCAGCTGATGGCAAGTGCAAGGGTAAGTGCAGACATCAGGAGATGAAAAGTGCTGGTGGGGGACTGCAGGGATACAGAAAACCGTCCCCAAGTGTGGGGGTTGCCAAGGAGGCACTGCAGGTGTGTAACTGGTGGGGGAAGAGACCTGGGCCCGAGATCAGAGGGTGGCCAGGTAACGAGTACGGTTTCAGCCAGAAATTCAGCAGGGGAGAGGAAGAGAGAAAGCAGAGCTAAAAAGAAGGTTTTGAGGTGCTTCCGGAACCAGAGATGGTTCTCCTCAAGTTTCAGTGTGGCAGGAAGTCTGTTCCAGAGGGAGGCCCCAGCCGAGGAAAGAGATCTACCACCAACTTGTTGCTTGGAGAAGCGACTGACCCTGAGGGAGTTGGAGGCGGATGAGCGAAGAGCTCGAGAAGGAAGATATTTAGGAAGAGAGAGTTGAAGGTATTGAGGCCCCAGGCCCCAGGCCCCAGAAGGCCTTGTGGAAAATGCAGAGGGTTTTGAACTTAATCCTCGCAGCCACTGGGAGCGAGTGCAGAGATTTCAGTCCTGGAGAGATACAATCCCTGGGCTTTAGGCCAAGGACGAGTCTTGTAGTCCTGTTCTGGATGAATTGCAGAGGGCGGAGTGAAGAAGCAGGTAGATTTAGAAGTAGGCTATTGCAGTAGTCCAGCCTAGAGTGAACCAGAGCTCTGGAGACAGTGAGCTTCTGGAGGAAGGAGAGGGAAGGAAGAATACCCCCAAGGAGGTGCAGCTGGTAGTTAGACTTCCTAGAGACATCAGAGATGTGAGGAGAGAAGGAAAGTGTGGAGTCGAAGCTGACCCTGAGGTTTTTAGCCTCGCAGGTGGAAGCAGCAAGAGGACCAAGAGAGGCTGGCCAGAGAGTGACAGGACAGGAGGCAGCGGGTGTGCCGATGAGGAAAATCTCAGTCTTACTGGCATTAAGGTAGAGATCATTGGCGGCACAGCACTCCTGAATAGCATACAGACAGTCAGAGATGAGAGACGAAGAAGAGATGGCCAAAGGTAGCCTGAAAATGAGCTGAGTGTCATCCGCTTAGCACTGGAATATGGGGCAGAGAGCAGCAATGCGGTGGGCAAGAAGGGCTAGGTATTGGTTGAACAGCCAGGGAGAGAGGTTAGACCCCTGGGGGACATCACAGGTAGAGATGAAGATAGAGGAGAGGAAGGACCCATGTTGGACCTGAGAGGGTCGATCAGAGAGGAAAGAGGTCAGCCATGCCAGGGCCTGACCGGTGATACCCAGGTTATCACAAAGACGGTTGAGCAGGATGGCATGGTTACCCGTGCCAAAGGCAGAAGAGAGATCAAGCAAGATGAGGACACAGGGGGTGTTGGAATGAAGGTTTGAGAGAAGGTCTTCACAAATGTTCAGGAGAGCAGTTTCCGTGCTTCTAGCAGCTCTGAAGCCAGACTGATGGTCAGGAAGACAACCAACAGATTCAGTGTGAAGATTAAGCTGGGAGATGGGAAGCTTTTCCAGGAGTTTGCCCAAGAAGGGAGTGATGGAGATTGGGCGATAGTTAGCTGGGCAGGACGGGTCCACAGAGGCTTTCTTAAGAAGAGGGTGTACAAGGGAGTGCTTCAGGGGGGATGTGTAGATTCCAGTGGAGAAGGAGTGGTTACAGAAGTCAGCCAGATCAGCAAAGAAAACCCACCCCCAATAACAACTTATTATTTCCTATAACTTGAATATTGATGCTCTGCCCCTGGGGCTTATTTGCAATAACTCATCATGGTCGTTTCGGGACATATGGGTAGATTGAAAGCCAAGCCTTGGTGGTCCTATGGAAGGACAAATGGTTGTCTGTGTCTTGAATGGCGAAAGGATGAGGGTTATAAAGGCAAGAGATGAGTACAGAAAGGGAAGGGCCCCAGGATCCTAACTTGTTGTAGTGTGGGATTGGAGCAGCCCGATGGATGGGAAATGGAGGGGGAAGCCCGATGGATGGGAAATGGAGGAAAGTGGAATGGTTCAACCATTTTGGAGCATTACATTACAGTCTTGTCTACACTGATTTTGATTGCATCTGGGAGTCTTAGGATTTTATTCAGAATTCAGATTGTTGTGGAATGCCTAATGGCATTCTGTGTGTGATCTGTTTAGGAGTGTGCAATGTCCTGCGCTACACAGCCGGAGGACACACATCACTGATGTGAGGTTTAGGAGAGGGGGGAGGAGGACGGGTGCTGGAAGAAGGGGGAGGGGGCAGTCAGAGAAGGTTTGTAGTGAGAGTCAAAGCAAGCAAGAAAAGCCAGCTTGGCTCGAGGCGATGGTAGATGGTGAAGAGGAGAGAGGAGAGTAAAAATCAACAGAGGACTCCATAGTAAAGAGACTGGGATTTAGACATTTTGTTGGGTAGTTATATCTATTCGGTGTCGTTCGAGAGGAAGGAAGATACCTGTAACAGGACAGTGCCATCAACCCCAGAGGTCCGGAAGAAATGGGTAAGATGACCAGCACTAGCAAATACTGCGGAGAGGTGCAGTATGGTCAAGGCGCCATTGCTGTGAATGTGCATGCGTGTACTGAGGTTATTGAGAATGGAGCCAGTGCTTTGAGGTGTGGCCAATCCAGCTTGACTGCCATCAGGCAAGTCCTGTATCTCCTGCAACTACTGGGATGGCAAGATCAATGCATTCACGGAATCACACAGGGTAGATATGACATGGAGGGACACACTGTTGCTTCGAAGGGGTTGGTGAGAGGCATTAGAAGGGGTCAAAGTTTCAATAGATCCAGAGAAGCGGGGGGATTTGAAGGCAGAGACAGCTGAGCACAGGATTTAAATGTTTCATGGAAGTCAGGGGACAGGGTCGAAAGGGGATCCTGGGGAGGGTAGAAAACTAGGCTCATGTCATGGGCGGGAGGCAAAGGACCTGAGAAAGGGGGAAGTTGGAGGGTGGAGGGAGTTGGACGTAAAAAGCAAAGGTTTTGAGAATCAAGCAGGCTTTGTTAGAGAAGAGTCTACTGAACCTTTTCAAAAAGATATAATATTAACAGCTTGTCATTCATATTGAGTTTTCTACTGCAGTGTGTTCCATTTTCCAGCACTGTAAATACCAGGTGTTAATTGAATCGAATATAACAGTACAGAATGTATGGACAATGGAGCAATGAAAGGTTACGTTGACCTTGCAGGGGTTCAAATCAGTGCCCTGCAGAGTTAGAAGAGGTGTTACCAGGGAGACCTTAACTCAGACTGACTGAACCAGCACTGGGTGAGGGAGAGCAAATAATGGGGGAGGGCAGTTCACTGATGGCCCCTGGAGGAGGTGACTGCTGCAAGCTTGCAGGCGGAGTAATGAGCCTGCTTCCTAGCACGGGTGTATCTCTATGGCCCAGAAGGGGCTACAGGAGGAGAAAGGGAAGAGTGCCATGAGAGTTCCAGAGACCTGTTTGCAGGAGAACAATTCAGCTAGGAGCTTTTAGTGAGAGGATGTAATCGTCTTTGGGGAGGGGGGGGTGGCGAACCTGTTCCTGGCATCAATGATGATAGGGGAATAAAAAGAAAAGGACATGGTTCCAGGGGGATGGCAGCAACAGTGAAGTCATCTTTGTCTGAAAAGGGATGCTGATGGAGAGTACGATGGTAGGATGGTCATCTGACCACAGACCTTTGAGTGAAGGTCCCTCCACGTGCCAGGTTGGCACAGTATTGTAGCATGTACGATTCCAATCCAGCATCTGTAAATATCCAAAGGGACTCATGTGTGTTTGGGCATTATGCATAATCGCACCAGAAATGGAGGTTCTGACCAACCATTGTGCCTTTCTCTCCAATACTGTCATTGCTAACCCGCAACCTTGACTTTCAAGTTTATGGAGCAAACAGTCTCAAAAAGTACTTCCTTCCATTCTCCAAAGGCCTTAAAACCCTGTCACAACTCAGTCCTTCCAATCCCTATAAGCATTGTTTACCCCACCGAGACCCCCCCCCCATCATTGTGACCTGCACGTCAGCAGGAACTTCCCATCTAACCTGCAGATCTGCAAGGGATGCACAATAAGCATATTTTCTTCATTCCATGTACATCCATCCCGATAGTGCTCTGAAGCGCTCTTCCAACAAATGAGCGCCATACAAAAATCCTAAATAAACACAAATTCGCTTTTGTGAGCTGAGGCATGGATGGGGAATATGAGCACGCGCCTACGTGCACTCTGAGAAGAAGTCTTATCTTTGTTTTTACCCGTGTAAGCAGTTAGGAATTTACGGTTGAGCCGTTCTGCGTTATGCGCAGATAACACTGATAGAAGTGCTTGGATGCTCCACCCCTCTGCCTGTGCGCAGGGCTGCGTGCCACTGATCATAGAGATGGCGGCGGCCTTTCTAGACTGTGTGCGCAGATGTCCAGGTAGATCTCGTGTGTGCCTTAGGGACCACACAGTTGTCTGTGTTTAGTTCAGGACGTTCCAGCGTTTGCCTGCAGGTTACTTGCAGGGCAGGCAACAGTGGGACGAAGGCTAATACTGAAAAAAGGCAGAGCATTGATGCCAACCAGGGGGAAAAGACGAGAAAGACTGTGATTATTCCACGACAGGCCATGTGACAAGAGAACACCTGTAATCTTAATTGAACACTGGAAGTGGCAGCCAAAGTCTGCACTGAAAAGATTAGTGTTTATAAAAAAAAGTACTACTAGCAACTATGAGGGTGGTGTGCTCCGAGACCCCCAACCGGCCCATAGAGTCGGGGTTTGCCCAGAAGCACTTTAAGACAAGATAGCAGCACCCGTGAGATAGATGGGGGTGCAGATTAATACCCCAACACCAAATCAATAATGACAACTCGACAGTTTGGCAAAGGGAGTCAGTTTAATGACAAGTACAAAAAACGGGGAGTTATGAATATCAGCAGTGGCGCGATCTTTCTTTTCGCTTCAACTCCAACGAACTTCATCAAAATCAGAACATTTATACTGAAAACTCGTCATTGACGTGTAATGCTTAAAAGTCGGCATGCAATTCTATTGGTTCGGGAAAGATAATTTTAATACAGGTACTATATCTGTATATGGTAACAGAGTGAGAGGATTGGGTAAACACTGTCAGGTGGGGCATCTAAGCCCTTCCTTCAAAATGACTACTGCAGACGTCACTGAAAGTACGACGTCCTATTAGTTACACTAACTATAGGACCCTAGATTACTTGGTCCATTGTGATTGGGTTGGTACCAACCCCATGAATACTTTTCCACTTTCCTTAGCAGCACGCAGAATGGTCGGCCAGGTGTGGGGTGCCCCTTAGTTCCCCCAGCCTTCATCCAATTATTGTTACATCAATCATCACTTTAGTGGCCATGTGTCAATTATTTCACTGTGGTTGGCCTCGAGACTGCATCTCCTATCTGGAAACGTTCTGATATCTTCGCCTGGCCTTCTGCCATGCTTTTAGAACTCAGGTTTTATGACAATGAAACACAAAGGATACAGAATGATATGCCTCGGATACTCTTCAAAGGATACAGACTGGTAGTCGCAAAGGATACACTCAGAGTCTTCTCCCAATCGACTCATGTCAGAAGTAGAACGAGTTATGTCAAGATAAACCTTCTGACTAATGTCACTCTCTGACTAGTATAATTCTACAGTCAAAGAGAGCTATTAGTGGGAAGGGCGTGAGTGGACCAAGATTCACCAGGCTGTTGATAGAGAGGAACTATATTAGGACACTATTATATTGAAGAGGACATCAAGGGCCTATCTAATGTACACTAACTTGGATTTTGCACAGCCACAGGTAAGTCCAAAACTGTCTGATGGATCCAAGGTAACAACGACAAGGAAGGGAGTTAGTAAGGAATCTAACCCGGACGGAACGAGGGCCGCACTAGAGTCGGGTTGGTGCACACAGGATAGCGTCCAAAGTTCAGTGCACTATTCAGTGTAGGAGGAGGAGATGGAGAACCTTATTCCAGGAAGGTAAGCCCTTTTGTAGTAGAAAGTCCAGTTGGGAGAGCAGGAGTATAAAGGACTTACTATATTGACAAAACTAATCTCTCCTGTAATATGGGTCGGATTTAGCAGAGGTCATGTACCAGTAAGGAGAGTGTAAGTCTATAGTAAGTCAGGGTGACAGAGTGTAAAGAGTCCAAACAGGATAGGAAAGGATATATGGGTAGATAGCGAACCGGACTCTGCTGGGTGCTGTTGGCAGTCCATGGAAATCAGCTGGAGGCTCCGTATGGGAACAGAGCAGGAAGTTACTGGGTGCCGCATAGGAACGTGGAAGAAGCTGGCGGCTCTGTTACGAGCGGGGAGTTGCTGGGCGCTGTGTAGGAACGCGGTAGAAGCTGACGGCTCCGCAACAAGCGGGGAGTTGCTGTGCGCCGCGTAGGTACGTGGCAAAAGGCAACCGCTCTGTGCGGATGTTGAGGTAAGGAAGGCAGGAATTGCCGAGTGAAGGATAAAGCGTCTGCGAGGGAGTTGCAGATGCCAAGCTCCGGAACGCTGGTGAAAGATTAACGATCAGAAGCGCTGCTGCTTTGAATCTGCTTCGTTAAATGCGGTCAGCTGATGTGCACCTGACCAACGTAATGATTTATACGAATGAGCAGGTGATCCGAGCTCGCAAATGTTGGAAAACACACAATAGTAATCGTAGCCCCGATATGACACCATCAGCAAGTGCAGTAATAGCGGCGCCTCCCAGATAACCTCCATTGTGTATATAACGGCCTGGCCGTTCTGGAAGCTGAAGATGCCAGTAAGAAGGAGCGTTTAGGGACAATAAAGGAGCCAGATGATCCTGGGATGGCAGGCATGACAGTACCATCCCCCAAAGAGCGCCCCACTCCTCTCGCCGCATGGAAGCGACGTAGCAATACAGGAGCATGAATATTCGACAAGGGTTCCCAGGACCGATCTTCCGGACTGTACCCCTTCCAATCAATAAGATAATGGGGAACCCCAGCTTGCATTCTCATGCCTAGAATAGCACTGACCTCGTACTCATCAGAGCCCCTCACCGAAACAGCCAATGGTCGGACGGACAACCTGGTCCGTGACATACATGGTTTAACCAAAGAAACATGGAACACCGGGTGTACCCACCAATGTGCGGGCAGGTCCAGATGTATAGCAACAGGATTAATCACCTGTGTTATTTTGTACGGCCCAATGAAATTAGGCAGAAGTTTCCTTTTACCTGGGATCTTCAGGTTTCTATTGGACAACCAGACTGACATGCCAGTTTTGTAGCGCGGAGCAGCCATTCGACGTTGGTCTGCATAGTATTTGGCACTAGTTTGGGCCTTCATTAGTTGACTTTTTATTTTGGTATGAAGAGCGGCCAGAGCCTTCAACTTGTCAGTTGCCCCAGGTACTTTGCCAGTTAGCTCCAAGTCCACTGGGATGGATCGTGGGTGCTGACCATAAAGAGCATAGAACGGTGACATGTCCGTTGAGGAATGCCAAGAGTTATAGGCAAATTCAGCTGCCGGCAACAGCGAAAACCAGGAGGACTGGTACTGTAAACACAGACAACGTAAGTATTGTTCCATAGTTCCGTTAGCCGATTCTGTTTGCCTATCGGTTTGAGGGTGATAGGAACTGGACATGCGGTCCTCCATAAGAAGAGCAGAGGTTAACGCCTTCCAAAATCGGGATGCAAACTGCAACCCCCTGTCAGTGATGATAGAAGGCAGTCCAAAGACCCGAAAGAGGTGTTTTAAGAACAGATCAGCCAGTATCTTAGCAGTGGGGATGCCCTGACAGGGTATGCACAAGGCCATTTTTGTGAAGTAGTCTACTATGACCCAAACCGAGTCATAATCATAGACGGGAGGTAATTCAACTACGAAGTCCATGGAGAACATGTACCAAGGTCTGTGGGGAACCGGTAGCGGGCGTAGTAGTCCCATAGATTTGCTTGGTGTGTCTTTGCATTGCGCACATAGGGCACAGGACGAGACATAATCCACAAAATCTCTTGACATTTTGGGCCACCAACACCATCGTTGTAGAAGTTCTAAAGTATTTTTCTGTCCCGGATGAGCTGCTACCAGGGAATCATAACCCCAATGCAGTGCCTTGGTACGGGTCTCCTCTGTCGGTAGGTACAAGGAGCCGTTCATAAACGGAAGACCCTCTTTGGTTTCGAGACGGAGGTTATGTATCTCCAGAAACCCAATCTAGGATCTCCATTTTCAACGAAGGCTGAACAGAACAACCACAGACCACATGTTCTGCCAGTAGAGGTGGTTTTGTCTTGTCTACACTGTCCACCCCAGAGTGCAGACGGGATAGGGCGTCTGCTTTGGTATGATCCCTTGCGGGTCTTTGTGAGATGCGGAAATGGAAATCAAATTGGGCAAAAAACGAATGCCAACAGGCCTGGCGAGCCGTAAGGAACTTCATGGTTTTGATGGCCTTTAGTTTACCGTGATCGGAATACACGATTACCGGGTGTTTTGCACCAAGAAGTTGGTGTCGCCATGTGAGGAATGCGTCTTTGATGGCCAACAATTCCTTCTCGGTCACTGTGTAATTACTCTCGTATGGGGCTAGCTTTCGTGAGAAAAACGCCACGGGATGTTTCACCCCAGTATCTTTACAAACCTGGGAAAGGATCGTGCCAGTGGCCTGATTAGAAGCATCGTCTTCTAGTATGTATGGTAATTCAGGGTCTGGATGCTGCAAGACAGGAGCCGTGGTAAACGCCTCCTTAAGTAGATCGAATGCCACCTGAGCCTCTATTGTCCAGTGAAATGGATTCTTGGGGCTGGTTAATGTCGTAAGCGGTGCCACCACTCTAGAGAAGGAATGGATAAACCGTCTATAAAAGTTTGCAAATCCAAGAAACGATTGCAGGGACTTGATAGAGACGGGCACCGGCCAGTCCAGGATGGCTTTAACTTTAGAGCGACTCATTCTGACTCCATGACTGGTGTAAATAGCACAGAAAGTCCCTTCCTACTGTGTACCAAAGTAACTGTAGTTAAATTATTCAAAAAAGTACCAAAAACTGGTATCATACACTTTAGTTGAATTCTCTGAAAACAAAGAGGGCAAGTTTGAAGAAAATTTTTGAAATATTTATTTCCCAAAGAAAAAATCCCAATAGCAAAACATTTTTTTTTTTTTCCAATAACAAAAAAAGTATAACAAAAAATGAACACACTGAATTATAATTCTCAATAGAAAATTAGATTTAGTTTGAAGAACAGAAAAAATCAATTATTCTTTTTATAGAACAGAAAAAATCAATTATTCTTTTCATAGGATCACGAAAAGAGAAATAAAAAAAAGGAATGGAGTACTTGTGGAGAATAAATACACGGACGGCTCTTAAGGAAAAATTCTTCCTTTTCTACAAAGAACAGCCGTGTCCACATTAGCTCTAACTCCAGTATTCCTAATGACAGGTCTGCCTACGTGTAGGTGTCAAAAAAGTGTTTAAAAAAAATTCAAAATTGACATCATCACAACAACGTTTCGGCTGAAATGCCGCCTGTCTGGCCATAACTTCATGACATGGTTGAAAGTTGCCTTCCTCAGGGCGAAAAAACCTCACAGCAGTTTAACCCTGAATTTGTAGGCTGTGGGTAAGTTGAAAAAACAGGCGTGAACGGGCTCAAGGGCCCAAAACCAATGACGCCTGAAAAGCGGAACCAGTGGGGCCCTTGGTGTAACTACATCAAGTTAGGATTCACATTGGAGAAAACAACAAATTTGGGTTAAATGCTGTAGCTCAATGGCGTGCACAGATGAAAGGTGCAGTCCGTGGAGACTAGATGAAAGGTGCAGTCCGTGGAGACTAGAGTGCGATGAGCACGTGCGTTGGGTAGCCTGGTTTATACCTGTTGGTCGCAAGGGGGTCACAGATTCTATATATGGTCCCTTGTCACTGGCATGAATAGTATGCAGCCTCTATGTCCGCTTAACAGATGTGTCATGCAGAGAAACGAGTGGAGCAGCCACTCTTGGTCACCTCTTGCAGGTGATGTCATACCCCAAGAACTCTACATCCTGAGAGTGAAAGACGCATTTTTCTGCCTTAACAAAGAGATGATTCTCTCTTAACCTTTGAAGTACCTTGGATACATGTAGAATGTGTTCCTCTAAGCATGCTGAATAAATTAATATGTCATCAAGGTATATAACCACAAATTGATCCATGTAATCCCTAAAGATATCATTCATGAAATACTAAAAGGTTGCAGGGTCATTGCACAAGCCGAAGGGCATGACGAGGTACTCATATAAACCATACCGGGTCTTGAAGGCGGTCTTCCACTCGTCACCTGCCCTAATCCGTACAAGAATGTATGCTGCCCTCAAGTCTACCTTAGAGAAAATGACTGAAGTGCCCAACTGATCCAATAGGACGTTAATCAAAGGCAGAGGATACTGGTTTTTAACCGTTATGGCATTGAGAGCCCTGTAATCAATTCAGGGCCTCAAGTCCTCCTTTTTTAGGGACGGAAAACAAAGGAGATGCGGCCAGGGATTGTGAAGGATGTATAAAGCCTGTCTGGATGGCCTTATCGAGATATTCCTTCAGGACTGCATCTTCTTGTTGAGTAAGTGAGTAAACTCGACCGGATGGTGTTTTGGCTTCGGCAACCAACTCGATTGTACAGTCGTATTGATGGTGTGGGGGCAATACCTCCACCTTGCCTTTATCAAACACATCGGCGAACTTGTGATATTGCTGAGGTATCGGCGGTTTAGGTGACACCAGAGCATTTATTCTCGGAAAACCTTCGAGGAACGCCAAGACAGGGATGTCATGAACCCCTCCGGAATCCAAAAAGCATTTCTCATTGCAATACTCTGAAGGATACTGGATACGACCTGTGACCCAATCTATCACAGGGTTATGTAACTTGAGCCAAGATAGACCCAATATCAATGGGGTGCCTCGATTACATCAAAGACCATGTTTTCAGTGTGACTGTCAGGTAAGGACACTGTGATGGGCAACGTTTCTTCCGTTACCAAACCAGAAGACAGTGCTGAACCATCGACCATCTTGACTGACTCTGGTACTGATTTAGTCGTCATAGGAATAGCTGACTGTTTGGCAAAGGTAATATCTATGTAGCTATTAGTTACACTACCATAGCCTTGGTCTGAATGGTGATGTCGTTAAAACACAAGGACACCGTTACTGCAATGGATGCGTTTGATGACAATGCGGAGTCCGTTTTGGTACTCGGCAGAGGGACTCCCACTATTGACGAGCTCTGGCGTTTCCCGACTTTTTGGCCGTTTATTTAGGACAGGAAACCAGTAAATGATCCGCAGAACTGCAGTACATGCATAGATTATTCTTGCGACGGTTTCCTCGCTCAGCATGGGTTCGGGTTCGTCAGAGGAGTAACTCAAGGATGATTTGGTACAGACAAGAAGGGTTTCTTTTCGCCCTTTCTGGCGGATCTCCGGGCATCAATCTGGAGAACAAGATCGAGTAGTTCCATGTATCCTGATGGCACAACAGGAACTGTCGACAAGGCGTCTTTCAATTCCTCTGACAGTCCTTTATAGAAGACTGCAGTCTTCTTATCTTCCGGGCACTGTGTTTAAGCCGTCAATTGGTTGAATCATGCGAGGTAGGCCAGTAATGATTGGTTACCCTGTTGTAAATTCAACAGTTCCAAATCGTTTGCCTGGGTGGCATACCTCATATCAAACACTTTGCTCATTGCTGACAACAGCCCATCGCAGTC
Organism: Ambystoma mexicanum; assembly: GCF_040938575.1. Taxonomy (NCBI): domain Eukaryota; kingdom Metazoa; phylum Chordata; class Amphibia; order Caudata; family Ambystomatidae; genus Ambystoma; species Ambystoma mexicanum. Next base: position 1,485,693,067 of record NC_090929.1, read on the forward strand.
ATACAGTAACGGGCTGTTGGTCTCCAGCAAAGGGTTCGCCCAGGCTGCAGCAGTGCCCCCGAAATGCGACAACACAAATGCTGGCTTAGTGGTCAAGTCCGGAAAAGAACTGGGTCTAAACAGGAAGTGGAGACAACACTGATTCACAAAAGTGCGGTAGGTTTTAGGGTCTCCTGTAAACCTCTCAGGTGGAGCCAGAGGGAACTGCGTTGAAATCAGTACCTGAACGGATTCTCTTTGGGGTGCAGACAGACCTGAACCGGAGGCAACGGGTTCTGGGGCAGCCATTCCTTGTGAGGAGGCACGTATGGCTTCTTGCATCAGATCCATACGATGGCGTATGGTATCCTGCGCTGTGATCATTTCCTGTCTTAAATCAGCCACCGATTGGGTGAGGACAGTAAGGGGATCGGAACCCTCCATTTCTGGCTTCTGATTCTGTTAGAACTCAGGTTTTATGACAATGAAACACAAAGGATACAGGATGATATGTCTCGGATACTCTTCAAAGGATACAGACTGGTAGTCGCAAAGGATATACTCGGAGTCTTCTCCCAATCGACTGATGTCAGAAGTAGAAGGAGTTATGTCAAGAGAAACCTAACTAATGTCAATCTCTGACTAGTATAATTCTACAGTCAAAGAGAGCTATTAGTGGGAAGGGCGTGAGTGGACCAAGATTCACCAGGCTGTTGATAGAGAGGAACTATATTAGGACACTATTATATTCAAGAGGACATCAAGGGCCTATCTAATGTACACTAACCTGGATTTTGCCCAGCCACAGGTAAATCCAAAACTGTCCGATGGATCCAAGGTAACAACGACAAGGAAGGGAGTTAGTAAGGAATCTAACCCGGACGGAACGAGGGCCGCACTAGAGTCGGGTTGGTGCACACAGGATAGCGTCCAAAGTTCAGTGCACTATTCAGTGTAGGTAGGAGGAGGAGATGGAGAACCTTGTTCCAGGAAGGTAAGCCCTTTTGTAGTAGAAAGTCCAGTTGGGAGAGCAGGAGTATAAAGGACTTACTATATTGACCAAACTAATCTCTCCTATAATATGGGTAGGATTTAGCAGAGGTCATGTACCCATAAGGAGAGTGGAAGTCTATAGTAAGTCAGGGTGACAGAGTCCAAAAAGGATAGGAAAGGAGATATGGGTAGATAGGGGACCGGACTCTGCTGGGTGTTGTTGGCAGTCAATTCAGCTGGGGGCTCCGTATGGGAACAAAGCAGGAAGTTGCTGGGCGCCAGGTAGGAACGCGGGAAAAGGCAACCGCTCTGTGCGGATGTTGAGACAAGGAAGGCAGGAATTGCAGAGTGAAGGATAAAGCGTCTGTGAGGGAGTTGCAGATGCCAAGCTCCGGAACGCTGATGAAAGATTAACGATCAGAAGCGCTGCTGCTTTGAATCTGCTTCGTTAAATGAAGTCAGCTGATAACCAACGTACTGACGTATACGAATGATGTATACGAATGATTAGGTGATCCGAGCTCACGAATGTTGGAAAATACACAATAGTAATCGTAGCCCCGATAGGACACCATCAGCAAGTGCAGTACTAGCGGCGCCTCCCAGATAACCTCCATTGTGTATAGAACGGCCTGGCCGTACTGAAAGCTGAAGATGCCGGTAAGAAGGAGCATTTAGGGAGAATAAAGGTGCCGGATGATCCTGGGATGGGAGGCATGACACATGCGTAGGCGTGAAACTCTTGCTTCTTCTTGCTCGGCTGGTCACGTGATTCAGACACCATGAATTTGCCTGTTCTCCACACAATTTGTGTATTTGATTTCCGTTTCACCCACCACCTGCCTTTGTCTTCTTTTCCTGACCTTTCAGAGGCAGGATATTCTGTTCTTAGCTTCAATTAATAGTAGCTACTGTTCGTCTATTCCACTGATATGACCTTGGCTGCCCTGGCACGGGTTCCTTCTGCTGAGTATCGTTTCTGCTGCTTTATTGTCGATTTTGCTAAATATCGAGCTTTCTTGTGTGGCCTTTAGTAACCTTGGGTTGATTCTGCTTCTTGTGCAAAGTGGAAATACACTTATATAACGTGCTTCTTTTGAGGTACATTATGTATAGTGGCACTTGCCGCACTATCTTTCTACTAAGCATAGCAAGCCGCACGGTTTTCTTGGCTTTCTTGCGGTTCCAAGCATATGTACATGTGTAAACTGGTCTAATATCTTCATCATGCTCATGGCTTAAGCTTCTTACATTTGACACCGTCCTTTCACTTTAGGTTCACGATATCCTTGGCCCATGGCATTTTGTCTCTTTACGTCATTCTCTGGTCGTCATTTCTTTTATATGTGAATCAGTCCGGGTTCTTGTGACATCACCATTCGTCTTCCATTAAGACCCTATTTGTTTCTTCAGGGACTGTACTTAGACGATCTTCATTTCGTTTCATTTGTTTATAGGGTTTCCTCAATGGATACCTTACTGTCCATGGCTTTCAAGCTATCAGTACTTCAATAGGTGCTGTTCTTCCGATAGGTACTGGACAGAGCCCCTACTGCGGCTCTCTGCTGGTTTATTTGCTCATCATACGTCACATACTTCGGCGTGAACGTTCCTGGTACTTAGAAATGGATAGTCGGAGTACAGGCTGTATTTGGGACCTCCTCTACAGAGGATAGCCCACGTGTTAAGTACTAGCCTCGGACATGGGCGCAGTCGGCACTTCACAAGTTTAAATCCTGCATCAGGACAGACTCAGCCATTCATCCTTCTTAGGTCAATACAATGTGTTCCTTTAAATTGAGTAATAAGAACACTGATTATTACAGCACTTACAAGCGAGATGATGTTCTAGTGCTGTCCAAGCAGAGTACCAAGTCATGTGTGTAGTGGGAGGAGCTCGTGCCATGTGTTTTTCCTGCTTTTTTCCAGGCCTTCGCTCCCCCACTCCTGTTCCATCAGTGTCACTTTTGTATTCTTTCTTCTTTGTTTCCTCCAAACCCTGTTTTTCTCTTCTACCTCCCTTCCATCGCTGTTCCCTCCCATCATCGCTGATTCCTCCCTTTGCTGTCATCATCCCTCTCTTAGCTTTTTTCATGCTCATTTCCATTTCTGTCTCCTCCAATGATAAGGGCTTATTTGACAATTGCCCCACTGAGTGCCCCAGTAACATATCGCAACATGGTACCTGTTACTAGACATGGGAATCTGTTGACTCGCTATAGAATGTGTCACTAACGGACATACGCAATAAAAGGTCTGCGTGTGATATGAGGTGCCCGTGTGCCTCTGGGGAGCTGGAAACAATGACACATTTCACTTTGTTCATTTCTACGCTTTATGTACTCTATATTGAAGGCAAAGGGTTTTCGACAACATAGGGGAGCTGTGATGTATTTACTAATGGTGTAAGATGCACACATAGGGCCCGATTCATGGAATTATTTGCGTGGAAAATAAGATACTTGAGCGCCAAACTGCGTGCAAATCCATGTTTGTCGACGCATGGAATCAAATGCGTAGTACTTTTCCTGTGCTTGTGTGGAGTTTGCGCAGTCTCGTCACATCTCGGCACGTCTCTGTGAGCGGTCGAGGGCCTTGAGCGAGACTCCACGCACAGCGTGGGCATGGCTTGCGCAAATGTCTGGGAACGGGGCGAAACACCAAAAATGGGGATGAACTTGCAAAAAGTGGGCATTTCGAGGGACGGCTGGAGGCAGTCCCTCGCACGCCCGCAATTGCATGGCACGAGACGTATTCATAGATTCGATCGCGCAATCTCTTAGCCAGGAAATGTCCACGCAAGTGCTTCATACTATCCGTACACTTGCGCATAGGAATGGCAACGCAGAGGAGGGTTTGCATGTCAGATTTAGGGGTGTGTGTATGCAACCGGGGTTCCCATCCAACATAGGGATGCGCATACACAATATAGCGGTGTGCAGGGATGGTTTACGAGGGTTTGCGATTTCAACCGCGTTAGGATTTTTCATACACATGTTGTCGGGTTGCTCGATACGGTTATGCGGAACAACACCCCTGAAATTCAGCTAAACCCACCTTAACTTCATTCCCCCTGCTGCACAGCCTATGACTACAATGATGACATCACAGATCACATCACTGATGACATCACTAATCACATGTTGTATGAGAACACTGATGACATTACAACTCACATCACTGATGCCATCACTGGTGACAACACTAATTACATTGAATATAACTGATTACAACAATAATGGAATTAGACATAACATAATTTATAAGTTAGCTCATGAAAAGTTTGATTACCTTAATAACAATTGAGGCCATGGACTTGGCCATGACAAAGGCTGGGGTCACTGGCCAGTACCAAATGCCATAGCTAGTGTTCCGTTAAAGTTCAAAAATACCAATGGGCATAGTTAAAAGCCATTCCTAGCAGTCCATCACTGTTTTAAAATATACAGTGGGCAACATTGAAAGCTGTAGTCAGTGGCCATGGCTAAATGCCATAGTTAGTGCCCAATAATATCTCAGAATATACAGTCTGCACAGCCAAAGGCTGTGGCCACTGTCTAGTATTGTGTTGAAGACCACGGCTAGTGGCTGGGTAGTGTATATAACATACAGTGGACACGGCCGAAAGGCCATCGCTTATTGCATTTTTTAAATTTTAAAATATATAGTGGACATGGCCAAAAGATTCTTCAACTGCTCAAGGTCAAAGGCCATGGCTAGTGGCCCATTTATATGTTAGAATATATAGTGGTCACAGCCAAAGAATGGGGACAGTGTTGTGCTAAAGTCCATGGCTAGTGCCTAATCAGCGCTCTGAAACTCTTGTGTACGAGTGCGATAGAAATAAAATATCAATATCAATATAATATACAGTGGACGTGGTTGAACGCTGTATCCACTGGCAAAGGCTAAAATCTAAGGTTGGTAGCCTGTCAGTGTTTTAAAATATTCAATGCACATGGTTGAAAGTTGGGACCACTGTCCATAGCTGAAGGCCACGACTAATACCCATTCATGTGTTAAAATAGATTTGGCCATGCACACTGACCACGGCTGAAGGCCATGCTTAATGCCAGTTACTGTTGTAATGTAATTAGTGAATTCATCAGTGATGTGATCTGTGATGTCATCATTGTGGTCATAGGCTTCACAACAGGGGGCGTGAAGTTAAGGTGGCATTTGCTGAATATCAGGAGTTTTGTTGTGTTAGGTTCTCACCTTAATGTCCCTGCAACTAAAGGTTTTTCCTTGAATTGCAATGTATTACTCACCTTAATGTCCCTGCATCTAAAGACTTTTCCTTGAATTTCAAAGGTTATGTTACAAATGTATTCCTAACCTTAATGTCCCTGCAACTAAGGTTTTTTCCTTGAATCTCAAAGGTTTTGTTACAATGTATTGCTCACCTTAACGTCACTGCAGCAAACGTTTTTTACTTGAATTTCAAGGGTTTTGTTATTTCATAGATTTTTTAATAATGCTTCCAGAACACTAGCATGGTCTTTCGACCATCGTCAGTGGGCATGGCCTTTGTCCGTGCCCACTGTCCATTTTGAAACGCTACCAGACCACTGGCCATGGCCTTCGGATTGCAGGCTTTGAGAACTCACAATGTTTTAGGCAATGCGCACTGAGATTAAATTATTTGCCATGGAGCACACACTTTGGCTAAGAAGCGTGCTCCAAGTGGTGCACCCCTTTTTGGCGCCATCATTTTGGTGCAGGGCGATTTGGCGCAGCCTTTCCGCTGCAGCGCCCGTTTTGGCGCACGCTTTATGGCGTAAAAGTCATTCTAGTGCTTTAATTTTGGCATGAGGGATGTTTGGACGTGGCTGACATTGCAGTCACGTCTAAACGCCCTCATGCCAAATAAGATGACAGGACTGCACTGCAACAAACCTTGCCACCTCCCAGTTGTGTTGCTTTTCTTTTAATTAAATTAAACTAGCTACATTAAAAAAAACATACAGCCTTGAACCTTGGTCTGCCAGAGTTTAAAGTCTAGCATTTAACCACTAGACCACAATGGCTTGGTATTTCATGGGGCATTCATTTAATACCTAGCCTTTAATTTATTATAGTCAATGATAAAAGGGTAGGTATAAAACTTGTGAAAATCCAAACAATAACACCATTGAAGCATAATGGTTACCTGCTGTGTCTCAAACTCCTTCAGGCCAGGATTCTCCGATTTCATCATAAATGTGATGTTTTTTTCTTTTCTGTTTTATAATGTTGCCCAGAGATGGTCTAGTTCTCTTTTTGAATATATGTGCAGTGTAAGGGGGAATGTGTGGTGTGAGGGTGTGCATGCCATCTTGAGAGGGTGTGCATGCAATGTGTGTGTGTTTGATGTGAGTGTGTGTGTGTGCGCGCATGGTGTGAAGTTGTTTGTGAGGGATTTCGCTTGCAGGGTGCATTTGCTCTGTGAAAGCGAGTGTTAATGTGTGCGCACTCATTTGCACCCGTATATGTATGTGAGCATTGTGACACATTGAGTGTGAGTTTTTTGTGTGTGTGTGTGTGTGTGAGAGAGAGAGTTTTTAGTGTGTGTGTGTGTGTGTGTGTGTGTGTGAGTGAGTGAGTGAGTGTGTGTGTTGTGTGTGTGTGAGAGTGTAGTGTGTGTGTGTGTCTCTCCATGTAATTCGGAAGATGCCATCCAGTTCTTGTTTTCTTTTAGCATTTTGTGACTTGTAGTTTTGTTGTAGTTTTGTTTTGTCATCTAGGAAATCTAAGTGAGATCATCTTACAAATAAGCATATAACAATATTTACAAGACATGTAACTTGGCTACAATATGATTCCTCCTGCACCTCCATTTGTTTGGGTTGAATGGCAGTAGATGATCTGTAAATTGTTGAAGGTGGAGATATATGGTGTGCAATCAGAGGAGGGGGAACAAAAGTAAAATACATTTTTTTCAGCTGGGGAAAGTGAGAATAATGGGCTGGAGAGGAGCTGTGTCTACTTGTCCCCACCTTTTTCAAAGTCTAAAAGTTGCGCAATATATCAAGGGAATAATGGGACTGTGTGGCAAGCCCCTCCCCCGAGCTGCAAAGAAAGTCTTGTTTGTGCTGGCTCACGTGCAATGGAAGACACAAAATTATTATTAACCCATTGTTAATGCAGCTCAAAAGACCTTCTGAAAATCATGCAGTGATTGGGTGAACATGAAGGAGGCCACAGGGATCAAGGGCATGCCTGTTAGACTACATAGTCCAGAATACAGAGTGTTTATCAAAATATACTGTTTTAAATAAAAAACAAAAAAGTCTTGAACCCTGGTCTGCCAGAGTTCAAGGACCAGCATTCAACTACTATGCCACAATGGCTTAGTGCTTCATGGTGCATACATTTCATTTAATACGTCCAATTGTAAAAGGCTAAGTATAAAACCTTTGAGAATTCAAACAATAGTTTAATTACAGCATAATGGTTAAGGCCAGGGTTCTCGAAGGCAGCGTTCAGCATAAATGTGTTTTTATTTCATTTTTTCAGTTCCATAGTGTTGCTGAGAGATGGTGTAATACATATTCCATTCTGTTTTGTAATGTTGCAGTAATAAAATGCATTTCATGTTTACTACGTGTTAAATTCTGCAATGACGGTTTAATACATGTCCTATCCTGTTTAATAATGTTGCAGTAAATATATGTTCACCACATTTAATCTATATTACAAAATGCAAAGTGCCAGCAGGTTCATGCCAATTGCGACCTCTCACGCCAAAATATCCTTGCGCAGAGAGGTCCCTGCACCCAACTGGCTGCATCTATCTGGGCATGCCCTAACAGGAGCTGCGGTGAAACGGTCACGCCATAACGGCATGCGCTTAACTGGCTGTGATGAAATGTCCTGTCCCATTCTCCAAGCCCCTTGTTTTATGCCCGGTCTCTTGGTGACTGCTGTGATACATTGCACAACCTCAACTAACCAGATTTAAGCAACACGGAAATGGGGAAAAAATGACCGGCTGCAAGAATAACATATGCCCACATACTTGATATACCCATAGCAAAAATCAAAAGCCGGCACCCATTAATATATGCGCAGTGAGTGCTTAGCTTCAAAGTGAGGAAGGGGCCAGTCCCCTCAGGCTATGTCGCTCTAAGTGGTCTTATAATGTTGCCTCACTTATTAGGCACCATGTCCCTAGGGAATTGGCCTTTTCGTCATTTTGAAGCTAAGCATGGTCGGTCCGTGTTACTGGAGACCCGGGTCACCAGTGATTTTTCACCCTCGATGTCACCGTAGCTGTAAAAATATCTATTTTGTTATGGTGTATAAAAGATTGCAGGCTTTGAGAACTCCCAATGTGTTTAGTTAATGTACCTGTGTAATTACATTATTGGCTGAGCATCACACACTTTGGTTAAGCAGCGTGCTACAAGCCCCTTGTTTTATGGCCAGTCTCTTGGTGACTATTGTGATACATCGCACGACACTAACCACATTTAAGCAGCACAGAAATGGGTAAAAAAGACCGGCTGCAAGAATAACATATGCCCAGGTACTTTCTACACCCATAGCGAAAATCAAAAGCTGGCACCCATGAATATACGCACAGTAAGTGACCATATATTTTAAAGTTAAATATACAAATGTACTTCAATTGAATAAAGTGCGCAAGACAAAATAGCATTGGACTTTTAAAACAAAGTAATGAACACCAGAAAAATAACTTGAGAGGGGAAATCTGCCAATAAATACGCTGGCAAAGTATAAAAGGTGCTCACCTTTTAAACCCAGCAATCTGTAGTGAAATATTTCATGGAAAACAAAATCCCAATATGAAGCAAGTGCTTGTGGTCTTGTGGGTAAGTGTCTGCACTGGAAACATGACAACCTGAGTAAAATCCTGATATCCAAATACTGAGCAAGCTTACCAACCTAAAAAAAACCAAGGGGTTGTATCTGCCTTCTGAAAAAAAGTTACGCTGTCCACCAAGATGTGTTCTTTAGTGGTGCCCTGAAAAGCAGCCACAATCAGGGGAAAATAACTGCACCAGTGTCCAGGATTGCAAACTCTCTTGCCACATCGTGAGAAAATACTCAGGACTTACTTGCCCTCTCATCATTTCCCCTCCTCACCCCCATGTCCGGCTTTCAACAATACTCTGCTTTATAAAGTTAACTTGAAAAGTAGACATACCATAGTGTCACTCAAATATATAAATCCTTATAGAACCATGTTAGGCAAAAGTGTACAAAGTGGCATTATTTCCCCCATCTTCACTGTGAGACTACACATACTAGAATGCAATTCAGCAAAAGGCAAAATAATGGTCTTTGAGTGCAAAACCTTCAAGGACTGACAGTAGCATGGTTTAAAAAAAATAATGTGGGTGCCGTAGGTTGTGAGATATTTAAAACTAAGAAAACACACAGCCTTCAGGGCTGTGGACTGTCTGCCATCTATGCAGTAACCGCGACCGACACTGCTTAGTTTCAAAGCGAGGAAGGATCCAGCCCCATTAGGCCATGTTCTTCTTAGTCATCTTGTAAGGCAGGCTCAAATATTGTGGCTTTAGGGGGATAACCCCTTCGTTCCTTTGAAGGTAAGCCGGGTTCGTCCCAATTACTGCAGGGATGGGACACCCACTGTTTCTATTTTGTTTTTATTATTACTGACTGGGAGACTACAAATACCAGAATGCAATTCAGCAAAAGGGTAAAAAAATGGTCTCTGAGTGAAAAACTTACAAGGACTGACAGTAGCACAGTTTAAAAAATAATAATTCAGATGCCCATTTGGTCGCCCATCCATGCAGTAACAGGTACTGACGCTGCTTAGCTTCAAAGCAAGGAAAGGGCCGGCCCGTTCCTCCAAGTGGTTTTGTAAGTTTGGCTCATTTATCTGGCAACATGGCCTGAGGAGGCTGGCCCCTTCCTCATTTGTCATGGCCAGTGTTTTCACACCCGAGGTCACTATAGCTGTAGAAATATCTTTATAAAATAAAGAAATTTAAAAAAATGTAACCGAGGATACTGAACTACACATACCTGTGGTTATCCATAGTCCTTTGTAGCCGCGAATATCGGCAAAACGGGGTAGAAAAATGCTCTACTGCCCCCAGCACCTCACCAAGTATCCCTCTCATCTATGTCAGCTCTCCCCGCTCCCCAGATGGCCTCCTCACCTTCCCTGCCCTCTCCCTTTCCCCCCACAACACACGCCGTTTCTTTGATGCAGTTTGCTTTCAGATGTCGGCTAAGGCGGAGGGTACGGAAAGCTTTGTGCTGCAAACTCAGTCCCTAGACCCCCTTCAACTCCAAAATTTCACTTGGTGCCCTCTAGCCTCTCCCCCCACCTCTAGCCTGATGGCATTTCCATGTTTTTTTACCTGCAAATAGCTTTTTACTGTGTTTCATTTTCCCATATCCCCGGCTATAGCCACAAATATCTCTCACATCAAGAGAAAAACAAGATGGCAGTTGTTTCTTTTCTGAAAACCATAATCCTGCAATGCACCATGGGAGATAGCTCAATTTTTTGGGGCAAGAGGGCACCACCGCACAGAATAACCCCAAACCAAGCAAAGCACTTTTTTGATCGCTTCCTGCCCAAGTTGTTTCAGACCTGGTCCAAATCCGTCCAGGGTTTGGGCTGTGCACTTTGGCAAAAATGTACCATGTTCTTTGATGCTTAATAACGTCCTTATTTTTTAACTAATCCAATCACTCGTGCAATTTCGGTCAAATCTGTTACTCGAATCAAACGTTATTAGCAATAGAAATTTGAGGGGTTCCTATGTGTCTCTGACTCACCTTAACTATTTATCACCGCCCTATGATATATTTATATATATATGTATATATAAAGTCATGTATAAAATAGCACTGCCCTCATAGACAAAAGAATTTCCTGGAGAAAAAGGTTTGCATTTGAATTAGTTTCTATACCCACAATGCCTTGTTGTTGTGGCTCAGAACTGGAGGTGAACTTCTAGCGATGGCTACTAAGGGGCATTGTGGAATGTGTGACCTGGCTCAAATGAACCTTCCTACTTTATATTTCAGGTGAAGGTTTTTTTTTCAAACCTTTTTAAACCCACCATAACTTTCTTGGTGTGTATATATATATATGTATTTTGGAGTATCGAAATACACAGGCAACCCAAAAAATGGATTGCTAACAACTTTTGACTCGAATGACAGATTTGGGGGAGATTGTGTAAGTAAAATGTTTGTCACCCCTCATCCCCCTTTGACTGGAAATGTTGGGAAAGATCCATTACTAAATGAAGAAGTTATTAAATAAGTAATAAAAACACATTTTTGGCCTAGTCCCTATTCATATTCCCATAGAGAAAAAGTCAACATTTCTGCTCAGCGCAGGGGAAAAACTTCTGGACGGAATTGGACCAGGTACAAAACAATTTAGGCACATAGCATAGACTATTTCCACGAGGGGTCTGTGGTTATTGTGTCCAGTCGTTTTTAAAATATTTGACAGAGAAGGGGGTGCCCTTTTCTCCCAGAATAATAGCTATATCGCCCATGGTGCTTTGCAGGAGAGAGGCTTTTCAGAAATTGAAAGCTGTTGTGTATTTTTTGGTTCGATGCGAGAGATAACTGGGTTATTCCCGTAATAAGTGGAGAAGAGCAGTCACACTGTGATGTCCTCATGTTACTTTCAATGGGACATTCGGTGGCATCCATGCGCTCCTGTGCCACATGGAGCATGCACTCACAGCATTCCATGCTGGGTGTATCCTTTTTGCAAAGGATACTTTGCATGTGTAAGGATATACACAGCATGGAATGCTTGAGATGCAGTTAATATTCCAGCCCAGCCCCCTCCTTGTACAGGACAATGATTGGCACCAATTATCCAAATTTAAAAAACTGTCTGGGCTTAAACACTTTGTTAGGCGGTCCTTCTCGCTGCCCCATTATCGGGATCTCAAGTCATAGGAGGGGCCATTACACATCCTTCACCGTAGACTTCACCGTAACTCTCTTTGAACATGTCCTTCTTCATCCTTAACCACCATCTCTGTTTGCAAGGAAAGTACTATCTTAAAACTGCCAAATACCCCTCTGTGGCCTTTCGAGTCCACTACTTTGCACTTGTAGCCCCTCTTTCTTAAAGAAGCATCCCCTCAATGGGTGCTTTTAACATGTATTTAATGTGTCACATCTTTTTCACATACTCAACAAAACATGCTGGGGTTCGGAACAATTGCAAGAGTGCTGCTAACTGTTGAACTGGGGCACTGCATGGTTCGTCTTGCACAGTTGTAGACCCATGCTATGTTTGACTAATGTTCTTGATCATTATAAATAAATGTGTCATGGTCTACATCTGGACCACTCTATAAATGATCATATTTGCTTTATCTGTAAATATGTAGCAGTGTTTATGATCGAAATCTTATCTCACAACTTCTTGCTGCCACAACTCTGTTAATCTATTTCTACACACATTTCATGTTCTTATGTACCACGTGTTGTGCTTTCCACAGATATTCTTGCACAGACACTTTTAGAATCCAATAAATATATATACATGTATATACTATGTGTCTTTTCTGTGGCATTATTTCCTACCTGTGCCCTGGAGATGATAAGATTTTCCACCGGCTGCGGGTCCTTGAAGGCTTGGATCTCTTCGATGATGTGCACCATAGAGTTGACCACCAGCGCTCTGTGAATCCAGCCATCACCTGGCCAATCACAAGGCAAAAGCATCAGATCATATGAGACAATCAAGGGGAGCGTGATACATGGAAAGCATCTGTGGATGGTCAGATTATAAACTCATACCATTATCACTAACTACTTCCTGTCATCTACAAAAAAAAAAGTGTACGGATAGGGGAGGCTTCACAACATAAGAGAAATACAAGATAAATGAGGAAGAAACATGGATTGCTGACAAGATCTGAAATCTACCCAAGGACATTTAATAGATTCCACGTCATTGGAAATTACGCGCATCAGGTGAGTGATGAAGACTCGGCATGTGTGGAATTGTGTAAATTGACTTGACATTTCACACGCGGTTCCAAGCCTCTCTCGTCTGAATCCGTGCAATCATCCTCACCCTTTTGGGATGTGTACAATGGCCTTAATCTAATTAACTGGTGCACGATTAGGTGTTCTCGTCAATGAAACCACAATCGCATCCATTTCTGGGCAAGGAGGCAATGGACAGATTTATTATGCTATATGAAGGAAGTTTAGCATGGTGTCCAAAGCATAGATTGAACATGACGGCTGAATGAAGGATTGAAAATAGCATCTAGTTAACTATCTGAGAACGAATTAAAAAAGGGAGTGTAAAAGGAGAGATCTGGCATAAGAGATAGAGTATGGGGTCTGCTAGAACCTAATGTTTGAAGGCAAGATTGGGCATGCAGTCCCAGGAACAGATTAAAAATGGAGACTGCACAGCCAGCTGAGAATGGAGTCAGAATAACATCCCATACACAAAAGTTGAAGGACAGATGATTTTTTAACCGTTAGCACAAAGACTGCAGAAAAGGTTGGGTGGACGAACTAGAGTCTGAAGGATTCACAAAGCACAGCGGTTGTGGGAAAGCTGGAGGTTGATGTTTGAAGGTCTAGCTTTGCTGGTGATGCGGAACCGGCCGGTGCGGTGATCTGGCATTATGTCATTGCCCGCAATGGTGCTTAGGTTTCTAGTTCTCATTCCCCACTGTGTAATGCAGCCTCCCAGGAGCACAGCCACACTATAAACTAGGTTTAAAGGATTGAGTATGGAATTTCATGGAAAGATTGGGCATGATGTCTGAACCAACACTGAATACAATGGATACAGTGAACATCTACTGTTAGCACATGGAGATGAATATTGACCTCGTCTCAGCCAATCGGAATGTTTAGAGAGCGGTCAATAACTACTGGTATATAATGCATTCATAAAATGCTCACTTCCAGACAGTGAAAAAATAATTTTGGGGCAAGATATTTTTCAAAGGTACACTACCTCTATGGGATGATATGTATTTCACTGCAACATTCAAGCTAAAACGTGGGAAAACGCATGTTCGCATTTAACCTTTCCCAGTTTAACCAAAGCCTTGTACTATTCTGGTGCATCCATGTCGCAGTCCCCTGTATTGCAAGAATGCAAGACGTGGGCATCTACAGCTGCGAACCCGAGAACATTGGTCCCCCAAACACAAGAAGCACTCTGCTCTTCATGCCGCCATTGCGTAAGGTTATTTATTTTTGCATTTAATGTGCTTTTTAAATCTTATACACAATCTTATTACATAATATAATAAACATAGTAACTAAATTCTAAACCCACATTATTACAAACGATTACAGGACACCTCAAATAAAATCATTTAGATTAATACACCTTGTACAAGAAAGTTCTGTAGCGATTCATAATCATTAAATAACATCACATAAAAGAATCACTTTAAAATTCGTTTCCATATAAAATAAGCAGCACCAATGTATACCAGGGATGCGCCGCATAGAAAGCCAACCAGAATTGATCCGAGACAATCATATCTAACTTGCTCACCACATCATTATAGCCCCTATAATAAAAACAAACTAATTTGGGCACGTGGTGAATGTGTGTTTTGCTGTTTCAACATGTTCACAATAGCGACATATCCCATTTTCATATGGAATAGATCTCCATCCCACAGTATACCTATTACAAGGAAGTATATTAAAACGAAGAAACATCATAAATGCTTTAAAATCATAGTTCCCATATTTCAATAAATAATCGCATAGTTTTCCTAGGTCAAAATTTTGCACAGTGTAAAGTGCATATCGTTTTTTAGAGCTCAAGTAATCCAATGAGGTGATCATATCCCATTCAGCAGCTTTCCTTTTCATTTGGGTGTTAAAACATGGATCCACGTTATTATATACCCGGGCGTTTAAGTTAATGTTCTGAAAAAAATAATTCACAGTACACTGCAGTTTTCCCCATCAAAATGTTCTTACAACCTAAACGTGCTGCGTTGGCTTTCATTCCAAAAAGATTCTCTTGGTCTGTTGTTTGCATTATATTATTATATAACTTAATGCATCATATTGTTCTGAAAGTAGAAAGTGGTACCAAGCCCAGCTCACACCTAATAGCTTCTACCGGAACCACACTGGGGACCTTAAGTGCAGCTCTTCATAGCCTTCCTTCAAGTCTATCGACTCAAGTAACACATTTCTCTTCAGGAATCTGCAATACATAGAGTGCTCCTGGTAGAATACTATATTTATAGATTTCAGAAAACCCCTCAAGAGTATCCACCCCTCTTCGCAAGGTATCTTCTGATGACGTTCCACTTATTCGTCATCTTACCGGATAATATGTTCTCATACAGCAGAATAGAGGGGTGACTAGCAATAGACAGTCCCAAATAAGGATAAGAATCCACTACCTCCAAAAGTTAATTGTTCATCATCCACGAAAATTATTTTCTTTTTTTCCTGAACGGGGCACGGAACATCACAACCTTTGTCTTTTTTGTATTGATAACAAGATCATTCATTGTGGCATAATTACACAGGGCGTCCAACAGTCTTTGTAGATAAATGGGACTTTTGTCCATGATGACAGTGTCATCCTCGTATGTTAACCATCTGATTCCCACTCCACCAAGTTTAGGAGGAAAGCTATTAATTTCGATCCAACTGGCGTTCATGCCAGCCACATATAAATTGTATAGGGCAGGAGTGATCACACAGCCCGGTTTTAAATATTCATTTGTATGTACAGGAACCGTAAGAGATCCACTCCTGTCCATACAAATAGAGTGGGAGAATACATTGCCTTAACAAAGTGTAACATCAAAGTGCAGATACCCCATCCCTGTAGTATGTTCCAGAGTCTTTCCTGGTTGACACTGTCAAAAGCCCCGCTCTAATCTACAAAGCACATATATAGACTGCTTTCTGGTCATCTAGAGGTAACAGATATAAAATAACTAAGTGTGAACATATTATCAAGTGCTGTATCCTGACATGAATCCAGTTTTCTTGTAAGGATTAATATTATCCTCCCTTATCCATATATTAATAATTTTCAGCAATAAGGTGCTAAAAATCTTACAGCATGTATCGGACATAGCAAGTAATCTATAATTAGAGCGGTAGGGGGTTATACCTTTTCTATGTATAGAAATTAAGATATTTTTCCAGCTCTCTGGAATTTCACAGCTTTCCCCCAAGAGAGGTAAACAATTTAGATAGCAAGGTTGGACACTTCGATGAGTTTTGCTTAATTAGAGCATTTGCAAGACCACCTGGTTCTGCAGCTCGGGATGGTTTAAGTCTCATTATTACTCTCACAGTGTCCTCCAAATGAAAAGGTGAAAGTCTCAAGGGCCCATGCACATAAACTGGTATACGTCTCTAAGAAGTCACACTACCAGCTGCACTTCCTCAGAGGTATTCTTCCTTCCTCTCTTTCCCCCAGAATCTCACTGTCTGCAGAGCTCTGGTTCTCTCTAGGCTGGACTACTGTAATAGCCTCTTTCTAAATCTGCCTGCCTCTACTTTCCACCCTCTGCAACTCATCCAAAACAGGACTGCAAGACTTGTCCTTGGCCTCATGCCCAGGGATCCTATCTCTCCAGGACTGAAATCCCTGCACTGGCTCACAGTGGCTGTGAGGATTAAGTTCAAAACCCTCTGCATTGTCCACAAGGCCTTTGGGGCCCCAATACCTTCAACTCTCTCTTCGTAAATATCTTCCTTCTCAAGCTCTTCGCTCATCTGCCTCCAACTCCCTCAGGGTCAGTCGCTTCTCCAAGCAACGAGTCGGTGGTAGATCTCTTTCTTTAGCTGTGCCCTCCCTCTGGAACAGCCTCCCTGCCTCTCTGAAACTTGAGGAGAACCATCTCCAGTTCCGGAAGCACCTCAATACCTTCCTCTTTGTTCTGCTTTCCCTCTTCCTCTCCCCTGCTGAACTCCTGGCTGAAACCGAAACAGCACTGGTTACCTGGCAACCCTTGCACTCGGGGGCTGTTTCTGTATCGCTACAGTCCCCTACCAGCACTTGACACTTGATGTCTGCACTTTTTATTTATTGGTTTTTATTTATATTTACTGCTGATCCCATGTACTGCACTGACCCTCCTCTTTCCCCTCACACTTTTCCCCTCCCTCTCCCCCTCCCCTGCACCTGCGCAATCTCAATATCACCTGGCCTAGTAAGATCGTTGTCTCGGTCTTCCCTTTGTTCCCCCTCCCTGCCTCGTCACGCCTTGAAACACTTGTGTATAGGAGCGTTATAAATGCCATATCATATCATAGAGTAACATTCAACATTTTCGTCAAAGTAATAACCACAAACGTACTCAACCCATTATTCTGCAGTAATAGTATTAACTTCATTGAGAAAGTCAACCGCAAGGTATTGCCTATAAAGATACCAAAACCGCCTTGAGTCATTGGTTTTAAAAAATGTTAAAATCTTTCTCCAATTGGCATTATAAGTATCACATTTATATAAATGAAGCCAATTCTTATACTGTGTACAAGGATAGACACTGCACTCCTTTTCTCCAGATCACTCATTGAATAAGTTTGTTTAATCATTTGAATGCTTTTACCCAATAGGTTTTTCCTCACATAAATGGTTCTATCATAATTATTATCATGTTTTTTTCCCTACTGTTGCTCAATATGACATTTGGGATGAGTCATAAGAATAGTATCCAGCATTTTACAAATATCCATTACACTAATCCATGTCAGATCATGGGGTTCCAATTCCAATTATTAAAATATCCTGTCAAATCTATCAATGTTCTTATCAGACCACGTTATCCTATTACCTCCAGCATTGACCTGTAGACTCATATCTTTCAGCTTTTGAGGCTGTTGCGTCTTACCATGGAGGATACGTTTCAGAATTTTGAGGTTGATAAGGTTGGTAGATTCATGAGCCATATTCGTCATTATATTACATACTCCCTCACTTGCAAAAATATAATCAATTCAGAATTTTGCAGTGCCATTACACCAGGTGTCCCAATTTCCTGCACCATTGGGATGAGAAGGATTGAGAAACCTCAATCCAAAATTTCAGAGAGTCTCAAGCCATCTTACACCATTTCTGAATTGGATCCGACTCTTGATGTATTTAATCGGATCAATAGGGCAGATCAACACAAATGAACCACAAACATCCTGCCAAAAATCCATACTAATGGAGGCCGACTGGCAGTAGGAATTAAACTCCCCTATTACCATCAATTGGGATTTTTTAGAGAGTCATCCATCAACCTCTCCGTCGTATCTTCTACTAACTTCACAATAGCCTCAATATGTGCATCCCCAGGAGGGGAATACGCATTAATAAGCAGCAACTCCACAATGGTGCCCAAACCAGAAATAATACCACTTAAAACATAAGGTGACTTTCCACGGTTACAATACTCGTAGAGCACGCGGGTATTATTAACCAATATACATAATCCTCTTGTGGGACGCCCCACACCAGAGTGGGTGAATGGCGGGGTTAGTTAGGATCTTAAAACCATCTATCAGTATCCTACCGGCACTCACCCAGGTTTCTTGAAGTGCAAAAATGTCACAATTGGAGATGAGGTTATGTCAATGCCTCGCTCCACATTAAATGCTACAAACCCTATGCCCTGGGGTTAAGTCCACCCTCATGTACACCTCATAACACCAGTACGCAATGATTTGCTTTCCAGAAAGGTGTGAGAGGCATGAATTATTTACAATTGCAAATTTCCAGTAATGCAGAAATGACACTTAGGATAAAGGTCTACTGTTATCTTACAATTAAGCTTTTTATTCTCTTACAGGGACACATTCATTTTCCATCTCATGATCTCTTTCAAGTACTCTTCAGACTTTTCTGGTCTTCTAGCCCTTCATAAATGTTCAGAGCCCCCTTTCTAGGTCTCCCAAAGCTCAGACCCACACTGGGTCCCCTAGTCCTTGGCCCCCCTATCAAACCTAGGGTGCTGTGTCACCTTTGCCAACTAGAACCACACAGCAATACACACAAATAACACTAGCTCATAACTACTATTTGACAGAATAGAACTGCTTAGTCGTAGTCTGTCAAAATGGACATGTGTTGTTATATTCTTGTACTGGGTCAGCACATCCTGAGTTCACCTCCAGAGGCTCAACTCCCCCTAGGAAATCCGTCTCTTTCTCTCTCCCTCCCTCTCCCACTCCCTCTCGCTCTGGGGTCTGGAAGGAATTCTGAAGCGATTAATGGCACGGCGATGCATCTCATTTGACTAGCGGACACTCCCTTGTACAGGGCCATGTTCCAGATTTCTGAGCTGTGTGCAGGGTCTCCTGCAGCAATCATCTGGAAGTTATGCAACACGTGCCTCACCGCCTGTCCCAATTCCATAGAAGATCAATCGTCTGATCATCCATCCATCCGCACACCCAGTACCACCAGCAGGCATCCATTAGCCAATGCTGTCTTCCTGCATGCCAACTGTCGTGTCCTCCATCCCTCCTGCTCCCTGGCTGCCCTTTCTTTAGGCACTCCCAGGAAACACACAGCATGTGCAGAAGCACCCCATGTTTAAACAGTGGTGTGAACACCAAATGGCGACACAATGTCCTAACTGCCTAGGAAGTGAAACAGTAATTTCATCAACCGCCGATAATCTTCCAGCTTAGTCCTCATTGAAACACGCTCTCACAATGTAAGCCAATGGTATCGCGCCCTTACATGGCTCAGAAGAGTGAACATTATGTTGAGGGCGTCAAGGTTGGTCCAAACTGTTACCGCACACACTTGATGTCAAATAGTATGTGTGCACTTACAGTAGCCATAAAAAACAGTGAACTTTGTTTTTGATGGGTTTCCGAGGCTATCTACTACCCAAAACCCAATTTCACATTCTGCGGACATTGCGCTAAGTCTGCGAGTCCGTTCTGGAGCAAATTCCGATCTGTTCCATCCCAGCTTCTCCACTTTGGGCTTGACAACATGTGCTTTGTGGTTGTTGAGGGCCCGCGGGCACTCCAGTGTAGACCTTTTGCACTAGTGCTTATATTGTAGGTCTGTAGCCTCAAAGACTCCACCCCTGCACTTCACACACAGTGCCGTATGGGGGCCTAATTGCGCTTAATAACCTAATGTGGTGACAATCTTGTAACACACACACACAGCCTCCACATACGTGTACCCTGAGCCGTTAGGCAACTGCACTCTTAGACAAGGGTACAGTGCTGTGAATGCTCACTATGACAATTGTGCATTATACGATAGCCAGTTGCTTTAGTGGTGCCCAATACATGCGGGCAGAGACCCACAATCTAAATTCAGTTCTGGTTCTAGCAATCAATTCACTGACACGACCAAAAACACAGCACTCCTCATCCAGCAAATAACCTTTAAAGATGATGTTGCATTACTCTTCATCTTTGCCAAAGCAACTGCTATTTTCCAGCTGTGCAATGCACAACATATCATGTACTGTTCACATTGCAGTCTATGAAGTTACCAGGCAACACTAACAGTTCAAGGGCCAAATCATTGGTAGTTGGGCGTTGAAAAAACGGATGCCACATAACATATGATTCTGGCATATGCTCGTCACACTCCATTCATATTAAATAATTTGGTTCTGCATGCAGGCACCACTTAACACATTTTTGGTTGTAGTTTGTCTTCCTGTGTGAGAGAGGGTATGCCCAGACCTGGGTCCCTTGCTCGCTGCGCCATAGGAAACCAAGCTGCACCTCACTGAGGAGGCCCAACAAGGCCGAAACATGTCGGGAGTTGCTTGTGTTTCCGTGCAGGGGGGACCTGGACTAGCAGGTTGGGCTGGGCTACTATCACTTGTGGCAATACCGGACTGATTTGCCCCTTTTAGCAATGGCGCAGACGGGCTAAAAAACGATGGTGAAGAACGTTGTCCAGAGCAATGCCAGTGGTGCTGATTTATTCAAAACATTCCATCCATTACTTTTTTGGATATAGTAACATGTAGACTTTGTGCTAATTTTCTATTTCTGACTATCCACATTGACCTCAATGATTGCCTGTTACCCCAGTACCTTTGGGACAAAACGTGAAACGTGGTGCTGTGTGATAGAGGCAAAAGCCAGAAAAGTGCAAATATAAAAATAGCAATATGCATCTACACTGCCCTTCCGGTTTGGTGAACATGTCTAACACAAAGAGGGGGTAATCTCAGGGACTGAAAAACATCAAAAGACAGAATGTCCAATCAGTGGAGATTGCACCCTGCAATGATAAAAGAAACCTTGACCATGCCATTCTGTGTTGCCTATTAAAGGCAATAGGCATCAGGGTTACTGCACATAAATAGTTCTCATCATATCTAAAAAACATATCTAAAAAACAGTCAGCACAGGGCATTTCCAGTGATAATGTCACTTCCACACACTCTTCCTTGCAACATAGCACTCCACCCATCGGGATCCTATCTGTGGTCCATGTTATATCAAGTTTATGTCGATCCAGTGCTTGTACTTTTTAAAACTTTTGGATTTGATTCTTCATTCCTTTTCTCTCGCTCTGGGCCTATGCCTTGGAAATGGCTGTAAATGCTGCCGTCACTTCTTGGTTGGATTATGGCAACTCACTCTATTCGAGTCTTCCAAAATATTCCCTTCCGCTTCTCAAAAGGATTCAAAATGCTGCAGCCTCCGTGGTTGTAGGGATCAGCGCAAGACACACTGTGTCCCTCTCTTCTAAGAGTGAGTGGAAAGGACGGTGAAGGTGTGCCGATGAGGATGATCTCATCTTGCTGGCATTCAGACAAAGATCATTGGCGGCACACCAATCTTAAATGGCAGTTAGGCAATCAGAGATGAGAGAGGGAGAGGAGGTGGCAGAGGGCAGCCTGAAAATGAGTTGAGTGTCATCAGCGTAGCACTGGAAATTTGAGCAGAATGTGGCAATGCAGTGGGCGAGAGTTGCCAGGTATTGGTTGAAAAGCCAGGGCGAGAGGTTAGACCCCTGGTGAACAGAGGAAGATAGATGAAAGGAAGGACCCAAGTTGGACCAGGGAGGGTCGATCTGAGAGGAAAGAGGTCAGCCAGGCCAGAGCCTGATCAGTGATACCCAGGTTTTCACAGACGGTTGAGCAGGATGGTATGGTTGACCGTGTCGAAGGCAGAAGAGAGATCGCGGAGGAGGAGGACAGAGGGAATGTTAGAGTCAAGGTTGGAGAGCAGTTCTTCACGGATGTTCAGTAGAGCAGTTTGTGCTTCTGGCAGCTCTGAAGCCAGACTGGTGGCCATGGAGACAGCCAACAGAATTGCAATGAACGTTAAGGTGAGAGATTGCCAACTTTTCCAGGAGTTTGCACAGAAAAGGAGTAATGGAAATTGGGCGATAGTTAGCTGGACAAGAAGGATCATCTGTGGGTTTCTTGAGAAGAGGATGCACAAAGGAGTGCTTCAGAGGGGAGTGGAAGTGTCCCGAGGCAAAGGAGTGGTTGCAAAAATCAGGCAGGGCCGGAGCGAGGGTGTCAATGTGGTCCTTGATGGTTTTAGAGGAACAGGGATGAACCTGTTTTGACCAGGCTTTCATAGATCGGACTTGTCTAGTGACCTTGTCAGGGGAGAAAAGAGGAAAGGACGAATAGGATGGTGGGGGGGGGGTGGCTAAAGGAGGGTCAGCAAGCACAGATGGAGAGGGGAGAGAAGGGGTGTGGGTGGAGAGGGTGGACAGGATGTCCTGGGTTTTTTAAATGAATTGAGAGGCAAGAGCATTGCAAAGAGCCTGGGAGGCAACAGGAGGGCTAGAGACTGCAGCAGGGTTGTCCAGCTCCTTGCAGATTTTAAAGAGTTCAGCCGAGTTGTTAGATGCAGCAGAGACACGAGCTTGAATGTGGACTCTCTTCTTGTTGAGGACAGAGAGTCGGTATTGCCTTTATAACAGGCAACAGGCCAGTTTGTCTGAGGATGAACAGGAAATCCTCCATTTCCTCTCAGCCGCCCTACACTTACATTTAGGTGTAGATAGGTCAGAGTCATACCAGGAATTGCACTTTGCTTTGGACTTCAAACGTATCCTCATGACAGGGGCAAGAGCATCAAGTGTATCAGAAATTGAAGACTAGAGCAGAGACCGGGCTGTGTCAGGATGTGAGACAGCCAAAGGTGGAGGGAGGGGGGGGAGTGGTGGCAAAAGCCTCAACTGACACATGCTTCATGGGCCCGATGTCCGAGAAGGTAGGTGGCAGTGTTGGCGTAGGCTTGGCTTGGGGGAAGAGAGGGAGAGATGAGAGGAGGGAGTGATTGCTCCAGGAAAGAGGAGTGGTCAGAGGGATGGAGATGGGGAGGTCAGAGGAGATCAAGACATTGAGTGTGTGCCCTGCAGAGTGAGTCGGGCCAGAGGGGAGGATGGACCGTGAGAGGAAGTCGCAGAGGTCTAGGAAGAGTACAGAGGAGGAGCAAGGAGAGTCTAAATGTATATTGAGGTTACCGAGGAGGAGGAGTTGAGTGGTAGAGGCCAGGAGGGAGGAGGAGAGTTCTGCCCACTCAGAGAGAAATTAGGTGATTTGACCAGGAGGCCGGTAGATGGTAAATACAGTAAGAGAATGGTTAGGCGAGAGAGAAAGCCTACAGACAAGGCCTTCAAAAGAGTAGGTCTGAGTGGGAATGATAGAGGCAGGAATCCACTCAGGAAAGATCAGGGCTACCCCCCCCCACCGGACGTATCTTGGTGCTGAGAGGATCTTGTAGCCATCAGGGAGGAGAGGCTGTTGGAATATTAGAAGTTGCACTGTACATGACCCAGTTGCATTCCTTTCATTTAGATTTCACTGGTATCCTCCAGGGCAGCTGTCGGTGTCATGTCATTGCTCGGTGACTGCCCTTGCAGCAGCGACCGCACAGATAGACGTTACATGTGAAATAAACCCAACACACTCATGTAAACAAAAAACAGATTCCACAAAACATGACTTACACCCTCACCCGGGAGAAAAAACAGACACAGTGGAAAAGAAAACCATAACAAACATGAAAGACCAGATACAAAATGCTTCATTATAAAGACTCAAGAGGCCAGACGGCCCTCTGCCATTTAAGGTAATTAGCAGTTAGATGAAACAGGCGCTGCGGTGTGTGCAATTTGGGTAAATGAGTAGAGCATTGCAGCAGCCAAGGCCTACATTTTCTAAATGGAGGCAACGCACCCTGTCTTGGAATACGGCGAGGGCTGCTTGTTTGGGGACACTGGCTTACAGGCCCATGAGCCTTGGTTTACAGAATAGAAGGCAGTGTCCCACCGGACACAGGCAGCCTTCTCCTGGATATCCCAGGGGAGCATGGCCACAGGCAGCCTTCTCCTGTATATCCCAGGGGAACATGGCCACAGGCAGCCTGCTCCTGGATATCCCAGGGGAACATGGCCACAGGCAGCCTTCTCCTGGTTATCCCAGGGGAACATGGCCACTGGATATCCCAGAGGAACATGGTCACAGGCAGTCCCAGGGGAACATGGTCACAGGCAGCCTGCTCCTGGATATCCCAGGGGAACATGGCTGCCAAGTAGACATACACCTCTACATAGACCCTAATGTGGCTGCCACAGGCACTCTACCCCGGATTGAGCCTTCCCTGAATTCAAGATGAACTCATAAAATATATTGGGCCTCATTACACGGAAGGCGGTAATGGTTAACGGCCACCGTTAATGGTAACGGTGACCGTTAACCATTACCGCCTTACTACGAGGTCCCTTAGCGGGTAGGTGCTTTAACGCCTGCTTTTTGCAGGCGGTAAAAACCAACCCGCTAAGGGACCTCGGAGCTAATTACGGCACCGCAAAATTGCGGTGCCGTAATTAGCGCCTTCCCCATTCCCATAGAGCCCTATGGGGCAGAAATGGGAATGGGGAAGGGTAATGGCGGAAGGGGGATTTACCGCCCCGCCAACCTTGGAATGGGGCGGTAAATCCCCTTTCCGCCAAGGCGGTGCCGGTAATTTACCGGCATGGTCCAGGGTGCTAATAGCACCCTGGATCACCACCTTCCGTGTAATGAGGCCCATTGAATCATTTAAATGATTTCATTCAATATATTTTATGACTTTATGTGGAATTTAGGGAATCCGAAGTAGAGTGCCTTTGGCAGCCGCATTAGAAGTAATGGGGTATATAGAAGTCTATTGATAAGTATTCCCATAGCCAGATATCTTACCCAGGAGCACCAAAAGTTATTCATGATATACAAAATCATCTTTTTAAGATGAATTCCTTTTTTTCATATAAAAAACTCATTGTTCCTCCCAACACCAATGATTATTATACCAAGTAGCCAAATGCCATATCTGACTTTCTGATTCGCAAAATGAGATTTGTAGGCCAATACGTAGAATGGTAATAATGAAACTACAAGTTTCAGAATCCAAAGTGAACAATCAGCACTGGTTCAAGGAGTCATGGGAAATGGACCAGTCAATACCGTAAACAGAAGCGGGTTTGTCTCAAATGCATTCCATGAGTGCTAGGCAGTTTGCAGAGGTGTAATGTGGGCAAGTAACTTCATACTGTAAGAGCATCCCATGTTTTGGGACTTTCAATTGTTACATACAACACTCCTGTGGCCTTTGTGCCGTGTGCAATGCCTGAGCATGCACACTGCTGAGATGCACAAACGAGCACAGTCTGAGGGATTGCATTCTGACATCATTTGCATCAGCATGCATAGCCACGTGCAATGCAATGGCAGGGGTGCCATGCATGTCTGTAGGTATTGCATTGCATGCCACAAAGACAGAAATCGTTAGTGAAAAATGTTCAGACAAAACCAATTTTCACCAAAGATGTCCACCCCTGCATCCTGAGAAAGGCTATTGGCTCACCAAAGGCAGTAACTCCACTGCTATCAGCCTGCGGAAGAGACTACAAACCTCATGGGCAAAGAAAGCCAGTCTTACCTCATAGTAAACAAGTATTGGCAATGCCAACACTTGCGGCTTTTGTATAGGCAAGAGAAAGTCATTTGCTAGGCACTGCCGTAGTGGTATTAAATGGCCATGAATGGAAGCAGCTGCAAAATGGTGAGCGTGTCTGGGCATATAATAGCAGTGCTTGGTAAATGCCTAATACACACAAGCCAAAACTGTTTGCTTTGCCAATGCTTGCTTTTAACAGGACTTCAGTGATGGTCGCGCATAGTGCATATAAATCGAGTGGTTGAAGGCAGACCTGGTTAAGACATTTTTATTACACCAGCAACGTGTTTACAGCTCCAGTTAAGTCATTAACTCTAAGAAGACTGCATTAAAAAAAACACAAGCATGCACTTAGAGCACAACGTTTGAGAGGAAGGCCTGATTCAGCTAGCTCAAAGAGATCAAAGAGATCTCAGAAGGATGTCCCTGCTCTCAACCTTTAAGACCCTGCTCTTATGTCATTTCTCCCTAGCTGTACTCTAATGCAATAGTTTTAGCTTAAAGGTGTAAAGCTAAAGCGCTAACTAACAGCCAAAACTAAAAAGTAGTCACCAGCCTCCTGGATAGTGGAAGAGGCTCTTGCGGCCAATTGACTGATGTTGTTCCAGGGTAGAAGCAAAGTTGCCACTTGGTCCATGTCATTGTTATATCCTCCCTGCGTCCCGCTACGCGGTGACGCAGGGCGTCTAAATAAAAGCCCCGCGCCCGCGGAGAGGAGGCAGTTCCGGGGCAGAGCAACCAGCAACGTGTGTGTGTCCTTTATTAGCTCCTGGCGGAGCAGCGACACTGAGGCCTTCCGCCACGGCCTCTCACAGCCTGTCCCCCGGCCGTCGCAGTGCCGGGACAGATCACAACACTGGCGATGAGGGACACGAGACCCGAGACACGTGCACGACGCACCATCAGCGGTCTGCTGAAATAGCGAAACATGAAATACATGACATTTTTGGAAACCCGGTTGGGGGAGGGGGGGCACACTAAACCCCATCCACCCAAAAAAAAAAAAAACATTTCTCATCCATACTCTCGCTTCTTTGGGCGAAGGTGCCACCCCACTCTATGGCCATAAGGAACTGCCATTTTGGCCACTGAAACCCAGGGGTCAGAGGATACACGCGGCACGACACGGGAAGGCCCCACACGTGGCAGGTACGGAGAATTGGTTTCAACCAGGTTATTTTCAAGCACTGGGGAAAAGGTAGCGGACCAATCCACGCCCAGCAAGGAAATTCACACGCAAAGGAGTCTACAGACCCCTGCAACTGCGCACTGAGGTGAGGCAGAAGACCCTGTGAAAAGAAAGTGGAGCCCTGCCATGGCGACCGGCACATCCACCCCCAGGCCCGGCACGCCGTCCAGACTGCCTGCAAATCTATCGGTGTCCACACCGCAAGCCCGCTCACAAGGTGGCTCCTCTGTGATGATACATCCGTTTGACCCATTTACGGATTCATTGTCAGTTGGCCCCCAGATCGCACATGTTGCTCAATGTGGGAGATGAAGTGCTTGGCATTTTTAACTCGCTAACCATCGATGATGGACAGGACATTTACCAGCAAGCGAAGGATGCATTGACGGCCCATTTTCTCCCACAACTCAATCCCGATTACGAAACATTTATATTCTGTACCACCATTCAAGCAGAAGAGGAGACCCTAGATGCATACCATACTGACTCAGAAAACTGACAATACCCTGCGAGTTCACGGACATTGAGAAAGAAATTTGGAGACAGCTCATCAATGTCCAATCAGAGAAACTGAGAAGGGTGGTCCTGAGTGAAAAGGGCATTTCACCAACACGCATTCTTGAATTGGGTTGTCAGAGAGCTGGCACACGCCAGGGCAGCTCATGTGGGCACTACGTTTCAAAAACTACAGCCTGCCCTCACGACAGCCATGGTAGCCCAAGTCACTAAACGACAATCAACGAGGGATGACACTGGTGGAAACTACAAGCATTCCAGATGGCAGCCACGAATCCCGGGCCCACTTTGGCACTTTGGAATGCAGATGGTGTGGTGGACCGAGACATGGACGGTGGAACTGCCCGACATAAGGAACCACAGGCGGCGCATGTGGCAGGAAGGACCACTATGCCAAAGTGTGCCGGTCGTCGGGTGCCCAACAACAAACACCGAAAACTGCCCAAGAGAAGGGTGGGGGCAAGAAAAAGAAGCAGGCTAGTGCCCGACGAGTGGAGACAACAAATTCCTCGACCGAGGAAGAAGGGGATGAGACGACCGGGGTCCAACAGGAAGCTGTCAAGGAACAGTGGAAACATAGGAGAAAGGTCTACCGGGTGTCAGCCCTTAACCATGGACATGCCACGCCAAGCAAAGGACTCAGGAGACGACAATGCCAGGTTACAATTCAAAACCAGCAAATTTGGATGACCATAGACACGGGGGCATCCGTGAATGTCATGCCCATGAGCACATTTCAGAAGCTGCAGCCACAACCGAACCCGAAGGAAATAGACACTCTGCTATTTGCATATGGATGCAAGAAACCTTTACCCGTGGCCGGCAGATGCCGCACCACCCTCAGCCATGGCGAAACCATGTTACCGTCCAAGATTTACGTGGTCAACGCGGGCATCGAATGTCTCCTGAGCGGCGATGCGGCGGAAGATTTGGGTCTAGTGAGCTTCATCAGCGAAGTGAAGGACTCACAAGTCGTCGAGAAGCTCCTAGGAAAATATCCCAACCTACTAAAAGGGATAGGATGTTTAAAAGGAAAGTTGATCAAGCTCCGCTTTGACGAGTCAGTCCAGCCAAAAGCCGTAAGACACAGGAGGACCCCATTCCACATGCGAGAACAAGTGGAAAAAGAGCTCAGAGCGCTGGAGAAGGCTGGCATAATAGAAGAAGTAACAGGACCCACGCCATGGGTTTCCCGATGGTGGTCACAAAAAAAACAAAACAGCCTGGCAAAGTTCGAATCTGTATAGACATGCGTCTACCAAAAGCCGCCATCAAGCGGGAACGCCACATTACGCCGACACTGGACGAGATCGTGGCTGACCTCACAGGGTCAAAGATATTTTCCAAACTGGACCTAAAAGCAGGCCATCATCAGCTGAAGTTACACAGGGAATCCCGATACATAACCACTTTTTCAACAAAATTGGTCTGCAAAGATACAAGTGCCTGAGTTTTGGGATCTCCTCAGCTGCCGAGGTGTTTGAACAGACGATTCAAGAGGTCATCCGGGGCATACCGGGTGTCCTAAATGTGAGTGACGACATCCTGATCCATGCCAACGTCAGAGAAGAACACATGAAGAGACTGCATATGCTCCTTGGCAGACTAGAGGGGGCAGGACTAACCATTCACAGAGAGAAATGTGAATTCCTCAAAACCGAGATATCTTTCTTTGGCTACATGTTCAGCAGCACCGGCATTTCACCGGACCCCCAGAAGGTCGCAGATATCCAGGCCGCCAGTGCACCCACCACGCCGACCAAAGTGCGCAGTTTCTTGGGGATGGCCACGTACTGTGGGAGATTCATCTGAAATTTGGCCACACTGTCAGAACCCCTGCGAGAACTCACCAAGGTCAACACAAACTGGGAATGGGGGCAGGTCTGCCAGGAGGCTTTTGAAATCATCAAAGAGTCACTGTCAACAGACACCAAAATGGCGTACTATGACACCACGCTCCCAACGGAACTATATGTGGACGCCAGCCCCGTGGGCCTAGGGGCCAGCCTCACACAGGTGACAATAGAGGGCGAGCAAAGGCCCATTGCATATGCGTCAAGAGCTCTCACGATGACCGAGCAACGGTATTCCCACATTGAGAAGGAGGCGATAGCCATTCTATGGGGGTGTCGTCACTTCCATCTGTACCTATATGGCAGGAGGTTCACAACATATACAGACCACAAACCGCTACTGCCCATTTTCATGGGCACGTCCTTCCACCCGCCGGCCAGAATCGCCAAATGGCTATTACACCTCCAACAATACAACTTTGAACTGGCCTACCAGCCAGGAAGCGGAAATCCGGCAGATTTTCTCTCAAGGCACCCACGAGCGGCGACTCAACAGGAAATTCAGGTAGCAGAGGAGACATAGGACATATATGCCAGGTGGTGCACACCTTGAGACCATAGGCCGTCAGCATCGACATCGCAGAAGAAACAAAGACCTGTGCTGCAACCTGATAAAGGACACTATTATTTCAGGGGAATGGAAGTTATTCATGAAGACCACCCACAACAGGATGACGGAAGCAAAGGCGTTCCTCACAGGGATGTTCACCATACGGCAGGACCTATCCATCACAGAACAAGGGCTACTACTCAGGGGAAATCGGATCATCATCCCGCCAAGCCTCCAGGACAGAATAGTGGCAATAGCACATGAGGACCACCAAGGAATGGCACGCACAAAAGCTCGCATCTGACATCGAGTGTGGTTTCCGCAGATAGACGAGAAAGTCGAGAGACTGATAAACACCTGTTTACCATGCCAAATAACCGGAGCCCCACCTGAGCCAGAGGCGATTCAATCGGCGGCGCGAGGACTTGGCAGATGGGACGCAATAAGAATCAATTTTTGCACACTGCAAGAAGGCCTCTACCTCCTAGTGGCCATTGACGACCACTCCCGATACCCAGAAGTCGAAACTCCATGGCAGCGGAGGTGGTTATCCCTGCGATGGAAAAAATGTTTGCGATGCACGGATTGCCCACAAGAATCAAGAGTGACAATGGCCCACCATTCCAAGGGGAGGAGTTTAAGCAATACCTCCAAGAACTAAATATACGGTATCACCACATTATGCCAAGGTGGCCACAGGCGAATGGGGACGTGGAACGATTTATGAGGACACTCAACAAGGTCATCAGGCTATCAAGAGCCAATGCTAGTCCGTGGCAGATTGACCTATATCGGTTTTTACAAAACTATAGGGTCACACCGCACAGCACGACTGGCGTCCCGCCGGCGGACTTAATGTTTGGTACAGTCATAAGGTCTTCCATACCGCACCACCCCAGCAGAAGCCCGGACAAGATTGACAATGAGCGAACAGATGAAAGGAGAACTGAGCCAATGCGCACATGAGTGCCAAGAGGAGGGCGAAACAATCCAACCACCGGGTGGGAGACGAGGTGATCATGCTGCGAAATCCGAGAAGACAAGGAACCATGATAACAGTACAAAGAGGACACCGACAAGTGACACGAAATGCGTCGTGGCTCAAGGCCGTGCCAAGTAACCTATGGACCGATGGCGACTGTCCCCAAGAAGACGACGACCACCTGCCGAGTGATAGAGAACCTGAACACCCGCATGGTGGAGAAGAAGCGGATGACAGAACATGGGAGCTGTGGAATGGACCAGAAATGGGTGAGCCGGACACTGAAGGTGAGACACCAAATGAAACAGTGGGCCCCGGTACCAGGGGTGGGGATATGATTTGAGAGGTGCCACCAAACCGCCAGCTCGGCTCAAAGACTATGTGTGTTAATCAGCCCCACGAGGACTTTAATAATGGGAAGTGCCTTTTTTGTAGTATTACTATTTGCATATATATGTGACATGTTTTTGTTAATTGATTCAAGTTAAAATAAAGGAGGAATGTTATATCCCCCCAGCGTCCCGCTACGCGGTGACGCAGGGCGTCTAAATAAAAGGCCCGCTCCCGCGGAGAGGAGGCAGTTCCGGGGCAGAGCAACCAGCAACGTGTGTGTGTCCATTATTAGCTCCTGCCGGAGCTGCGACACTGAGGCCTATCGCCACGGCCTCTCACAGCCTGTCCCCCGGCCGTCGCAGTGCCGGGACAGATCACAACAGTCATCAGGGACACGTTTTAGCCAGTCTTGCCTTTACAGCCAACAATGTTTTGCTAGCTAGGTCTTGTAGTTTCAATCTTGCGATGGGCCTACAAGTCCCAGCATGCAAGGCAGGAATGGCTAAAATGTCAATATTTGATAGAAGAAGGGAACTGGATATCGTACGCAACTCTGGAACAGGTCAACAGATTAGTCTACCCGCACATATGTTTTCATTTTTAAAAAAAATTCTATAGTGCTTTCGCTTTTTTGTTATTCGTATTATGGTACTTGTATTGCCGAATTAACAATTTGGAAAGCAACACTACACATACCACAATGCAGTTCAAAACAGGTCTGTATTTACTTCCCAATAATTACACAGAAAAACTTGAGATTGTTGTCTTTGGGAGATACCGCGCAGCCTTTCTTCAAACGTGGCTCAGTGAAGCAATCTTTCTTCTGCTAGAGTGCGAAAGACAGGAAAACGGCCAGGCGCAGGCACAATCATTCGGAGCGGGAAGGAGCATGCGCATCTCTAGGGCTGACGCAGAGCTGCCCTTAGGGGGGGGCGAGCCGGGCGACCGCCCGGGGCGCCACGCCCCCCAAGGCACCTTTTGCACC
Organism: Ambystoma mexicanum; assembly: GCF_040938575.1. Lineage (NCBI taxonomy): Eukaryota > Metazoa > Chordata > Amphibia > Caudata > Ambystomatidae > Ambystoma > Ambystoma mexicanum. The sequence goes on from NC_090929.1 coordinate 1,485,725,332, forward strand.
TGCCACGCCAGCTCGGGGAGTCATTCAAGTGCTCCCCCGAGCTGGCGTTGTGGGAGAAGGCGCAGCAGGCGGCCTTTTACTGTAAAAGGTGCCCGCGGCGGTGGGTGCATTTAAATGCGCCCCTCCGCCGTGGACACTTTTCACAAGAAAAGGCGCCATTAGCGCCACCACCACGCCAGCTCCAGGGAGTCTTTCAAGGGCTCCCCCGAGCTGGCGTGGTGGCAGAAGGTGTGGCAGGCGCCACATTGTCATTGAATGAACCCGCGATGGCGGGCTCATTCAGTGACAATGAGGTGCTACGGCACCTATTTAACCTCCTCGCCGGAGCGAGGAAGTTAAAAAAAATAAAAAAAAAATAGAACAAAATTAAAGTTGCCCATCCTGGCCCCGCCCTCTTCCGCCCTGCCCCCAGTTAACCAGGGGGGCGCCAGTTCACCTGGGGCACTGCTGGCCTTAAGGCCGGCCCTGGGCTGACGCAAGCCTTTGAGACGAAACGATAGCTGCTAATGGCCGGCTCTATCCAGCTCTCAGTACCTGCACTTCTGATTTTAGGCCATGTTGAGGGCTGGGACTTCAACAAGCGTGAGGAGAGTACTGGCCGGTACTCAGTGACGTTGGCAAACGTCGCACACACATCAGCAGCCCAAAGTCTTTTCTACTCGGCGTTCCCACTTTGCCTGTGAAACGTCAAGCTGCAGAAAAACACAGCTGATGTCCTCAAGTTTCGCTTTGTGTCTACAAAGCATTACAATAAGGGCAATTAGAGGTTCTTAGCCCAGGAAGGGCTATTGTCCATTAAAAGGTGTGAATGGGGGCGATAATAAATGGAAGGTGTTGTGACGTCAGCACTGAGGCACAGGGCAGGTCACATGTGTGACCAGGTGACCCGCTTTAATAAAAGAGCTCAGCGGTCTCCTGCTGGGCAGTGGCAGCCGTCCACCAGTGTGCGAGTGATTATTGCAGCCCCGGCTGCGTGATGGGCTCATCCGGCCGCCCGGCCTCCCAGGCATCCTCCTGCCGGCCCCCTAACAGAAGGGAAGCATAAGGTTGCCTGATGTGTGAAGACTCTAGAAGTTGACATGACATTGTCTTACATTTTTATTCACTGTGAATAGTTTTAAAAACGTACACACTTTTGTGGGTTTTTACTGTGATATTCTAGTCCGGATGTGTAAAAAATAAAGCTATAGTCCTATTTTTGCTCCACATGTTTCTAAAACAATTTATGTATTGCCGGGTTAGTGTTTTGTGTATTTATAAATGCATTACTATAACATTATTTATTATTTTCAAACTTTAACAAATGTTTACATTAACAATAGATGGGAAATATGTGGCCAAATTATTAAATCACCAACTGGGCCCACATCTTACTTTCACCAGTTAAGCAAAGTGTGTGATCCTGGGCAAATCATTTATTCTCACCGTGGCTTATCTGCAAACATTGTAAGTCCTGAGAACAAAATGCTCCCTAACGCTGGGCCAGATTTCAGGGGTCATTTTCTAATCTCCCACAGTGGGAAATGAAGAGTCAAAACCATATATAAAAGAGTACGCATAATTGTTTACCTCATTTGTCACTCCAAGGGATTTGCAAGGTTTTGACTGGCTTGGGTAGGTACCCAGAACAAAATGTACGTGGCCACCACCCAATCCACTCCATCTTTCAAAGACAAGGAACAAGCTCCTTACCTGTAACTGTTGTTCTCCAGCATGGGTCTGGCATGGATTCACATGCTCATGAATATTCCCCGTCGTCAGGCTGGGAATCCTCGGTAAAGAAATAATCAGTATCAGTTTCAGTTTTGTTTCTTAGTAGTAACCAATCACTGATCTCTGGGTCATACTGCCCCCAGCCAATGACTGCCCTCTCCCTAAGTCCTGCCTCTGGCAGCCATCCTCAGATTTGATAGCACGCCAAGTGGCAGTATGACCAAGTGAAGAGCCGCAGAGAAATAGGCGGGAGGGTTCGCATGTGAATCCATGCCAGACCCATGCTGGAGAACAACAGTTACAGGTAAGTAACTTGTTCCTTCTCCAGCATGGGGTCTGGCATGGACTCACATGCTCATGAATAAAAGAATACATAGCAGTATACACATGCACAACCACGGGAGGTGGCAACATGCTCAACATTAAGCAATACAACAATTCAACATTAAGCATCTCTTACCTCCTCACCAGGCTCACCTTAAGCGAACAGGTTGCGCAGGACTGCTTGGGCGACCCTGGACTCCTCCTTGGAGTCCCGATCGACGCAGTAGAATCTTGTGAAGGTGTGCGTCGACCTCCACGTAGCAGCCCTGCAGATGTCCAGCAGGGGCACACCAGACAGGAACGCCGTGGTAGCAGCAATCGCTCTGGTTGAATGGGCTCTCGGACGGCCGGGCAGCGGTCGGTTTGCCAACCGGTGACAATGCATGATGCAGCCGGAGAGCCATCTGGAAATGGAAGTCTTCAATAGAGCCTTCCCTTGATTCACAGACCCAAAGTTCACAAACAGTTGTGACGTCTTCCGAAAACTCTTCGTGCGGTCCACGTAGAACTTCAGCGCTCTAGCTACATCCAGCGAGTGCAAAGTCCTCTTGGCCGGCGTCGAAGGCGACGGGAACAAAACTGGTAACACTAAGGGCTTGTTGTGGTGGAAGTCCGACAGCACCTTGGGCATGAAGGAGGGGTGCGTCCTTAGCACCACCCTCGTGTCATGAAAAGTCAAGTATGGAGGCTTGAAAGATAGGGCCTGCATCTCTCCCACTCATCATGCAGAGGTGATGGCCACGAGGAACGCTGTCTTCCATGACAGGAACTTCAAAGGCGCCAAATGCATAGGCTCGAATGGGGTTCCCATGAGCCTGGTCAGCACCACATTAAGCTCCCATGCCGGGGCAGGAGCCTTTACCGGCGGGAATGATCGGAATAATCCCTTCATAAATTCCTTCACCAAGCAATGAGACCACAAAGACGCCCGTCCCGTAGCCCTGGTATATCTGGAGATGGCAGCCAGATTTATTTTTATGGAGGCGTGAGCCACACCAGCTTTGGCCAGCGACAGTAGGTACGGCAGCACTTGAGGGGCCGTAATCCACAGAGGGTTAATCTTCTGTGCACGGCACCAGACAGAGAACCTCTTCCATTTATGACTGTAACACTTGAGAGTTGAGGACGCCCTGGCCTTTGCAAGAACCTCTCTGCAATCAGCCGGGATATCGTACCCTCCAAACTCTAGTGCTGCAGGAGCCAGACCTGCAAGTTCAGCGACTGTGGGTCATGATGGAGAATGGCTCCTCCTTCTCTGGAGAGGAGATCTGCGTCTGCCGGCAGCCTGACTGGCGGGGACGTTGACAAGTCCAGAAGGTCCGGGAACCAGATCTGCCTCGGCCACGCCAGTGCGACGAGGATCATCCTGCACCTGGACTTCTTGAGCTGGTTGATGAGGCGGAGCAGCAACGGAGAGAACAAGTACACAAACAGGCCGTCCCAAGTGAACGAGAAAGCATCGCTCATGCTCCTCGGCTGTGGGAACCTGCTGGCGAACCTCTGGCACTTGGAGTTCGTTGCCGTCGCGAACAGGTCGATCTGGGGTTTGCCCCATCATTGGAAGAGTCGATCCACTTGATCCTGGCACAGTCCCCACTCGTGGCACGAGCGCAGCTCCCAGCTGAGTGAGTCGGCGATGGTGTTTTTTATTCCTGCCAGGTGGAAGGGAACCAGAAACATCCCCTGGGCGACGGCCCAGTGCCACAGATCCTGGGCCTCTTTGGATAGGGCTGGGGCTCTGGTGCCCCCCTGCTTCCGTATGTAGAACATCGTGGTGGTGTTGTCTGTGAAGATCCTCACCACTTTGTCCTTGAGGGACGGGAGGAATGACTTGAGCGCCCAGAACACTGCTCGGAGCTCCAAGATGTTGATGTGAAGAGACCTCTCCTCCAGGAGCCAAAGGCCTCTTGCGTGGAGATCTCTGGTGTGGGCCCCCCAACCCTCCAGAGAGGCGTCCGTAGTCACCGTCTCCTGAAACGCCGTCGTTTGAAAGTCCGTGCCCGTCGTGAGGTGAGCCCGGGTGCCCCACCATAGGATCGCCCGACGGAACTCCTCGATGAGGGGGATCATGTCCTCGAAGCAACCCCTCGCCTGAAACCAGCGGGCGTTGAGGAACTCCTGTAGCGGACGCATCCGAAGTCTGCACAGGGGCACAAGGTAGATGCATGAGGACATCATCCCGAGAAGGGACTTGATAGACCTCACCCTGGCCACGTCCGTGGCTAACAGGCGCCGCACCTTGCCCAGGATGGTCTTGGTCCTCTCCTCTGAAGGGGAGGCCAATTGCTCCACAGTATCGAGGTTTGCCCCCAAAAACAGAGCTACTTGCAATGGAACCAGGTGGGATTTGGGGTAGTTGATGGAAAACCCCAGCTCCGTGAGCAACCGGACGGTCCTCGCCATATGATCTACGGCGAGTTCCCTTGACCTTGCCCGGGTTAGCCAGTCGTCCAGGTAGGGGTAGGTGTGGATCCCCTGCAGGTGCAGCCGTGCCACCACTGGTGCCAGGCACTTGGTGAAAACCCTGGGGGCTGACTTTAATCCGAATGGTAGGGCTCTGAATTGGTAGTGGCGTCCCTGAACCACAAACCTGAGGAACTTCCTGTGCCTTTTTAGAATGGGGATGTGGAAGTAAGCATCCTCCAGGTCCAACGAAGATAGGAAGTCGCCTTCCTCCAGCTGTCCCAGCATGTGCTGGAGGGTGACCATCCTGAATTTCTGCGCCTTGATGTATTTGTTTAACCGACGCAGGTCCAGTGTGGGGCACCAACCGCCGGTCTTCTTTCTGACGAGAAAGTACCTTGAGTACACTCCGGAGCCCCGGAGCCTCCTGGGGACGAGCTCCATGGCACCTTTTTTGAGCATCGCCTTTACTTCCAACAGCAGTTGAGGGACGTGATTCTCCTTCCTGGCCACGGGAGGAATGCGAGGGCACTTCTTTTGGAATTCCAGCGAGTGCCCGTTGGCCAGGGTGTCCAGCACCCAACGGTCGGTGGAGATGGACTCCCACACGCTGACGAACTTCGTCAGCCGGCCTCCCACCAGGGTGCTTTGGTGGGGGCCCGACGACACGGCCGGGTCAGTCTTATTTGGAGGAGACCTTGCCGCCTTGGCCTCCTTGACGACGGCGGGATCCCCCTTGCTTGTCGCGACCTCTGTAGGCCTCCTGGGAAGAGGAGCGGGCCGCCTTGCAGTAAGCGGAGGAGCCACCACTGGATGCTTTGGAGGCACCCTGTCTGCCTCCAGGGCTCCGAAAGGGTCGTCGCTGCTGAAGCACCCCAAGGGCCCGGGCCGTCTCCGAGTCTGTCTTGATGGCCTGTAGAGACTCATCCACCGCCTTACCGAAGAGGTTGTTGCCATCGAACGGTATGTCCAACACCCTGGTCTGGACGTCCTGGCGAAAGACTGTTGCCTTGAGCCATCCCCGTCGTCAGAGGCAAACTCTGTTGCCTAGTTGGCGAAATCCGGTATCGGCGATGTCCGTCGCCACCTTTATGCCGTGATCCGACACCCCCTCGCCCTCCTGCAGAATTTCTAGGGCCTCTGCCCTTTTGTCATCAGGCAGGAAATCTAGCAGGGGAGCTATTTTGAACCAGAGCTCCCTGTCGTAGCGGGCCACGATCGCTAAGGCATTGGCCGCCTTAATCGTCGTCACCGCCGACGAGATGACTCGTCGTCCCATAGAGTCCAAGTTCTTGCCCTCGCTGTCCGGCGGGGAAGTGGAAGTTGAAGCCGCCGTACCCGCTGCCTTCTTCTTAGCCGCTGCCGAGACGACTGAGTCCGGCGTGGTCTGGGCCCTGAGGCACAGGGGGGAGGCATCGGGGACTCGGTACTTCTTCTCGTACTTGTCCCTCTTGGCGGGTGTCGTGGCAGGGTTCCTGAGGACCGCAAGCCCCTCGTCCCAGATGTCGTTGAGTAAAGGCACTGCGAGGGCCGTCTTCCTCTTAGCCTCTCGTCGTTGGTACAGAAACCCCTCCTTTTTCTGTTCTTCAGGGCAGAGCTGGAGGAGCTCGGATGCCCTGGTTATCATGGCGTGGAAAGAGCCAACCTCGTCGGCTGGGGACGCCCACGGGGGGGGTGATGACGGGATGTCTGCTGTGTCATCGCCGCCATCATCCTTCATTCCCGTTGCCGTATCCTCTCCCGGCGAGGGGGATGAGGGGTCCACCGGTCTCGCAGGCACGAAGGGCGGAGCGGGGTGGACTCTCCTCCGCTTGTTCGGAGGGCTTCCCGATGGGCCTGGTTCTGGCTCCTCCGTCGGGGTGCGTGGTAATCTCATCCTTATCTTGGTAGATAAGGATTGGATTGCCAACAAAATGGCCGCCGAGCTATCCTGGGGCTCGGGCAATGGCTGCAACGGATGGGATGACCACTCCATTGGGCCCTGTTCGTCGTCGCTATCTTCGATCACGTCAGCAGGGACTGTCCCCTGGGATCGAACCTTCTCGAACCTCTCGTTGAGGTTTCTGAACCACTCGTTGAGGCCTATGGACCTTTCGTTGAGGCCCTCCTCGGTCTCCACCAGTTCCTCCTAAGAGGCTGATTCCGAGTCTGTAATGGCCACGGCCCCCCATCTTTTTCAGCCGGGTGCTTCACGGGGGTCTTAGCGATGGGCTGGAAAGAGGATTCCCTCCGAGGCAGCAGGGATACTCTGGGCCCAGAGGCCGTTTCCATTGACGTAGTCTCAGCCGGCTCCGCCGGGCTCGCAGCGACCACTTCCGTAGAGGCCTTAGCCGGGTGGATCAAAGCCCTCACCACCTTAGGTGCGTCCTGGGCCTTCGCCTTGGTGGGAGGATCAGCGCCTCGCTCCCCCTTCGAGATCGACCGGGTCCGCTCCAGCGGCCTACCCGGGTTCTCGGACTTCCTCTTCCCCGAACCAGAGCGCTGGCTCGTGGTCGAACGTGCCGGGGAAGTAGCGCCCTGCTTGGCAACCGAAGAGCCCGACCTTTCGGCACTCCCGGAGCCCGCGGACTTGCGGTGCTTGGCCTTCTGTTGGGCCCCTGTCGCCGGGGCGCACTCAAAGGACTTAGAAACCCGCTCAGACTTCTTCTTCGCCTTCTCACTTGCTGTGCCCTTCTCCAGCCAGGTGGCGAGGCGGGAACGACGATCTTGTTTGGTCCATTCCGAAAGGTTTTTGCAGAACGCACAGTCCTTCTCCACGTGCGTCTTGTCCCCATGGAGGCAGGAGAGGCATCGCGAATGCTCGTCCTCCTTGAAAACATTATATAATCCGCATCCAGGGCAGTTCCTGAACAGCTTGGATCCGGGCGTCAAGCTCCCCTTGTCCTGGGCCATGTCCGTTGAGGTAGGCCGCAGATCTTCCGGAATCCTCCAAGAAGTGTAAACTCGACGAAAACTTCACCCTTGAGGGGCGTAGAAGAATTCCGAAACGGGTCCCCGTTATCGGAAGTAGAAGCGGTGGAGCTTGAGGCTCGATTAAATTTGAAAAATGAGAAATCTCCTGAAAAAAGCGTGAAAACGCAGCAAAAAACTCGAGAGCTAAACAAAAAAATCTGAGGATGCCTGCCAGATGTGGGGCTTAGGGAGAGGGCAGTCATTGGCTGGGGGCAGAGATCAGTGATTGGTTACTACTAAGAAAGACAGATCAGAAACGAAACTGATACTGATTTTTTCTTAACCGAGGATTCCCAGCCTGAAGACGGGGGATATTCATGAGCATGTGAATCCATGCCAGACCCCATGCTGGAGAAATATATAATTGTCACCATCGGATTTAGATGATGGCATATATCCAACTGGTACAAGCTGGCAGATCCAATAGGAATTTAAGTAAATGATGCACTCCATGCATATACATGGCAAAAGGCATTTACAATTGCACTACGAACTTCAAAGAATGCACTGAAACTCAGGTTTGTCTGAATTTCCATGCATTTGCACTTCATGGCGCAAGAAATCTAAATTGTATGGGGGGACTGAACACACCAGTGTTAGGGAGAGCGGTCCTCTCAGCAAGTAGCACAGGGAAGAAAAGGGCCCCCTCCAAACTAAGAAATAGGTGTGATATGTTGCCCTCCGTACAAACTGCAGAGCTACTTTCGGATGATCAAGTTTGAAGCCAAGTTACACATCTAAACGTCTGCAGAGCAACTTATTGGGATAATCAGTTTGAAGCTAAGTTGTTCACCTATCTGCTCATTGTTGCATTTATGCAGCCATCCTGTGTCTCTCAGCAGGTTTCAATGGGTATCGTGAGAGTTTATTGGTTACATTTCTCTTACGCACCCTAGTTTAGCCACAGATCAAAGTTATTTGTAAAGTATTTGTTGTATTTCTGATCCTTCTTTTTTCTTTAAAGCCTGACAACTTTTATACATCACAATATTGATGCAAAAATAGGGAAAAATCAGTCTGTTATTGATGGAGGTTTTTGAGAGGTGACTGCATTAGGCTGACAGAATCAAATGACTTAAAATTAGACAATTAAGTTGGTTGGAATCACTGATCTGTGTGTCAGGATTCCAAGGCCCAAGTTCAAACTTACACCAAATGAAATGGGGTACAACTATGGTTGGAACGGGGACAAGTGGGGCGAGAGACACATAGAAAGTGATACAAATAGACAGTGAGACGCACAGAAAAAGGCACACATCGAAAGTGATCAAAATTGAGAACTATGTGACTGAGCGGTGAGACAGGGTAGGACTGGGACAGGTAGACCTAGTATGAGTGCACATTTTGGACCTTAACATGTCTGTTCCCCGGCCCACTTAAAAACCTGCACTTATATATTTTTTCCTTTAATGCACTGGCTAATTATGTGGGTTAACTGTGCACATATTTCTCCTGAAATACCCACATATTATTCAACAGGTTCCAAAGTGAGCTTTATTGTTCATTCCTGCGTTACTGTGAGAAGTTTGACCATCCGCATAGTCGGCGTGCGCTCGCCTCAGCTTTTTTGAATTTTTTTAATTAAATGAAATGATGGTAGACAGACCTCAGGAAAATGTGTGGGGCTAATCCACACACATTTCCCTATGCTCCCACCATGAAAAAAGCATAGACCTGTGTACTCCGGGCTGGACACCGCCTACAGGGACAGTCTGCCCCTGTCTTATTTAGTTGGAATGTGACAGCCACAGAGGACACAATGTCAACCGACAAAGGGGGAGGACCACACCTTCCCCCTGCCATGGTCAGCCTGATTAACTGACAAAGGCTGCATGGAAATGCCCTGCAATTTTGTTAGGCCCTGCAGCTGGTGGCAGAAATTATCATACCAACAGGGGGTACTTCAAACTAGAGGTGGGGGAGCTAGGGTGTCAGGCCTGGCACTAGGAGCCCACCACATGCCGAGCCCTGGAAATGGCTGGACAAAACGCTTTCTCCAAAGCACTGTACATACAGCATATTTGCATGTCGATAAATGTGTACCGAAGTTGATACCCATTTATCTACTTCAGAAAAATGAAAGGCTGAGTTTGTCTTGCTGGGGTGAGAACCTGTAACCTGCATATTCATCCCTGGACCATTGATGCCCCAGAAGTCGATTTGTCACACACATACAAGAGATTGTTGGAAGGGACCCCAGGATAGGTTCATTAAGGTAGGCCTGGCCTACACCAATCACTGTGGCCCACTTGGCTTTAAAAGAGGGCTGAGCCCCTCTTTTGACAGATCATCTGAAGTCTTCACAACAAGAAAGAACTACACCTTGGGCCCTGGGTGAAGGAACAGTGAGGCCTTACATCTTCCGTCAGTGAAGTAAGACCGGGATATCCAGAGGGAAGTAAGATCCCTCCTGTAAAGTTCTCCCTATGAACAGAGGGAGAAACAGAACTCAGAGGACCCTGCAGCCACTCCAGAACTGGTTCCCAGCCAGCACACAGTGTGCCATGCTAGGCTCTGCTGCAAGCCTCCTGGATAGGGAGTGCCAGAAGGTCTCTGAACATTGTACGTGACTTCAATCCAGCACTCCAACTAAGTCAATGCCTGGTATGGGATGCCCAATGGAAGCCCTTATTTATATATTTTTATGTAAAAGTTCTTTAAATCTGGATGATGAACCCTTATATAACGCCCCTCTCTTTGAATCTCCCCGACCTCACTGAGCCAAGAAGTAGGTTTGTTTTGCAAATTAAAAGATTTATTTGAAGAATTGAACAATATATATATCGCACATTTATGAATAAAATAATATCTGAATAGCACACTTATGAATATGAACGGTAATCAGCAATGGGTAATATTACAATATCAACACTCTTTAATTAGTCAGGAGTAGGAATAGGAAGGATAAGGTAGCAGAGAATACTTTGTATGGTTCAAGTAAATGCAATGATGGGAAAGAATGCAACACAGAAATAAACTTGATATGGTTTCAATCAACAAACAATATGATCACTCTTTCCCATGTGACTACTCACTCCCCCCCACTATGCAAAATGAAGAGATGGAAATTAGGGCACACAGGTTTCAGGAATACAATCAATAATGCAGTTCAATCCCAGTTCCCCCAGCAAGCTTAGAGAAACAGGTATGATTTTAAACACAGGTCAATATGCTTATGAATGTGATTGCAATGAATGTGAAAATATGCTAAAAATGATTTTAATTCACTAAAGGAGATTCAGCACTAGTGAGAGTTACTTTGGATTGGTTCAGGTCAACACTAGCAATGATTATGAATGATTATCAGATTGAAAACGAATTTCAGCAGTTGAAAACAAGAAACAGCTATTTTGACATGTGGTGAAATTGAGCTAAATTGCAATTTGCGGCAATTTTTCCATGTGCGGAAAAACTCGAAGGAATTGGTATGCCGTAAATTCCGGTTCTAGGACATGCGGTTCAAAAGTTAGAGGTTTTTGCGAAGGTAGATTTTTCAGAAATAAAGTCAAGATTCAAAATGACAGATTGCGCTTTACAGCCCCAACGGGACAACCACCAGAAACAGGGCGCCTTCCGCACTGATTGTTGTGCGTAAAGACACTTGAATAAATATCAGCGGAGAGATGATTATCACTACAATTTATCCAGAATTATGTGGAGGAGAGGAAAATTTAGGATAGACAAAAGAGGTTCTGTAATGCAGTTCTGGACAGGTTGAAATGGATGGAATAAGATTACTTTAAACTAAGAGATTGGTCATGTACAGTTCTAGACTAGATACTCACTCCTATGGCTTTGGAATGGAGTGGGCCCCGTCAAAGATCTGGTCAAGGGTTTGGCTGAGATTCTTTCGCCACCGGACAGGTCTCAGGCACTCTGGTCTGTGCAACCTCTTGTCTGGATCTGACGGGTTCTGGATACAGCTCTGCTTTCTGGGTCTGGATCTTGGTTCTAGCACAGGATTCGTAGCTAGAATAGCAAAACAGCACAGCCCGGCTGTTGAATGTGAGCCCCTTGGAAGTTTAGGGGTTAGAATCAGGTTGCAAAAGATTCTGAAGGCCTGCTGAAAAGGGTTCAGCTTTTGGGATTAGGCCTTTCTGCTTCAAGTTCTGGAGTCTGGATTCTAAGTTCTGGTCTATGTCTGGAGCCTGGATCTTCCTGTAGGGTGCTTTGCCAAGAAATCAATTGAGAAGGGGAAAGTGTGTGTGTCCTATCTGTCCTCAGCAGTCCCTATTTATGTATTTCCAAAGTGGTTGGGGAGGCTGATTCTACAATGCCCAACCCTCTAAGGATCTGATAGGTTAGAGGATTCCCTGTACCCTGATTGGAGAAAGGTGTCATCCTGTTTCATCTTTATGGCTTGGGGGAAAACACTCCCCTTTGTCCCTGTACAGTAAATCTTATTTTTCATAAAACACATATTTACAATGTACACAACTTATTAATACTACATAAATCGGTGGACAGTCATAATGTCGAAAAAAAAATGTCGACAGACAAAAATGTCGACAAAAAAATGTCGAAAAAAAAAATGTCGACTTTCTCTTTTTTTAATTATATATTTATTTTAGGGGTTTGGGAGCTAAAAAAAAGGGAAAAATTAAAAAGAAAATTAAAAAAGGGGGGTTGGGGGGGGAAACCCCCCCATATAAAAAAAAATGCATTGAAAAAAAAAGTCGACATTTTATTTTTCAACATTTTTTTTTCGACATTTTGACTGTCGACATTTTGACTGTCGACATTATGACTATAAACCACATAAATCATATGACAGATTAACTAAGGTACATGTCTGTTCAACTCTCATCTTCCCAAGAGCTTTGGTTCAGAAATGACCACTTTTTGCGCTTTTGGTGTGTTTCTCAATATTAATTCTGCACCAATTTTTAGACATGCATTCACACCCCATCTGGGCACATATCTGTAATTGTTTATGTTCATAGCATAAACACAGTGGCTTCAATATGAATAATTCCGAGGTTTGGTCTCAGAACATCGCTCGGAGTCCAGCTTAGTCTTAAACTGTGAGCGAATTTTTCATTTTAACAATCTCAAAATTTCACATTTTCCTCAGTTCAGTGCAATTTGTTATAAGCATTTTTCTAAAACATCCATTTGCTGTGCCTTCTGAATCCACACAATGGTTTGTCTCTGCCTCCAAGGTCTGGGCTGACTCAGAGGGGTCACATGTCTCTCCTTCCTGCTAGCAGTTTGTTGTCAGTCACACCCAAATTAGCATTTTCTATTCAGCCCAAGGATTCCTTTATCTGCACTGAGAGCAACAGGCCCGGGTGCCCAGCCATGATTTCTACAACTTTGACACCAAATAAAAATGGATTTTTGAAATTTTTTGCAATAATTTTGCTCTGTGGACAGCCAAATGATGGGTTTTGGCAGTGGTCTCCTGTGTTACCAATGACATAGGCAAAAGTAGATGGTGCCCTATTTTTCAGGTTTTCACTGCGCACTTCCTGGTGATTTCTGGCGAGCAGCATGCTTTCCGGCGGCCATTATGATGTTTCTGCTGCCAGCTATGCACAGTGATGTTGCAGGGCTTGGATTAGTGGGTTAAGACATCCCACAAGATACAACCAAGGACAAGGTAGATGCCTGCAACACACGCCACATCTGTGTGCTGCCCGTCTTCAAGAAAGACACAAACCCATTGAAGACTCTGGGAGAAGTGCCTCAATGAGCATCTACCGCTGTCCGCATTAAATTACATTTTCGAGCCAGTCAAATTCCTCGATCTGTAGCCAATGGCAACGCTGACCATTGTCAAGCCGCATTCACTCAAAGACATTTGAAACATCTCGGCGAGTGCTTCAGAACTGCCGATCAGCACTAAGGCAGTGATTCCTGATCTGGAGCCGCCGTGTAGGCCAGCCGTTCACCTAGCTTCGCTCGCTGAACCGTCTTGCCACCTGATACCCACAGCTGACTACCATCTCAAACTGTCACAGAAGCCTGCACAGGGCCCTGAAGCCGACTCAACCCTGTCGAGCACCAAGTACACCACCAGCTAAAGGTACATTGTGGGTCTGTCTCCCTGGTCCTTCCCAGAAGTCCCCTAGAGACATTTATTTTAAGACCATTTTCCACCTTTGTGCAAAAGCCAAAAAACCTTAAACTGCGGTGGTTATTAACTATACTGACTACCCTCCAGAGTGCAACCCTTTACCCTCTTTGAAACGGTCTGTCTTCTATGTTCCTTTACAGGGTGGGTTGTATTTTGTAGTGTTGTTAGACTGTCTGTTGTAATAATAATAAAGTAGATATTTGTATACAACCTTGACTGGACACTCCATTTACCATTGGGTAATAATTGTATTTTCGTTGTGTTGCAACTAACCAACGATCCACAACCTTTAGAGGAGATAAGCCTGCCGTTCTGTCCATGTTACCAAAAATTGGACAAGGAGGTTTATAATATTAATTGTATGCTTGCTTATTGGAATCTGTTTGGATCCATTCTGGTGTATTAGAGGTGTGGGGCTGATTGATGGTTTGGCTAAACCGATATTCACCACTGGTATGCAGAATTTGATTTGTCACAGTTACCATCATTGAAACTACTCACTGTCAACGATTCGAGCTACGCACAACTATGAAACGAAGATCTTTCAATGTTAACTATGTGGATTTGAAACTCTATATGAACTTGAGCCGTAACGAATAGCATTATGCCGCCACTGCCATTTCTAACACACATAAGAATACCTGTGATTGTTGGAGACAGTCAGTGCTGGAAAGGGACCAATTTTACTGGGAAAACACCCCCTGCCCCCTTTGCCTGGGTGAGAGGGGGAATAAGGGGGTGGATTGTCAGTGGTGTGGGCGAAAATGACGGTGCAGAGCTAGGTGTCGAATAACATGGGTGCATTGTATAAAAGCAAAGTGCATTTCAGGACCATTAGAAGGACCATCAATTTATCAAACATGTCTGTGTTAGTAATTCACGCATGCATTCCTGCTGAACCTGCAATGCTCACCGAGTATGGCGCTCATGTAATATGTCAGACTTCTCACCATGATAGTAAAATGTGTGCAAAGCGCGAGACACATACACAGCTTCGGACTGTTTCATTGCTAGGGAGTGGGCTGTTCTGGCGCGCAAAGGACAACTTCCAGATGCAGATTGTAACAGCGTTGCATATCGCTGGACACGTTGAGACTGCAAAAGTACATCATTCAGAAGACTCATGACAGTGAGGGGCAGAGAGCATCCTCAACTTATTATTATTTATTTTATTTTTGTATTTGTAAAGCACCTGCAGCCCGGAGGCATTGAGGCACTGTTTCAAGAAGATGTCTTAGTTGCATGAACAAGAGGCAATACTTAGGATACAGGGATCAAGTGCCTCAAGGAATACAGTAATACATACATGATACATGGGTGTTTGAAATAACTAAGTTAGTGCTAAGCTTACATACCAATTAAGTCTGTGCTGTAAGGACAGAGTATGTTGGATTGGTTCTACACAAACAGCAACGTTTTAATTGCTTTCCTGAATGTTGTGTGTGACTCAATGCATCTCAGTCAGGGGGGTAGCGAGTTCCAGTTGGTAGCCGCAATTACTGGGAAACTCGATCCCCCTGCTTGTGCCCTGACACTTTTGGGGATGGCTACACGGTTAGTGCAGGCTATTCTTGTGAGTCTGTCGGTGTGCGGTAAGGTGAATCTTTGAGAGAGGTAGCGGGGTACTGAGTTATGTAGACATTTGTGGGTGAGTGCGAGAGTCTTGAAAATGATCCGCTCCTTAATGGGGAGCCAATGAACCGATTTCTGGTGGCCGAGATGTGGTCCCTCCTTGAAATGCCAGTGGCTGCTCCAAGGGCATTGTTTTGTACCGTCTGAAGTTTCCTAATGTTTTTTGACGAGGTACCTAGCAGAAGTGCATTGCAATGATCAAGTCGGGACCCAATTATAGCTTGGAGGGGATATGTGCCTCGAGTATGCACGGAGCGTGGCTCTGGCAAGACAATGTTGCCGGAGCGCAGCTGCGTCTTGTTCCAGCCCAATTCCTTCTCTGGAGACAGTGGCATAAACGGATTAAAAACGACATGACAGCCATGGACGGAATATCCTTTAATCATTCCGTGAAGCAAACGTTGCTGCTCAGCAATCTAAGAATTGAAGGGACCAGGATCTTTGAAAGCCTCTCGGGCCACCCAGTCCTGGAGATGACGTCCATTGGTATGATGACGCAGTTAAGTTAGGAAACCGGCCAAGAGGGAATGAAAATATAATGAGTCACAGAGCGATGTTTTATACCAGAAAACAGGTGGCAAATGAATCGATGGATGATTTTTTCACAGGCCCGAGGGAGCTGTCAATCAAGAGCAACATTAAGGTAATTTGCGAATGTGTTAGTAAAAGGCATGCTCCTCACCTATTGTATTGCCATGATCTCAAGTTTCAGAGAAATTGCTAACACTGAAAAACTCTGTGCTGGACGAAGCCTGGGCGGTTGCATAAACTTCAGACGAGACATCAGACAGGCGCTAAGCGAGTGAAAAGACATTGGAAATTGTCGAAAGTCCATGCCATGTCGACGTCCATGCCGGGTCGTGAAAGAAGGTATCAAGTGATTACATCGACAGTAACGCACATAGTTGGGGAACCTTAGAATATCATGGGAAAAGTGATTACTTGGGGAAAAGAAATCTTGTTGAACCCAACATTTTTTGTTCCACCAATGTATTCTCCTATAACTATAGAAGCCATGGATTCAGAAGGAACGTGGACATGAGAGCTGATGAGTAGGCAGGACACACAATGTTTTAGATGTCCATACGCTAATAATTTAGCCAATGAAGTGCTGCGACCTTCCACGAACAAAATATGTCCAGAGGCAAAAGGAAAATAAATTGTTCTAAGTTGTGCAAAACGTAACAAATTCAAGATTTAATAACTATACAAATATCCTCACTGTGTGAAATGTCAAAAGAAATGGATGGCCATAGTGACAAATTAACCAAAATAACGTCAGGGGCACCAGCGGTTGCGGGATGAATAGCGGTTTCTAACCTATCAATCAGG
Source organism: Ambystoma mexicanum (assembly GCF_040938575.1). Lineage (NCBI taxonomy): Eukaryota > Metazoa > Chordata > Amphibia > Caudata > Ambystomatidae > Ambystoma > Ambystoma mexicanum. The sequence goes on from NC_090929.1 coordinate 1,485,741,767, forward strand.
CCCACACCTCTAGTACACCAGAAGGGATCCAAGCAGATTGTAAACACAAGTCAATTATAAACCTCTTTGTCCAATGTTTGGTAATGTGGACAGGGACGTAATTTCACCAAAATGCCAAACATAGCGGAAGGGACATCACACGACCCTTGGCCCCTAATGGCAGTGGTGTCATTTGACCCCACCCCGAAGTGATATCGGGGAATCGATGAACCACGACCTTTCACTCGTTGACAAAACAGGAAGTGGCATCACACAGCATAAAATACGAAAAATATGGTTACGATATCACTATAATGTGATGTACATTTCATACAAGAATGGATCGCCATATGTATTGTTAAGTTCAGTGTGTATAGGCCCATATTACCAAATTACTGTGAATGCAAGCAGACGTCCATGACCAAATGATAATGATATGTTATTATATAACACGCTTAAGCGTTTTATGTAGAAAAAATATACACCCAATATCACCCAACCTGTGTTGGTACTCATGTATCGACCTCAGAAGGATGAAAGGCTGAGTTGAGGTGTTTAAGAACAGACTAAATCAGTGACTCACCCCCTGAAGTGTGCCTGAAATAAACCTTTAATGAGTCTAGCAATTATTGTATAGAATTCCAGAAAGACACATTGGGCCTCATTACACGGAAGGCGGTGATCCGGGGTGCTATTAGCGCCATGGCTCATGCCGGTAAAATACCGGCACCGCCTTGGCGGAAAGGGGATTTACCGCCCCATTCCAAGGTTGGAGGGGCGGTAAATCCCCCTTCCGCCATTGCCCTTCCCCATTCCCATTTCTGCCCCATAGGGCTCTATGGGAATGGGGAAGGCGCTAATTACGGCACCGCAATTTTGCGGTGCCGTAATTAGCTCCGAGGTCCCTTAGCGGGTTGGTTTTTAACGCCTGCAAAAAGCAGGCGTTAAAGCACCAACCCGCTAAGGGACCTCGTAGTAAGGCGGTAATGGTTAACGGTCACCGTCACCATTAACGGTGGCCGTTAACCATTACCGCCTTCCGTGTAATGAGGCCTAAAATTTGGTATTCCTATTCTTTCTTATTTAGGGTCAGTGCTGAAAGTGTCAGACTTATAGGCACTCCTGTTCTTATTTTTCTTCTTTTTTTTAAGGGGCTTGAACAAGAATGCCAGCCACTCCAGAGGAAAAGAGCCAGAAGAAAAGAGTCACATGGTGCTGGCCACAGCCCAGGAGCTTGCATTACAAAAAAAAGAAGAAAAAAAAAAGAGGTCGCAAGGGAGACCACAGAGGTCGCAATGGAGACCTCAGAGGTCGCAGTTGCGACCTCTGGTGAGCCCTAAATGACGTCCCTGAATGTGGCAGGCTTATCTCCGAAAGGTCGTGGATCGTTGGTTAGTTACAACACAGCGAAAATACAATTATTATCCAATGATAAAAGGGACTGTCCAGTGAAAGTTGTATAAACATATCTGCTTTATTATTATCACAAAAGACAGTTCTAGCACGCTACGAAATACAACCCAACCAGTAAAGGAATGCAGAGGAAAGACAGTTTTAAAGAAGGAAAAGGGATGAACTCTGGATACTGACTCTGGAGGGTTTTCGGTATAGTAAATCACAATAGTTCAAGGATACTTGGTTTCAGCACAAAGGGAACAATGGGTCGTAAAATGTCACTAGGAGTCTTCGGAGAAGGACCATGGGGTCAGAACCTCAATGTACCTTGTGCTATAGATGTTCTTGGCCCTCAACAGGATTGAACGGTTTCAGGGTGCTTTGCAGCTTCTGTGACAGAGTTCAAGATGGGAAACAGCTGCAGGTATCAGCTGGCAGGCAGTTCGGGGGAACGAGGCTGGATGGATGGCTGAAGCCTGGTCCACACGGCGTCTCAGGACCAGGAATCGTTGTCTCAGTGCTGGTCAGCGGTTCTGAAGCACTGGTCGAGGTGTCTCAGAAGGCTTTATTGACTGCGGTGTAACAGTTGGTGGTGCAGGCGGTTGCACCTCGAGTGCTCCACTGCCTTGAAAACGTCCTTTTAGGCAGAGGTCAGTAGATGCTTCTCAATACACTCCTCCGAGCTTCTTCACTGGGCTCATGTAGTCATTTAAGGCAGACGTCCCAAAGCTGAGGAGAGTGTTGCAGGCAGCTGCTTGTCCTTGGTTTGGTTCGGAGAATCTCTGGCACTTCCCACCTAGGAAGCTTGCTGCAGAGCCTAGCAGAGCAAGCTGTGTGCTGGCTGGGTACTGGTTCTAGAGCTGCTGGAGGGTCCTCTGGATTTAGTATCTCCCTCTGTTCCCTGGGAGATGTTTAGGGGAGGGATCTTGATTCCCACTTGGAGGTCTTCACCTTCCTTCACTGGTGGAAGATGAAAGGCAGACTATAACTTCAGCCAGAGTCCAATGAGGAGTTGTTCTTGCTACTCCTTGTGAAGTCTTCAGATTATCTGACCAAAAGAGGAGCTCGACGACAGGGATTGGTGTAGACTAAGCCTACCTGAATGAACCAAATCCTGCATCCTCACCAACATTTTCCTGTATGCATGAAGTCATAACCAGAGCGCTTTGCAACAAAAAAGTTAAAGGGGCAAAAACATGCAATACAGAGTACTACCCATCTTCCTGTCTGTTATGATATGATATGATATGGCATTTGTAACGCACCTATACACAAGTGTTTCAAGGCGCGACGAGGCAGGGAGGGGGGAACAAGGGGAAGACAGACAACGATCCTACTAGGCCAGGTGTCATTCAGACCGCGCAAGTGCAGGGGTAGGGGGAAGGGAAAAAGTGCAAGGGGAAGGGGGAGGGATGGGGAGTGCAGTACAAATAAGTAGAATAGAAATAAAATAATAAATAAATAGGGCCAGCTGGTGGCAAGTGCAAAGGAAAGTGCAGACAAGTGCTGGGGGGCGGCTGTAGTGATACAGAGACAGTCCCGCAGTGCAGGGGTTGCCAGGGAGGCAGTGCAAGTGAAGAGTCACTGGGCCCAGGACCGAGGTCGGTGAGAGTGGCCCAGTTGCAGAATCAGTGCAGTTTTGGTGAAGAATTTAGCAGGGGAGAGGGAGAGAGAAAGCAGAAGTGAAGAGGAAGGTTTTGAGGTGCTTCTGGAACCGGAGATGGTTCTCCTCAAGTTTCAGGGAGGCAGGAAGGCTGTTGTGGATCAAAGGGTCTCTCTGGTCAATGGATCTCTCTGTGGTTCCTGATTAAAGCGGCAGGTATCTCTGTTATACCACATACTCCTACCTTCTGAATGGGGCCCCCCTGAGGGGATGACTACTGTGATACACAGACCCAGACATGGCATTTCACTGTCAATCGATAGTAAAGACGGGAGCAGGCTTCAGGTTGACACAGTGCATAAGAACAGTTGTTGGGGTTTCCTGTCTCCTTTGCTAGCCTCTGCAGCCAGGCCCCATGTGGGCCTGTTTGAAGTACATTCTATTAGTATGTTAATTATGTTAATCACTGCCACCATCTACAGAGTGAAAAAAGGACAGGGTGGATCCATGGAGCCTTTCTTAGTTAATAAGGGTGGCCATGGCAGGGTTAAGGTTTGGCCCTCCCCCTTCTGAGATGACATGGTGTACTCCTGGCTGTCATATCCCAACTAAATAGGACGTGGGGGGACTGTGCCTGTAGGCTGTGTCCACCCAGAGTACAAAGGTCTCAATGCGTTTTTGTGTTGCGAGCATAGGAAAATGTATGCAGATTAGCCCTAAACATTTTCTGGAGATTGATCTAGCATCATTGAATTTCATTTAAAAAAATTTAAAAAGCCCAGGTGAGCGCACATCTACTGTGCAGATGGTCGAATTCCGCATAGCCATGTAGTAATAACGGTACACCACCCTGAACGCTCAAGAAAAAACAAACCATACTGCAAAGTACACATACATGAGCAAGAAGTACGACTTTTGGCTCACTCTGGGTCAGATGTAACAATTCTACCAGTGAATTTGTTGAAAGCATGCCACTAACAAGACATAATATGATTTCATAGGTCTGATGTTAGTCACAGGCTATACAGGGCAAGAAAATATGTCTATGGTTTATACCAAGAGCGCCATCAAGTTCATGCATTAGAATGTATGCTAACGATAAAGGTGACCCCATGCTCAGTTGGCATGAACAGAGAGCCCTCACGATGATGCTAGACTCCTGCCGACACCACGTAAGAGGAGATTGTAAGAATACATTAAGGTGTATTTGATATTTGAAAAAGACATGGAAAGTGTAAAGGAATACTTGCAATTCATCAAGCTAAAGCCAGGTGTGGACCCCATAAAACACAACATAAGCCCATTCCCCATATCGGGCAGGGATAAATTACACAAGCTCATAAACCAAATGATTAAAAACGACACCATTAATGTGTGGAATGCATGGAATGGCTCAGTCCGATAGTCATGATCAAAAAGAAGGAAACCGGCAAGTTTAGACTTTGCACAGACCTGCGAGCACTGATGAAGAAATTGTGACTGACAGTTATCCATTACCAAAAATATTCAAACTTTATAATGATGTTGGGCAGGGTAAATCATTTCACAAAAGTAGATGTGTTCAATGCCTATGCTCAGATTTAATAACATTCTGAGTCTAAACATCTTACCGCATTCATAACCCCCAAGGGAGATTTTCAGTTTAATAGAATGTTGTTACACATCTACGGATTCGGTCTTCAACAGCAAAATGCATCATCGTCTCGAGGAAATACATTATGGATATGATTGTATTACATATGGAGAAAAACACAGGATCCCAACCGTATATTAAATAAAGTACTAAAAAGCATGAATGACAAAGGCTTAAGGTTATTCAAGGAAAAATGTCACTTCTTTCAAAGTCAAATCTATTATCTGGTCTACAAAATATCGAGAGATGGGATGAAACCAAAGGAAGATTTTGTGGTAGCCCTCAAAAATGCCCCAAAGTCAGTTAATAGAGACTAACTAAAATCATTCTTTTGCCACACTGATCCTATTGCCAAGTTCATTGAGAATCTTTCCACTCACACTGAGAAGATGAGGATGCTTCTGAAGAAGAGTGAAGATTCTGAGTGGTCTGATGAAGTGCAGCATGCATTTCAAGACATAAAACCGGCTATATTCATGCCCATGCCTGCAACCCTTTGACTCTAACATGATGACCCGTGTCACTGTGGACTCCAGTGCATATGAATTCGGGGCCACCTGATGCAAACCAACCACTTGGAAGACAAATAGTGGCATATGTGTCCACGTTCTTTACCACCTCAGAGCAAAGCCACTCCGTCATTGAGATAGAGATGCTCGCTTGCGTGCCAGCTCCAGCAAACGTTAGCACTTATGTATAGGTAGGAATCGCAACCCCAGGACAGATCACAAACTTCTAATTCATATATTAGGTCTGGCTGTAGCCAAGAGTGTCACACCCAGCAAAACTGAAGAAATTTAGCTTTAAAGCAAGAACATACCACAGAGGGATAATAAACAAGCTGACTGTATGGCAATGCTTCCCATAAAGAGAAATCTAAAGAAAGACTTCTGAAAATTCTTAGATGAGGAATGCATAGTCTCATCAATTGAAGACTTCAAAAAGGAAACAAGAGATGCCATCAGCAAAGAGAAGTGGGTGCATCACCCGATTCACCACGAAAATACCAAGGCGCTACAAAGGTACGTTTTAAATGGCTAACGAGCATAGGGAACGTATCCGCTTCTAAGCAGCTCTATGAAAGGATCGTTGCAGAAGTCATGTAAGAGCAAAATTTAATACTGGGAAATGAGGAAATCATACCTCCTGTGAGTCTGAGGAATGACCTCATTGTAAGAGCACATCATTGGTATTTAGGTAGGTCTCGGGGGATAGCTCAGGGGCAACATGCTCTCCTTGGAAGCAAGACAACACAGAGCACCACAGGTTCAATCTCTGGGTCGGTACTTCGAAACCTCTGGGTATTAAGCGTGTTATAAATAACCTTTCATATCATATCACTCTCAAATAAAGTGAGAGATACGTATTTCTGGCTGGGTATGGATGCTGAAGTACAAAGAAAGGTAAAACAACTACTCAGCATGTCTGCAAGGCGATACAAGACTATTCACTAGAGAAGCACCTATGTGACAGACCTGATCAAGTATGGACAAAGTTCAACTTGGATTTCATTGGTCCCTTGGAATGATGATGAAAAATATGGCGTAGTCCTGATGCACTATCTGTCCAAATGGACTGAACTATATTTGTAGGGCGTATTACTGCTACAACCACTATTAAAACATTAGAGAACATATTCCAAAGGGAAGGATCTCCAACAGATTTAATCACTGATAAGGGAGTACAACTGGCAACACAAGAAATATTAAAATATCTAAAAAGCAAAGGGACTGGGAAGAACCACACAACCCTCTACCACCCCCAGGCCAATAGGCAGGTGGAGTGTGCCAATAGATTCATAGAAGAAAGTTTGCTGTTCGCAGCAGCATCTGTCCTAGAGGGAAAATAAACTTCAATCCACAAAATGACCCCTAACACTTCATAGGACTCACTCCTTTTGATCTAATGAGAGGACGCAGCGGGAGATCAGAATTATTTATGAGCTGGATCCTAGCAATAAGTGAACCCAAAGACAGTGACATACAAAAAAACAAGATGTAAAATGAAGATGAAACAATTTCACATGAAAACAAAATATGACTGAACACGTAGTAAATGCCCCTAGCATTCAAGTGTGCGGCCGAGTCAAGTCAAAAATGGCAGCACAGAACAAGGATACGTTATCTAGACCTAATCCACCACAATTGGTGAGTAAGACCAGTAAATATTATGTGGTGGCAGAGTATTTCAGATGCTGGCATGGAGAGAGTGATGCTATTTGAAAGGGATAAAGTTGCAGACGCACAGGAGGAAGATGAACAGAGTCAGGAGCACGGAGGAGAACCCTTCAATGAATCATCAGTTATTACAGCCAGAAGTACCTTCAGTTCAGAGATCTGAGATGTGAATTCCAGAGTGAACCATGAATCAACCACCAGGAACTCTGGCATTATCGACATTAGCACTAATATGATTCCACAGTAGGAACACTAAATAACATTAGCACCCTACGCGGGGGAGCCAGCCAATCACGTGGCTAGGAATGCAGGCTTCCCCTGCCAACACCCACTTACCTGATTGCACCAGTGGGGATCCGCCGCTGCAGCTCCTTTCCCCGTGTGGCCACCATGGAAATGGAAGAGGGACTCCGTATGGAGCCGCGCCTTCCAATTCCCTGGCAGCCATGTTGGTACAGTATTTTCTCTCTGAGAATGGGACACAGTGAGGCGTTCTGTTTACGGAGGGAAAACACTTTTTTTTTCTTTTTTCAAACATTTAGCATCCATTACATGGATGCTAATGGTGATATGCCCTTCAGTGGCTGGACTCACCCTATGGGTAACGGCCCGCTTCGCATGGGCCCTTAACTTGGGCGGCGAGCCGTTACCCACAGGGTGGGCCCGCCACCTCGGGGCATATCGCCTCAATAGCGAGAAGAGTGTGCACCAAAAAGGAGATATAAGGATATATATCAATGGCACAATACAGTTATTTGGTGCAAACCACTATACAACCCATGCACAAGGATGGATATAAATACATGAGAAAAAAGATGGTCACACCTGCGTAGGTCTACTATTGCTTACATGCAACATTAATTCTTTTACTGCAAGAGTAAATAATGGAAGATAGCTTGAAATTGTGAATCAAGGCATTTAATACAAGTTCAGGCAGACCGTGATTGGCAAGTGCATTTTGGACGAAACAGGCCCTTCAACAGGGCGAAGTCTGGCTTGAGAGATTGCCAAGTACACCTCACATGATTGGATGGACGTCTAAAATGTGGTGTGGCTTGAAGAACAACCAAGTAAGGCCAACCCTTAGTGAAGGCTTGTACAAGTTATGGTCTTGTAGAATGACTTGTTTGTTACATGCACACTGAGGCACATGTTAAGAAAGCTGCAAATGGGTGAAGATCTCTAAATGGCACCAAGTAAAACAAATGAGACATAAAGTAACAATAAATGGTATGGAACACCAGACAATCAGGCATGACCTGTACATTGTTCAGGAAACCTACGGACAAGAACACTCTGCTAGACTACAAGAGTTAACATCCCCGGAGCACAAGGGGCAATCTTCCCCAAGGCCAATGTTTGAGAATTTCTAGGAACTGCACATCTTTGGCTGGCATGAAACATAATGCAGTAATACTTGATACCAGTCTGTTGGCTCGAGTATACCCCAAGACGTTTATAAACCATTCATGCAAGTGAGCCAGATACAGCCCCACGGAATATCTTACCATACCTAGAGTGAAATCACAGCACACCGACAAAATGACGTGTCACCACTTTTTGTCCCTCAGTCTACCACATGAAGACACACCCTTGTTTGCCCTCAAGCGATCGAGAAACCTCAGGGACAATTTGGTCCACTCCCAATATAGCAAAAACAAAAAACCTTTGACCACTTGGAATCTGTGACCCTTTGTGGGCCATTACCCTTGCAGAAATTGTTCGGTCTGCAGATTTACTAAACAAATAGAATGTTTCCTCATTAATAACTTAGAGTGCTGCCTAATGAAATGACTAACTGTAAGAGCTGCCATGCTGTGAACTGTATTCAATGTGCCTGTGAAAAGAGGTACATGGGTCAAACTATGAGAGTTCTCAACATGCGTATCTCGAATGGTCCCCCATCAGGTGCAGAACCCTTAATGCACCCCTAGTACATCAGTACATTGATATGAACCACTCCCCTGAGGTCTGGTGGGTTCTAGAAAGGGTGTCCAACAGCTCCAATCCCGAACGAGCCCTGCTTCACAAGTTAGCCAGATGGGGCCACCACTTTCAGACCCCAATTTCAGGTCCCAATTAAGATTTTCAGCCAAAACACAGGATGCCACCGGAGGACATTGTTGCTTTTATGCATGCGTATTCTCCCCACTCCCTTTTTCCACTTAACACCTGTGAATACGACTAACAGATACCTCTCCCTCCATGGAATATATGGAGGTAGGTCTTGAATATTTCTTTGAAAATTTTTTCAACATCCACATTATAGCTCTAACATGATGGTAAGTTGTATCAGTCTCTGCGTACATAGAGCACGTTGTTTCCCCTCCTCATTTGACTCTGGTACACAATATCAAGTCTGTGACATCACAACACAATGACGTCAGCACGCTCTGACATCATTGGCTGCGACCAGCAAGCAAATCAAGTTTCTCCTGACATAAGGCATTCCTCATACCTGGAGCTAGGTAAGTGCCACACCGGGCAACTTTTGAATCCACTGCCACTTGATCCATATGTAAGGTAAGAGAGACTCCCCCGCCGAAGCTGTGGCACCCTGTTTTTTCGGAGCAACTCAGTTTCCGCTCAACCCAATAGATTTTCTAACCATGGATATCTAGCGCACTTCTCTTGTACTAACCTTTAGATCGTCCCAAGACATCCCGTGCCACTGCACAAAGTCTCCATATCTAAAAGGTAGGTGCATGTGTGCTTCTCAGCACCCTGTTCTCTTTCACGTTATACTGGTTGTTTAATGTCCAGCTCTAATTTGGCATACATACCATGTTCCCACAAGAATTCCTTTGTTGAATCTTACTGGCAGATATTTTCCTCGAGATATATTTCTCAACACGTTCCATTACTGCGCATAGTGAGACGGATGACATCCCTATTTAGATGAGCGCCCTTTTCTTTTTACTTTATTTTCCTGGTTTTCATTTTTATAGCTGCTTCCTTTCTCTTTCCCACATCTACATATTTCTGACTCTGCCCCTTTCTTTTGCTCATTCAGGGTCCATATCACACAAGCCTGGTCCTGAGGAAGGCGCGTTACCATTTGATGCCGAAACATCTCTGATGTAGACTGTGGCCTTTAATCACATTGGTAAACATTTGCCTCACTGCCCCTCTCAACTTGTTTGCAGCGGTGGCTCTGTTTGGTGTGTGCCAAGGATGAGCACGAGGGCCTATAACTACCCATTTGAGTCCTAGTTTCTTATGCAAGACTTTTTCCTTGTTTACTAAATGAATTGGACCTACAAGAATTTATGTGTTTACCTGTTTCTGAATTAGACAAATGTATGTTTTCCGAATGATACATCTTCTCTCAATCTTTATATATAAAGCTAAATGTGTGTATGTGTGTATGTTTGTCAGCCTATACAAATCCACACCGTTGAACCGACGTCTGGCATGGATTCCTCTTTTGTCTGGGCAAAATCGTAGTCTATGTTTGGATGCAAAAATATTTTATTTCAAAGTTTTTTTGATGTGTGTGTGTGTACGTTTGTCTGGCTATACAAATTCACACAGTTGAAGCCACTGCTACCAAATTTTGCATGGATTACTCATTTGTCTGGAGCAAGAATGTAGTCGATGTTTGGATGCAAAAAATTCACTCCATACACACCCTCATTTACTGATTCTCACCCAGATTCACTACAGTAGGTACTAGAAGAAGGCACAATTTGGAAAAGTGTCTGAAGCAAAAGGTTTGATGTGTTGGTTATTCCTTTGCAATGTATTACTACTGTATACAGTTCGAAAGTGTTTATTAAAGCATTTTGAAAGGTAATTCAATTTTATTTTGGCAAGTTTTCATTTACGAGAAGAGAGCACAATCAATCAATCTTTCTTGGACATTTTCTCAAATGTGCTGAGGCCATTGAGTGACTGAAACATGCCGCACAAAAAACAAACATCACTTGGAAAAGCTCCATCTGATGCAAAGCGAAAATCAATATCAAGGGCTTCTGTAACACAACAACACACAGCAGCACGACTTGCCGTCCAGAGGACAAGATCAACTTTCTCCAGGGCAAATGAGACGCCAGAGCAAACTGAAGCAAGACTTGTTAACAAGAGGACACGAGCAACATCCTCGATGGGTACATGAGACACTAGAGCAAACTCAAGCAAGACTTGCCGACAAGAGGACAAGAGCAACATCCTCCAGGGCACATGAGGACATGGCAACACGGGTACCCCAGCTTGTGCTTTGTAAATATGTACATTTGTCTGAGTGCTATTTTTGGTGATACATGAATTTATCGGTGTCAATACTGTTTCCTGGCACTTGTACTATGTCAAAGCCAGTGGAACACGCTTTTTTGCAATCTTTTTCCTTCTGATTTATCTAATTTTTCATGTGGATTCAGAATTTTCTGATATTTTGCTATGATAATGTGGTAGACGGTGCTTCCATTAATTGTGACTCAAATTGTGGATTTGGAATAATTTGTTCTGTAGGGCTACTCCCACCCTGTTGTAGGCAGGAATGGGTGGAAATCATAAACCACATTACATTTTTGCCAAGGGTGAAAAATCACATCTCTTATTGGTTCATGGCCCACCCCCAAGATCAACAAACGTGGTTCAATTTGCTGTATAGTCTCCAATACAGGAGTTCTCGCATATACCCTTAGTCCCCGGGATTGCATGGTATAATCAATAGCATGTTGGAGCTTTCCCCAAAAGTCCCTCATACGCTGTTGATGATCCCTCATTAAGTGGCTGACAATCTCAGCAAGAACTTGTAGGATCTCAACGCAGCACCCATGTGGGGGAGACCGGCCCGGTGATGTTCAGTCAACAAAAAAGTCTATTGTCTTTGAAGACAGGTGCCCCTGACACAGACTATTGGAAGTACTGGCAAGCTCGGACTGGGCTAAAAGGCAACAGTGCAATACTAAAAGGACCAGCCTAAGAGCATGGTGACACAGTCTATTGGAAGTATTGCAAAGCAAGCTTGGACTGGCATAAAAGGCAATAGGCCAATATCAACGGGACCGGCCTAAGAACGTGGGCCAGTTTAACTTGCAGCTGGTATTTTTAATGTGGTTAGTCTGCATTATTTGTTATAAAAGCTCATACAGCTGTTTCCGGGGACCACTTAAAGAGTGCATTGCAAACGGACCTGATAATCAATTTACGAATAAGGCTATTTTTATTTTTTGGAGCCCAGCCTTATTTTTTCAGACCAGCCTGGAGGAAGCAATGTGGAAACCTTTTATGTCCCAGAAAAACACTGCTACTATTCTGCAATTATGTGGGCTCCAGCAGGGAACCCGGGCCCGGGGGGCAGCGCTACCTAATCAGAGCTCCAGCAGGGAACAGTGCCCGGGAACACCTGCCTCCCCACACCAAATTAGACTGCAGATAGAACACGGGGGTTCTCTGGCTCTTTTCTCCTGTTGATTTTCCCTTGATTGTCAGAAGTGAGCTGCAATGATGACTGCATAATGCAACTGACTTGGTAATTAGGAGGGAACAGACCATTTTTAGGCAAAACCGACACATTCCTAAATTACGAGTTGGGTGTTGATTGTAAATCTGGTGGTCGTTTCCAAATTTCACCATCAAGGCAGAAATGGATCAAAAAAAAAACGAATTCCAGAGTTTATTACCGGTGGGGGAGGCATTGCTGGAAGACCACTGGAGGTATTACGAAAATACCACCTTCGCTAGTGGTAAACTCTGAATTAGGCAGATTTCCTAAAATACCAGATTTCCAGAAATAACACTGGCCGCAGTGTTAATTTCCTCCGGTTGTATTTTATGAAAATCTGCCCAACTTGTAATCATCACCTCCTTATAATCACCTGAATATGAGCATGTTGCACAATCACCTAATTATGGAATGTCCCAAAATGTGCCCACACGTAAAATAGTAACACAAGCTTTTTACTAAAAAGGGAAAAAGCAGGCCACTCACCCGTTCCTATGAAAAGGACGTCATAGCTGTGCCCATCTAGTGCCGCCACTCTGTCCACTGCCAGTCTGGTGTAGACCACGTGATTCTTCATGAGCAATGGCATCTCGCCCACCGGCCTCACCTCGTTGTGCATCAGTGGGTGGACTTTCACAAAGGAAACAACGGCGTCGGGGAGGTCCAAGGAAGTGTTGTAGCCTTGCTCCCGGAAACTATTGGTGATGCACTGTGCAAAGTGAAAAGAGGACAGGGTGAAGAATATGATATCGTTTATCATTAGGCATAGCCGACCACACACCATATCACAACCACGCGCATCGCACCCACAGCAGTGCATGCTGACGGGTACAGAGGTCAGTATGCAATGTTGCATTTCATGCCTATTTGCAGAGCAGGAAAAGACCCTTTTTGCAACGTCTTGCTAAATGCCAATTACATCTGGTGAGCTGGCCCACTCAGACGCCCTAAGTGCTTGGTAACAGAGGGCAGATGCACACTGTAGAAATGCCACACAACCTAACATGACATAACCTGGCATAACATGTCTGGTGTATAAGAAGCATGACATCCTTGATTGCCTTCTGGGTCTGCCGATGGCCAGGTATGGGCTGAGTGTCCTATCCTGGCTATCGCATACAAAAGACAAAAGTCAATGCACAGGTTGCAACATTGAACACGCAATTAATGAGGGAAGACCAGACTTTGCATGTAGGATAACTATATACAAATGTTTAATATAAGCAGTAGCATTGACGTTATATGACACCTATAATAACTAAGTAATGATAATAATAATAATGATGTTTTATTTACATAGTGCCTTCATACAAAGTGCTTCAAGTACTTTGGGACTCTCTCCTGCCACACTATTTGTAGAAACTGGCTACGTGAGGCTCAGATGAACACGAAACACTCCCCTTTCTCGTTCTCTTTAGTGGCTTAAAGATTTCCAAAAACCAAAGTAACAGGTGTTCCGATGCCCACCCCTCACTACTTGACCCCTCTGTTCTCCTTCCCTTTTAAAAGTGCTTCATGTTGTGTTTCCCTTTCATTAAAATACATCACGCTGATACTTTGGGATGTATAATTTGGGTTTAATCATAGGAGCCCCCAGGAGGCCAGCGTCTTTACAGCAACATCTTCGTGTATGGTTCCATCAACATTCTGGAACGATACACGAAGATGTTGTCATAGTTACATTTCAGATTCTAATCATAAACAGCAACTCTATAGGCATACCTCTACAGACATGTATTAACTATAACAATATCCTCACACTTCAATATGTCCTTTGAACACAGGGCGGGATAAACAAATCCTATTTTAAAACGAGGTCATGTACTACTAGAGTTGTCCTTCCTTTGTTTTCACCATTGTACAATGACATCCATCAAGTGCCCTGACCACTTGATTTTTTCCTCGAGGGGTATCTGGCGGAGCTAATGCAGGATGTGTGCTTGCCGCTCCGTGTCCTGCCCCTCACCCCCCACCCCCCGCACCTCAGACATGCATACATGCAAGGAGATCCATAGCTGGTAAATTGATCACCTCTGAAGCAAAATGATTGGGTTCTACCACCTCATGCAACAATCTTGCACCAACTAGCACATTTTACGGAATGGCGCCCCATACCCTTAGTCTTGTCTTTTTTGGTATTGGTTTGGACACTTAAAGATGGGCACAATCGCCTTGTCAGGTTTTGTATTGCTGTTACATAGTTCCCACCATGATCCATTCCAATCTGTAGGTGCTTATCCGGTCCAGATTTTTATACTGAACTGTGATAATTATCACTAATGTTTTACTTGATGACTTGTTCAATTCTCACTAATAATATTTTGCTCTATACAAATACATAATAATTTTAGAAGGTTTTAATTGTTTAGAAAAAATGACTAAATTGATAAAAAATTATTTACAAACAAATCAAATTGGGATATACATTGCATGCATAAAATATATATATATATATATATTTCGAATGAACATTTTCAAATGCCTTTTTGTCGAAAAAAAAATGTGGAATATATATTTTTTAATTTATATGTTTTTTTGGGTTTAGTTAGTAAATAAATGGTAAATAAAAAAAAACAGGTTTTTTTTCCAGCGTTTTTCATTCGAGAAAAAGGCATTCGAAATTGTGACATTCGAAAATGTCACTATAAAATATATATATATATATATATTTACACACACACACACACACAAAGCAATAATGTGTACTTTGCAGAATCGTTTTGCATAATATGAGTGAATGTTGATGAATGAATGGATCTTTGCTTAGAAATATGTTTGTTGAACTACACATGGCAACGAATGCCAAATGACTCGCTGATTAGTTTATTGTGCTGAAATGTGTTGGATATATGAATGGTAGCTACTATATATTTGCCGTTCATAAATACATAACAATTGGAATGTAGCCTCTACATCTGATGTTTAATTGTGGCAGAATTTGAGAAGAGTGTTTACGATTAGAATTGTTGTGTTGGCAATCCCCCCTTGATGCCAAACACGCTTAGAACATACCTTTGTTTCTACAGTTCGGGTCTGTATTCCACCTTAATGGGTCCACATGCACCCAAGCTACCACAAACCATTCCCTGTCCCCTTCTACATCACCCCATTCCTATTTCGGTGGCTTTTGCACACTTTCCCATTCCCGTGTCTTCTTCCCACTCATTTCCCTACACAGTGTTAGGGCACGGTATGCCAACCTTCAGACAAGTCAGGTGCTCCTCACTGTGGCAGTGATTTTGTGCAGTAGAACAGTCTTGTAACATAACACATGTATTACACATGCTAACCCTCGGGAATTTCATTGTACTGTGAATCCTTTTTGCAGTAAGGGTCTCATCGCAGACCATGTTAGAAAATCTGTGTTTTGATTAAACAAACCCATAAGTGGCACTGATTAGATATAAATAGCCTGTAGGGATCTGCAACCTACGTTCTTCAGATGTGTTCTGACCACCATTCCCATGATCCCTCACCAATAAATAGTCTGGCTAGTGCTGATGGGAGCTGCAGTCCAAAACATTTGGGGAGCCAAAGGCAGACGACCCGTGGCCCATCGACATTGTATGGATAATTCCAAAGCGAAACAACCAGTGGAGACATTTCGCCAACTCCACGGGGTAGTGGAAGTGGCATCACTTAAACTGTGTCCCCCCAATAACATTACAGAAGGGGACATCACATAACATGTTACTGTTGATTATTTCATCAATCTTATTCGTAGAGGTTGCAGCAGGGAGATAAACAGTGAATGACAACAGTTGAATGGCGCAAGGACGTGGATTTAGGCGTCTTAACAAAAAAAGCCAATGGATCAGGAGTCAGACTAGTTGAATCATAGAGGTTGTAAAGTAGTTTACAGAGGTTTCAAGCAGCAACATAGAATTAGTGATGTCTGCCCCTTCAGCTCCAAAATGACAGCTGTGGTAACAACACGCGGTCAATCTTTAAAGGAAATATGGGGTTTAGGTCACATAAAGCAGAGGGTAAACATTCAGTGCTTCAAGCTACTGATGGGAGTAGGGGAGACTTACCGAGCCTGGCCTGGGACTCGGGACATCTTTCTCGAACCGGGACCATTTCCGGAAAGCTTCTTGGTACTCCATGTAGGGCCCTTCAAAGGCCTCCTGCATCTGAGAAATGCTGTACTGGCAGATTGCAGACGCTTCCATGTTCCTCCTGTGGAGTAAGAACACAGATGCACATGACTCTCCTATGTCACTCACAGAAGCCGGCATAAGAAGTAGTATGACCTAGAACCTCAGCAGGGGTGTGGCCTAGGCAGTGGATCAGCAGATGTTGTGAAGCCTGGCTGGCGCCTATTCGGTGGGAGGGTTGGTCAAAGTTAACCAGGAACCATGACACCAAGAATTAAGGACATGAGAGGAACAACACCTCCTGCACCCCCTTTGCGCGCTTGCAACCCAGTGCTGTAAAACAATATTGAACTGGGCACTGTCGTTGCACACACCATTTCTTCAGGTGAACCCGTACAAGTCAACAACGGCTTACACTGCGGGGGAGAACAGGAGCACCAGGGAGACTGGCCTTATGACCAGCATTGCCCACCCTCTTGCCCTCATTTATATTCATTTTCATTAGTCACTATTCCAAAGTACTTATTTCATCCACTTCAAACTGATGAATTGAAGATGTCCTGCATGCCTGACATCGAACACATCTTCCCCATATCTAAGGGCCTTTTAGAGTGCCAGTGAGGTAGGGAAGCGTCAGAACCTTACTCCACAAGAACTGAGGCACGAGGCGTGTTAGGGGAACTTGCACCTGGATGTTTTCTACCCCACAGACAAGGCCTTGACTTTCCTAGAGGCAGAAAGATTCGAGCCTGAGACAAGGCTGCAACCCAGTGCTGGGAACAACGCTGCATTCTCAACCAGTGGAAATCCATACGCTCCCAATGCAAATAGTAGGATGCAAATGGAAATCAGACTGACATATCACACAGTTACCTTCTAACACACTTCATTCATAAGTATTATTACTAGTTACTATTATGGTATTTATTGAGCAGGGACCTAGCTTCGAGAATCAACGGAGCGCTCTACAGAAGTATACAACAATACAGATACACAACAGAATGCTCGATAAAGGTAACAGAACAGATATACAGCGGGGAGTAGAATACAGAGGGGCACAGAGGAGGGGTACAGCTGTACCGGGTGGCAATGAGGAAAGGGGTGGGCGTCGTCTAGCGAGTCGGGCGACGCACAGGGTGACGTGGTGGCCTAGGTGTTGAGGAGGAGAGATTCCTTGAAGAGGTTGGTCTTGAGTTCATCCACTGTAATTCACCACCCTATGCTATGTGAACCTCTGAAACGACTGCACCATTAACTGGTAAGGCAAGGAAGGCATTATGAAACTGTGTGTGATATTTGGTCACAGGGCATGATTAGCCAATCTTATCAAGGTGTTGGACAAATTTACAAGCGTATACCGTTCACGTCGATAAAATTACTTTGTGGGGAAGTAATAATATATATATTTATTGAGAAGTAGGAAGTATATTGGTGGTAGCAACAGTAGGGGGCAGGGTTGAAAGGGGGGTTGGCAGAACCCCCATTTAAAGAAACACAATGTGCCTCATTACGGGTCGGGCGCCTGACTTACGACCCCGGAGGCCGGGAAATCAGGCACCAGTAATTTTGTAAGTCCCCATTCCCATGGAGTCCTAGGACTCCATGGGAATGGGGACCACGGAAGCACCGGAAGCGTTAATAACGGTGCCGGTGCTTCCATGAAACTCTGCGACAGTGCCGTTCTGCCCGCCAGGGTCAGACCTGGCGGGCGGGATCGCACCTGCCCGCAGAGTTGCACTGTGCCAGTCCGGAAACACCAGTGCTGGTAGGCTTACCGGCACTGGTGTTTCTAGACCGGCACAGTCGTAAAGAGGCCCAATGTTATTTTGTCAAAGTGAATTACCACAAAGTCATTCACTTGGATAAAATACTGTAGAATCATGTTTTGGACTTTGAAGTATGAAAACACATTCATGGATGAAATCTTCACCTAGATCCTACAACTCCTAACTCTCGCCCGGAAATTCTGATGAGTGATTTCAACATCTGAGTTGATATGAAATATGACATTAAGGCCATTGTGTTAGTAGACTATCTAATGCTACGAAGATCCAACCAACGTGCCGTTGTATGGACCCTACAATGTCAACCATGGACTCAACTTCTATTTCTCCCACAACACTGGGGAATCAAACCTGTAGCGATCACTCACTGATATCATTCCTTAGTCCAGACTTTTCCCAGATCTCAACCCAGAATACCATGGGCAATCAAAGCCCTTTCTCACGAAGAGGCCTGAAAAGGGTCACTCATGCTTCCCTCCAATACACATTCAATGTAATTTGGACCTCTGGCACCACAACACCCACCCAGAGAAGCTCCTGTATATCTTCTAGTCAAAGTATACAGAAAGCTATAAATAAATTCATCCTGAGGAATGGTTTAACGTGGAGATGACCAACGTGCAAACTGGAATGTCAATGGCTCAGAGGCATATCAGCAGAAAACAAATCATGGCACGAGATCTACCCGGGGAGCTAACACCAAGAAGAGAGAATCATGGCAAAGTCCCACTCTGCTGCCTGTATAAATCCAGTAAAATGGCAATGGTTTACAGGCAAACCACACAGACACAATTGTACGAATGCACACGCGGCACATTTAAAGACACAAAAAGGGCATAGCTGCACAGAGGGGATGCCACCATTTTCACGTCTGTGTACGTTGGTCCCCTTCGTGAAATTTTCATCATTTGCACTACAAAGTGTAAAAAAAAGTGTTAAACCTGCTAAAAACAGGTTAACATGTTTTTTTCCACTGCGTGTTGCAAATAGCACAAATGCCTCCTACATGTAACGCTTTCGGGAGGAATTTACAATGGATTATAATGAAACACGCTGCCTTTTAATCAGTGCTAAAAAATGCAGAGTTCATATGAATCCTGTGCATTAAAGCCAGCATGAAAATAGCATGATTGTGTTAATGCATGGTTTTATTGGACACATGCGTAGTGCATGTGACAAACAGAAGAACAAGTTACTTACCAACTGTAAAGTTTTTTTGATTGGATGTTCCTCCCACGTATTCCACATCTTAGATGTTCATATCATCAGCTTTGCTGCTTCGGAAAAACAAATTCCACACCAGAGGGTGCTGTGCTCGATGTCGTGGCACCGATGTCCCTCGAGGGCTGCCGTAGAGAGTCAACGTCATCCGTAGTATAAATAGCTCAAGCTGCGCCCGTTGCCTTCAGTTCTATTTTTTTGATATCCTCAACTGAGGAGTTGATAAGGCGTACTATTAGACCATAAACTCTCAAGAAACATTTAGTGTAAAATACGTAAACTGTACGGCGGGGTAGGTTGGGAGGGTCGATGAGGAAAACGTGAGAGGAACATCCAACCGAAAGAACATTACAATTGATAAGTAACTTGTTCTTCGAATAGATTGTGTCCTCCCACATATTCCTCATCTTTGATATTCTCCCACAGCAGTGAATGTTTGGAGGAGGGAGTACTAATTAATTCTGCTCATGGACTGTATGTAGAATGGCCTTAGCAAAAAGACCTCCTTGGAATGAGGTCGAATCTAAACAATAGTGTTTCACAAAAGTGTGCATAGACGACCAGGTGGCCGCTACAGAAATATCTTGCACCGGGACACCCCTCTGAAGAGCTGTCGAAGTCACCATGCCCCTAGTAGAATGAGCCCTTTGCTCATATGGAGGTTCTTTACCTGCCAGCCTGTAATATTCTCCAATTGCAAAAATTATCCATCTGGATATGGTCTGTTTTGTTACTGCTAGGCCCAATTTGTGGCCGGTATATCCAACGAAAAGTTGGTCACTTTGCCAAAATTTTGCAAGTCTAGAAATGTAAAAGCTGAGAGCCCTTTTTGGGTCCAAACTGTGGAGTCTTTCTTCCTCCTTACTTGCATGAGGAGGATTGAAAGATGGCATGAGGAGGATTGAAAGATGGAAATGTGATCTTTTGAGACAAGTGAAAGTCAGAGACTACTTTTGGTAGAAATGAAGGTTTGACTTTAAGTATAACTTTGTCTTCATGGAAAATGGTGTGAGGAGGCTTACAAGAGAGCCTGTAAATCACTCACCCCGCGGGCTGATGTAATAGCCACTAGTAGGACTGGCTTCAAAGTGAGAAGTCTTAGCGGACAAGAATGCAAAGGCTCGAAAGGAATGCATGTAAGGAATTTTAATACTAATACTAAATGTAGATCCCAAACGGGGTGTTGAAATGGGACTGGAGGGTACACGTTAGTGAGACCCTTTAAAAACTGCACAATCAATGGTATTTTGAAGTATGACAACTCTTCCGAAGAGCGCTTAAAAATAGAAAGCGCTGCTAGGTATCCTTTTATTGTACCAATCTGGAGCCCCAGATTGGCTAAATGTAATAGGAAAGAAAGTACCATAGGTGTACAACATAGGAATGGATCCACATTTTTATCCTTGCACCAGTTACTGAACTTGTTCCACCAACACCGGCGTCCGTCACTACTGTTATCGCTGACCATGTTTGGCAAAAAGATTCTCCCTTGAGAATATTGTCCTTGCAAGCCCACCATAGAAGATCTTGGCCGGAACTTGCAAAAGATCTGACATATTCATATTAAAACAAAAGTGTTAGTGTGAGGTGTTGCAGACTTCCCTTCACAGTGAGTGCCACTTGCTTTGGCCAAAGCCACATGGCCAATACAAAACCCTGCACTCAGACACTTCTTTCTTGCTGCGCCGAAAATCTTGTCGTGCCAGAATTGGTGGCTGCTCATTTTTAGTGAGGGCTGCTAAACTGTGGAATGACTTTCCTATTGCGCTCCGCTCTACGGCAGCCCACTTGCCTTTTAAAAGGGCTGTAAAAACTCTGCTCTTCTAAGTCCTGCTCAGTTTTAGTGCTTGTTCAGTCTTCAGCGCCAGGGTGCCTGTTGGTGTCAGTTGTGCTGTACTTAGGTACAAAAAAGGATAGCATAATATGAGGATTTTCTCCACTTGCAGGTTGCACGCCGTTATGCAAGTGGAAGAAATAATGCTATGAACCGAGCAGTGAGTACCTTCCCACCTGAGAAAACCTGGACACTCCACTGCAGCCATCGGGCAACTTCTGCTCCCCAGCAAAGGCACCCCACCAGCACCGTCCCCAATGCCCTTCCACCCTCTCTCCACCCAAACATCGAGCTGAGCACTGATGTTGGCGATCTGCTCACCAAATTACCCGGATCCTAGGTTGCCAACTTTTTATTTCACTACAGGGGCAAAATACACCCCTCGCCCCCACTCCTCCTTTGAATTTGATCAAGCAACCGAGCTCGGACCCTTCCCTACAATGGTGCATTTAAGAGCACATTTTACACAAGGAGGAATTTCAAAAAAGGTAGAACTCAACATATATCTCAGCAACAGTCTCCTAACCGTATGTGCTACCTTGCAGCCTTCTTTGGGGGCTGTCACTCATCTTTAATAAAGACTCAAGCATTACAGGTGGATCCCTGGTACTGTTAAAAGTCACTGAATCTAACAGTGCAGTTCATGGTCAACGCTTTAGGCCAATCGTGTTTTAGCTCCTGGGGCACTGGCAATGGCTAGCTTCTCATTCGGGAAGCTGAAAAGTGCAAGCACCTCTTCAGGGGCAACGTGGAATTCCCGATCCCCTTGTAGCAGCAGTGGGGCGTTGCCCCACCCCCCCCCCCCCACCCGCCCTCGTGAACTCGGCACCTATTCATGGATCAATTGATTTCGCCAGTCCCTCTCCCACAGGGTATCAAGGCATCGCGATGGCGCTACAACAACACATAGTTAAATAAAAAGGTAGCTACGTAAACCCAGCTGGGCATGAAAAGTACTACAGGAAACACGCCCGAGGGCCAGGGTCTTATGAAAGGCACTGGGCCTGCGCTCACTCGCCTGCAATGGCGCGCCAAGGTGGCTCTCAATGGCTTGCTTGTTAACCTCTAGTGAGATTGGATCCCATGTACACGTACAGCCTCGCAAACCGCTCAATCCTATATACAAGTGTGGGTTAAAGCCACACCTGATAGGTCACTGCATTCACGGTGAGCTTGGAATAAATACACAACCAGCCCTTGTGGCGTTCAAAGTCTGCCAGGGTCTGAGACCCAGCAGTTATGTGTCTGGGTTACTCTCTGATCAGGGGCTCGTATGAATCCTATTTGCAGGGGTCAAAGTGTAAAAGTGGTTTATGGTTCTGCAGAAAACGCGTGAAGGGAAATAACACATGTAAGCAACCGGCCTGTCCGATCGCACAGAAATAAATGCACCACGATTAATACCATATTGAATTTTTATTTAGCACTTAATGCCTGATTTCGAGCACTTCTAAACACTGTAATAATTGCCCAATGACAATACTTAGGATAATAATGACACGTTATTATATAGCCCTTCTTGCTGGATGGCACCCGTTTCTGAGCGCTTTCATGGCACTCAGTTCAGTGGCGCAACACAAAATGTGTGGGCTCCCCTGCGAGCTATGCTGAGGGCCCCCGCCCCCCAGCTTGGCAACAAATCACAGGTCGCGCCACACTCTGGGCCGGCCTAAATTACCATGCGTGCGCAATACGCATGAACGTTCTGCTTCAGGGGTACGCCGCACACTGTACTAAGAGAAGCATATATTTATATATGTGTTGCATTATACAGCACACGTTCGGAGAAAAATTGGTTAAAATGCCAGAGCATTAGCAATTGTTTTGTTGGATAACACCAGTCCAAAAATCCAATACATGCAAGCCACCAACAGTGCACAGGAACATTAATGCTTTCATCAATTTAATGCTTTGCTATTAAAAATGTCATGCAACAATGAAAACATGCCCATCTGGCTGCACATTATAGACCCAGTCTAGACACATAATAACATATTACATTAAAGCATGCCGGGTCACATTTAGACATACCTACACTGATTGCACCAAAATGCCAGTCGAAGCAATAACCCTTATCATGGTTGTTTGATCACAGATGCCCAGATAAAATATACAATGCCACAGTAAGAAACGCCTAGACTAGCAGCACCCAAATGCCAGTTTAGTCAGGTAATTACAATTAGCAGGAGTGCTTTATCAGAGATGCCCAGCTAAAAAAGTCAAGGCAAACACAGCACTTTGATCTCTAGCCATTTCTGCACTTGTTTTGCACTTTATTAGATACCCCGGAGGATTACAGTTAAACCCTATGTGAACTATAGATCACATGGAGACAGCTCTGTTCCTCCAACACAACATAGTGGTATCTGCTGAATAGCCTGTTTGCACACCAAAATTCAAAGAGAGTATATATGTTTTTCTTGTTTGTGATGTTGTCTTGTACTGGTGTAATGTAAAATCGGAAAGTTTTTTAACAATACCTCATGTTCGGATGAATTATGGAATGAACATTTGGCTATTTTTTATACCATGTTTATCATATTAATAAAATTTGAATATATTTATTTATATTTTTAAAGCGCTCACACAGCCCGGGGGTATCGAGGCGATGTTATAGAATGTTTTGTTGTTGTTGTCTTAGTTGCATATTTATAAGCACGGACCCACAGATCGAACCTGTGTTGCTTAGGGTCGTTTCGTTTCCAAGGCAAGCACGTTGCCACTGAGCTATCCTCCAGGGGCTAATATATATTAGTCTCTGTGTTTTCCTGACCTGGTCTACCTCCCTATTCACCAGTAGAAGTTTGCTACTCATATATTATTATTCTTGCTGTTCCGTGAGACATAATCCCCCTTGTGTTTTGGTTTGTTTGATCACAGATGCCCAGAAAAATATACAATGCCACAGTAAGAAATGGCTAGACTAGCAGCACCCAAATGCCAGTCTAGCCAGGTAATTACACTTAGCAGGACTGCTTTAACAGAGATGCCCAACAACAAAAAAAGTCAAGCCAAACTAAGAAATGTTTAGACTGGCTGCACCAAAATGCCTCTCTAGCCACTAATACCACATATCATGCCTGCATAGCATGGACATGGACAACCATTATGATTTATTGCACAATCCCTGCCCCCCACACATCCCCTCTCCCTCCAACCCTCTGCCCCAACCCCCAAAATCACCACATCTGCCCAGAATTACCTGCATGCCCCTCTTCCTTATCCCACTGCTGACGTACGAGGCACCTTGCCTCATAGGTAAGTAATAGGATGAGGAAAAGTGGCGCTAGGAGTAGTAAAGATAACAGGTAACTAAGCGAGGCGTTACCTCCATGTCCCGCTACCTCATCCCAGTACTTGTGTATGAGGCAATTTGCCTCATACACAAGTACTGGAACGAGGAAGAATGGGGCTATGAGTAATGAAGATTACCAATAAGTAATCATGGCATTAAACACAAGCAGTGGCGCAACACCATTGATCTAGCTGGGCACCAGTCCTCTCCCCGACCCCCTGAAATTTTAGGCTATGCTGACTCGAACTGGCTGACCTACCAAGCCGTTGCCGGACAGAACAGGACACAGATGTTAAACGGTGCCTGTGTTTTCACCATTAACAAAGGCCCGGCAACTACTAACATAAAGCATTTCACTGTTAGTTTTTTGGCAGTTGAAATCGTGATGTGGGTTTAGTATTTGCTTGCCAGGGGAGTGGTTCAGGAGTAGAAAGTGGACAGGATACTGCTCATTCTCACAGAAGTCCATCAGTGGGTGCTTTCAGATTTAAAGCGGAGAATTAGCTCCTTGTAACATTGAAGCTGCACAAGACTAGTCTCATTAGAATGTGTAAAGAAGTTATATGCCCCCAAACAGATAAGTTTGCCCCTCCTCCACCACCTTCCTAAATAACGGGCTCCAAGTCCCGTTGGCAGGCTGTCTGTGGGGGCCAGAACCTGTGATTAAGAAGCAAAAGGAGAGGCTGGACGCATCAACGGTATGAGACCAGTGTGCCCCAGCTAACCCCCGCCAGGAAGCCCTTTCAATCAAGGAGCTGCATGGGTAAAGGGCTGCCTGCGGAGGATGCTGACCCCCCCCCTTGGGTAGCCCTTTAACCATGCGGCTTCTTGAGTGGAAGGTCTGCCTGCTGGCGGTTAGCTCCTCTCACTAAGAAACAGAAGGAGAGCTGAGACACCCAACCTCTCCTTTTGTTCCTTAATGAGATGAGCTGAACCTAGCAGGCAGCCCATTTTGCCAACGTGCTGCACATGGTTAAAGGGCTGCCTGCGGGTCCCAGTGCTTCTGATTAGGACAAGGGAAAAGCATTGGCTGATTCCCTGCATGATGGAGTGTTAGACAAGCTAATCTGGGTGGACCCCGGCTTGTGGCCGATGCCTCTCCTTTTTCCTAATCAGAAATGTATTACATGCAGGCAGCTCTTTAACCATGCACATCTCTTTGTCTAAATGGACTGGCTGCTGGGCATCAGAGTATCTGGGGCTGGTTGGGGGGAGTCCCAGCAGGGCCCTGGTTCAGGAGTCATTTTTGGAGACTAACACGGCTCTGCCCGGCCTGCTACAGCCCACTTAAAGCCCTGAGCACAACCATATGCTCAATACATCAACACACCCCATTGACATACATACTCTTATAGTGTAAGTTGCTTCCTACCGAAGGAGGTGCTGGACCCACCTCCCCCTTCCCACACACACACCCTTCCTCCCCATAGCTGCCAAGTGGATGCATGTCACATATGACACATTCAGTCAGCCCTGGCTTTTGTAAGTCATATGCAGTTTTTCATGTAAACTTGTAGGCCCATAAAATTCACAGAATTAAAAGTGATGTTGGTTGACAAGACTGGGTGGAGGTTTTCTGTGAATGGAAATCAGCTACATTCTGCATAACTGGGACTTTCCTCCTCAGTACAAAGGAAGCCTCGGTAGTTAATGCCTTCCCTTCGTCAAGACACCACGATCTAAAAGTGTGACCCAGTGACCCCAGATCCAAGGGTGGTATCTTTGGCCAACTTTACAACTGTTTCAGAGTCATCCAACACCCACTCTCAGTGTAGCCACTCACACCTTAAACCTTCTGAGTGATTCACACTTCCGGAAAGGGAGGAGGGGGCGTGAAGCGTTTGCCCCCGGGGTGATTTTTGACACTGCACAGGCCAGTGAGCTGGCCTGTGCACAGAGTTCCCACCGGGGTAGGGGGTAGGGGGTATTTATAGGCGCCGGGAAGGTTCTGGAGCAGGCGACGGTTGGGACGTGAGTTTGACCCCTCCCTACCACCCCTTTTTTGGTTATATATCAGTTGACTGGTTTTATTTTCCTGGGGAGGGTGGTTCCTTGTAATGTGGTTTCTGTCCGGCTAATCCCTCTTTTCATAGTGCCACAGGTTTTTGTCTCTGTTTAAGGTCATTTAATTTTCAAGTAGTTTTTGTGTGACAGGTTGGGGCATTAGTTGGGGACGTTGTGATGTAAAATGTCTGTTGCTGATGTGGCAGGTCAGACTGGCTGCAGGTCATAGGGTGCTGGAGTTTGGTGTAGAGGGGAGTTTCATGGGTTTTGAAGTGGTTTGGTTGCCAGGGGCATTGACCCTTTAGATGTGGGGGGAGGGAAGCGCAATGGGGGAATGGCGCGGGAAGGATGGGGGTGGTGCTGTTTGCACAAACGGGCTACCCTAGGGGAACAGGTATTGAACCTGGAGGGGCATGGCCCCGGGGAGAAAGCGGGACGCCTTGAGAAGTGGTAAGGAGACGGTAGGGACCAAGGGATAGTTAGGGAGGGAAGAATTGTTTAATTATTTATTTGGGAAAATCAAAGTGTTGAATTATTAATTGGTTGTTTAAAACATCTTGTTAGTCTGTAAAGCCATGGGAGCCAGGTAAGCAGTTATTTGTAAGCTTTGACCTTTCACATTAAAGCGACCTTTTCAACTATAAGCGAGTATGGGTTTTTGTGCAGTAAGTCAAAAAGCATGTATATAGGAAATGAATGGGTGAGCATGTTTACAAGCCACAGGCTTGTTACTCACATGTTTATTTTCCTCAACGGCACAGCACTTAGAAAAGCATGGTGTGTGTTTTCACCCATCTGTGCCACTGTCCACCGGATTCTCCGCCCGGGAGAGGTGCGGGCACCCTGCAGGGGCTCCCCGGGACCGCCACTCAACACACGTGGGAGACAGGCGCCCCATGCGGGCTTCCCTGTACACGTTAGAGCTTTTCCACTGCAGGAGGCCGAAATCCGCTCTGTGTTCGTTCTTCCCCATTCCATGAAAAGCTTGCTTGGCATGGCTAAAGAACAGTTCAAACTCCAGGGGTCTGCAATAAATCAATGCTGGTGGGAAAGATGACGACAGCAGTGACGGGTGAAGAGCAGCGTTCTGTGCGTGAAACACGTGGCAGCGCCCCCGCTGATATTGTCCTTGGCTTGAGGGAAACAAGAGGTTGGGGACTGGAGTGCGTCTTCCTTTGTGTCGCCTCCGTGCGAGCAAACGGAACTGAACAGGATCTCTGATGCTGCTAGAAACGCATTCGCTCGGTGGGGGACCTTCAGAACAGACTGCCTCATTGGGGCTGTGCATGGATCTTTGCTGACCCCAGCGTGACTTGGGAGAAAAGGTTGGGACTCTGGGTTCCATGGGACAACTGTCAGAACTGCGTGGAAAGCCGACGCTCTTCACAATATCCTGCATTATGTTGCAGTTATGTCTCAGCCAGTAATGAATTCTCACACCTGCAGAGCTGTTGGGCTACATGTCTACTGTTCTACTTTTGGGGGTTGGTCGTGCATGCCCTGGTGCATTAATGTCAAATGCTCTCCATGTTCAAACTTTGATGATCAGTGTGTGGGGTTGTAGGCAATGTTGGTAGAAATCCAGGCTTGTGACCTAGTCTTTAAACAGCAATATTATAATTCACAGGCAGAAATGTTTGATTGTGATGTGAGGCCGTAAGTGCTGCAAGCTGATTGGGTGTATGGTTGTCATGGCATCTGTTTAGACTTATGGCCTTTGTGCAGATGGGAGTTTTGTGCAATGGGGCCTGAATGGTGCGCTGTTATAGAGATTGGGGTATTTGGTTAACATGTGTTTCTCCCGATAGGAAAAACCATGAAGCAATGTTTAGGTTGGCACTATGGAGCTTGTAGCTTGTGGTGACCATGCTTATAGTTGCCATGTCTAGTGATGCCTACTTATTGCCTGGTTGTTTGGTGGGGCTTGCATGTTATGCTAATATTGTGTATTGAGTGTGGGGGCAGGAACGTCATTTGGGGTCACCAGGGGTCTCCCTTGCTACCCCTGTAGTCTCCCCCTGCTGCCCTAAAAAAAAAAAAACCTTTTCTTATTTGTTTCTTTTTTTTTAAAATGGTAGCTCCTGGGCTGTGGCCAGCGCATTTCACGCATACACTAAGTCACCGCAGGATACCTGACACATCACGTTACAAATGATTGGACCAATTCGCACCCACCTAAGGGGCTAGTACACAGGGAAGGCAAGGCCCTCAGCCATTTTTAGTTCCAGGTCATCCTAAATAAGCTATCGCTATGGCTGGCTGAAGCAGCACAGAACATGAAACCCACTCCTTCAGAATAGGCGCAGCAACATCTGCACAGAGTGGGGGTGGAGGGCCACAAGGGGTCAAGAAAATAGGGGGGGGGGGCATCGGGATGTTTCAGAGAAAGTGCAGAATAATTCTGCTTAAGCAGGGACCCGAAATTCATCAAGCATGGGAGTATACTTGGTTTTCTGACCCAGGCCTATTCCACAGAAATGGAATCTACCGGTCAGTGAAAGGGGTGGAATTATTCCACACAGGGATCTTTAAACATGTTAGCAAAAAGGGGATGCAAGTAGAGCAGAGATAGAGGAAGGGTCTTTTGGGAGAACCCGAGTGGCCGTGGACCCACTGAGGTGTGGCGGCATGTGCCTGGAAGGAAGTTGCCAGCAGGCACAGGAGACAATGTACAAGTCCCCAACACACAGACCTGGGAGCCCACACTGTGGGGCACCCGGTGAGCAAAGAAGGACAACTTCCAGTTCCCGGCATAAGCACCCAGAAGTACAGAACTATGATAACACTGCACACCTGTTCGGTTGGGAGATAAACACAATACTCCTGTTTTGGTTTATTAGTGTTATGTTTAATAAAAAGCCACAGCCTTGTTATTGCCAACACAAACAAGAGTCTGCGTATTGTTTATTGTATATAATGTATGAGATCCATGTTCCAGAAGGTTAGCGGTTCCTCAGCTTATGACAACAAAGCGTGACATTTTGTCAGCGCTTTGCTAACCCCCACTTCCTGAGGGGTATGGTGCTATGTAAACAGGCCCTGAAGAGGGGACAAGAGCCCCCTCTGGCTGCCGTATAGTGTGCTTCCATCAGCGGAACTGGTGGAGGCCTTCTAGATCAGCAAGGTCTATTACGCTCACATGCATGGGGAAGCGGGAGAACGTCTTTGCACAGGGCAGGCTACAATTTGCAATGTCAATAGTGCACGTGCTGAGCAGCAAGCCACCTCCCATCACAAATCGCAGTAGTTGATTGGTTAATTTGTGAAAGAAAGGGTTAACAGACTTCTTTTCAAAATGTACAAAGTTCAGGCTGAACAGATTTTCAAAATAAAAACCAAGACAGGCCAACAACATAAAGGTAGGACTACAATTTGACCGAGGCTGGTCGTAGCCCACTTCAGTGGTGGGAAAAGTGTTGGGGAGGGTGAGTCATGAGATTCTCATGGATATAAACTCTGTGCATATGGCTTTGATTATAAAGCAGGTTAAACACAAAGGGTCCTGTTCTAAGATTGCTATTAGTGCAATTCTACCAAGACACCTGAGCCTCTAAAAAACCGGAACATAGTTTTTTTAACGGAAAAAACTCTCCAGGCGGGGTCACAGAGGCCCAATCTGCAAACAAAGCCCCCCCCTTTTTTTTTAGCAAAGCTGCACTTTTTGTACACATAATGCAAAAGAGCATGTTACCTGCCTCTTCCACACAATGAAAAAAGAAAGCAAACTGAACGCATACTATAACCACCCCATATTAGAAGGCAGAGCAACACACAGCAGAGGAAGCACCACTCACCCCTAGCATGAAGGACAGTTAGATTGCAGCGTTAGACGCATGTTCCATGCAGGGGTGTTGCTAGGTCTGGAAAAGGCCCGGGGCTACGCTAATGTCGGGACTGGGGACTAGCTAGCGTTTTGGTTGTAGCTCCTGAGATTATATCTGGGCTACAACCAAAAGACCAGGGGCTAAAGCCCTCTTAGCCCCTGCCTAGCAACGCCTCTGGTTCCATTTATTGCCTTACACATTGAATTAAATAAATCAAACGGCTGCACACAGTATCAGTTTAAGCGTGCTCTGCACCTTGTCATACAAGTACTAGGTACAACTCAAGTTGTGCAATGTCCCATGTGAACAGTCCAGCCAGTTCATTGCATTGTGATACTGAGGTATAAATCGGGAAAGCATACTCTATGGTTCAACCATGCAAAGAAACAAACAAGACAGGGATATTGTGAGGTTTTGCTCGGTTCCTCAAACCGAAAGAGATACATATCACGCGGGAGCCAGTGTATTGAGAACCTGCTTTATTAGCGACACGGCAGGAGCTGCCGAAACCCTGCAACCCCCTCCCTCACCCAAACGTCACTTCCCTTGTTATGGGAAGAAGGACCGCAACGGCGGTCCGCCCACCTAATGAGGTGGACAGGCGGTATGCCCATAGGAACAACATGACATCTCCTCCCTTTTTAACTTGCAAGGTCCTTGTCTCTTCTCACTCCATTTCCTCAATGAGTCTGTGAAGTTTTATGCGGCTTCTCTGTGGCCTGCCTGACTTTCTCGGGGTCCGCCCCGTCTCTTCATGTTGCATTATGCTGTCGTCGCTGTCAGAGGCCTCACTATCTCCTAGATCGGGGGCGTTTCGCCCTCTGTCCTCGCCACTGTCTTCAGCTCTGTCCTGTACATCTTGTGGGTGTGTTGTCCGAGGCTTGAAGTGCGATACGTTCCGAGTTACTGAGGATTGGTCCGCCCTTTGTGCTGTGATCATCGTTCCTTTTCTCTGTGCGACTGTCAGCGGTTCTTTTGCGAACGTGGCATCCTCCTTTCTTTGTTTCGGCTGTCGCATCCACACTTGGTCCCCTGGTTCGATGTTTGACTCTTGAGCTTTTCTTTTGTGATCAGTTGTCTTTCATCTTGGCTTTTGCTGTGTCGTCTTTGGCTCTGGCCTCCTGTTCTAACGGTGTGGCCTCTGTTGAGTGGGTGTCTTCTGGTAGCCTCATTTGGATCGGTCGTCTGAACATCAAGGCAGCCGGGCATATTCCCGTCGTGCTATGAGGGGTGTGTCGATGATCCCTGAGGAACTGATGAAGTGCTTGTTCAAAAGGTTTATCGAGTATGGCTGCTATTTGTAGTGTTCTTTTGATGTTGGACATGAATCTTTCGACCATAGCCATTCGCCTGAGGCCATCTGGGCGATATTATTCTTCGGTGTTGGAACCCCATGTATTTTGAGAAGTTCTCGAAGTCCTGACTCATGAATGGTGCTCCGTTGTCCGACTTTATGATCCTGGGTATTCCATAAGTGGACAACATGCGGTCTAGTGCTGGGATGACGCTCGAGGCAGCGGTGCTGTCGACGATTTGAGCCTCTGGGAATCTTGAGTGTTCGTCTATTAGCACCAGTACATAAGTGCCATCTCTCAGAGGTCCAAAGAAATCTACCGCTAATTCCTCCCACACGTGTCCCGGTAGGGGTGACATATGTAATGGATTTGGATGTGGGGGTGGTGCCACTTGTGAGCACGTCGGGCATTTGCCCACTATGTCTTCCACCATTGCGTCCAGCCTGGGGAACCACACTTTCTGCCTTAGTAGCCGTTTGCAGGCTACCACCCCTCGGTGACTTTCGTGCGCTACTTGTATCGTCCTGGCTTGTAGCCATTTCGGAAGGAGTACTTTGCATCCTTTTAGGACTACGTGTTCATCGACTATGGAGAGTTAATCTCGGACTTGGTCTATGTATATGACGTCTTCTTGGACATCCTCCGATTCCTGCCTCGCTTGTTGCCGCATATCTGCTCTCCTTTCTTCTTGTATGCAGTGACGTATGATGCGTAGCGCTGGGTCCTGCTCCGATTGTGTTATTATGTCTGCCCACCCCACGGGCAGCGGTTGCAAGTGATGGACAACATAATTGAGATATTCATCTGCAATGGATGGTTGAGGGCTGGCGGGTCCAGTGGGGTGTCGAGATAGATAGTCTGCCGGGTTGTCTTCTTTGCCCGGGCGGTGTTTGATGGTAAACTTGTAGTCCTGTAGACGTAGGCCCCATCTGGCTATTCTCGGTGGCATTCTTGATTTTGGATCCCCGTAGATTGCGAGTAGGGCCTGATGGTCCGTTATTACGGTGAACTCCTTGCCATACAGGAACAGGTGGAAATACTCACATGCCCATACTACCGCCAAACTTTCCTTTTCCGCTTGGGAGTACGCTTGTTCTGTGGGGGTTAGGCTCCTGCTGGCGTATGCCACTAAGTATACGTTTGTGGGCGCCTGATGGTCTATTTGTGTTAGTATGGCACCCAGGCCAACGGGGCTGGCGTCGACGACTACTTCCGTGTGTCGTTTGGCGTCAAAATAGGCCATGTCCTCTGCCTTTGTGATGGCGTCCCGTATCTCTTCGAATGCCCTCTGACAGTCCGTGGACCATGTGTAGGGTTGGTCCTTGCGCGTTAGTAGGCGCAGGGGGTTGCTGATTGTAGCATAGTCCTTAAGGTACCTGGAGCAGTAGCTGGCCTGTCCAAGGAACGACCTAAGCTTGGTCGCGGTTGTTGGGGGTGCGGCTGAGTTGAGGGCAGCCACTTTGTCTGGGTCTGGCCGCATTCCCTTGCTGGAGAATATATGACCGAAAAAACATAACGAGCCTTTCCCAAATTCGCATTTGGCTTTATTTAGCGTTAATCCCGCTGCTTCCAGCGCTTCGCACACTCTGTGAAGAGCTGTGTCATGCTCTTCCTTCGTCTTCCCATAGACCAGAACATCGTCTGAGTAATTTAGGCAGTTCGGTACATGCCTGATGACTCTGTGTATTTCTTCTTGAAAAATTTCGGCTGCAGAAGATATCCCGAAACTGAGCCTTTTGTATTGAAATAAACCCAGGTGTGTGACGAAGGTCGTTATGTACCTGGATTCAGGTGCAATTTCAATCTGGTGGTAACCTTTTGTGAGGTCCAGTTTGGAGAAAACTTGAGGAGGTGGATCATATCAGTAATCCGGGGTGCCTGATGTCTCTCCCTTTCAATCGCTGCGTTGGCCCTCCTCATGTCTACGCACAGGCGTATTGATCCATCAGGTGACTTTTTTGGGACGGGAACAATGGGGGATACCCATGGAGTGGGAACCGAGACTGGTTCGATGTTGTTGAGTTTGATGAGCTTGTCTAGTTCTTCTTCAACTTGGTGTTGTATGTTCACGGGGATCCCTCGATAGTGTTGGGCAACTGGTGGTATGTCCGGGTTTATATGCAGCTGTATCTTCCTGTGTTTCAGTTTGCCCAGTCCTTTGAATAGGTTTGGAAATGTTTGTTCTATCGCATCAGGTCTGGCAAAGTATTTGTGGGCCATGAGTTGATATAATATGTGCACCAAACCCATTTCGACGGCCGTCTTGAAACTGAGAATACACCCACTGTTGGCTTCAGTCTTTAGAATGTGTAAAGGAATCTTTGCAGCGTGTGATTTGTGCACGCACCATGCTTAGATAGTCCCTTTGCAGGGTAGTGGGGTGGTGGCGCCGTATGGGTAGATGTCCACCGTGGCTTTTCTGATTTTCGGAGGGCTGACAAGCGAGTTGTATGCCTGTTCGCTTATGATGTTGACTGTCGCCCCAATGTTGATGAGGAATTCAAGCGGGGTGTTGTTAACTTGTAATGTAAGCGTGGGACTGTGTTGGGTGTCCGTGGCATTGTTGAGCGCCCACACATACCCCTTCTTTCATTGGTCTTCCTCTGATGACTGGGATTCACTGCCGGACGGGGAACGCATTTCAATGTAACGGACGAACCTTCTCCTCTGAGATCGTCTGAATCCGTCTGATGACTTTCTGTCTTCTCTTGCGTACGAGCTTCTCCGGGTCCTGTCCTCTCATTTTGGTCCTATTTGTTCTTCTTCCCCCCTCCCTGTGGGTGGGCTGAGCCGTGAGCTTCTTCTTTCATGTTGTCTTGGTCTGTTGGTTACAGGTCCCGGCGCGTTCTTGCATGCGGCTCTGTAGTGGTCCATTTCGCCGCAGGCGGCACATTTCTGTCCAATGGCGGGACACTCACCCATGTGTGGATATTCGTATCTGCATCGGTAGCACGTGGCATCTGTACGTTTTCCGCTTTGTGAAGGGGCAGCATAGAGTTTGTTGATGGTGTCTGGGTTGGATGATGGTTGTTGGATGGTGACCTTGCCTAGACTGTCCAGCTACGACTCTACTGCCGCTTCCATTCTGGCTAATGCAAGGATTTCCTCTAGGGATCTTTGCTTTTGGAGCAGTTGTTTTTTGAATGGTTGTGATATGCAGCCGGCTATGACCTGGGATCTCAATGCTTCTTCATTGGAATATTTGTGAAATTCACAGTATTTCAGCTTGATGCGCAAGCGCATCACAAAGTTGTCCAGTGACTCTCCCTTTTCCTTTCTGGTGGTATGGAATACGTGACGCTCATAGTCAATATTGGTGTGGGGAGTGAAGTATTCAGAAAGTTTCCCATGGAGTTCATCATATGTGACGGTGTCTACGTTCATCAGCTCCCCTGCTATGTCCCTGACCGCTGGGCCTACCGTCATGAATAAGGTGTTTTTTAGCCTTGCGTCATCAATTAGACCAATTTCCCCCGCATAGAACTTAAAGTCCCTTAGCCATATGATCCATCTGGGTCCCAGATTGGAAGTGTCCCTGACATCAAATGGGCCGGGTATAGGCAAGTTTTGCGAGGTGTTACCAGATCCTTGTGCCTGTTGGGGATCATCCGCAATGGCTCCTGCTTCTCCTGATGAAGATGCCACTGGACTTGCAGGAGATGACATGGTGCTGGTGGCTTGCTTGATTCAGCCCGGTGCCTGTGCACTGTCCGGGACTCGCCTTTGCTCTGTAGTGTCTTGAGGTGCTGGTATGCTTCAGCCTGGATATACGTGTTGCTATCACGTGGAGCACGTGGCCTTCATAAATCACGTGTGGAGTGTGGCCGTGGTGGGTGCGCCCAGTCGTCCGTGAAGGACTTTCCCCTCCTTTGCAGGGCTTCCCGCCGTCCCCTGGTTCCCTCACTGTCTCATGCAGCATGTGGTGGATGGGGGGGCAGGGTTGGCTTGGCGTGCTGCGCGTGTGCTGGGGGCCGCCTCGTGGCTAGTTGAGCACTCCTGTGCTCTGCGGCTGCTGGAGCCGGCACCCGCTTTGCCTGCGGCGCTGAATTGAGCCCCTCCGCAGGGGCCTCTTCCACGAGAGGAGCACCGACGCGCCACACCGCTCGAACGCGGTCCTCTGCATGCCTTCCAGGGCCTTCGGGCCTCAGGATTGGAGGTGCGCGGACGCGCTGCACACCGCTCGACTGCGGGCTTCCCTGGCACGGGTGGGTGTAGCACACCCCTCGTCGCCAGATGTGAGGTTTTGCTCGGTTCCTCAAACCGACAGAGGTACATATCACGCGGGAGCCAGTGTAGTGAGAACCTGCTTTATTAGCGACACGGCAGGAACTGCCGAAACCCCGCAACCCCCTCCCTCACCCAAACATCACTTCCCTTGTTACGGGAAGAAGGACCACAACGGCGGTCCGCCCACCTAACGAGGTGGACGGGCGGTATGCCCATAGGAACAACATGACAGATATGGTGTGCTGAAATACGCATCTCTGCTTCAAACCACCACATACTAAAACAATGCAAGCTGCCGTTGAGTGGCCATCCAGGGCTGCAAGGAGGTGGCAAGCATCTCACAGGGCCACTTAGTACTGCTTAAGGCTTTGTTGCAATTTATTCCACTCTCTGAAGATCTCCAACCTCTCCAACCTCTCAACCTATTGAGACTCCATGGCCTGTGAAATACATTTTGGTTTGGTTGTGCGAGAGCCCATTGATGTCTATGGAAGAGTACAGGACTTTCTGAGAGTGTGAAGTGAGCCGAGAGTGGTTGACATAGGTGGGTTGAGAGGCACGATATGCTTCAGGCTGCCTGGAAGTCAAGTGTTTGGAACGCCCCTAGTCCTGACCTGCAGGCCTGCTTCCCCTTGTACATCTGCTGGCCGGAAGTGAAGCGTTTGGAACACCCCTAGTCCTGACCCGTAGGCCCGCTTCCCCTGGTACATCTGCTGCCCGGATGTCAAGCGTTTGGAACACCCCTAGTCCTGACCTGCAGGCCCGATTCCCCTTGTAGATCTGCTGCCTGGAAGTAAAGCGTTTGGAACGCCCCTAGTCCTGACCCGCAGGCCCGCTTCCCCTACTACAGCTGTTGCGCAGAAGTCAAGCGTTTGGAACGCTCCTAGTCCTGACCCGCAGGCCCACTTCCCCTGGTCCATCTGCTGCCCGGAAGTCAAGCGTTTGGAACACCCCTAGTCCTGACCCGCAGACCTACTTCTGCGTGTACATCTGCTGCCCGGAAGTCAAGCGTTTGGAATGCCCCTAGTCCTGACCCGCAGGCCCGCTTCCCCTGGTACATCTGCTGGCCGGAAGTCAAGCGTTTAGAGCGCCCCTAGTCCTGACCCGGAGGTCTGCTTCCCCATGTACATCTGCTGGCCGGAAGTCAAGTGTTTGGAACGCCCCTAATCCTGACCCGCAAGCCTGCTTCCCTTTGTACATCTGATGCACGGAAGTCAACGTTTGGAACACCGCTAGTCCTGACCCGCAGGCCTGCTTCCCCTTGTACATCTGCTGGCCGGAAGATCTTTCATCGGTCAATACAGTCGCTCTGGTGCTGCATGTTTTTCAGAAATTGGTGAAAAGGAAAGAACTAGATGATAAAAAGGGTCATTAGTTTGTCAACAAAGCTGACCTACAAAATGTTCTTACCCAGAGGTCATCTAACATGCAGGGTAGCATTCTGCAGTTAAACACTCCCACTTATGCCACTTCCCCACAGTGCTAGTGGGAAACCTCATCATAATGATGCCCCTGAAGTCTCTGGCTAAGGTACGTCCCTGGCAGTAGTGTATACGCCTCTAGACTAGGACCTGTCCTTCTCTCTTCCCCCACCAGCGCCAGGGACTGCTTCTAGTAGATGCAAGTATGCAATAAGTAAGCCTTTCACAGGAGCATAGTGGCAGAATATGGGAACATTCTAAACAGTGTTCATTCTATTTCCATGTCACTAATAGCTGCTATGATTACTTGACACAAGTTGTTTCATTGACCTTAGAAGGATGAAGCACCATATCCTCCCGATCAAGATTCAAATCTATGACTTGGAGAGCATATCACACTACCTTCGCCTTGCTTCTACCCTTACATTCTTTCACCTCTACTGTAACGCCAGTATCTCTTATCTCTCCTCTTCATAGTAATGTGTGCCTTACTTAGTGCCCAGTACCATGTTTTACTATACCATGTAGCTGTTGTACTCCGTGTAAACTTATGTACCTTTTCTAGATCGTACCTACTCTAGTTAAACTTATGTACTTTACCTTTTCGTGAACTCACTCAGTGACACACAATATTTTGAAAATACCTAGCCTTACTGT
The DNA here is from genome assembly GCF_040938575.1 of Ambystoma mexicanum. Classification (NCBI taxonomy): domain Eukaryota; kingdom Metazoa; phylum Chordata; class Amphibia; order Caudata; family Ambystomatidae; genus Ambystoma; species Ambystoma mexicanum. The sequence continues at coordinate 1,485,779,662 of NC_090929.1, forward strand.
ATCTTGCAACTGCTGCATTACTTGTAACTTATGTACCTTCTCAAGAAATGCGCCCAGATGCCCCCGGGCCAGGCACGCAATACAAATAAAGTAAATACCAATACACACACGCACGCACGCAATCAACAGATACATTTTAATTCAGGTACTTTTCTGGATTGCCTGGATATACATTCCCTGTTGTGCCGTTTGCACTTTCAGTGGGAATCATACTTTTTCATTGCCAGGATGATCTACTATATGGTTTGGTGCTTTGCAATTCAGTACTAGTCCAGCTTTCGAAATACGATCTATGCAGAGATCATTATACCACCATACTCTTTTACTGTTACTGCCACTTGCATCATCAGTACTTTGCTTGACTATGAGTGGTGGTAATATGCCGCATAGGACTCCATGGGGGTGTTGGAGGAATTACTGCTGGTGGTAATTCCATCCACAGTAACTATTCCAGTTTCAGAGGTAAAAGGGAGAACAAAACCTCCAGCCAAGTGCTGAAGGGATTACCTCCACTTTACCCCAAACTTATAGTATGGTGGTGTGGTAAAAGGGGTGGTTGTTTTACACTTTTTTTTACTACGCCACCATCTTCATGAGGTACCCCACTAGGGCTGGACGATACGCACCAAAAGTCATATCTTTATATTTCTGGGCTGAATGTCGATATATGATATATACCTCAATAATGTTTATGTCAGTTAAATGGTAAGTTGTAAGATGCCAACTACATGTGAGATGTCACAAACGCCGTTATTTATAAGACATTGATCAAAATAAAGTGTAAATACTGGGTTCCTCTTCCTGTTTGAGAATACACACAGTTGTGTAAATATCAAAATGTAAATATAAAATGGTAGTATATGTAATAATATATATATATATATATATATATATATATATATATATATATATATATATATATATATATATATATATCTCGATGTTAAAGATATTGTCTCACCCTATATTGATTTTGAAAATATATTGATATATCTCCAAAACTCGATATATCGCCCAGGCCTAAACCCCACAGTTTACTGCCTGAATTACAAGCTATAGAACATTGTAACTGGCCTAAAATTCCAGCTTCTCCATTTGACAAAAATGTGTGATCCTGGCCAAATTACTTTACGTCGGTGTGCCTTAATTTCCTTACATGACAACATTGTTTTTGTCTTGAGGTCCTTATTTTGCATATACAATACACAGAGGCTCACCCGTGCATGGCTTAACAGACTGCAGTGTTGCAATAGGTATACACTAGTACTGACCATTTATATTGTGCATTACAGAGACTGAAGTGTCTCTTATATCACTCACAGCTACATCAATTCTGAGTCACAATTCTCTCCTCAGAGAGTAAGTGAGGAAATTGATACTACATGCTAGTAATGTGTGTGTGGGATAGTTGGGGTGGTGGTTTGAGAGCACACGAGAATTCTCTGTGGTAAACATGAAAGGGTGTGATTAAGACTGAGACACATCTTGAAAATATAAGGCATTGCAAAAAAGGTCTGGAGACAGAGCAATCATCGTAATATATTGCTATCGTTTCTATTCAAAATTACAAAGTGCTGTTTACCCACTCTCCTTTTGAGTTAAGTACACTGCATAGCGTGTTTGAAAAAACTCAGAGCCACCTCCCCCACAATGTTACTGAGCTACGGACGTGCATGACCTGACTTCACTCTGAGGTAAAATTCAACCCGTTATCAGTTATGCACCTACAGTTCTATTTTTTGTATGGCGCCCCCAATCTACTTTTCCCACCCCCTATGCTGTCCCATGGAGCAACATTGCAGGTGATAGACTGAGATGGCACAAGATAACCAAAGGCAACACTGAAAATGCCTAGCCTGTTGCCACCCCCCATATCTCCGACATGTGGATTCTTCAGATCTCCGACCGACACCAGGGAAAGAAATCGCTGGAATTCTAGCCCCCTCCCCACGTTCCTCATGTGGATACCTCTCATTTCGCACCACAGCGAAAGGGGGAAACATACTTGCTGTCCAGCGGCAGATTTAAGGCAAAGGGAACTGTGGCGAGATTGTGGAGGCAAAGCAAAGGGTCAGAGGAGTATGTGTGTGGCAATGAGGACGTGTGACAGTGATGAACTTTTGGGACAAATGTTTCATGTTTTTTAAATTGTTTTCTTTTTTTTGTACACCTGGCTTCCCCACCAAGTTTTAATGTCAAAATGGTTTCGCCAGTACCACTTAGTTTGTACAGTCGGAATTCTGCTCTCCCTCCTTCTGTAGTTGCACGCTCTCCCGTACCACTTCCAAAATATTCTGCTCTCCTCTTCCATTTTGCCCCCTTCTTCTTCTTCCACAAGCCACTATTCTTATCACCATCTAATCGCTACTCTCTTGATCATCCATAAAATCCCACCACACCTCACTTTCCATATGCTGATCTTCATCTTCCATCAGTTGCCCCAACCTTCTCACCTTATGTTCACTACTCTCCACACCATCCATTCACTCTCCCCATCCACCTAAGAAAAAGTGCCATTGCCATGCATGAAAAATGAAAACTGTACACTGCAGACCCCTAAACAAGAGCCTAAGAGAGGAATCCCAATTTATCATGTTCTAAGAATAAAAGGTATCTACCTTTTATTCAATATTTATGCATACATTGAGCAATTCAAACAGTACACACATGCAGCAAACGAGAAGAAAGGGAAGTAGGGGAGGATATCAATCTACCTATCTTGCAAGCCAAACCGCTGGCCCCTTTGTATTTTGTCTACCCCCCTTCACCTTTCACTCCAAGTCGCCCTCCATCCAGTCCCACCACACGCACCTCCACCACACTTATATAATACATGCTGGCAGAAAAACAAGCGAATTAGCTAGGGTTACCTGGAAGAGCAGGAGTATGTGTTAATTCCACTCTGCCCTCCAACACCACCTGCCAAACCATGCAATATCCCGCTGGGCATAAAAAGGTCCTTGTAAACACTTTGACTGACACTGGGCTTGGACAATGACCTCCTCTATAACCACAGAACACGCATATCCCTCTCTGCCTTCTATTTTGTATGCTTTGCTGTGCCAACTATGTAAACCTGTACCAAGTAAACTTCTCTGTAATAGTGCCACAATGCCCCACGGCTGCTGTGAGCTATATAAATTCAAATAAATAAGTTTGTACATGTATATTCTCATTCCTCAATGAAAGCCTACAAATTCCATCATGCAAAGTAATGTGAGGCTATACAAAAATCTCCTACAGACACAAAGTGAATTAAGATGCATGATAATGTCATTGGTTCACGCATCTTGCAGGTTTTTCTGTAACCCCCTGATTTCTAATCAGCGAGAAATGTTTCTTAAATAGATTATTAAAACCTTATTCAATACTTGTAAATGGTCTGCGGCTGGAAAATGTTAAAAAGATAACTAAGACCCCACTGGAAGGTCATGTGCAACCCTGTATGTTTGCCCTTAAGGCGAGAGACAGAGCACAGGTGCCGCCAGAGGCACCGCAAGTGGGCCTTGGGTGGAGGGCTATTGCCAGCCATCCAAATAAGGTGCGCACTAGGCATTTTTACGCATGAAAATGTTGTAAATATGACAGCAGTATTATTTTCCTGTGTACATTTACACACAAGTTTAGAGCAGAGGGCAGTGCAAAGGTCAGGTTACTTGAAAGAAATCAGAAGGCTACTTTTGATTTTTATCTGCATGGATGTAATTGCAAGCCAGGGATAAATGCCTCTGAAACGGAATGTATTTCTCTGAAGCTAGAGAAAGGTGTATTCTGCCACAATGCAGAAAGCTGCCGCATCGTAATGATTTCATAGGTTTTGCACACGTTGGCTGGATGTCACATACATTTTACTCTCTTGCAAAGGAGAAATGTCGTTTTTACTCTCTTAAAATCACATTTACTCTCAAAGTTTAAAAATAGGGAGTAAAATACTCCCACCTCAAAATCTTATCTGGAGCAATGGCTATAGTCCCGATTCCTTTGGTTGTAGCCCAGATAGAAGCTCAGGGGTTACAGCCAAAGGTCTAGCTACCCCTGAGTCCCGACAGTCCTGGCATTAGCATAGCCCCACTTCTTTTCCAGACCTGGCAACAGCCCTGGGTGCCTCATCGGCACAGGCTCCTTGTTTGACTGTGAAATCTGCTTTTGATACTAGCATGCCACCACCCGCTGCCTCCCTCAGCATTCTCTTCGGCTCCCTCACGCCACTGCCACAGAGAGCGCTTTTCTAACTGACAGATCGATGAAGCAAGGGTGCAGACATAGTGAATCGGGGCTACTGGGGACATGGGTGGGGCTGCCTCCAGAGTAAGGAGTCCAAGTCCTGCCCATCACTTACCTTAGGATCCTCCTCCAGATACCTTGTTGTCTGTCTGGCCAAGAAGAAATTAACTGGGGCAGGGGCCTGGGATCTCTGGAAGGTTCATCCTCTGATTTGGAGGTAAGAAGTAAAAGCACCTCAGCTTCAGTCGGGACCGGTAGAAGACATAACCTTTTGACCGATTTGTCTCCTACAGCATCTGGCTACCGGGCACCAGCGCTTTGCATGCAGTGCCTTCACTCAGCACCATCCGCACCCTGGACCTGCAGCCTCCCAATGTCCCTTTGGGTTAGGTTTAGCTCTGCCTCCTACCTACTGATTTCCATGGAGCGTGAAGGGCTATGGATGTCCCTTCTGGTGGCCCCATCTATGTGCACTTACTCCTGTTCTGCGTGGCACCTGTGTGTCCTTGCTCTATTCCGGTCTTTACTCTATATGGCCTTGCCTTTTTTCCCCCTGTCTGCAGGTAACTATGAAAATACGGGTACCCGTGTGCAGCACTTCTCCCCATTAACTCTCCCCTTGCACATACCGCATCTGAATATGACAGACCGGTGAAGAGCTTTTCTCTAAGTCCCTCCCCCTTCCACTTGTTGTACCACAATGAGACCATGTTTCTCTTAGGGTGACCTATAAATCTACTATAAGTAATAGTCTTGGGAGGATAGGTGAGGGGTAACGTGCTTGTCTCGGAAGCATGATGACACAGAGCAACACAGGTTCGATCCCCGGGTCCGCGCTTAGAAACCTCTGACTATTAAGCGCATTACAAATAACCAAATATATATATATGGGATACATTACTCACCGTAATCGTATTTCTGATGCCGTTATCTGCTTAGATTCACATGCTGTGCATAGGCCGACATCTAGTGGAAGCTGAGGAATATTACAGTTTGGTTTTTGAAACTCGAAAATGGGCGTCGAACTAGTGTGTGCCAGTAATACTATCCCTAGTGTGACGTCCACATTACCCATGATCCCTCACGCATGTAGGACCCTCAGATTGTATTTTTTCTGACATAAGGTAGCATGAGGAGTAGCATGAGTACAGATTATCCAAGCAGATAGATAAGACTACAAGCACCCATGAGCCTTCTCTCAGAGGGGAGGAAGGGTGGGTGCATGTGAATCTAAGCAGATACAAGCATCAGAAATACGATTACGGTGAGTAATGTATCCCTTCTGAGGCTTGTGGAATCTGCTTAGATCACATGCTGTGCATAGATTAGCGAGCAGTGTTAGAAGAAGGAGGTGGGATGTGAGAAGGGTCATGAGCAAATACATGTCTTAGAACCGCTTGTCCCACTTGAGTATCTGTCTTGGAATGAGTGTCAATGCAGGAGTGCTGAGTAAAGGTGTGAATAGAGCTCCATGTAGCTGCTTTGCAAATGGTGTCAAGGGGTATATTTGCAATGAAAGCCAGAATGGCCCCAGTGCCTCTTGTAGAGTAGGCCCTTGGCGTAAAAGGCAGAGTTTTATCTGAAAGGGAGTAACACAGCTGGATACATTTGACTATCCATTTTGAGATGGCACCGTTAAAGACGCGATCTCCTTCTCTGCCTGTAGCTACGGAGATAAACAGTTGATCTGTCTTTCTTAGCGGTCTGGTCTTGTCTACGTAGTAGAGGACCGCTCTTTGCACATATAGTGTGTGTAGTTTCACCTCAGCAGAGCTCTTGGGTTCTTGGAAGAAGGCCGGTAGCTCATTGAACTGGTTAACATGGAATTTTGAAATGAACTTAGGTGAGAACCTAGGATTAGTTTGTAGAACCAGTTTATCCTTATGCACAGTAAAGAAAGGATCCTGTACTGACAGAGCCTGAATCTCGCTGACCCTTCTTATGGATGTAATGGCTAATAAGAAGGCAGTTTTATAGGTCAGGTGTTTGAGACTAGCTTTATGCATGGGTTCAAAGGGGGGGCCCATGAGTTTAGCAAGCACCACATTAAGGTCCCATCCTGGTGGTGTGTTCGAAATTGGAGGGTGGAGTCTCTTTACCCCTTCCATAAAGGCTTTAACCACTGGTACTTTCCACCACAACACTTTGTTATTGTAGGTGGTGTAGGCTGACAGCGCCGCCAGGTGTACCTTGAGTGAAGTAAATACCAACCCTGCGTCCAGCAGGTGGAGCATGTAGGTGACAATATTGGAAGGAGTGCAATCAAATGGGTTGATTTGTTTATTCTGGCACCAAATAACGAATCTCTCCCATTTAAGTAACAGTGTCTTGTGTTTGGTTTCCTTGATTCTTTTAGGATATCCATGCATTTCTGTGGTAGATTGAGATGGCCAAACTCTATGACTTCATGAGCCATGCTGCCAAATTCATCGAGCTGGGCTGAGGATGCACTGTTTGTCCTTCGTGCTGGGATAGTAGGTTGTGCCAGCACGGGAGTCTGATGGGTTCGAACACTGCCAGTTTGCGCAGGTGCAGGAACCACGGTTGTCTCGCCCACATGGGAGGAACTAGGATGAGCGGCATCGATTCCCTGTGCATCTTGTTGACCACCTTCCTCAACAGAGGGGTTGGTGGAAAAGCGTAGGCAAACATCCCCAACCAGTTCATCCATAGAGCGTTCCCCATGGAGCCTGGATGGGGGAACCTGGATGCGAATCCTGGGCATTGTCAGTTTTCGATTGTGGTGAATAGGTCTATAGTGGGAGAACCCCACTGTAAGAAGAGGTCTACCACGACTACTTCTCTTCTTTGTGTAGACAACATTCATATTCTTCCAGGAGGGGATCTCTGCTCAAAGCGTCCGCTAGTGAATTGAGATCCCCTGGAACATGTTGAGATGACAGGTAAATGTTCCGTCTGAGTGCCCATGTCCAAATTCTCTGGGCAAGCCTGGACAGATTTGGCGAACGAGTTCCCCCTTGTTTGTTTATGTAAAACAGCGCCGTCGTGCTGTCTGTTAAGATCTGCACTGACTGGTCGAAGCGTTCTGAAGATCGCCAGAGGTTCTAGCAGATTGATGTGATTCTTGGCCACTGTGTGAGACCAGAGACCCTGAGCTGTGTGGTGAAGGGGGTGTGCTCCCCACCCCCACAGGGACGCGTCCGTAGTGACTACCACCTGTATCTCTGGATCATAAAAAGGTTTCCCCTTTGACAGGTTCTCTCTTTTCCATCAGCAAAGACTTTGTACCAGTGTTGGCGAAACGACCACTAGATCGTCCCACTGACCACTTGCCTGAGACCACTGTTTGGCCAACCATTCCTGCATGGGTCGCATGCGCAGGCGCATGTGGGGAACCAGGTAAATACATTACGCCATCATGCCTAGCAAACACATCGCTTTGCGCACCCTTGTCTGGCGACCGGACTGATATTGAGGAATTTGCAGTAGTATATTCCGAATTCTTTCCTCTGATGGAAAGGCCCCTCTTGAGTGTTTAGGACAGCTCCTAGGAACTGTTTAGAGGTGCTTGGCACCAGGCTTGATTTTTTCTCATTGATTGCCAAACCCAATTCGAAGAGGAGGTCGATCTTTCTTTGGATGTTGGATCTGCAAATTACTGGGATCTCCCCCGTGATGAGCCATTCGTCCAGGTAAGGGTACACTAGGATTGTTTCCCTGCGTAGGTGCGCCGCCATCACCGCCAGTACCTTGGTGAATACTTTTGGAGCCGAGGCTATACCGAAGGGCAGCACCTTGAACTGGTAGTGCTGACTGTCCACCTTGAAGCTCAAGAATCTTCTGTGCGCTGGGAACATGGAAATATGAAAGTAGGCATCTTGCATGTCCAATGTTGCCATATAATCTCCTTTTTTAGGAGGGGGATTACCTCTTGGAGTTTAGTCATGCGAAGTTTTTGGGGCTTGACATACTTGTTTGCAGGGTGTAAGTCTAATACTGGGCGCATTGTCAGAATTATTTTGGCACAAGGAAGTAAGTTGAATAAATACCCTTGTTTACCTGGTTGCCCGGGACGAGTTCCATCGCGTCCTTTGCGAGAAGATTGACGATTTCCTCGAGGAGGATCTTTTGGTGGTCCAGGGAGTGTATTTTTTGTCTTGGAGGGTGGTAGCAGGGACGCTCCAACAGTTCGATGCAGTATCCCGCGGACCCTGTGGACAGCACCCATCTGTCTGAGGTGATCCCTTCCCATGCCTGGGTGAAGGTGGAAATGCGCCCTCCTACTGGGGATGTATGGGAAGGGACCCTGAGTGGAGCGTCACTCTTTGCTGGGAGGCGTACCGCCTCTACCTGGGCTGCCTCTCCCTCTACCACGGCCCCTCTTGTTACCTCTGGCATAACTTTGGGTAGTCTGTTGGTTGCCATCCCATGATTTACCCTGCCCTTGTGAGCAATTAGAACCCCTCTGGGAATTTTGGCCGCGTGAGCTACGAAAATTATTATTCCCTCTTTGGTTCGTGGGTTTGTTAGTTAATTGTCCCAGGGACCTTGGGTATCGTATTCTTCTTTGGCAGTTTTGAGTGCCTCCTCTACCGCTTTCCCAAACAAGACATTCGGTTCCACCAGCATGTTGATAAGAGTAGCCTGGATCTCGGTTTGAACTCTGACTGTCTCAGCCAAGCTGTCTCTTGATGACAGTGCCCTCTGAAATGAGCCGGCCTGCATTGTCTGCTGCGTCAAAAGTTGCTTTCAGAATGCATTCGGACACCGATCTACCCTCCGACGCAATCTGGGCTAACTGGCCCTTTAGTGGTTCTGGTGCGGAGGCAATGAGGGCAGCTACTTGCTCCCATTGGTGACAATTATAACTTGCCAGCAGAGTGGTGGTATTGGCGATTCTTGCTTGGTAATAGGTGGATAGGTGAGTCTAGACTATAGGCCTCTGCTTCATCTCCCTCATCCTCATCCTGGTCCTCGTCGTCTCCGTAATAATCAACCCCTGATTGGTCATCCAGTATTTGTATGTCTGGGTTTTCATCATACTGATGGGAAGGTTGAATAGAGAGTGGGTCTGAAATCAGAACCTGAGCTGGAGTCTCATTCCGAGGTCTCTTACTAGGAAGCTGAGGGTCTTTGGATCCTGAAGGAGTAGAGGTGTCAGGGGTATTCTGATAGCTCAGAAAATAGTCAGGGTTTTCTCATCGAAATTAGCCATAAAAGACATTCTTCTCATCACCCTGTTGATGTCATCAGAGCTCCATTCCCTGGAACTGGGAATGAACACCTCTTGCTGAGGTTCCTCTTCTATTCCCATATCCTGTGGAGTGGGAGGGACAACTTTGGGCCTAGTGTTAGGGTAGGGGTCTTAGATTTATCTTTATCCGAAGATTTATGTTTGTCCTTCTGGACCTGGGGTACAGATGTTTTCTCTGATGACTTCTTCTGCTGTTTCACCCCTTTACCATGAGTAGAGGCATGTTTGCCTGACATTTTGGCCTTCTCTGAATCTTTCGACGCCTGGCGCCGAGATTCGGGGTTGGTTTGGCTAGGTTCTGTAGCTTTAGAGGGTGTGCGTTGAGACTCGGAGGCAGACATGGAAAGGACTGCCGGAGCCGACTTTACGTGTGCTGCTTGAGGTAGAGGTCGGATTTGTCTTCTGACGACCATACCTCTGTAACCTTGGGGAGCGAGGTACCTTTGGCAATCATGGACGGTTGCTGTGTGTCGTGAGGCGATCTTGACCTGGAACGCCTAGAGGACACCGATTCTGTGGACCGCTCTCTTTGTGCCTCTTTCTTCCGATCACTCGACACGCGTGTCGAGTCTCGGGTGGGGTTAGTGTGTTTAGGTGCAGTAGTGTGGGTAGTACTCATGTTGCCGGGTGTAGTCCCCATAACTGCCCCGCCGGACAATCCTCTGAGGCCGGGGACTCGCGCTTGGGTGTCTATCGACGCCCCTGTGCCATCACTGAAAGAACCCACCGCCTCCATGGCCTCGAGCTGCCTGGCGTAATGGGCCCAACGTTTAGTGGAGCGGTCCTTTAGTGTTTTAGCTTTAAAGAGCTTACACGCTCTGCAATTAGCTTCGGGGTGATCCCTAGGCAGACAGAGATTACAGGTGTTATGCTTATCTACCCCAAGGAAACTTCCGGTTGCACTTGGGGCAGAATTTAAATGGAGTACTCTCCATATGTTACTTTATGGCAGCGGCGAGTATATGTAGGAATGAGTATGTTTCCCCCCCCACTGTCCCTACTTGCAGGGCCGAGGCCAGAGGCCTTCCGAGGCCCAGGCCGAGGACAGAGGCCTTCCAAGGCCCAAATTCCGTCATGCAGGCTCAACGGCTGTTCGTTCTTCGGACCGGCGTCGATCTTCGGAATCTCGACATGGGATTTAAAGAACGGGGAATTTTTTATGAATTATGACAAAATGGCTGAAAGCCAGGGAACTCTGCAACTATGCTTCCGACAAGTATGGTGGAAAAAAACAATCTGAGGGTACTACACGTGTGAGGGATCATGGGTACAGTGGACGTCACACTAGGGATAGTATTACTGGCATGCCCTAGGTCGACGCCCATTTTCGAGTTTAAAAAAACAAACTAATACTATGCAGCTTCCACTAGATGTCGGCCTATGCACAGCATGTGAATCTAAGCAGATTCCACAAGCCTCCGAAATATTTATATATATAAAATAACATTGCACGAGGCCTCTGACACTGAGAGGATAACTGATGAACAATGTGTTGCACTACAACCGCACAGGAGACATTGGTCTGTTTCTTTGCCCAACCTGTGTGCCGCTAAAATGGGTTATCAGCAAGGAACTTGCAAATCCTACTGCAGCCTCTTCCTCTACTGCACCCACCCAGGCCCTGGCTGCTCATTTCACTGCCAAAACACAGGACATCCTGCCCTCTCTCCCCCGTACCTTCGCCTGCACCCAAATCTCCTGGCCCTCTTTGGACATCCTCCGTCTTCTCTCCTCCCTCTCCCCTGTCACACCTGAGGAGGTCTCTAGAAAAGTCCGGTCCATGAAAGCCTCCTCTAAACAGGTTGATCCATGCCCACCTAAAACCATCAACGACAACATTGATTACCTTGTTCCAGCCTTGGCCGACCTCTGCAGTCTCTCTTTTGCCACTGGAGTTTTCCACACCTCTCTCAAGTTTAGTTTAGTTTATTCATTTGTATTGCGCACCAGACCCGAGGGTATGAGGGCGCAGGAGCAACAGGTTATTCACAGCTTGGTTACAGGTTACTATGCATTACAGTAATTACAATGGGGCAATGGAAGGCACAAAGTTTACAAATTTACAAATAAGGCAAAAGTTTACAGATTTACAAATAAACATAATTTACATGATATACAGCGGTGCGGTGGGCTGGATAGTATTAGTGGTCATTGTTCTTTATCCAATGGATATAGTTGCGTCTAAAGTGTGTGCAAGTTTGGGGTGTCCTTAGGGAGGGTGGTAGGGAGTTCCAGTGTTGGGCTGCTTTCACCTGGAAGCTGTTGCCACCAATTTTGGTGCGTTTGAACTTGGGAACTGTGAGCAGGTTTGTGTTGGAAGTTCGGGTAGGTCTATTAGAGGTGTATTTGCTTATTCTATTGACTAGGTAGCGGGTGCAGCGTTGAGGCATTTGTGTGTTAGTGAGGCTACTTTGAGCAAGATTATATCTATGGTGCTGAGCTAATTATGGGTTCTCCTAATGTTAGAGATGTGTTCTCTCTTGGGGATGCTGAGCGCTGCTCTGAGAGCGTTGTTTTGTAGTGTCTGTATTTTGTTAGTGACCTGCTTGCTAGCTCCTACATAGAGGGCATTACAGTAGTCCAGTTTTGTGCATCCTCTGCTAAATAAAACCTCTGCCAACCCTTCTATCCCGGTAAACTATCGCTCAATCTCTATCACTCCTTTCCCGGGCAAACTCCTGGAGAAATTATCTATCTCTCAGCTTACCCTCGACACTGAATCTGTTGGTTCTCTCCATGACCATCAGTCTGGCTTTAGAGCATCCAGAGGCACTGAAACTGCTTTTCTGAACACCCGTGATGATCTGCTCTCAAATATTGACTCCTTCTGTCCTCATTCTTTTCAATCTCTCTTCTGCCTTCGACACAGTAAACCGCAACATCCTGATCTCCCCTCTCTGTGATAACACAGGTATCACAGTTCTGGCCCTGGCGTGGCTTGCCTCCTTTATCTCCGACCATCCTTCCCAGGTGGAACTTGGGTCCTTTCTCTCCTCTCACTCTCTCTACTTGTGGTGTCCCATAGAGATCTAACCTATCCCTTTAGTTCTTCAGTGTCTACATGGCTCTTCTGGCCCACAGGATCTCTACCTTCACCTCTAACTTTTAGTGTTATGTGGATGACACGCAGCTCTTCTTCAGGCTACCCTCAAACGCTTCCTCCTCCTTGCTCATTCCTGACTGTCTGTCCACAATTCAGTCTTGGTGTGCTGCTAACGATCTCTGCCTCAATACCAGTAACACAGAGATCAGCCTCATTGAGACCCCTGCCCCTGCTTTTCCAATTTCTCACCAATGCACCACCATCTGCTAGTGAGGCCACTCTCTGCTTCTCTTCTCTCCTCTTCTCAAATCTCTGACATCTCCAAAAAGTCCCACTACCAGCTGCACCTCCTCAGAGGAATTCTACCTTTTCTCACCTTCCCCCAAAGGCTCATCATCTCCAGAGCATTGGTTCTCTCTAGGCTGGACTATTGCAACAGCCTCTTTCAAATTTTCGTACTTCTACTCTTCGTCTGCTACAACTCATACAGAACAGAACTGCAAGACTTATCCTTGGCACAGCATCTCGCCAGCCCTGAAGTCCATCCACTGGCTCCCTGTGGCTGCTAGGATCCAGTTCAAGACCCTCTGCATAGTCCACAATGCTTTCTGGGGCCGGGGCCCACACTATTTACAACACTCTCTGCCTAAATACTCTCCTTCTAGAGCCCTTCGCTCGTCCTCCTCAAACTGTCTGCTGGTGAGCCGTTTTTCCAAGTAGAGATTTGGGGGTAGATCTCTATCCTCTGCAGGTGCATCACTCTGGAACAACCTCTCTGCCTCTCTCTGCCTTGAGCCAGTGCTCCTTAAGTTCTGGAAACCCCTCAAAACCTTCCTCTTCTCTTTCTCTTTCTCTCTCCCTCTCCCCAGCTAACCTCCTCTCTCTTTCCACCCCACTCCTCCATTTCTCCTCTAACTCTTTTCAGCTTTTGCTGACTGGTCGCCTGGCTCACCTCCAGAGCCTCACAGGTCCCAGCCTCCCCCACCAGTCTTTGCACCTACCTCCGGGCCTCTGCACTATGCTCAGCACTACTGCACTTTCAGCATGCGTTACATGAGAGGGGTAACTTCTCTGCACTTAACCCAGGGCCCTGCTGGACTGGGTGCACTTGTTCCCCATACCCGTCCCTTGCACTTCCGTCTGTATACTTGCATGACCTGAATTTTCTAGGCCTAGTAAATTCTGTCTTGTCCCCCCCTTTTTCTCCCCTCCCAAATCTGGTTGCATCTGAAACACTTCTTGCACTTGCACTAGGAGAAATGCCATCAGGCCTAGTACGCTAGTTACTTTTTTGTTTTTTGTTCAATCATTCGGAAACCTCAAGGCCTAAGAATGACTAATGTATTCCCTTGCTCCCTTCCTGCCTTGAAGTGCTTTGAAGCACTACACTTGTGTATAAGCGCTGTACAACTAAACAATTACAATGGTCACAAAGCAGATTTGCACTACGTCAGAAATTGCGCGAGCTTTGTTTTCAGCACCCGCAGCATCCTTTGCAGCCCCTGCACTGAATTCCACAGGCAGCAAAGGAAGGATTACATCTTCAGTAAGCTCCTCCAATGAGAAGATGTGGCCTAGTATGTCCTCCAGCTACTTCATCAGCTCTTGAAATTCCTCCTGACCCTCCTCTTTGTGCTGTTGTCTGGACATGGTTGTCATTGTCCCCTCTGGGCCCACTGTGTGCCTATTGGTTGAGGGGCAATATGTGTCCCATCCACAAATGTGAGCACCCTACCCCAAACTGCTCCCTATTTTTCAGGTATTCAAGGAAGTATTCCATCCGAGGGAAGCCCTAATACCTGTGAGAATATCTGGCCTTTTAGGCCCTCCACCGCCTTCATCAACTCCTTGACTTCCTCCCCAACCCTCTGACCCCCAACTGTGCGTAAAACAGAAACTGCTGTCCTTCCCAGTGTGATGAATCCAGTGGAGTCATCACGAATTCCCAGCTGGGAATCTACTCCTATGTGGAAGGAAGTCGCTACCTTATCCTGACCCTGCGGGCGGCTTTATGAGGGAGGATGACATGAGGGGGACAACCAATGGGGAGATGTTATGACATCACTGGATGAAACACAGTATCCACAGCCTTGACATGAGGAAGACTCTCTGGACTTCTTAATGGCCTATTGTCATCTAACAAGTCCCCCTTGTGGAGACGAGGAGGAGGATGAGAGAGTTTGTGCAAAGCCACAAGTGCCCAAATTACTATGTACAGGCTAGTTGTTTTACAAAGCTTTCCTTGCGTGGGACAGTTAAGGATGGTGACCGCTCTCAGAAGTCAAGAAGTGCAGGAGAGGACGGTACACTCCAGGTGGCTCCAGAAAAGGTTACCGGGACAGAAGGAATGACGCTGCAGACGAGCAGGAAAAGTCATGGAGACGTGAGGAGCTGCGCAGAAGCTCCTAGGTGTCAGGCCGCTCGTGGAAGCAGCGTTCAACCATCCCGAATGAGAGAGAAGCCTGCATGTGGCTGCAGAGCCACACAGAAGGCTGGAGAGACCTTCACTGATTCCAGGGTGGGAAGCAAATGAATCACCTATTCCACAAGGGTGCAGGCAGGGTCTGAGATACAGGAAGAGACCGGTGAGACAACCCAAAGCAGCTGGGGACCCTGAGGCATTCCGACAAGCACGCCAGCCCACGTTTGATAAATATGAGATTGTTAATAATGAAAAGAGCCTAGAAAGAATATTTGAATGTAGTCAAGACAAAGAATTATCGCAATATCCAATAAGAACATTGTTTGTATGCAGACAAGACACAGTGCCAATAGTAACCCCAACCCAATACAGGGGCAGGAGATGCTAGTGTGGGCGAAACGTTTGAGCAATTGCTACCATAGGCAAATATTCTAAGCACCTAACGGTATTGGCAGTTTTTCTATAACCAAGGAACCGTTAAGAGAAGTCCCGACAGGTGAGTACCAGGAGGTTGAACTTATGTGATGATTCCTGGCAGGAGATTATACCAGGGGATTTGAAAGGAACTATACAAGAAATCCTGGCAGGGGACTACCAGTGGAAGAGATTAAATGAAGATTCCTGGCAGGGGACTACACCAGGCAATCTGTAGAGCTAAAGGAAATCTTACAGAAAGACTGTTGAGATTGAATGACGATTCCAGGCAATCTGCAGAATAAAGAAACACATCTTACAGAAAGACTGTTGCACAAGTTGTGATTTAAACAAAAAATGTGTGGGTCCAGGGAACGAACAAAGGAACATTTGCTATCCTACTCGAGAAACCAGGGTAATGGAACCATTCATTGGATGCAAGGGTCGTTACCTTGAAGAACATTTTCATTTTTGTTGGAGTCATTATTAAATTTGGTTGTTTAACACTTTTTGCTAACTTCCAAAAAGAAGACATTTCCTTGCCCCTTTATTGTTTTGTTTTAGTGTGAGGGTCAGGATAGGACATTTTGGACACAAGAACCTCAGCTTTGTATTCTATTGAGGACTAGCTGTTCTATGTGCTGAGCATTCAACACAAAGGGATGTTGAGACTATGGGAAATGTCTGTTTGATCCTATTAAGACCTGGAAGTGGTAAGGGTTATAACCTCTGCTTGTGCAAAACGTCACACCAGCTGGCTCAGTACATTAACTTGCTTCATGCTCATGGACACTCTCCCTAAACCCCTACCTTCCTATCTCATGCTTTGCTACCTATTCACCCACCTATGCTACCTATCATTCTCTCTGATCCTCCTCTGCACACAATCTCAATGGCCCATACTTTCCCTGTACCTGCTCTTGCTTCTGCTCTTTCTCCCTACGTGCACTGCTCAACTGGAACCAACTGTCCATCACAATCAAAGCCAGCTCAACTGCAGAACTCTTTAAAAGCTGGGCTTAAAAATCACTTACTTGCTAAAGAGAGAGATCCCCCTGCCTTCTCTCCATCCGCTCTGCCTGACCCAACCACTGCCTCTAGTGATGCTTAATAATGTAATTTTGTACATTTAAATAGTACTTCTCTTGATTTTGAAGCCCCCTTAGGGCAATGTTACATTTGTAAGTCATCGGTTTCCTTATATATATTTCTTTCTGTCTGTTTTGCCCCTGGTATATGTCCCAATTGTTTACACTCTCATAAACAGGCTCATCACTTGTTATTAGCCTTGTTCTATTGTGCAGGGACCCTTCTTGGGAATGCCCCTGCTATCTGTAAATGTGTTATTGTAAGTCATTTCTGATTGCAATTTACATCCCTGCTCTTCAAATAAATACAAAAACAAATACACCATACTCTTACACATTCTGCTCCTTCTCCTGAATGTCCTCACACTTCCTCAATCTTGTGGCCTTTGAGTGTCCTAATGAACCATCAGCTCACCGCTCTACCTCTCTCCCATTCACTCTATTCCCATCCCCATACACCACAGACCTACACAATGGGTGCTCCTCTTCCCCTAACCATTTGAACGTCATCTAACCGACTTGTCTCCCTCAAGGACACCTCCCCTCCTCTGTCCACCATCCTGAACTCCCACTGAACTCACTATGGGCCCCTGTAATTCCCAATCTCAGTGCAACAAAACTTCCTTTTTCCATTGACCACTTTGACTCCCAACATCCAAAACTCTCTGTGATGGCTGCCATTGAAACCTGGATCCCATACTTGACTCTGCCACTCTCTGTATGGACTCTTGGACTTCTCCAACTGCCCTTGACCAGTCTACTAAGCTGGTGGAGTTGGCTTGTCGATTAGCAAGGTAACATCATTGGCCATTCTCGCTACCTATGACTTTCCTCACACTTATTTCCAACACACGTCTGTCCACCTTCTTGCTCCCTCCCCGCTTACAATCCTACTTCTCTCACCCTCCCCTCTTACTATCCTATTTCTCACTCATCACCTTTTACTGTCCAACTTTTTGCCCCTTCCCTCTTACTATCCTATTTCCCGCTCTCTACCCTCTTATTATCCTACTTCTCAGTCCCTTATCTCATATCATCCTGCTTTTCACTCCCTTCACTCATCATATCCTACTTCTTGCTTCCTCTCCATATACTATTCGACTTCTCACCCCCTCCCTTCATACTATCCTACTAATCTGGAGCATGCCAAGCACCCACAACCTCCTCTTTGCTACCCTTGACTTAGTGCCTGACGCTCTCGGGGCTAATGCCCCTGTCGTCATTGTGAGTGACCTGAACCTCACCACAAAGGATAATCAACTACAGCTGGACTCAGCTCTCTCTGACCACTCCTTGACCAATCTACACAACCTTTCCACCCACAACTACAACAACTTACCTGACCTCAACTTCCTATGCTCCTCATTCCAGTCCTCCCGCTGCTATACTGGAACCACCATCTGAACACAATTATTCACTTCACCATTTAAATCCCCCAGTATGCCCCCTTAGCCTACAGTATTGCAAAAAGAAAATTCAAGCCTGAATCTATGGTCTCCTATATTAACTAAGACAGGACCTGCCTCTAAGCGCCCTCTCCTCTGCTCGCTCACTCTATCAAACTTGTCTTTGTTGAATTTAATACAGTTCTGCACCCCCTTCACACTGTACTTCTTTGCTTGCTCCTTCACACCCGATTGGCCCCGACATCAGCCATGGATTGCTCCAGCCATCCAACAGCTGATGAAAGCAATGGGTCATCATCTGCATTGCTAAAGCCAAACTTACTTGCTCACTTGCTTTACTCATTGCATACAAGGGCCTTCGCCTTGCTCTCATTACTGCTCTAGAATCTGGAAAATCGTATTATGTCACTGTTAAAGCTTCTTTCCATTCCAACCCTCACAAACTGTCCATTCCACTCCAGTCTGTGATTTCCCCTCACGATTTATGTTCCTACCTCTAAGCTGAGGACTATGTGCCTCAATCCACGTTTGGTGATATCAGCTTGCCAATTCCACCAAAATATAATGCTGTCACCACTGGCTGTGTTGGTGGCATATCTGCCACATTGCGAGTGTGTTTTATTCCCAGTTAGGGAGTTCCATAGGCGATTGGAGGAATAACCAAGAGCAGTAGTTGCACTGGCAATACTTTCTCCCCTAGGGACCGCTGAAGCCATTTTGTTATTGTGTAATGTGAATCAGCATACCATCACTGCATGATGGTATATCTGCCACATTGTGAGTGTCTTATTCCCCACTACGGAGTTCCATAGGAGATTGGAGGAATAAACACCAGCGGTAGTTGCACTGGCGATACTTCCTCCTCTAAGGAACACTGAAGCCATTTTGTTATTCTATAAAGTGATTCAGATAACCCATCTCTGGGGCCTCAACGTTCCATAGGAGACAAGATAAGGAAGCTTTTTGAGCCAATCCCTCCTACAACAGTCAGGGACCGGCATGGAGCGCATGGTAAGGTATTCTGCCGCTCAGAACCTATGGGCAGCGCATTATCTAAGGGTGAATGGTGGGTGCAATTGCAACCGCAAGGCTGCACCCTGCAACACATTTGCCTGCCTTTTATGTGCTTGTCTGAGATTGAGAGGCTATTGGATTGATGTGCAAGCTTTGTAGGACTTTTATCCTGAGGGTCAAAGGATGAGGGCTGTCACTTCTCGTAAATGAAATAAGGCTCAAAGATCAGGTTCTATCACTTGCACTGACGTCATCAGGAGATAGGTGGGTGCAAAAGGGTGGCCGGAGGTGTATGATGCCACTTGTTCCTGCACCAGTTGAGCAATGCACCCATGCTCTTATCACTTTCACGGCTTGATCACAGTGTACTTTGCAGCTTCTCGTAAAACTGAGAAACGGGCCGCGTTCAAATAAACCATACACGTTTTCAACAACCGCTTCAGGCAATGTTGCATTTTGGACCCACCGCCCTCTCAATGGGACACCTCTTTATATCTGTAGGACAATCTTGCGCCATCAAGAGTCCTCTACGGATGGCACCCTGAACGGGCGCATAGAAAGGTCTCGCCGTGGAGCCCGCCCTGAACCAGATCTTCACATTGGCTGGTTCTTAATGACCATTTCCTAAGACCATTAGCATACACATAACTGAAGAGTTCATGATGTAAACGAGGCGGCCATCTTGTGCAGCAGCTGATTGTGTGCTACTGTCAAGCAGTTGCCTTTTCTAGCCATCCTGCCTCCTTGAAACTTGCCAACAGAGCTCAAAGCATCGGCAGATGGTGGGCATTGCGGCTGGTGACTGGTCCAGTTAATGGTGTGCAGCTTTACCTTCTAGAACCATACTGCTGTACTTTATAGACAGCTCCAGTCCACTTGCACTGTGAACTAGTGGGATGTGTTTGTGCATGCGTGAGCGTGTGTGTACGTAGTGGCCGATTGACAGAGCATTTCCCAATTGAATGTTTAATTTACTTCCTGGAAAAGTAGTAATTTACAGATGAGTACTATTCTAGGAAATTGCAAAACGAGTTTTGAGCAATTCACAAAAGGATTTACTGTTTTTCTAATGATTTAGATGTGTCGTAAATTGCGCACAGTTGTGTAACCAGTGTTCGAAGTGTAAACGCAAAACAAGCTGCCACAAGTACTTGTTTTCCGTTGAATAGGAGTAAATGTGTGTAAAAAGCAGGACAATGATATGTTTTTTCTTTTGCTTTTCATATTTATAATGCATAAATGTTCTGCATTCGGGAAATGTATGAGAAATACTTCAGGGGCACACCAGGGCCTAGCCAGCATGTTGTGGTTGAGGGGGAACTGCCTTAAAATTAAAGACATTACCAATGGCACCTTGGTGCACACTTATAGAATCGTAAACATTTGAAATATCCCCCGAAACAAGCCCTGCAAGTGGCTCCTGGGGGCTGCAACGTTTCTCAGTGCCTCCTCACATGGTGCTGTGGGTAATGTTTCAAAGTATTAATAAGAACCTCAACCAATCACCAGAGGACTCTTTCCAGAACAATGAGAGTGGTTAGCTGCTTTAACACCGTACTTCAATGATGCATTAAACTACAGGAAACATGTTTCAACTCTGCAGTGCAATGATGCAGCTCTGAAATTGAAGATGTACATGCATAACGTGATTTTGCAATGGTATTTTAGACCTCTTTCCCTCTGCCTTTGCTTCTTTCTATTCTTGTACATTTTTCTTATATTTACTTTTTCTCTATTTGTTTTATTTCTCTCTCCATTCATTATGTGTTTCTTCCATTTGTCGTTTGACATTCTTTCCATGTATCATTCTTTCTTCATTTCCTAATTTGTCTTTCCATCTCTTTCCTTCTCATTCCATCATTCAAAGGCAGCCCTTCTTTATTCCTTCACACTCTCTCTTTTTTAATTCTTTATTTATTTCTCTTTCCTCAAGCTAATATTATTTCTTTCATTCAATTGTTTCTTCTTTCCATCGTTTCTTCATTTGTCCCCTTCATCCCCTCTATCTTTAGTTATTTTATTTGCTCTTTTCTTCATTTCACCTTTTCTTGCTTAGTTTTCTCTTTCAGTCCGACTTTCCATTTAATTTAATTTTTGTTTCTCTGATTCTTTATTTTTCTCTTTCTTTCTCTTTCCTCTTCACTGCATTTTCTTTATTTTTCTTTTTCCTTTCTTTATATCTGCCTTTCTCTCCCCTCCCTCGTTTCTTTCTTCCTCTCCCTTTTTTCTCTCTGTATGCTTTTTCCTCTATTTCTCTTTAATAATGTTTTCTTCTTTCCTTCTTCCTTTCTCTCTTTGTTTCTCTTACTCTCTCCCTTATTTTATCCATCATTCTTTTCTTCATTCCATCTTCTTCCCTTCATTTCAACATTTCTACTTTCCCTCTTTCCTATGTTTCTCGCCTGATCAGTGTGGGTGATTGTATTGTTTACATTTCAACCAGTTGTTATCTGTGCAATTGTCTAGCTTCATGGCCAAATAGGTTGCAGTGTCCCGCAAACATGACAAGTGAGACACAACAACCGACTACTGTGAGTGTTCACTCGCAGTAGAGTTCCATGTACTGAGCGACTAGTGTTTACTTAAATATACTGTTATCCAAAGCACTGCATTTTTCGGTGCTTTAGGTAAAAATACATTTAAGCGAACATCAATATCCAGGCATGTAGGTCCCTGCGCCCTGCTAGCAGCGGCCAACAGGGCGATCATAACAGCCGAAACAGCTGGTGCAGAAAGCACTGGGCCGGAATGTCCGGCTTCGCCCTGCACCCAGTTCAGCCATAGCTTGCTGGAGGAGCAGGAGGAGATTATAGATCCCAATATAGCCATCTGTGGGGTACATTTACCCACCCAGAAGAATTCCCCTCCATCACCAATCTGTACTTCAGCAATTACCAGCAAAATGGCTGCGCTGGCACTGTTTAGCACTATCGCCTTGCCTTAAAACTGCGTTTTGCAGTCACCAAAATAATGGCTTTGCTGTCTTTGCCAAGAATTTATGGGGAAAGATGAAACAGGGAACACACTGAGAAAGGCTGCCAGTGTGTTTCCTTATGCGCACCAAAGAAGAGCAGTGTTGCTTTTCTGCTAGCTCAGAATTTCCCATTGAAAAAGGAAATATTTTACATTTAAAATGATGCCGCCCTGATGCTCTTTTTCATCTGTTTAACAATACACAGTCCTGATCCAGGGAGACCCAGCTATGCCCAGCCATATTCAGGTTGTGCCACAGCAAAAGAAAGCATTTTTCACTGAATGACAGGTTGTGGCAGAAAAAATCTGTAAAATCACAAACAACTTTACACCCAGCCGTACGGAAAAACTCTTGTCTTTTTGCTGCAAAATATCCCAAATCAATTCTTCAAAAGAAACCCCATCTCTCTGTGCATATGTCAGTTTCAAGGGATCTTTATTTTGACAGATGCTTGTGTATTGAAAGCATGACTGGGGCTTTGGAAAGATTCAGAAAATGGATGTAAGAAGGCCGTATTTGAAAGTGACATCCCAGCAGAATTCGCCATTTGTAAAAATGGTTGCTTTTGCAAACAAGAAACATTTATTTCTGTTTTAAAAGCGTAATGTTGAATAAGCCCCTGTCCTTGCATAGAAATGTAAGGGGAGGTTTGTTTGGAATCTAATATAATGGGCCTCATTCCGAGTATGGCGGTAAGGGATAGCGGCCACCGCTAACGAGAGCGGTGGCGGTAATCCCTTACCGCCATACTCCGAGTTCCCTTAGCGCCATGGTGCTTTTAACACCTGCTTTTAGCAGGCGTTAAATACCAAGGCGCTAAGGGACCTTGATGTTAATTACGCCACCGTAATTTACGGTGGCGTAATTGACGCCTTCCCCACTCCCATTATGCCCTATGGGGCAAGAATGGGAATGGGGAAGGGTAAATGGGGATTGGGGAATTACCGCCCCGCCAACCTTGGAATGGGGCGGTAATTCCGCCAACCACCAAGGCGCTGCCGGTCCGGGTACGGCGTCAACCAAGGCGTTAATAGCGCCATTGGTTAGCGCCATACTCGGAATGAGGCCCAATGTTTTATTCCAACAGCCTTGCTTTTGGATCAGTGAAAAAAAAGATGCATTTCCTGTACTGGGGAACCAGCAAAACAGGTTTTTAGGCCCTTGGCTTCAAAGGACATTTGCTTTCTGAGAACAGAATTTACTGCCCCCAAAGGGCCAGCCCCTAGGAAACTCTGAAGGGACTAAGGGGGAGAATGTAACAGGCTCATCAGAATTTCTGTCTGGGCTCTAGCCTGCTACAATAGATCCCATGACACTTAGGTGTGAAATTGCAAAAAACACCTCCCCTCAACTTTAACTGGGGGGCTCCAAAGCCAATTCCAGAGCAGCCTTGGAAGTATGCCCTTATTTGGTAGACAATGCTGGCCATATGGCTCAAAAGACTATTTTATTAATAAACTTTAAGACTTTTATCTCCGCAATTGGACAACACAGTAATGCGAAAGTTTCACAGTTTAGATGCAATTTTGGTGGCTTAAAATTAAGAGGTGGTAGCCTTCATGGGCCTATCAGGGACGGAAATGGCAGAGAATTGGATATTCTAAGGAAAGTGTATATGGTGCCACTTTGAAATTCAATACTAGCATGCCTTATGATAATACCTACCCATGTATAAAGTTATAGAATTTTAGGTCAAATATTTCTCACTGAAAATGATGGAAAAGTATTAGACGGACAAATCAAAGACCTACAAACTTGGGAGTTGGACTGCCATGCTCTCTGTTAAATATGTAATATGCCTATGTAGGTTTCAAAAGTGCCACAACTGTACAAAGGTGCATGTTTGTGCCATAACTGATTTTAGCAAAAGTAACTGAGATGATCCTATGCATTGTAAAGCACAAATCATAAATCTGATGTCATGCCCCTGGATCCCAACCGGCTGACAGCAAGGCAGTAACAATCACCCCTGACCAATCCAGTTCTTAGAGGCATGCCCAACCTATGCCTGCCCCAACGTATAATCCTGTGATGTTATCCACCTTATAAAAAGCGGGAGCTCACAGAGACAAAGGACACTCTCTTCTGAAATTTCCAGAGCCTGCGTATCCAGACATTCCAGATCCACCCTGCAGATTTCAGACTCCACTGCCAGAAAAGGGATAGTTGGTTCAGGCCCTCCTAACCAGGCAGAACCACCCTTCAGAACTAACCCCATAACAAAATCCCACTAAATTCAGGGAGAAAGGGTAAAGGTGGCTGAATACGCTTTGGGATTCTCCAGTGCCGCCTGCTTGCCCTGCTACCCGCTCCATCCAGCTGAGGTGCTGCTGTGCTGTGACCAGACCTTTGCCCAGCTGTCTTCTGTTAGGAGAGCCCGCTGCTGTAACCAGTGACCAGCTAGTGCCTCGCTATCCAGAAACTCGGTTGGCTGTCCCAAAATCCCAAGCGCTGATTGTGACTATTATCCAATCCCATAGCAACACGTAGCATACCCCAACTTGATACCTTGTCTTTGTTCCACCTTCTAAGTAATCCCATCCATACTCTGATAACTTCTTGAAGATAGTCTAAATCCTCTATGTATTCTGATCCTTGATTTTCTAGTGTTAGCGCAATTCTTCCATTCATTTCCATCTTGCATAAATCGTTAGTCATATTTTGAATAATTTAATTAATTTCCACATAAAGAGACACACGGCGTGAAGGGGGTTAAGACAGCTGGTTAAACTGTTTCATGGGCAGTGCTATCTTCTTGATAATCTAGTTTAAGTAAAACTTGTCTTTTCTTTCCAAACAGATTTTCTCCGTTAACTGCTTTTATTTTCCCAAAACCGAATCTGCTTCCACATTGAAAATCTCATCCAGTTATTCACTAGAGTCACTCTTTCACTTCTATATTATCCCTGTGATGTGCATCACACTCACAACAAAGGCCATACCCTTGATTGGGTAGCCAACCTTAATTGTAATATTAATATAGAGTTGAAAATTCCATGTGTGTGGTCCGACCACCACATTATCACCTTTAACATCCCAGCCAATAACTTTCATACCAAACAGGACATCACACCTGCCATAAGTACAAGAAATCGCACGTGATCACATGTGATAAACTCCATCCCCATCATTCTGCCTACGCTCAACAAAATTGCACTAACATGTGGTGACCCCACGACCCTTGGGGAAGCCTATAACTGCACCATGCTCAAAGCCATAAACACCATTTCTCCCACTAAACTCAGGAAACCTAAACAGCGAGCGCACTTCAACTCGTGGTTCACCTCACAACTGAGAGCGTTATGCAAAGAAAAATGAACTGCTGAAACCCGATGGAAAAGCCTCCCCTCCCTATCCACCAAAGACAACCTCATTGTTGCTACTCTAAACTACAAGGAAGCTATATTCCAAGCTAAAAAAGAGATTTACAACACACGCATTTCACAATCTGAATCTAACACTAAGGAGCTCTTCAAAATCCTGAAGGAGCTAGAATCACCTTCCTCCCCCCCTGTCACGATGCCTGCCCCCGGAAAGCCAGACCAGGCCCAGCAACCTCGGAAGCAGGCATCATGCCACTTGAAGCATGCCCAAAAACCCCAATTAGGGGCTCTTTGGCTACAGTCCTGGCGCCTATGGCGCCAGGCTCATAAGAATAAAGTCAGTCCTGGCGCCATGGGCGCCAGGCTCATTACAGAAATCTTACCTGTTGCAGACCATGCTGCATACCTACCTGATGCAGACCATGCTGCACGAAGCCACAAGCCAAATGAGGCTTAAAGGGACTACTTTACCTCAGGGACTCCTTTCCTCTCGGGTGGGGCTGTGGAAGAATACTTACCTGGGACTTCTTCCAAGGCTATTTAAGCCACACCCGGACAGCCACACGTGCTTCGCGTTATTCTGCTTGCTGCAGCGTAACGCTCACCGTGTCTTCAGCAGCTCCAGTCTTCAGCCACGCCCGCTTCAGCCCTGAAAAACCTGAAACAAGAAAAGGAGAAGGAGAAGAGGTCAGAACAAAACCCTTACCTGAATCCTTGATCCAGCACATCGTCGATCTGGAAGAAAGAGGCCTTCTCAGGTGCATTGCCACGCACCTCGCAGAGCCGCGCTGAACTCACCAACCGAGGCTGCATTCCTTTACTCCATCGCGAATCCAGCATCTCCAGGCCATTCTTCAACACCTGGGGGAGACAAGAACAGATAGGTGAGCAAGGGCAATACAAACCACCCCCAAAGACTTACCTGATTTACCATAGGGGGGTACTCACCTCATCTCGGGTCGGCGCAGTCAATTCCGCATCTCCGCCGCACCCCGGCCCCTAAGGGGAAAAAACAAGGACAATACAACCTAACCCCAAAGACTTACCTGATTTACCACAGGGGGGTACTCACCTCATTTCGGGTCGGCGCAGTTAATTCTGCATCATCGCTGTACCCCGGCCCCAAAGGGGAGAACCACAATAGACTTACCAGGATCTTACCAATTGCCACTTGGAACTCTTCTGGTGGTTTTAATCCGCAACCTTCAAGGAATCTGACTTTTGAACTCTCACGAACAATTGGACTTAGAGTCAATACTGGAACTCACCAATTCCTCTATGCCAGTGAAGTAACTGGTCGTCTACGCGCCCCTGCGCTTGACGCAGGATGGAGAGCTCATCTTTCCAAATCTTCAGGTGAGATTAAGAGGGAACTTCAGGAGTGTTCTGTGGGCAGACAAGGGGAGTGGGAAGGCGGGTTAACGCTGGTTAATTCCCTTTCTCCATTGCAGAAAGATATTCGTACGAGTCCAACAAACGAAGCTAAGTGGGTCTGTCCAGTCTGTCATCTCGGCCCTACGTGTTACTCTTGTGGAAGCAACAGCGGGCCAGTCCAGATCGACGCCCCCGTGGGAATCAGGTGAGCATAACACCCCCAGACACCTGCAGCAAAGACAGCGCCTGGTGCTCCAACATCCAAAAAGCACTCTTTGACAAGATAGCCTTGCTCCGGTTGAAAATTAATAACAAAAAAAAACTTCCTTCAAATAGATACGCAACATAATCCTACAACCATCCCTCCGGTTCATACCTTTGCACCATTTAGCTTCTCACTACTCACCACCATAGAAGTCGAAAGTATCATCAGCAAACTTAAACCTTCTAATTGTCAGGGTGATACTTGTCCTGCTCCTACCATCAAGGAAGCTGCTCACGAATTATCCCCCTTCATTACGGCCCTTATAAATTCCTCTTTCAACACTGGGACTGTCCCTGACAACCTCAAGGACGCCTGGGTCATTCCCCTCTTAATAAAACCAACTCTGGATACAAGTATACCTACTAACTATAGACCCATCACCACCGTCCCCTTCCTACTCAAAATCTTAGATTGCGCGGCTTATCTGCAGATACAGGACCACCTGGAATCTAACAATCTCCTTAGCCTTAGACAATCCGGCTTCCACCACAGGCATGGAACTGAGACTGCGCTCATCGATCTCAAGACACAAATAGAGGTTATTAAAGATAATGGTAAACTAGGCCTGTTACTTCTTCTTGATTTATCTGCGGCATTTGACCTTGTCAACCATCACATCCTCTGCCAGCACCTCAAAACTGCTGCTCACTTTTCGGACAAAGCCACCACTTGGATCAGATCATTCCTGAACAATAGGTCCATGAGGGTCTTTTCCCCGTCTGCATCGGCCAAACCTTCACCAGTCCTATGTGGGGTCCCCCAAGGATCTTGTGTTTCTCCCACACTATATAATGTGTTCACCAAACCCCTTTTTGACATATTGGACCATCTGGGTGCCACATATACCAATTATGCTGATGACACCCAGATACTCATTCCTATCACGGGTGACCACATTATAGACACTAAGGCTCTGAATGAGGTCCATCAAGTCATACAGGCTTGGATGGCCCAACATGAGCTCTGTCTCAATGATGATAAAACAGAGCTCCACCTCCTCGGCTCACAAAATCGGCTTAAATTAGACCCGCGTTTAAAGCCTTTAACACTGATGGTACCACCATCCAGGTCTCTAACAAGGGAGTAGTTTCTTACCTGTAACTCCATTTCTCCAGCATTGGTATCTTTCATGGATTCACATGCTTTGAATATTCCCCGTCGTCAGGCTGGGAACCCTCGGTATATTTATAAAGACGTTTTCCATAGGAAAAAATGTTGACACTTCTGTGTCCTATCTATGTTGTTTTGGGCCGCTTACGCCTGCCCCAATAGGACGTAGTGGTATATATAGCCCCGCTCCTGCGGCTCCCTTCAGATTTGAACCCCCAAAATAGTATGGGGTATATAAGGTTTGCATGCAGGGGAGGCCGGCGGGCGCATGTGAATCCATGAAAGATACCAATGCTGGAGAAATGGAATTACAGGTAAGAAACTTCTCCCTTCTCCAGCATTGGATCTTTCATGGATTCACATGCTTAGAATATATTGTATAGCAGTACTCCTAATCTGGAGGTGTGTAATGCAAACCAATATCATCATAGCCACATATGCATTTAGCAATGGAAAAAAACTTCCAGTCATGGTACATTAACAGTAAAAAACCAATTAAGATACATTGATAGAAGGATACACTCCTCTATGGGGCTTACCTTACTGAAACAGGTGTCGTAGGACTGCTCGTCTCATCTGCATGCCCTCTGCATGTTGCTGCTCGAGGCAATAATGCCGAGTGAATGTATGCGGAACCGACCAGGATGCCGCTTGACAGATATCCACCAGCGGGATTCCGGACCACAATGCCGCCGATGATGAGGTGGATTTCGTTGAATGGGCCTTTGGATGCTTTTCCAGAGGCTTCCCTGCTTTCGAGTGGCAAAAAGCAATCGTCGACGATACCCAGCTGGCAAGTCCTTGCTTTGAGATTGCTTTTCCCTTTGCCGAAGGGCCATAAGCCACAAATAGTTGTCTTGTACCTCTAAAATCTTGAGTACGATTGAGGTAAAACTTTAGAGCTCTTTTTACATCCAATGTATGGAGAGCTTTTTCCGCGAAATATGAGGGTGTTGTGAAGAATGTCGGCAGTACAATAGAAGAATGCTTGTGGAATATAGTTGGAACTTTTGGTATGAAATGAGGGTTGGTTGCCAAATTGTCTTCGAAAACCTCAAGTATGGAGGATCAATAACTAACGCCTGTAGTTCCGAAAGTCGTCTTGCTGAAGTAATAGCCACCAAAAAGGCTACTTTCCACAATAAGAATATTAAGTATGACGATGACATAGGTTTGAAAGATGCCTTCATTAGTCCTGCCAGTACCAGGTTGAGACTCCAGTTTGGAGGGAACTTTTTGGTTGGAGGAAAAGTTCGAAATAAGCCTTTTAGGAAATGTATAACTAGTCTTTCACTAAACAGTGGTGTTGAATGCCTTTTACGAGTGAATCTCGAAATGGCCGCCAGATAAACCTTTATCGATGAAAAAGATAAACCCCTTTCTGCTAAGTGCAGCAAGTATGGAAGAAGTTGCTCTGCCGCTATGTTCAGGGGTTCTAATTCTGGTTGATTCTTGCACCACATACAGAATCTCCTTCACTTACATGCATACGAAGTATTCGTGGACAGGCCCGTATTGCTTGTAAAATTCGACGACAATCCAATGAAATGCTCAGAGGCCCAAATTCGGAGAAGTCAGGAGCCAGGCTGTCAGGCTGAGGCTGTCCGGGTCGTGATGCCAAACTGCTCCCTTGTCCCGAGATAGAAGGTTCGGAATCTTCTGGAACCTCGCTGGTTGTGTTATCGACAGCTGGAGTAGGTCGGAGAACCACGACTGTCTCACCCAGTAAGGGGCCACTAGGATCGCACTGCAGAGTTTGTCGGATGAGTGGAAATGGAGGGAACGCATACAAACTTGCCCGTCCACGGGAAGCAGAATGCTTCCCCCAGTGAGTCGGGTTGTGGCCATCTGCTCGGGTACTGTCTGCACTTCTTGTTCTCTCTCGTCGCAAAGAGATCCAGGGAAAGATGGCCCCATTTTCTGAAGATATTCGCCAGTTGTTGGTCGTTCAACTCCCATCTCTCTGCTGAGAGAGTCCGCCTGTACATTTTTTACTCCTGGCAGGTGGTAAACCAATATACTTATCTTCTGTTCGAGAGCCCAATGCCATATTTTTTGAGCTTCGGTCGAGAGAGTTCTGGAACGACTACCTCCCTGCTTCATTAGGTAGAACATTGTCGTTGTATTGTCCGTCAATATTCTTACGACCGATCTCTTTATGGGTGGTAAAAATGATTTTAGGGCCCAACGTACCGCCCTCAATTCCAGTACGTTGATATGAAGGGTCGACTCTTCCGGGGACCACTGACCTTGCACTTGCAGGGACTCCAAATGGGCTCCCCATCCTGTCAGAGATGCATCCGTCACCACCATCATCTGAAACTCTGGTTCCTGCAGGGGCATCCCTCTCGTTAGATTGTCTAAGAGTTGCCACCACTGAAGCGCTTGTAGAAGCTTGTTGCTGATAGTCAATTTGTCTGACCATAATCCCCGACTTTGGGACCATCGATCTGCCAGAAATTCTTGTATTGGTCTCATGAAGAGACGACAGTTGTTTACTAATGGGATACACAACACCATGGCCCCTAGTAGTGACATGTATTTTCTTACCGACACTCTGGTGTTGGCTTTCCACTCCTTTGCCTTGTGCCCGAGTTTGTGAACTCTCTCCAAGGATGGTTTTGCCAGCCCTCACTGCTTCTGGAACTCCGCACCCAAAAACACCAATTCCTTGAGGGAGTTAAGAAGGACTTCTCGAAGTTGACTGCAAAGCCTAACCGCTGTAGAAGTTGCATGGTGGCTTTTAGACTCACTTGTGCTATTATCGGCGATGACCCCCTTACCAACCAATCGTCCAAATAAGGGTAAACATGATGACCTTTTCTTCGGAGCCAAGCTGCTACTTGAGCCAAGCACTTTGTGAACGTCCTGGGAGATGACTTTAGTCCGAATGGGAGTACTTTGAACTGATAATGGGTTCGTCCGACTACGAACCTCAGAAATCTTCTGTCGTTGACGCATTGGTATATGAAAATATGTGTCTTGCAGGTCTAACGACGCCAGAAAATCCTCCGGCTGTATAGATCGGATAACCTCCTGAAGCATAAGTATTTTGAACTTCAGACTTTTCAGTGTCTTGTTGAGATCTCGCAGATCTAGAATGGGTCGCCACTTGCCGTTGGGTTTTTTGACAACGAAGTAATGGGAGTAAACGCCCTGACCTCTCTCAGCCACCGGAACCAATTCTATAGCCCCTTTTTGCAGCATGAGCACCACTTATTGTTGTAATATTTGAAGATGGGGTTGCACCGAAAACAAAGGTGGAACGTGCGGTGGCACGTTTTTGAACTGCAAAGAGTGGCCTAGTTTCACTGTGTCTAACACCCAACGGTCCGATGTTATTTTCTCTCACTCGTCGACACGGCGAGACACTCTGCCTCCCAGGACGTCCTGAAGCTCGTCATTGTTGGGTCTTTGACTGCTTGTCTTTTGTGGACGATGAATAACCTCCTCTTCTTCTCGAAGCCTGATAGTCTCGGCCTCTTCGAGTCGCTTGGGCAGCTCGCCTATAACCTTGAGAGGAGTACGATGGCCTGCTGAAACCCCGGTCCCTGGATGACACAAATCGGGAATTTCCAGATGCTCCTCAGAAGGGGCGAAAAGATCGAAAAGTTCTGCCGCTCTGTAGGGCTCCAAGAGAGCGTGCTGTGTCCGAGTCTTCTTTCATGCCTTTTACGGCCTCGTCCACCTTCTCCCCAAACAATTGCTCCCCTTCACACGGCACATAGAGCACTTTGTACTGTACCTGTGGCCTAAAGTTTGTACACGTAAGCCAGGCTTGCCTTCTCAAAACCACTCCGTTGTTTATTTGTTTGAAACCTGATTCCGCCAGGTCTACGGCGATGTTAATTGAGTGGTTTGACGCCTCTTCCCCCCCTCACACACCAGCAACATAGCAGATTTTCTGTGCTCATCCGGTAGATGTTCCAGGATGGGGGCTAAACGATGCCACATCTCCCTGTCGTATCTCGCCATAATAGCCAGTGAGTTAGCTGCCTTTACCGTCGTCGCTCCTATCGACAAAACTTTATTGCCAAAGGCATCTTTACTCCTGGCCTCGTTGTCCGGGGGGGTTGTACATTTATGCCGTGACCTCGCCTTTCTTGCAGCAGCTGCCAATACTACCGATTCCAGGGAGGGCTGTGCAGACAAACCTTTTGGAGTAGACTCCGGAGCTTTAAACTTCTTTTCCAGCCTACTTTTAACCACAGGCTCCGAAAACGGATGGCGCATTGTTCGTGACCCTTCTTGCCAGACGTGGTCTAGAATAGGTACTGAGAATACAGACTTCTTCCTCTTCCCCATATGATCAAACAAGAAGCAGTCTTTCTTTTCCTCCTCCGGGGTCAAGCCAAACTCAATACATGCCTTGCTCATCATTGCGTGGAAGGAACCGATGTCACCCGGCGGTGATGGTTGCGCCAGACTTCTTGGAGCTTCCACCTCTGCCTCCGATTCCCATGTCGGATCTCTTCAAGGGGACGATGACATGTCCGAAAAAGACTCTCTATGTTCTGACTCAGAATCCGATAACTCTCCTTCCTCCGGGTGTGAGCGTAGACAATCGTCGCTAACAGGACGGGATGTTGGCACCCTGGTCGTTGACCGCGGGGCCAGACCTGGTTCGTCGTTGGCCGGCATAGTAGGCACCACTGCAGGTGTACCAATGTGAGGCAACTTCATGTCCAACCGGCTCAATAGAGTCTGTAATGTGGACAACACTTCCAAGGGCAACACCGCCTGGGGATTCATTAAAGACGATGTAACTGGGATACTTTACCCACTCGAGACCGTCAACAAATTGACTGCCTGTAGTTCCAGATCCTTTGGACCAACCAGCTGGTCACAGTCGTCTTCCACAGATGATATTGAGAAGGCCACTTCCTGTTGTAACAGGGTCTCTGGTAAGATCGGATCGTACACCTCCGGTTGCCAGCCCTCCGGAGGGTCCACCGTCGACGATGCCAACTTCTCAATCGTCGTCGTCTGAATCGACGAAGTGACTGTAGGAATAATCTGCACTGATGGTAATGAAGGCGTCGATGACCGAACTCCCATTAACGACAGCAGTGGTTGTGGCGCAGGCTCCTGAGGCGTTCCTGCCTTTTTTGAGCTTGATTTATGCTTCGACGAATCTCGACTCGAGGATGACCTGTGATGGTCTCCTTAGGAGGTTTTTAATAGATCTTTTCTGTCCTTTTTTGACGAGGAGGAAGAAGATGAAGCTTTTCCTTTTGATGACGATTCCCTCGTAGAATGTTTCTCAGAGGGACGCTTCTCCTTTGAACGTGGCTTCTTCGCTGGCGGCTCTGCAGATACAGAGCAGCGGGGTGCTACTGAAGATTTAGATCTCGAGGCCAAACTATGTGTAGAGTCCACCTCTGAGGAAGGGTACGCTCCCGCCCCATCATTCAGCCACATCACCAGACGTCTATTACGGTCTCTCAGGTCTTCTGTGAGAAGCCTTTACAAATCTCACAACTGTCCGCAGAATGATGAGGATGAAGACAATACAGGCAATCCATGTGCCCATCTCCTTCGTAAACCTTTTTCAGTCCGCATGTAGCACACAGACGGAACAACGCCTTCCCAGACATTGGGAAAGAAAACAAAATCAACCTTGTAAAATAGAAGATAACACGAGGTGATCCCACTACTTTGGAGATGGTTGAAATCTGAAGGGAGCTGTGGGGGCGGGGCTATTTATACCACTACGTCCTATTGGGGCAGGTGTAAGCGGGCCAAAATGGCGTAGATAGGACACAGAAGTGTTGACATTTTTTCCTATGGAAAACGTCTTTATAAATATACCGAGGGTTCCCAGCCTGACGACGGGGAATATTCTAAGCATGTGAATCCATGAAATATCCAATGCAGGAGAATACCAAAACCCTAGGAATCTACCTTGATTCCACACTTTCGCTCAACAGACAAACCAACGCTGTCATGTCAGCTTCTGCATACACCCGCAAATTGATTTCAGCCTGTCGGCCGTTCCCCTCCACTTCCAACAACACCATTGGTTATGTCCAAACTGGACTACTGTAATGCACTGTATCTAGGGACGAGCCAACGTAACCTAAACAAACTTCGGGTTACTCAAAATAACGCCAACAGGGGTGCCCTTAACTACCCTAGATCTTCACACATCTCGGACACTAGGCAAAGCCTTGATTGGCTTTCGTCACCCAAAGACTATCACTCAAAACGCTTGCTCTCACACATAAATGTTTAAACAATCAGGCCCCCACTTACTTGGTTAACCGCTTTGTTCACCACTCCTCGACACGCTCACACAGATCCGCCCAAACTTACAGTCTCATCGTACCCAGATAAAAACTTCGAAAAGCAGGCGGTGTGAGTTTCCCTGTCCCCGCTGCTAAATTATGGAACTCTCTGCCCATCCCCATCAGGAACGAATCATCTTTCCACCCTTTTAAGCATAAAGTCAAGACAGGGCTGGTGACCAAAGATTCCTAAGCCGGTAGACACTACATTAACACTTTGGCCCTCATTACGATACTGGCGCTAAACCATGGCGCTATTAGCACCATGGTTGTTGCCGGTATCGTAACGAGTCCGCCAATGTTCAATGGGGAATTACCACCCCATTCCAAGGTTGGCGGGGCGGTAATTCCCCATTGAACATTGGCCCTTCCCCATTCCCATTTTTGCCCCATAGGGCTCAATGGGACTGGGGAAGGCGCTAAGTACGGTACCGCAAATTGCGGTACCGTACTTAGCACCAAGGTCCCTTTGCGGGTCCCTACTTTAACGGCTGGTCTAGACCAGCCGTTCAGGTCGGGTCCCGCAAAGGGACCTCGTAGTAAGGCGCTAATGGGTTTACGGCACCAGGGTCGTAATGAGGCCCTATATGTACATTATTGATCTTTTTTGTTCCCCCGGTCTGTACTAATTTACTATGTGCTTGCCTCCCCTATGTACAGTCTTCTACATTTTTGAGTGCTGCTTTTTTTGATTGCATACCCTTTGCTCATGCTTCTTGTAAATATGTGTAATTGTACACTGCTCTAATTTGTACATTGTTGTCCATATGTAACTGTAACAAAAGATATGCACCCAGATGCCTCTGGGCCAGGCGCACTCTACAAATAAAACAAATACAAATCTAACACCCAGCCTAAAAACCTCATTCTGATTGTGTCTATTTCACCCAGTTTATTTTAAAACCGTTTTTGACATTTAAACCTGTAAAAAGCAGAAAATGCAACTTTGGCTGCATCGTCTCTTACTTTCAAGTTGATTTTTAAACTGTATGCCCTTTGTTGGTACCTTGCCTTGTAGTTGATAGTGTTCTTACAATGCTGATACTGTTAGAAAGCATATGTACCCCATTTATTTAACCTCACATATAAATTCATTATTTAGTAATTCCGAGTGTGATTTATGCAATTGCAAAGGTTTTCAAACCTTTGTGAGGGAATGTTGGATTTTAATTCCGTTTGCTGCCTCCTTGATGCTCCTTTCTATCCACTCAAAATTCGATTAATTGGGGTTTGAGGGAGCATTACAGGGGGAAATCCTAACCCGGGTGCCATCTACCTGAACAGTAATATTACTCCTATTCATCTGTGATATGTTCTAGTAGAAGGTCATCCAAGTGTTATCATCAGTTTACATTGTAATTATCACCCCATTGGTAAGTGCTGCCCAACATTAAAATCGTGTGATTTTCTTTGAATTTAAAATAAATATTGTATTCCCACCAACCGGCCTGGTTCATGGTCCATTGTGACCCTAGGTATTTCTAAAAGGGGGCGTGAGATGGGTTGGGTGCCAGCTCAATCTGAATTCTAGGAAATAAAGAAAAGCATCCTAATTGAGCGCCACATCCTAGGCTAAGGGCAAGGGCCCGGGTCTGTTGTGTGACGCCCGATTGGAATCCTTAACACATCCATCAATACGCAGACATTACTCAGCTGTACATGAGAGTAAATCTAAGAGTTTGTCACAGTATGAAACAGCAAAGAAGGGTTGATATTATGCTCAGGTTCCCTAGGAAGGCACCAGTCTTCTCAAACCTAGAGCTGTGCGCCACTCTGAATTTGCTTTTGCTGGCCTAAGGCAGACCTCCTGTGTAAGGTGTGAAGTTATCATTGATGTATTTTAGTCTGCTTTCAGCTGTTAAGTTCAGGGCAGAGAGTATGCTTGAAGAATAATGAAGTTCGAGGTGAGACTCATGTTATGCACCCACAATGATAATCAAAGCAAAATCACCCTCTGGCGTTTGCATTAGGAAGCAGCTCCGTCATCTATGCACCACAGAGCTGCATTGGAGGAAATGTAAGGACTTTAGGAGTGGCCAGTGCAATGCATCTTCAGTTGGTCCTGGAATAATCACCCATGAGAAAGAACCAATGCAAGCCAATTGCTGTTTTGCATAAAATCAAAGAGCATTTTGGGAACATAGGAATGAGCGCACACTTTTAAATAACAAATCCAGGACAGTGAATGAAGCCTGCAACCCTTCAGAGCACATAATGCACACTGGCCTTCCTTCTTATTTCATTTATAACACCCTAACAGTAGAATGAATGCAAATTATGAGTCTCATAGCTCATTTGGACACGATCAAACAGTGGGGGTCAGGTGCTGGCTGTACTGACACACGCACCCATTCATATATTTCTTTCACAGCATATTCACCAATCATATTGTACCCATCACAAGTCGCCCCTACACACTCTCGGAGGCAGGGTTGCGGAGGTTTGCCCCCTACACCCTGGCTCACAGGCAGCACTGGGAGAATGCTTCTCAGCTCCACCACACCCAATAGATGCCCCGGATATCTCTGACCTAGTTGAGTTCTGATCGCCAGCATGGGGCCTGATTCACAGAAGCATTTTATAATGGCGCAATCCCATTGGAAAACACTCTGTTAATCCGGCCCATAACCTTTCACATTCAAGCTACACTGTTCTATGAGCCCCCACACCCCCCACACCCCCATGGCTAGCCACCCCTATGTTCTTAACACATATCCTTGCCAATGCACAGAATTCAAAACTAAGGGCTCTGTCTAACCTGGTCTCTCAATGTTGATCTCTTCCATGCTGCAGTCCTACTTTAGCACAGGGATTCTCTGCAAACTCTGAACAGCCTCGAAAGAGCGGCGAGCAGGTTTCTCCAACCTGGCAATGTCCCTCAGCTTGGGAGATGCCTCCAGTGGGTTACAACAGGTGAAATGCTCACCCTTGGCCATTCCCACCACACTATTGCTTTTATTAGCATATAAATTAACATGTTGGATAAGTGTGACAGCTTCTACTCAGCACATCTGTCCAAACACCTACCCAGTGTTTGCTGTGCGCTCTCCCAGCCGACTGCGAACGAGAGCGTGGGTGGATGATCCCAGCAAGTGGTGCTTGGCACCGAGCTCCCTGGACTGCAAATAAGAGGAAGTGCCGCATTTGGGGACATATGCGGAAGGCAAGCCCCGGGGACACTCATGCGCGTGTTCTAAAGGGAAGTGTCCTATTTCGACGCCATCTTTGTCTGGCTCAGTCTTCCTCTCTTGCCTCCTGCTGGCACTGTGGCTGAAAAGCAGCCAGAGAGTGGGAGGCCACTATCAGTGCTGGGAAATACACATCGTGATTCCTCTCCCATTCCCCTTTAAATATTGCTCGGTGTATCAGAGGGTGACAATCCTAAATTACGCTCCCGCTCAACGGTTGGAATCAACACCAAAAGGGAGCTTTTGGCTCCAGGGAATTACTGAGCTTAAAGACGACATACGAGCCAACGTTAATGCCCCCTTCATGTACAAAACTACATTGTGTGGGCACTTCAAAGAACTGCCCTACCCCTCATTGAGATATTCTCTAGGCTTATTACTGGGGACTTTTTTATGTAAATCCATTCAAAACAAGCATTGGCAGTGCCAACAGTTTGGGCTTGTGTATAGGCATGGGCAAGGCACTTGCCGGGCACTGTTGTACCAGTATTAACTGGCCTTTAAAGGTAGCAGGTGCAGAATGGTCTAAGTGCCTGGGCATCGAATAGCAGTGCCTGGCAAATGCCTAATACACACAAGCCAAAACTGTTGCTGTTACCAATGCTTGTTTTTAACAGGACTTCACTGAGGCCACACATAGTACTTATAAATCAAGTGGCTGAAGACAGACCTGGCTAAGACATTTTTATTACAGCAGTAGTGCGTTTACAACTTCAGTTAAGTCATTAACTCACAGAAGACTGCTTTGAAAAAACATTGGCAAGCATTTTGAGTGTTAAGTTTGATGGGAAGGTTTGATTACAGCGAGCACAAATGTAGCCTCGTTTTCCCCCCTGCCTGGTTGAGCACAGTATTAAAAATACTGGGGCCCAGAACCGGATCACACTGACGCCAACCCACCATCCCAGACCAGCTTCTCTTGTAGGGCGCTGGGCAACCTGCAAATAAAATGATTGTTAATGCAGGAGATGGGCCACAATGCTGAGTTCCAGATCTTAAATGAGGCACAGTACACCGGACGGGGAGTTTTGATACCCTTGCAGGTTTTTATATAATATCTTTGTCATTTTAGCAAACAGTAATCACATCCACTTTCTTCATAGCCAAACCTGCTCCAATTCAAATCCTCTTTCATTGTTTGAAAAGGCATTTATCGGAGTAAGAGCTACTCGTTGCGCAAACCCATCACCAAATAAAGTTCAGGCAAGTTCCTATACCCACCACCTCCTGTGAGCATCATACATTCATCTCGAACCTCCCGCTACCATTACCCAGCTTGATTCTATCCAAAACCATTTAGCAGATGCAGTCTGCTCTAAACAGAAACCTCTCCCCTTTTTTGTCACCATAGTCAAATGGCATGGCCCCAAATCGTTAGTACCTTGCTTGTCCTTTGTCCTAGGTCAGTCTTGCTCTTGTCAGTGCTTTCATGTCTGCCCCGCTCTGCCGCGTGTGGCTGCCACAGGTATATTGGCTGTGGCTTTGGCAGCCCTGTTCCTTGGTAGCTTTGTGAGAGCCCCAGTGTCCACGTAGGCTGTTGAAGCCCCAATTTCCTCCGTGTTGGTGGTATTGTTTCCAGGGCTTTGACAGCCCTTCATGTTGCTAGTGATTCTAATGTCATTGGGGCTATGGCAGTCCCGAGTCCTTGCAAGGACTTTATGAGCCTATATTTCATTTTTCCTTCATGGTGGTGCACTATTGGATAACAGTCCTAGGGCTTTGAGAGTCCTCAGCTGCATATAGGGCTTTGGGACCCCCCTACTTTTGTCCACAGGCTCCACAAGCCCCTACATCCTCTGTGGCAGGGTGGAAAGCGAACTTCGTTGGGCTCTGCCCAGGTCCTGACCAACTGGGCGGGGCCTTCCCCGTCACTGACAGCCAGCACTAAGCTCTGGCCGCACCAGATGTGATGCAGCCGGGCATCACGGTAAGTTCTCCACTGCTCTCCCCGTCTGGCCCTAGGGAAAGCGGATTGAGTGCAGGCCCCCTGATGGTGCTGGCGTTCTCTCTCTCCTGCCGTTGTGGTCAATGTTTTCCTCCTCTTCACCACCCACCCCGCCTGGCCATGGGGTGGGCGGGTTTTCCCTGCATGGCATGATCTTCACCCAGGCTGCACCGCACGCACAGCCCATGGCTTTCTTTTCTTCTGCCGTGCCCGTGTTGACCACCAGGCAGGCCACTGCCTCCTACGTACATTCTCGTTCAGGGACCGCCCTACAAACACAGCCCCGGGCACGGGCATTACTCTTCACCCAGACTGCACCACACACTTGGCTGGGGTTTACTTCCACGCCGGGCAGCAGCCGACATCCACAGCCCAGCTCGACCCCTTCAGGAGGCCCCGGTGGGCCGCTCGAGACTGCGACCCCCCAAGGTAGCACAGCTCTTTCCTTTCTTTCTGTCTTTTGTCACTCTCCTTTAGTTTCTCTGACTTCCTCCTGGCTCTCCTTCTTTCAACTGTCACCTTCTAACGGTTCTCCCCTCATCAGGCAAGTCCAGTCCATGTCTCTGTCTGTTGGCTGGGGAGACCTGCCCATTGCCCCTCAGCCTCAAGGTCCCATGTGTCACCCATGGTGGGGAATGTGGTACAGTCAGGTAAGAATGTTAAGCACATACACATTTAATAAAAGCTTTTAAACTCCTTCTTGTGTCTTGTATTTCCTTATACATTTTTTCATATACTTTTCCATTATCTTTAAGGCCCCCATTTGGGCTGGGGGTTACACAAAGAGTTCCCATGAGGAGGTGTTTTGGGCGGGTAGGGGAAGGTACTTCAAGCTTTGTGTCCCTCCTCATACCCCATTCCTCCCAATCCGTACTCTAATGCAATAGCTTCCGCGTCACATAATTGCCCACACTAACAAATTCCTGAGCTACCACTGTAAGGCTAGCAGTCGCCTGGACATGTACCCTCAACACATGGATGTGGATGGGCAGCCGCTCCTTATTGGTTTAGCTGCAATAGGTAAGTGCTCTCTACATACACATATCAATACCAGAATTGTAATGACTTGAACTGAAACCAAGCGTTTTGAGTAAAGACAAGGAGAGTTGCTAACACTAGGGTTGGGCAATAAACATTTTTGTGAACGTATTTTAACGCACACCCCCTTTCCTTTTGTACCTGTTGATGTTACTACAACAGACAATTGACATGTATAAAACTACAGTTTGTCTCCTGAGGTTGTCATTTCAATATATCAATTTTATATAGCGTTTCATGTCAGATACCTCCCATGTGCAAGGTGGTACTAGCACCCGGCAAGAGAGATAGCCATGCGGCCGAGCCCGCCAATAACCCTACACGTTCAGAAGGAGTAGAAGGCATCTGCCCCATGTACCGTGCACTGCAGACAGTTCCCTCCTCGGCTGGCCTACAGACTGCCACCTATCACTGCTCCCAGCTCCCACTCGCCTACCGGCCTGCGGACTTACCTGTACCCACCTCCCTCCACCACTCTCCAGCTACACCAGCAGGCCTCCTTTGAATCTGCCACCTTGGACATTGAAAAGGGGCCCACTCCCTCATGCCCCTGTCGTGTTGCCACAGTAGCCCTCTTCTCTTGGTCCGGCCTTACCTTTAATGAATGGGTGCATGACCACACACACCCTTGCATCCATCAAAGTGAACCAGCTATATTTGTTGTCTAAAAGAAGTATTAGAAACCCTACACGATGCCAGGATGCCTATAGCATTAACGACCACGAGAAATACGGGTGCTCAGCGCCCTGTAAGGCCCTCAAGCTTCTGGTGAAGGTCTTTGCTTCGTTAAGGTCTATCACCTCAGCTAGTAGGCCATTACCAGCCAGGTAAGCTCTCCTCCAGCGACCATTGTCATATCATTGCCAAAAGTATTGGTACTCAACATATCGTCCGCAGAAGAGCTGAGCCAGCTCTGGCAAAATTCAAGCTTACGCCCTGCGCTGAATACAGTTGTCTGAGATGAGTGCTTCACTTGCTGAGCTGGCTTAGCGTCCATGAAGCATTGCTGATGGAGCTATAGCAATGGGATATCACACTGGCCCTATATACCAGATAATCATGTCAGGTATTGTTTGTGAGTAGTGTTTATACTGTATCAAGGCTTTTCATACATTCCTAATTTGATAGTTGGATAATTTTATCCCCAAAATGAAAGGTATTCTTGATTTTTGGATTCCTGATCATAATGTGTTGGCTGGATCATGTTAAATAGTTTTATAGCAATAACAAAGCTTAAGGTGATTACTTGGGGGTTCAGAAGGAAGATGGCTCCTGTGATCATTTCCTTTCTGTTGGGAACACCCTCCCACCACACTTGCACATTCCCGAATGATGAATTTAGACAGCGAGTAGCCTTTCCCGCATCAGGTCCAATGCTGATCAGATATACCTTACATGAATTTAGAAATGTCCACCGCGGTCCATACACCACGATGGAGAAGCGATAAGCATAAAGCACATCGCAGAGAGGCTGTCGCACAGTGTGTCACGCTTCTCTATGTGGGTAGGACATTGTGGCAAGGAAGAAGTCAGATCAGGTAGGTCAGGTAAGCGGGTTTGGGGGTGCAAAGGGTGGGTGTGGGGAATCCCCCCATAGATGGTAAAAGGAGAGGAGATGGGGAAGCGTGACCTTGCTGGGGAGGCGTAGAGCGGGCGGCCCATGCAACATTGAGCTTATGTGTGTATATGGGCTGGGCCACCCCTCAGGCACTATTCTCTGCTTTGCGGTTCCCCATTCACCACAGTGCGCACCGCAATCATCCCTGCGTGGCCTGCATAGTTACACATTTCCCACAGCGGCCCTATGCCCTGAAGTGCTGCCATAATCACTGCACATAGGTCCCACGCCATTCTGCTTTTCTGGCAGTGCCCTGTGCCCCAGGGGGCACAGTGCTCGCTTCCACCATCCCTGCATGTCTGTTATCTTCATGGTGGCCCCAGGCCCTGGGGGCTGCCCCACTCACCACCATACCCCCAGCGGCATGTAAGACCTCTTAAGGCAGCGTCCAGTTGCCATAGGGATGATACCTTCACTGCCATGCTCCGACGCATCTCGTTCTGGGCAGGGCCTGTACCCTGCTTCCTCCACAACTGTGTGTCACAAGGGGGTGGGCCCACTGCAGGTTCTCCGCTGCTCCAGAGACAGAGGCACCAGACCTATTCACCCAGGCTGCCTTGTTCTAAACATCCCAGGCCTCGTGTTCACCATCCTGTCCGCCGGATACTGGGTGGGGTGGACTTGGAAACACACTCCCTCATATTCCTGGGCCGCTTAAGGCTTACTGTGACCCAGAGAAAGCTGTACTTCAGGGCCTGTATTTATTACACAATAAATACAATACTTCCACACCCTGTGTCTGTGTCATTTATTCATTTCCCTCAGGGAACAAGCCATGTAGCCCTCACTAGCCAGGCTTTAACTGGGCCAGGGGCTGCACACAGACACTTCAGGACAGTCCCCAAGTTCACAGACTCTGTATGTTTATGGAGAGAGTGATTGTACGTGACCTCTCAAGTAAGCCTGGTCATCAAAGGAGGCTTCTTTCGATCACATTATCCCTGTGGAACCTCATACATTGACTCCAACCTTCGTCCTCTTCATGCTGCCCATCCTGGGCGCCACCTGGACGGGCACCGGAGGTTGCTAGGCACCTTTTTGGCTTCTATGCTGTTGGTTGTGTAATACTGACGGCATGGATAAAGATGCGATTGTGATAGTCCTATGTCTATGGTGTGCAAGCATTTTGGATACGTCTAACTCTAAATGACATAGTAAATGTGCATGATAATAAGACATCTAAACAAATAAACATATCGACCGTAATTTGAAAGTATGGAACCCTAGTCTGTACCCCTTCCTGCTGCACCTTCACTGGCACCCCATAATTCCATAATAACCCCTTGATCGGGTTCGAGCTCCTGCCCAGAGCACTAAGATGTGGGTTCATTTACCTGTGAAACAAAGTGGGGCCGTAAAGACGCACCAAACACTGGGCTCCATCCGTATCCGCCTGCCAATCAATTCTGTTGCCATGGATTGATCGGGGAAATCACTGTGCCTGCGCTTTCACTGCCAACTCTGGAAACAACCCCGTCTCAAAGTGAAGTCAATTCGTATGTTCTCGCTCAGCAAAGGCCGAATCACCACCCTTGTCAGGTGTGACATGCGTGTCCCGCGAGGCATGCAGCTTCCTCTCTGTCTGACTCAGCCCAGAGGGCACTATACCCAGACAGAATATACAGCTAGAGCGATGTTGCTTTCATATTTACATGGTTGGTTTCCGGTTATTTTGTTTGTTTCATCTTTTTTCTGTGTCGGAAATAACCTTTGTTATTTGCTGTTCAAATGACATTTGTAATGATTATTTTATATGTTTAGGAACACTTTGTTAGTAGGGATATTTTGACTTGTAGGTATCGTTTGGATTGTTAGTTCAGTATTTTAAGAACGTTGTAAGATAATTTGCATGCATAAAGCCCACCTGGCCTATCCTATCGCGTAGAGACTTTTCGGGTCAACATGCTGATCCAGTGTGGCAAGTACTGCGAATGGTCTATAATTGCGTACTTAAAAAGGGCCATTGCTCAGCATTTAAAGGATTCCTTCTCTGGCGTGGACAGGAGTAGAGTTACTCTTATTAGAAGTAATCACTGCTTTTACTCTTACGTTTTTCCAGGTGGTGATTGGGTATGCATCTCAACACACAGACAAGTTAGCAATTATGATACCAAGCCAGTGTGTCCTC
The DNA here is from genome assembly GCF_040938575.1 of Ambystoma mexicanum. NCBI lineage: Eukaryota > Metazoa > Chordata > Amphibia > Caudata > Ambystomatidae > Ambystoma > Ambystoma mexicanum. The sequence continues at coordinate 1,485,823,738 of NC_090929.1, forward strand.
AAACCGGACTCCAGTCGCACACAACTGCTCCCAACATCAGAAGGACAAAACTATCATTAAAGAAAGTTTCATGTCGCATTAGACCTTACATTTATTCTCTTGTCCATTTTCCACCTAATAAATAAATCACTCTATTTCACTCCATTGGATTGAATTGGATTGGATTGGATTGGATTGTTCGATATATTGTGAAGTCGAGATGTAGGCTAATGACTCAACAAGCTATGGGTTCCCTGATGGACTCTCCTAGATAGCAAATTCTTCAAGAAGAGTTCACAGAGGAACTTAACACCTGAGCCATACAATTACATCACGCTTATTTGCAAATATCTAACCAATCCCATGAAATGAAAAAAAGAATGGTTTATTGGATGGCACACTTATTTGTAATAGATCACTCACTGGTAAGATTGGTCTCCCCTTCAGACTTAAAGCTCATCTAGTAAGCTTACAGGGAAGCGATCATGGCAGCATTACCTAACACTACACTAACCCTGGACTACGACGTGAATAGCTTTGAGGGAATCAAACCTTACCTAGACGATATAAGGTCTCTGGGTATGTGCACCCTTTATGTACAATAATCTTCAAGTGTCGCTGTTTATGTGTCAAGATTCAGAAATTGATCGCTCACTTTCCATTCTTGTGCAATCAACATCAAATTCTCAGAGGTAGTATTTTTAGACCTTCCCTGCCCCACTCGAAGCTAGAATAATCTGCTCACAAGAGGCTCTTGTTTGAGCCGAGCCACTACAGGTATCTGTGTAAAACATGGAGGGCGTACAGGTTTCTACTGACGATCAGTGGTCACGACCCAGGCCATGATATCAGGCAGGTCTGCAAGCAATCTGAAAAAGTTTGAGTTCTGCTTTCTGTATATTGTTTTTCTTTATCTTATTCAGGCAATTGTTTTTGTAAGTGTATAAAATCATGTGTTTTCTGTAAGAATGATTTAATGGAACAGTATGGATATAGGCTTTGTGCTTTTTGTTTCAACAACATTTGTAAAGACTGTTAGTCAAACAAAGATTTATTCAATTCTTGCTCTTGACCTTGCAACCTTCTAGCTCTCGACTATGCTCCCTCCTTGGTCTTGACCATGCGCCCTCCTTGGTCTTGACCATGCGCCCTCCTTGGTCTTCACCATGCGCCCTCCTTGGTCTTGACCATGCTCCCTTCTCAGTCTTGACCATGCCCCCTTCTCAGTCTTGACCTCGCTCCCTTCTCCCTCTTGACCTCGCTCCCTTCTACCTCTTGACGTTGCTCCCTTCTACCTCTTGACGTTGCTCCCTTCTTGCTCTTGACCTCACTCCCTTCGCTCCCTTGACCTCGCTCCCCTTCTTGTTCTTGACCTTGCTCCCTTCTCAGTCTTCACCTGACTCCCTTCTCCCTCTTGACCTTGATCCCTTCTCACTCTTGAACTTTCTCCCTTCTCCCTCTTGACCTCGCTCCCTTGTCGGTCTTGACCATGCTCCCTTCTCCCTCTTGACCATGCTCCCTTCTCCCTCTTGACCTCGCTCCCTTCTCCCTCTTGACCTCGCTCCCTTCTCCCTCTTGACCTCGCTCCCTTCTCCCGCTTGACCTCGCTCCCTTCTCCCTCTTGACCTCGCTCCCTTCTTCCTCTTGACCTCGCTCCCTTCTCCCTCTTGACCTTGCTCTCTTCTTCCTCGCGACCTTGCTCCCTTCTCGCTCTTCACCTCGCTCCCTTGTCGCTCTTTACCTTGCTCACTCCGAGTTTGGATGCACATCAGACTATTCCATCATTGGGGGTCATTACAAGGTAGGAGGTAGCCTTGGCGCTATTAGTGGCATGGCTACTCCCTTACCGTGTTCCTCGAATTAGGAACTACCTGGCCATTCTGACCTTGGAGGGCCCGGTAATTCCTCATTCGAGGAACCATTCCCCATTCCTATTCGAGCCCCCATAGGGCTCAATGGGAATGGGGAGGGTGCTAACAACGGGCCTGTTAAAAACGGGCCCGTTGTTAGCACCCTGGTCTGCTCACGGGACCCGATAAGGGCGCCTGGTAAAACCAGGCACCCTTAGAGGGTTCCAGCGAGCAGACTCGTATTGAGGCGGTAAGGGTTTGACGTCTCCGGCACCATTACCGGCGCCGATAACCCCTTACCGCCTCACTCAGAATGACCCCCATAGCCTTTACTCTTCTCTGTCACAATCGACCTGTCTCTTGCACCTCAGGCTAGAGCTAGTCATCTGGAGGGACTAGGCTAGGTGGCAGCGACTCACGGTGCTCCTTACTGCCTCGTTTTTGCTAGTCTAGCAAGGGTTAACTCTCACCACTGGGTTAGTGTTAGACATTGGTTAAGTTGTTCCTTTGCTTTTTGACAGATTCACAAAAAATAGGACAGGTGTTCTCAAAGTGCATGTTGCTCTGGTACACAAGTTGACCCTGCCGTCCCCTCCCGATAGGCAGGCACTTCCTGAAGTGGTAATAGACGCGCAGTAGAAATGTACCACTGGTGGCATTTCTTCCAGAAAGAGATGCATAATGTGTTCCTGAGCACTCATTTACGTGCCACGCATAATCCTCTACTATGTGTAGCTGAAGGAATAAGCAGATGTGCAAAGTATGTGTGTACTGATTCCCACTGTCCTTACAGAATCTAGTGGTGTACCACCATATACTTAATACCTATTTGTGAAAAGTGGCTTCTATCCCATCCAAATTGTCTCCAGGCACGGCTATATCAAGAGGATATTATGATAGAATATTATTATGTCGCAATGACTAGATCAAAACATGGGATTGTAATTGTTTATTTATAGAGCTCGTATATTCAGGTGGGGTGCTTCAAAGGATTCAAGGCGGGAGGGGAACAAGGGAATACAGTAATCATTCTTAGGCATTGAAGATTCTGAAGAAACCCAAACAGAAAAAAACTGGCATACTAGGCCTGAGGCATTTCTCCACGTGCCAGTGCATGAAGTGTTACAGTTGAGGAGTGGGAGGGGGGACAAGACAGACGAACATTAATAGTCCTAGTACGTTTAAGTCGTGCGTACGGACGGAGGTGCAAACGCATCCAGTCCGCCAAGGCCCTGGGTTGAGTGCAGAGAGGGTGCCTATACGGGAAATGGGCGCAGAGGGGTACAGGAGATGGCGGTGCCCATGAATCTTCACACAGCCTGAATGTGCCATCGCACTTACTAGATGGTGACGACACCGGCAGCAGCTCACGCTATTGGGGCTGAATCTGACAGGAGGGGTTCCATGGGAAAAGCGCAGAGCGATTCATTTGCAAAGATTCCCCTGGGCCGGGCGTCCAGTGGAAATTGGTCCTGGAGAGGGCCAAATAAGGAGGCGAAACGAGTGCTAAGAAACAGGACGTTCAGCTATTAAAGTGATCAGTTCAGGCCCCGGCTCGCACGCTACAGCAGGAAGGGCCTCGGGGAGAGGGGAGGGGAGGGCCAGGGTGCACCAGGGACGTCGCTTTTCAGGGAAGTTGACATGAACCAATGCTGCATATTTCTAGAAAAATGCCTGCGAGACTCTCTTCTGTGAATATTCTGCCAAGTTGACGCAGAACTTGACCCCACCTCCCAGTAAGAGCAGCGGAGGGGGATTTCGGGGTAAACGAGTGTGCACTGACTGATCGCCATCCTTATTTTTGGAAATCAACTTTTTTTATTGCTTGAATAGTTTTCATAGCTTTTGGAAAAAAATCCGTTTTTTTGCGAAATTCATACTTAAATAAACACAATGTGATGTGTTCAAGAGGGGGAGATTCTGAAGAGAAACAGGGAAGGGTGCAGCCCCTGGCCCCTGGCCTCCCTGAGACAGCCCAGCCGGAAACGTGGAAGGATGCAGCCCCTGGCCTCCCTGAGACAGCCCAGCCGGAAACGGGGAAGGATGCAGCCCCTGGCCTCCCTGAGACAGCCCAGCCGGAAACGGGGAAGGAAGCAGCCCCTGGCCTCCCTGAGACCGCCCAGCCGGAAACGGGGAAGGATGCAGCCCCTGGCCTCCCTGAGACAGCCCAGCCGGAAACAGGGAAGGATGCGCCCCTGGCCTCCCTGAGACAGCCCAGCCGGAAACAGGGAAGGAAGCAGCCCCTGGCCTCCCTGAGACAGCCCAGCCGGAAACAGGGAAGGATGCAGCCCCTGGCCTCCCAGAGACAGCCCAGCCGGAAACAGGGAAGGATGCAGCCCCTGGCCTCCCAGAGACAGCCCAGCCGGAAACGGGGAAGGATGCAGCCCCTGGCCTCCCTGAGACAGCCCAGAAGGAAACGGGGAAGGATGCAGCCCCTGGCCTCCCTGAGACAGCCCAGCAGGAAACGGGGAAGGATGCAGCCCCTGGCCTCCCTGAGACAGCCCAGCCAGAAACGGGGAAGGATGCAGCTCCTGGCCTCCCTGAGACAGCCCAGCCAGAAACGGGGAAGGATGCAGCCCCTGGCCTCCCTGAGACAGCCCAGCCAGAAACGGGGAAGGATGCAGCTCCTGGTCTCCCTGAGACAGCCCAGACAGAAACAGGGAAGGATGCAGCTCCTGGCCTCCCTGAGACAGCCCAGACAGACACAGGGAAGAATGCAGCTCCTGGCCTCCCCGAGACAGCCGAGCCAGAATCAGGCGAGGATGCAGCTCCTGGCCTCCCTGAGACAGCACAGACAGGAACAGGAAAGGATGCAGCCCCTGGCCTCCCTGAGACAGCCCAGCCAGAAACAGGGAAGGATGCAGCTCCTGGCCTCCCTGAGACAGCCCAGCCGGAAACAGGGAAGGATGCAGCCCCTGGCCTCCATGAGACAGCACAGCCAGAGACAGGGAAGGATGCAGCTCCTGGCCTCCATGAGACAGCCCAGCCAGAAACAGGGAAGGATGCAACTCCAGGCCTCCCTGAGACAGCCCAGACAGAAACAGGGAAGATTGCAGCTCCTGCCCTCCCTGAGGCAGCCCAGCCAAAAACAGGGAAGGGTGCAGCTCCTGCCCTCCCTGAGACAGCACAGCCGGAAACAGGGAAGGATGCAGCCCCTGGCCTCCACGAGACAGCACAGCCAGAGACAGGGAAGGATGCAGCTCCTGCCCTCCCTGAGACAGCCCAGCCAGAGACAGGGAAGGGTGCAGCTCCTGCCCTCCCTGAGGCAGCCCAGCCAAAAACAGGGAAGGGTGCAGCTCCTGCCCTCCCTGAGACAGCACAGCCGGAAACAGGGAAGGATGCAGCCCCTGGCCTCCACGAGACAGGACAGCCAGAGACAGGGAAGGATGCAGCTCCTGCCCTCCCTGAGACAGCCCAGCCAAAAACAGGGAAGGGTGCAGCTCCTGCCCTCCCTGAGACAGCACAGCCAGAGACAGGGAAGGATGCAGCTACTGGCCTCCCTGAGACAGCCCAGCCAGAACCAGGGAAGATTGCAGCTCCTGCCCTCCCTGAGGCAGCACAGCCAGAGACAGGGAAGGATGCAGCTCCTGGCCTCCCTGAGACAGCCCAGCCAGAAACAGGGAAGGATGCAGCTCCTGGCCTCCCTGAGACAGCCCAGCCAGAAACAGGGAAGGATGCAGCTCCTGGCCTCCCTGAGACAGCCCAGCCAAAAACAGGGAAGGATGCAGCTCCTGGCCTCCCTGAGACAGCCCAGCCAGAAACAGGGAAGGATGCAGCTCCTGGCCTCCCTGAGACAGCCCAGCCAAAAACAGGGAAGGATGCAGCTCCTGGCCTCCCTGAGACAGCCCAGCCAGAGACAGGGAAGGATGCAGCTACTGGCCTCCCCGAGACAGCCCAGAAAGCCCCTCTACTTGTTAGTAGGCCTTATCATATTTACTTTGCTTTAATGTGGGGTGGCATAGCACATGGGCACTGCCACCCTGCTACGCGATCATGTGCAATAACGTTATTAGAAATATAAAACCAAACATCATAACTTTCACAAATGCAATGAAAACTTTCAAGCTAATCTTTCATGGTGCTTGAGGCCACAGAAATAGGTAAAGTCAAAGCCATGGGGCCCAGGAGCTGGGTAGGTTCTTTCATTGTCGAAAATCTTCGGTCCTGTCATACTCAATGAACTAGACCCAGGGTCTGCAACTTTTCTCTCTCCAGATGTTTCTTACTACAACTCCCATGAACCCCACCCATTGGCTGTGCTGGCTAGGGCTGATGTGAATTGTAGTCCAAAACACCAGGAGAGCCAAAGGTTGCACACCCCTGAACTAGACGACTGGATCAGTGAGAATCTGATCATGATTCCAGGCTAAGGAAGCTTTAGGCCTGGATTGTCTACGATGGACCAAAAACTCAGCCTGGCACAGCTGGCCATAAGTACTTGTTTGCAGAGAAAATGCCATTGCATGTTGCTTTCTTGGACTTTTCTTTGGTCTTTGACTTGGTGGTGAGGGAGATGCTATGAGTCAAACTAGCAAACAGGAGTATCGCCAGGAGTCTGTTCGACAGCAGTATGACCTTCCGGGCTAAGACTACCATTCAGCTCCATTTTGGCTGCAGCAGGAAATTGACTGGAAAGATGACCACATCAATAGGAGTCAAACAGGGCTGCCAATTAGCCCTGGCCCCCTTCTGTCTGTACATCAATGACATGCCAAACAAAGTCCTAGCCCTAGTGCAAGAAACGCCATGGATTCCAGGCAAGCCAGTGCCGATGCTTCTATACAGAGATGATTCAGTGCTTTTGGCCTGTCCCCTGACAGCACCTAAAGCACAGCTCGACACTGCGACAGGTGCAAACTAAATTATCTGTTACTAAATGAGGCCATTTCGCAAATAATGTTCTTGCACAGGAGTTCCAGCAGGGAGGCTAAATGGCAATTCAAAATGGAAGGAGAACTTCTCGATCAGAGGCACTTTTTCGCCTACTAGGTTGTTACTTCATCTGCTAATTTTACATGAAAACCCCACATTTCTCTGGCAGTTCAAAAAGGCGAGCGTAGTAGTTAGGGCTCTTAGACTTTGTTAGGAAACACAATAGCATGATGGGTCCAGAAGCAAATGGCTCCCGCCACAAGCCTGTATCCTTTTCAAATCCTGTTCCATCGTCTATAAGGCTGTCACCCTGAAGTCCCCAAACGACCTCACTGAGAACCTCAGCCTTTCTGCAGGACTACGACCCACCAGAAGTAAGGGCATGAACTCTGTCGGTGTAGGAAGGAAAGAACCAGAAGGCAGGCCTTCTCTGTCTACGCCCCAACATTCTGAGAGCTCTTCCCGGTCAACATCAGACTCAACCCGTTGCTTATACAGTTCAGGAGGACCTCCCTTTCAAGAAATGACTCCATTCTAGCACCTAGGTCCACACACCCTCCCCTCCCCACCCTCCCAGAGACTGGGTGATCTGCTCCACACTGTTTCCTCGCCTGGTTGCTTGTTGATCCACTGCTGCCAAATTGCCTGCCATCCCCGTCCCCTGCTGTTTGCTCCCCGCTCCTTTGTCTCGCACTGAGAAACTGGTCTCTGGTATTAAACGCGTTATAAAAGATCAATTATAATTAATTATAATTTCTTCCTCTGCTTCCCTCGCCGGGTTCCATCGCCTTTAATTGCACAGCACTCCATTGCTTCGCGAAGCTACGCCCGCACTCAATAAATATCCTAATGATAATATTAATACTGATGAAGCAGTATTCCATGCAAAATATGCTAGCTTGGTATCCTATGGAGCTGAGCAGATGATTGGGAAATTAAATTAAAGCATTTCTCAGACTTTTTAAAGCTATAAAAAAGCAGGTTTTGAAGGTCTAAAACTAAACTTAAAGGGTTTGTCCAAAATGTTGGATCGAATGAAAATGCTGGAGAAACAGAGCTCTGTTAAGGCAACTAAAAGCAAAACAATATGAGCGAAACAGGCAGCAGTTTGAAGAGCAGCTGGCAAATCTAGCACTTACAGGTTATGATATAATATGGCATTTATTACGCGCCTATACACACGTGTTTCAGAGCGCGAGGTTGGGAATATGTCTATTCGACGGGATCTGGCAAAGACACAAGAGTGACGGTTCTTTGCTGCAGCAAGAGCAGGTGCACTACTACCCAGCAGCAATACAAAAAGATGGAATATTATGAACAATGCAGTTGGTAAAATCTGGCAAGAAGACCGAGAAACTCTGAAGCAAACGTATTCATCCCTCCCTACTGTGAAGAAAAGCTCATTCAGGCAATCATACAGTGGCTATGACTTTTCTCTTGGGGCACCTCAAGCCGAGGATTACCAAGATGGCTGCCGCCCCCTTCCCAGCTGGGAACATTCTCAGCTATATAATTTCAAGCTATGCTCGTCAGTTGTTTTTCCCCCTTTTCTTTTTCTATTTGTTGATATTAATGTTAATGGTATTTTTACCGTGCACCGTCACCACTGCTGTGGTCCCCAGGTGCTCTGGCGGATCTGAAAAGAAGAGTGAAGAGGTGGGGAATTGGGGGGGGGGTTTAGTAGAGTGTAGTGGGAATAGGAAAGTGAGAGTTGTGTTGTCCTGTTGGCTGCTTCAGTTCGGTTTACTCCGTTCGCTGAGTTTAAGTGTGGTTTTTGGTTCGGTGCAAAATTCCCATGTGCTGTTGTGCCGGGCTTTGTGTTGTTAGTCTGTTGCAATGTGGTGAAGTGCATGCGGATTGCTGTGCAGAGAGCTGGTAGTGTGAGTTTCTGTATGGTGAGTATGCGGAGAGTTGAGGGCATAAGGTACGGTTAATTTTTAATTTTATTTTAAATATTAATAATAGTTTGTCGATTTCTTACCACTTTGTCTTTGCATTTCTGTGCCCAACCTCTATGGTTATCCTGTGTGTTTGTATGGTCCAAAGAAACATTGAAACACTCAGGCTGTACACAGGCGATTTATTGTAACTCAGGTTGCAATAAAAATACTGCCAGGCAAACAAAGGAAACAGACTACATCTTCTTTGCATTTCAGCTGTTTAATAGAACTACGCACAAAAGGTGTATTTTGGTTTTCTGTCATGATTTTTTTATTCTATATCTTTTAATTTCGTTTTAGATTGTATCATAATATGTTCTGTTACGAAAAACTCATGGGCCTGAAAGAGTGTACAAATAAATCGCACCACATCTTTAATTGTCGTTCTAATGATGGTGTGGTTCACTGTGGTCCGGAAGACAAGTTGGGTGTGTTTTGTGTCCCCCCTACTATCAAGCTGGTACTGCCTGGACATTATCTTTTTTTTTTTTAACATGTGTAATAATAAATGAAAATGTTTAAAATAGTGTTCCAGTGAGTGTCTTTACAATTGTGCTACAACTACACTACGATTTCACGGCAAACCCTGGCTGTGTAAATAATTCCCAGGTATATTTCTTGTAAGCAAATGTATCTTCTATGAAAATCCCCAAAACCTGGGGTGTGGGTTACCCTTAAGGGCGGGAGTGGGACTCCAGTAGTAGCCAGTTTGAAGGTCTGCTTGAAGAGAGGAATATTTCCTGAATGATTGCCTATGCAAATAGCACCCAGCTGCCGGTTAATGGAGTCCTCCTTTTAATTTACTCAGCCTGATCCTACCATCACTTAAACAATAGTCAGATGATGCGACAGGATGCCTGACTCAAACATGGCGCCCGCAGGTCCTCTGCCCCTTTCGTGTCACCTCTCCACACACGGAGGAAAGGGCCTGAAAGATTTTTCCACCGTTGGTTACCACCCTAGTAAGAGAGGGGGTAGACAGGAACGGAGAGACTAATAGCCTGGCTAACAGGATTTTTCTTGTTGAGAATATCTTCAATGAGTAATTCCGGCGGGATGCCGGCAAACTCCACTTACCATCTCTGCAAGCCGATATCCCAGTATTACTGGGTTATTACGGGTTGTAGAGAGTCGAAAAGTTCCCATTCCCATAGGACTCCATGGGATGGGATTTACTGAATCACTAGCACCGGCATTACTGGTGCTGGTGATTCAGGCTTTTATCTGCCGGTGGGGGTCCGCTCTACCGGCAGGTCAGGGTTGCTAGGAGATCCGTGGCCTTCGCAGGCAGACTTGTGCTTTGCCAGTCTGGAAAAAATGCTGGTGCCGGAATTACCGGCATTGTTTCTGAACCAGCAAAGTTGTAACGAGGCCCATTGAATTCCAGCCCCTATTGTGACAAGTTAATGACAATTCTTCTACAGAAGATGGACCTGGCTTTGTCATCTGTCCTTCGTGGAAATCACTTTCACAATCAAAATTAATATTAACACCCTGGGCAGGTGCGGATGCCAACTGAGTTGCTCAGATCCTTCCCTGAAATGACCAATCCGAGCCCTGGTCTGATCAAGCTGAGCACTGCTCGCACCTCCATCAATTCTTCTTTGGCTCTCCTGGTGCCCTCCCGCACTTCCCCTCTTCCCATCCCAACTCCCTCTTGTCTTTCCAAGCCATGGCCCCCTCACTAACCTGGGTGAGGACACCTTTCCTCCTCTTCCCAGAAGGGACACTGCTCCTTGCCATGTCTGCATTTTATTTACACAAAATAATTGCTCTTGGCAATCCTATTCACAATTCCTGGGTGCTAACAGCAATAATATTTGGTTCAAAGGGTTGTACCAGGTAATGGCCTGGGGAACCTCGTTTAAAGTTCTCACTGCACACAGGCCTGTTAATACAGTCCTCAGTCCGTTACCACCCAATACATTCCTTGTAACCAGGTTTTACCCCTTAAGTAGTTTCACCAATCTCCTAAAGCAGACACTGACAACAATAGGACTTCCTGGACACTAATGAGTGAAGGATGTAGTGTAGAACAGCCGAGTAGCCTATATAAGCGGATAGAAATATTAATGAAATTAGAAAAAACAATTTGGACTAGAGTTTCTCCCCGGGAAGTACATTAAAAAAAGCTGTCCATCAAAGGGCATTATTTGCCTATTTATAATTGATCAAACAGCGATGAATAGGGGATGCAAGGCCGGGGATATGTTGAAACTACCCTGAAAGATGTGGACCACAGTCCTGCTCCCCTGCAGAGCCGATACTGGATGTCAGTTCCTGAGATCCAAATGACAGACACTAAGGAGAACAAGCAGCCATTTTAGGATCGGCAACAAGATAGACCAGACAGCATGGTGCCAATAGCATGTTTAAGCTTTATAGAGCTAGCCCGAGGACCGTACAGGGCGTTATGGGCCCTGAAGGCCGAGTTACACATTGGAGCGCAGAGCGGGAGTTTAACAAGCTTTATGGGTGGAAGGGGTTAAAAAAAAATCAATGAGCTTGGAGTGGTTGCTGGGAACTGGCTACTCCCTAGCAACCACATGCAGTGTGGTGAGGAGGAGGGAGGGGTAGCTGGGCCAAGGTAAGTGAGTGGAAAGAGTGGAAAAGCCAGGCCACTCTGCCAGGCATTGCCCGGCAGAAGATTCACAAAGGAGGTGAGGTGGACGCTCCACCCCCCACTTTTAACCAAGGCGGAGACCAGGGATTCACTTTACCCAGGCATCTTTCAGGTGCGGCCTGGGTGAGAGGCAGGGGTCTCAACATGGAGCTCTCTGATGAGAGAGAGCGCCGCCTGAGAGCTGTGCCCTGGACTAGAGCATTGAAGGTCTGGCAGCATACCTTAAACTGAATTTCAAGGTACAAAGGAAGCTGGTCAAGATGTAATCACTAGGAGGGACTTGATCACATTCACGGGAACTCTTCACCAACCGAGCAGCAGCGTCCAAGACAAAAGTCTCCACCCTCCTTCATTTTCCCATTCACCCAGCTACTGTCCACGACCCATCTACCCTATTGTAGTCCTCTGAAGGCACGCCCTACTCCAGCCCCTGCTCCTTCCATCTGAACCTTCTGGTCTGTGACCGATCGCCTCCACCTCCTCCCACTCCCCTTTCCTCCCAGCACTCTCCATCACTCCTTCTCCTCCTCTCCCTCTCTATCTCTCTTTTTCACACCTTACTGCAGCATACCTCCTCCCCCTCCAGTCTCTTACCTACAACATTCTCTCCCTCTCCCTGTCATGCGCATTCCCAAATCTCTCCCTTCCCATCCACCTTACTCCTCACCCCCCCTGTTCCTCTCTGTTGCCCCCTTCCTCTTCTCCTCACCCTTCCAATAATTCTCATGCCCATTGCCTTTCTCAATCCCCTTCCCTGTACACCCCCTTCCTTCTCTCCCCTTCCTCATCATCCTAACCTCATCTACCCCCCAAATCCAACCCTCTGGCCCAATAAATATTGCTCTTTGGAATGTCAGATCCCTCTGCATTAAGACTGCAGCTGTCCTAGACATGTTCCTCTGTCTCAACCTTCATTTCCTCTGTCTAACTGAAACATGGATCCCTCCTCACAATTCTACTGTCCCTGCCATTCTCACCACGCCTTCCTCCTCCTTTTCTCATGTTTCTCGTTCCTCTGGTCGTGGCGGAGGCATTGGTCTCCTCTTCCATCCTAAATACCTTTCATCTACCTCTTCTTTGTCCCTTCCTACTTTCTCTTCTTTCGAATACTTATATAAATCCTTTACTTTCCCTCACCCTATTTCCTTCCTTATGATCTATAGACCTCCTGGCCCCCTATCCTCCTTTTACGATGACCTTGACCATCTCCTTTCTCTTATCTCCCACTCCCCCTCCCCGATCATTCTACTTGGCGACTTCAACCTTCACCTTCCCACCCCTCCTCAACCCTCACCTCTTCTCTCCATTCTCGACTCCTACCTTCTCTCTCCTCTCCCCTCTTCTCCTACTCACTTCTCTGGTTCCACTCTTGACCTCATCTTTAATTCAACCTACTCCTCCTCCCCGTTTCCTTTTTACCAAATTATCTATCTGACCATACTCTGCTTTCCTTCTCCCTTACTCTCTGTCTCCCTCCTACCACTCCCTCTCCCCCCTCCAAATCTTTCACTCGACGTGACCTCTGTAACTTTAGCCCTTCTCTCTTCCTTGGTACCTGCTCCTCTTCTCTTCCACCTCTCACTGATTTCTCCTCTCTCCTGGCTGATCTTGCCCTTTCCTCTCTATCCTCCTCTCTCTCTACCAGTCTCGATCAACTTTATCCCCTCTCGTCTTTCCGTCCTACCCATAGACATTCCCAACCCTGGTTCTCCCATCACCTCCTGTCCATGCGTCGTCTTCTCTGCCACCTTGAGCATTGTTGGCTCAAATCCCCCACTCCTTCTAACCAAACCTCCTACTTTCCTTACCACTCTCTTTATGAATCCTGCCTCAACTCCGCTAAGTGCTCCTACTTCTCTAATCTCCTTCACTACCAAGCCTCTCAACTTTGTATCTTTCAAACCCTCTCTCGTCTCCTCTCCCCCCCACTCCCGACCTCTTACTAAACATCTCCTCTCTCACCTTCTGACTTTGCTGACTTCTTCTCCGCCAAAATCCTTTCTCGTCACCAAAAAATCAGTTCTCCTTCTTCCCCTTCTTCCACCTCCCTTTGATCTGCAGGTCTGAATTCTCCCCAATCACTCCCTCCAGTGTCTCTCTCCTCCTAACCAAATCCCAACCTACTGCCGCCCCTTCGGATGCCATCCCAATCCTTCTTATTCCTAAAATGTACCCCCCTCTCATTTCCTACCTAACCTCCTTCTTCAATACTTGTTTCTCCTCTGCAACCTTCCCTTCTGCTTTCAAGCACACCACTAGTATCCCTATCCTGAAGAAGCCTTCTGCCAATCCCCTTCTTGCTTCCAACTTTCATCCAATCTCACTTCTACCTTTTCTCTCTCTAAAATTCTTGAATGATTAGTCTACTCTCAGCTCTCGACCTTTGTCACTAATCTCTCTCGCCTTCCCCCCTCTCAATCTGGTTTCTGCCCTAAACACTCCTCTGAGACCCCTCTCACTTATGTTTTCAACTCCCTCCTTACCGCTCGCTACGCTAAGCAATCCTCAATTCTCATCCTCCTTGACCTCTCAGCTGCCTTTGATACCGTCGACCACCCCTTGCTTCTCAATACTCTTTCTTCCTTTTGTTTCAAAGGTTCTGTCCTCAACTGGCTTTCCTCTTACCTTTCCCATCGCTCTTTTGCTGTTTCTTGTAGTGGTCGAACCTCCCCTACTTGTAGTGGTCGAATCTCCCCTACTCGTCCTCTGGACTACGGCGTTCCCCATGGCTCTGTCCTCGGGCCCTTCCTATTCTCTCTATACACTTCACTCCTTGCCCTATCATCGCTTCCTTTGGGATTTCTCATCATTTCTATGCTGATGACACCCAGTTGTTGTTCTCCTTTTCTTCCTTCTCCCCTGACTTACATCTAAATCCCTCCGCCCGTCTTCCTGTCATTAAAAGCTTGATGTCATCTCACTATCTCTCTCTCAATATTGACAAGACTGAAGTCTTATTCTTTCCTTCTAACACACTTCGTCCTCTCTCTCCCCCGCCTTTTATTAATTTCCCCCCTTCTAATCTTCCCATCTCCACCCATGCTTTTAATCTAGGCATTCACTTTGACTCTTCCCTCTCCTTTAGCCATCATATCTCCCTTACCTCTCGCGCAGATGTCTTCAATATCTGTAAAGTCGGCTCTTCTCTCACCTTCCATGCCACCAAACTTTTAATCTCCTCCCTCATCTTTTCTCGCATTTTCAATTCTTCACTCTTCTTCAGTTTCCCCGCTTCCCATCATGCCCCCATCAAATCCCTGTACCACTCTGCCATCCGCACCCTCTGCCTTCTCTCTCCTCATGACTCCATCACCAACTCACTCTCTTACCTAGGCTGGCTTCCCTTCCACTCTCAACTTAAAGGCATGGTCTAGTAAAAATGTTTATTGTCCCTACGGGTCGGCAATGTTTTTTTAAGCCTAAGTGGCTCGATTTTAGAAAACTTTCCTATGGACCTTACCCGAGTTTTCATCCATTAAACGCACGCGAAAACAGGCACCAGGGAGCCACCATTTTGTGATAATCCTATCACTTGCCGCATCGCCCTGGCTGACCTGCTTCTGCGGCACTAAATCAATTCCCCCGCCCCTGAGCCTGTCATCAGCAGACTCGTACCGCCTATTTCCCAACGCCAAAGCACGTCGTGTGTCAACATTCGCTGCGCTTCAGCTAATGACGTGTCGCCATGGAAATGGCAGGACGCCTCTTTCCTCAATAAGTATAAACAGACCGTTTCTCAACACACAGCAGCAGATTTTCGATTCCATTCCTCTCTCTGTGTTACTTAGAGTATTTTGTGACTCGTTTCTGTGCTCTGGTCAGCTACCTTTGCCGCTTGTAGCCCGTGTGAACACCTGTACCATCTCGGTAAATTATTTTACTTTGTTTACCACACAATGGCTACAATAATGCCCTACATGTACGAGCCCGAGTATACAGAGGAGGAACTACTGGAAAGGGAAGCACGTGAAAACGATGGGGATTCGGACGGCAGTTGGCAGGACAAATCAACAGATGAAGAGCCTGGGCCTAGTCGCATGGACGGCGTCTCCACCTGGTGCACATGCAATCGGTGCGAGCTAATGCCAACCGAGGAGGAGAACTGCTGCTGCCGAGAAAACTCGGGATGCCTGGCCTACATTTCAGAAGGCGAGCTACGACCGCAATGCATCACTGAGCTGCTAGACTTCAGGGCAGCCTGCCTCACACGGGCCGTGTTGAGAATAATGATGGTGCTTATGCACGAACTTCGCGCAACTGTTCGTCCTCGTAATCCGAGTAACGAGTAAGTATACTCTGCTTGTCATGCCACTCCTATTTCATGGTCTTCTACTATATCCAAAATTATATATTCATATCATAGTAACGCATGAAAGTCGTTCAATAGTGTGCATTGTCTAGATAGCATTTGTCCGTGCAGAATGCCATTAGTTACAAGAATTGTCATTGACAACAAACGTTTATTAAACTTATCTTGGTCATTTAAAAACAGTTTGTTTCATTCCTTTTCACAGGTGGTACAGGCTGGTGGCCTATCGTTCCTTTACATGGTGGCTCCACGGGAGGCTTGGACACCGCGTTCGAAGAGTGATACCCGCCTGTGCCGTTCGTGCCATAAGAGAAACGTTCCCGAGTGACAGCGGTCAGTACAAGGGATTTTCTCTCGCTGTGTTGCAACCTGACCTGTATAATCTTTAAAGTCTTGTATTTTTGTGTCATGAGAATAAGATACAAAATAAAACACCACATATATTTTAACAACGGTTGTTTCGATTTTTTTAATGAATCATGTGTGTCTCCATTCAAGGATGGATGTCAGACATCTGTGCTACGAATGGGTGAAGGTCTGGTCGCTGTGAAGCAAGGTGGTCACTATCTATCTAAGATAACATAACATATTCTCGATAATGCATGCACTAAATAACACTTGTTCAAAGTCTTTCAGTAGGTTATGTCTCTATAAAAGTCACACATATATCTATACTAACAATTACCATTGGATTATACAGGCCTAAGGGTCTTGACCACTATAATACACCGGTTGAAGTGTGGGTCTGTGTTCACAAGAATCTCTGGTATGTGGCATTTGTTATTGATAAGCAACGATATACTATCAAAGGCGGTTCGCACCCGGGGATGAGCGCTGGCATGGGGGGCTGTCACGGGCGCCAACGTCCAAGGTGCCAAACAGCATGTACACTTCAAAAGGTATCCCACGCCAAGGGATCATTGCTCACATGGCCTCCTCAGACCCCTTGTCTCCAGCCAGGCCTCCCCTTGAAGCAGGCCGCCCCCCTGCAATCCACATAAGTGTGTCTCCATTCAGCAGTCTTCCTGTGCCTTATCTGCACGCCCCAGGCCCATCCATCCCACCCCCTCTATCAAAGGCGGTTTGCGCCAGTGGATGCGCGCTGTCAGGGGCGCGAAAGGCCAAGGTGCCAAACTACATGTACACTTCAAAAGGTATCCCACGCCAAGGGGCCATCGGTCACATGTCCTCCTCAGACCCCGTGTCTCCAGCCAGGCCTCCCCTTGAAGCAGGCCGCCCCCCCTAATACCACGACATACATACGTCATTCATTCACAAACACACCCCTGTTTCTAATACTTTATAAACCACTTGATATGTCTCATGAGAACATCTTTGTGCTTTGCAAGTCAACTCCTGAACGTGCTACCTGGCAACCACTTAGATCTACGCTAATCTGCTCGTCGTCGTGCTATCCGTGAACTTCTGTGACCGCTTAGAGCAAACCCATCAGTGTGCTACCTGTGGCCACCGACCTATTCTCCTGCAACATACTGCTCTGCTTGCTGAATCCAACTGTTTATTGGTCAAGGTAAGGCCATATATCCTAGTCATATTTCGCAGATTTTTAAATTTCTATCTATCTGTGAGTAGAGTACACAATAGTGCTAGGTTCATTGGTCTCATTGCTATTGACTTGAGTTTCCATTGCTATGCTATCAATAGATCTATTTATTTTCATCTGTGTCTATTGTCATCGAATTGCACGCTTCGGGGGTCCAGTCTATAATGTAAGCATGTTTCCTTCTCGTGCAATACAGAACATCCAAGGGATGAGTCACATGTTCAGTTTTTAGTCACATCATTTATACATTTATGCAACTTATGCAAATACTAAGCCGCACATAATGAACTGGTATAGTTCCTGCGACCAAAACAAACCTTGCATTGATCATTGTATGATTCATTTACTTTTGTAGCAAATCTTTATTCTTGAAGATTGTATAATAATGTCGATATTTACTTTTCAGATTTATCAACAATGCCTGCCTGTTCGATTAGCGGTTGCCCTTCGAAGACCCATGCGAAATTGAAGGCACTACAATGCATGTATTCCCGAAAACTGTTGATCGAATAAGAGAATGGGTCAGACATTGCGGATATCCACTGGATGAGCTGGAAAGTAGAGTCCAACAAGTCTTACAGGGCAAGAGGGGTGATCGATACCGCATCTGCAGCCGGCACTTTTCCTTGGACATGTACACAACATCTTGGGTAACAAAGAAGAATAAACGGCGAACGACACGGAAATTGCTCGAAAACGCTATTCCCACTCTATTCGTGCACATTCCGCCACTGGTGAGTCAAGTGTCCGGATTTAGCTTTAGGCCTTGCGGTAGTGTGTAGGTAGCCGAATGGATTAATTGATATTGTAGGTGTTCTATCCCTTGTAATAATTTCGATATTGATATGAGTGTATAGTTTTTTGAATAATGACATTTATCAATATATTCTTTTTCGATTTCATAACCCACAAACGCAATGTATATATATGGGAACAGGGAATTGTGCTGTATTGAGCATTTTTCAAGTATTCTGTCGCCTTACATGGCTATTTTTAATATTGGCATTTCATTATCAATCATTAATTTACCTTTACAACTTCTTGACTATCTCTTGAATCTGAAGCAAGAACATTCTACATCCTTGACGTGGTCGCAGTTACCAACCACTTCTAGCACGTATCAGGTGATCTTACTTGGCTATTCCGCTACAGACTTGTTTTATGCATGTCAAGTAATAGTTTTATTCTATCATGTAATTATTTTACCAAATGTTTGGTTAGTGCTTTCCAATTGATATACACCTTAGTTATCGTCCACTGGTGTTTGTTTTCAGTTATAATTAGTGTTATCCATACTAATGCAAGTACTGTCTTTCAGGGAGATGCTGCAGCGTCCGCCACATCTACAACATTTCTAGATGTTCTTGACCAGCAGGAGGTATGGATACTGACAGCTCCATCGAGCGTCATCATCAGAGCTGGAATTCTTGTCGTTTGATTGTTCTAGACAATGCATCATTTGTGGTTATCTCTTTATATGTACCTGTGCCGTCGACCCCAAGTGTGTGTTATGTTTCCAATATTGAAAACCATACTAATGCAAGTACTGTGTTTCAGGGAGATGCGGATGCCTCCTCTCCAATACAACCATTCATGGCAGTCCATGCAGAGCCAGAGGTATGGATACTGACTGCTCCATCGAAATAGATCATCACTGGTCGAATACTTGTCGTTTGACTGTTGCACACAATGTTTAAATCGTGTTTGGCTATTGAGATGTACCTGTGTGTTCGTCCTCACGTGTGTTTTATGCTAAAAATATTTTGATACATAGTAATGAAAGTACTATGTTTCAGGGAGACGATGGAGCCTCATTCCGTCCTGTCTATGCGGATACAGAAAAAATATAGTCGTTGCAGTGCAAGAGGAAGGGAGGATATGCGGAAACAAATCGGAGCTACAGCGTGCAGATGTTGAAGGTCGAGTCAAAAAAGTTGCAAAGAAAAAAACCCAAAAAAAGGTTAGTTACAAACAGTTCATAACTTTAAAAAAATGTTTGTGCTGGGGACTATTTTATGTTTTTTTCCAGTCAATTGGACTACACTTTATCTTGTGTTTAAACTGAACATCCCTTTTCCAATCTCACCTCCAGTTACCCGTGGGTGTCAGAACTATACATACACAGACAGTGAAGCGAATGAGAGATGTTGCTTGCCAGACCATATACACTATGGAGGAACTATTAATTGAGGAGAGGCGTGTTCAGGCTCGAGATGCTCATGTCCAATGGCCAGAACATGAATCAACTGTGTTTGGAGAATACAGCAAAGTTGCATTGGACCATTGCTACAGTGCGACCGCACCACCACAAGAAGATGTTATTGAATGTATTGAAGATAGCTCTGAAGTAGTTGCAGATCAATTCACACAATCTACACTCGCCAAAAGTTTGCCACCCAAAAACCTGTCGACATTGTTGTGTTCTCCCATCAATGTTGAAGTAATAGATGTCGAAATGACAGAGAATTAACCAGCCGCAGCATCCATAGACGCATCAGAACTTGATATCAGCGATATTACTTTCCAATGTGTTGAAATCTCCGCAACGTCACAGGCCGAAACAAAGTTGACGCAGGATGACAGTCTAATGAAAGAGAGCAAATACATTGTATTCGACAGCTGTTTGATGGAAATTATAAGTATGCTTAAATGTGTGCATTCCTTTAGAGGGAAAGTATGTGGGAAGCCATTGATTAATGTGACTCGTCAAATAAAAGGCAGTAACGTCAAAATAAATGCCGCCTGTAGATTAAATCAATGGTTCTCATGGTCTGCACAAACGATGCTGGGGAAAATGCCAGCAGGCAATCTACTGTGTGCAGCTGCATCACTTTTTAGTGGCTCCAGTTTTAGAAAGTTAGAGGCTTTCTTTCAGTTTGTGGGACTCCATTTCATTTCTAAATCGCTGTACTACATATACCAACGTGATTATCTGTTTCCGGCCATTAGTGATGCTTGGAAAATTGAACAATTGTCTCTAGTAAGTACATTCGAAGGGAAACGTTTCAGGCTAGCCGGCGATGGACAGTGCGACAGCCCTGGATTTTCTGCCAAGTACTGCACCTACCACTTTCAGGACATGGATAGTAAGAAAATTGTGAGTTCGGTGGTCGTGCAGGTAACACAATGTACATCCTCAGTGGCCATGGAGAAACTAGGATTTATATAATCAGTGGAATATCTACAATCAAGGGGAATGCACAACGACCCCATAGCCATGGACAGACACGTTTCAATTGCCAAGACAATGAGAGAGCAGTTCCCACATATTAATCATCAATTTGACGTATGGCATCTTGCTAAATCAATCAGTAAGAAAATCTCGGCTGCAGGAAAAAAAAAAGGTTTTGAAAGTATTTTGCAGTGGTCCCATTCTATCACCAACCATCTTTGGTGGAGCTCAAAAACTTGTGAAGGGTCAGTGGAAATACTACTTGAAAAATGGTGGTCACTGATGCACCACTGTACCAACGTTCACCGCTGGACAGAAAATCAACATTTCCACCAATGTGAACATGGCCCTTTGTCCCCAGAGGAGGCACGGAAGAAGAAGTGGTTGATTCCATCTTCACCGACACACAAAGCCATTGAGAAGATTGTTTTCGACAAAACTCTATCAAGAGATTTGAGAGGACTGACAGAATTATGTCACACAGGAGATTTGGAGGTGTTCCACAATATGTGCCTAAAGTACAGGCCAAAGCGCTTGCATTTTAGCTTTCGGGGCATGAAACATCGCACTCTACTAGCAGTCTTGGCCCATAACAGCAATGTCGGACGTGAACAATCTAGGAATAGGGGTAAAGTAAGGATCCCTCGCTACACTTAGGTGTTTTCAAAACGAAGTAAGCAATGGGTGATCAAACCAGTCTATGATGAAATGCAGTTCGACTTTGTGAAAGGCCTTATTGTTGCTGTGTTAGAGAAGCACAGATATGGAATTTTGGACGTTTCTAGAGCAGTGATCCATTGCCACCGAACATTGCAACTGTGCCATGCCCACCCGAAGCACAGCTGGTTGTGAAGTACAAATCCCGGTTTAAATAATTGCAATACGATTGTCTTTTTGTAAATAAATGTTATTGTACAGTGTACCTGCAACCCTAACCCCTACCTTCACCATCATGGGTGGCGAACAAGCTGGGTGTCATCTTTGAATTCTCTCTATTCACCTCATATATATGTATGTATATATTTTTCTCATGTCTCATCTCATGTAAATGTAAATGCTGCGCACTGTTGACGGAGGGGAGGCTTGTGTATTGCAAATAATAAAACAAACAATAAATCTCACTTTTAACTCAACTCCTGTGGTACTTTATACTTTCCCTGACCTTCTGCCAAAAATTAAATGTCTCCAAAGCTCGCAGACAACGGGGACAAAATTGGGGGCCTTAGAGCGCGCCAAGCGGGCCGTGGCATTTGGGAGAGAAGCCAGTTCGCATTTGCACATTGAGGCGCACTACATAGAGGGATTCTAAACTTCAAGTTCTCACAGATGCCTTTACTACGTGATGTTGCAAATAAAGAATGCGAAGGACAGCGGCTTTGATTTTCAGCTCGCGCCCAGAAGAGGCCCTCAAGTCGCACTGGAAGTATAAGGGTCTATTGTTTTTTGACCTTGAGACAGGGACCATGCCGAAAGAACTACATTTGAAGGGGGTGCGCAATAACGTAAGAGACGATAATGCAGAAAATTCAGAAACTAGACCGAGTTTCATTTTAGTTCAGTATACGAAAAATCGTTGTCAAGAGCACGGTCCATTTTACAGACTGCATTACGAAGAGACACAATGGAAATTTCAAATATAATGTGAGTAAATCTTTAGACGCTTTTATACCGGAATGAAGATTTAATGAATGGATGCATGAATAAATGAATGAATGAAGAGCTAGGAAAAGCAAGGAAAACGTGTTCGTAGTGGGCACATGGGCATGCAGGTCCACTGGTCTCACCGATCTCGGTCCTTGGCCCAGCCACTTTTCCCTGCACTGCCTACCTGCACTACGGGACTGTCTCTGTATCCTTCAGCCCCTTCTCCCAGCATTTAACTTGCACTTGCCACCAGCTGGCCCTATTATTTATCTTGTATTCGACTAACCATGTACAGCACTTTTACCCCCCTGCCCCATGCGCGATCAGAAAGACACCTGGCCTAGTAGGATCGTTGTCTGTCTGCCCTTGTTCCCCACCTGCCTCGTCGCGCCTTGAAACACTTGTGTATAGGCGCGTTACAAATGCCATATCATATATCATATCATTACACACGCATGTAGACTAACTGTCGTTTATCATTGTGTGTTGGCCTCGATTTATTTCGTTACTTTTCGCATTGATTTTAGAGCCGAACATACTCCATTGAACTATCCTTGCAAGCAAATAGTTTCTGATCGGCTGTAATAAATAAAATGAGTAATATTAATGAAGATCGGCTGGCGAGACTAAGTATAATTTTTTTCATAACAGGTATTTGCTCCCCTTCTGCTACTATCATCGGTTTGAGACACCGGCAGACGGTTTCTTCGTGAGACACCTGCAGCTTCGTGTGAACAACTGGAGCACACTGACAATTTTATGGGACGATCGCCAAGGGCCCACATGCCCTTACGCTGTACTAGTGGCTAGAAGCAACATATCAACCTTTATGATGGACTAGTGCCTAGTTGATGGAACAGCCTTGCGGTTCACCGTGCTTCCAAAGTGCTTCTTTTAACGAAAAGCAACACCCTGTGTACCATTGCGGATACAGATAAAAGAAAATAAATGGCTTTTGGAGTTCATATGGCAATTGCTGAATATTCTCTAAACATTTAATGTCAAATAAATGTACTTTACCAAATGTACCGTGTTGCTGTTTGATTTTAAAGTACAGTTTCATATTCCGAATTGTGGCGCGCTGTGTTGTGAGATGGTCTGTGTTGGTTTCCGGGTTCTGTGTGAAGTCGCGTAGAAGACAACTGGGCTTGTTTGCCTACGCAGCACAGTAACGTCACGGAGAGAGGCGGGGAATATGAATGTTTTGATAATGTCAGGCTCAGGGGCGGGGGAATTGATTTAGTGCCGCAAAAGCAGGTCAGCCAGGGCGATGCGGCAAGTGATAGGATTATCACAAAATGGCAGCTCCCTGGTGCCTGTTTTCGCGTGCGTTTAATGGACGAAAACTCGGGTAAGGTCCATAGGAAAGTTTTCTAAAATCGAGCCACTTAGGCTTAAAAAAACATGGCCGACCTGTAGGGACAATACATTTTTTTACTAGACCATGCCTTTAAATTTCACTTTCTATGCCTTGTCTTTAAGTCTCTTCATGACCTTGCCCCCCCTTATCTTTCCTCTCATTCTATACCCCTTCTCGCTCTCTTCGTTCTGCTGACCTCTTCTTACTTTCTGTTCCCCCTCCCCCATGTGCCTCTTCTCGCTTCTGCTCCTTTCAACTTCTTGCCCCCCTACACTGGAACTTCCTACCTCTTTCTATCCACTCCATCCCCACCTACTCCTCCTTCCGTGCCTCCTTGAAATCACTCCTTTGTCATTCCCCACCCTGACACCTTTTTCCCTTTCAGCTTTCTCTCTCTCCCCCTAGTATCCCCTCATAGTTCTTCCTACCTTCCCCATTCTCTTCTAAGTCCCTCTCTGCTCCTACTGACTCACTTTACTAATTACTCTCTCTCCCTCCCTCTTCCTTTCCTTCCCCTCTTCCTCCTCTCTTCTTCATCCTCATATGCAAATTGTTCTACTTCCTGTTTACGGGTTTGATTCATACATATTGTTGTTTCCTTCTACTGTTTCATGTTGGATGTATTCTTGTTGTTTAACTGTAAAGCATTTTGGATTAAAACGCTATATAAATAAAATACAAATATAAATAAAAGTCACGGCATTTCCACTATCTACTCTGGTCATGCCTAATGCGTGTACCACCGACAGAGTCAGAGGAGGGGAGTTAGACTTTTATATGTTTCAGCATGGATAACAAAAGAAGCTTTGCCAGCATCATTCTAGCAACATTGAGAAGGACATTGAGGAATGTGTCCAAAGAAAACCCCAAGGACCAAGCAAATTAAACAAGTGCAAGTGTCATATCCATAGAGGAAAACAACAGCAACCAAGAGAAGGAGAAGATCAACCGTCTGGAATGGCTGCTACGAGGAATGGGAGCAGACATCCAGACCTCTTTGGCACCCAGGCACTCCCTCATGAAGGAATATCTGCCAAAGAGTGCACGTGTCATCTGTGAACTGGAGAAGGGCAATGCCCGAGCCCTCCACAAAGCAGCCTAATGTAGAGATTAAATGACGTGTAAAACAATAGAATGTCGAACCCTGAGGGTTAAGCTAAATCTGGTCTTGCACATCACAGGGAACATGTTATTGACGCCTGGAGTCACTTGCACCCTCGAGCGGGCTTTCTCATCTACCAGATGTTATGTGAGGAGAGGCATTGCTAGGGAAGCCTGAGGGGGCTATAGCCCTGGGTCTTTTGGTTGTAGCCCCAGATGGAAGCTCAGCGGTTACAACCAAAAAGGCTAGCTAGCCCCCAGTCCCAACAGTCCCAAAATTAGCGTAGCCCCTGATCTTTTCCAGATCGAGCAACACCCATGTCAGAGGGGGAGATCAGACACTGCATGGGGACTATGGAAGCAATATGCTACATCAACGCCCTTCTGTAACCAGATCAGAACCCCTATGCGGTGCTGCCCCGTCCTGCAGACTCTAAGCCTTTAAGGGCAAGCATGCATCGTCTATCCAGCTCATGACAATCTTGGGAAGGAAGCCTCTAGAGCTCTAGGCAAAGGGCATTTCCTGGAAGGCAGTGATGACATCTGTAGGACATGTGGAGCAACAGGCAACCTCCTCTCGGTCACGAGTCCTCTCACATGTCACTAAAAGCACACACGTGGAATATATGTGGACGTTTTAACACATGTGATGCAGCTTTGGAAATGTAAGCATATTTGCCTCCTTGCAGTTACTCCAGAAAGCGTTTGCACCAGCAGTCGGCCCGTGCAACTGGGGCTTGCCCTACTCTGTCTCAATCAGATGCCAATTGTGTGCTGGGTCAATATCTCCCCAAGGTGCAGCCGAGCTTTCCACCCTGCAGAAATCAGGAAGAGCCACAACCAAGAATCCCTCCTCTGGGTGACAAAGAATCACAATGACTCATGGCAGAGGCAATAGACGGGTAGGGTCAAGTGCTCTGCACAGCAAGCTGTCACACAGCAATGGCCTGCCAATCAGAGGATATGACAGTGGTCTAAGTGTTCCCTCTAGCTCAATTCAGATGCTGTACATGGCAGTCCTTTATACATGTGCATTGCTTTGCACCATGCACATTTAGCCGTTCAGATAGCACAGTGAGCTAAGTGCTCGCCCCTGATATCTGTGTGCAGCATGCCGTGGCAGGTTCGAATTCCGGCAGAATCAACTCGGCCTTTCATCGATAAATTGAGTGCCACTCTGTGGGATGATAACGTCTTCTGTTATTTCAGTGCTCTGAAACCTCTGGGTGTTTAGCTCTATATAAGAAATACATTACTATGCTGCCCGCAGTCAATCTTAAATACATAATTTAAACAGATTGGCCGGTACAGACTTCCTTTGACAATGCTAATTTATCTACGATATTTATAAAACATTTAGAACAAACAAATCACTTCTGATTCGTGTCTGCCATAATTAGTAGGGGTTGGAGGAGACAGGATGCAACGTTCTGTGTTACTCAGAAAGGTTTGGTATGTGGTGCGTTAAAAGGGCAGACCTAGAAAGAAAATGTAGCATGCTGTGGTGAAATAGGGACGAAGGATGGTGGCGTGGAGCAGAAGTTGTTGTGTAGAACACATTGTGAAGCCTTGCTGGATCAGGAAGAGCAGAAAGTTCACCAGTGCGTCGCCGGGAGGCGCTACACGCAGCATTGCCACATGCCAATGGTACACAGAATTGCAATGACACACGCATCGTTCCGCAGCACACACATTTCATGGCTAATCTTATCATTAAGTCTTAGCTCGGGGCTCACTTATAAAAACAACCAGAACTGGAAATTGCCATGGGAATGCCAGTGTTGTTTCTGCGCAGCACAGGGCACAGCTGTCTGCGCCGCTTCAGTGTAATACATATTTAATGGGTATCATTAGTAAAGCTGTTTTTCGCGCCGGGCTACGTGGCAGCCGCATGTTGACGCTTCGCAACTCATATGTGGGAATAGAGGCAGGCAAGGTGCAACCATTTTGCAGACCTGTTATTAATAATAGTAACAGTACTGTAGGAAAATTACAGAGGGGGTGCCAACCTTTCCATCTCTAGAACAGACACAATGGAAGAGAGAGAGAGAGAGAGAGAGAGAGAGAGAGAGAGAGAGAGAGAGAGAGAGAGAGAGAGAGAGAGAGAGAGAGAGAGAGATCCAAAATCTGTAGCCCAACAACTTATCCTGTGCACGCACCCATTGAGACTGTGCAATAATTAGACAATAAGCCCCAAGACTGCGGGCCATAACCAAAGATCCCGGGGATATTAGCTTAAGCGGTAATGGCAAACAGTCTCTGGGCCTATTGTCATTAGTACTAGTACCCCAGGACGTTAGAAGGGGGTAGTAATGGTGGTTTTTTTTTTTTTTTTCCAGCTGCGAGAAGCGTTGCGTTTCGCAGCCGGGAAATAAAAGTTTTAAAAATGGATGCCGCAGACAGAACAACATAGTCCGTTTTCTCTTTCTGCGGAGGCCATAGTAAACAAAGGAAATGGTCGCAATGGAAGGGGAGAAGGGATTATGCGTGGCCGGAAAAAAAAAACAAGCGGCGTGAGGGTCATGCAAAAGTGTGAAAGGGTTTACCGTCAGGTAAGGCTCGCAATGAAAACCTGTGCCGGGTACTTATTTGCTAGATCTGTGAAGCATCAGAAGAAAACAAGCCTCACATCCATAAGCACTGTCAAAATGACTATATATTGCTTGCGGTTTACAGACATTTTACTGGGAGGAAGAGTGTTGTGTCAAATGAGAAGAGATCCCAATTTGCATTACTTGCTCCGAAGGTTTTCATGACACATTTCAAATATACAATTCTCTGGTTATTCTTCCCAAAATGCTCTTTGTTTTTATGCAAATCGCCAAGACTCAGACCCTCCTGCAGATACCCCCAGATGCACTTGATTCGGGTCTTTGAATAGATTGGTGCTGCTCCAGCTCAGCCCCAACCACATCACTCTGACGACCCCCTCTTCCTCCCTGCACAAAGGGGTGCGCGGTCCCCAGAGTAAAGCTTGTCCATTTCCAGCACAGACTGCAAACCTTGCATTCCAGTGGAATACACTAAAAGGGTTCGATAATATGGATACAGTTTGAGAAACAGGCTATTTTTGTTTAAGGCTGCACTTGAAAGGTCGCGGAGAGAGAGAGAGAATGCAGAGATGCAGAGTGTTATAGGCATGGGGTACAGGCCAGGCAGGGAAAGGAAGAACCACTCCTGATGAATTTGCTGTGAAATACACAGCTGTGCTGAAGTTGAAAATAGTAGAAAATGGTGCTGTGTGTTACGTGGTAAGCGAACAATGTTCTTGACTGGTCGTGGTGTAGATAAACGTTTACTCTGCCTTCTCTGCCCTCAGGGCTAGAGATCATCTGCCCCCTCTCACACAGCTCAGGTTAGTAGAGGTTTTTTGTGTGGGAAGACTTGCAGGGGTTGTATTGGCAGTGATCAGATCTTGTGTGACCGTGGAGGGAGGATGGGAAGACAATGAGTGCGCCTCAAGTTACTGGAAGCCAGAAGGAACAAGTTACTTACCTGTAACTGTTGTTCTCCAGCATGGGTCTGGCATGGATTCACATGCTCATGAATATTCCCCGTCGTCAGGCTGGGAATCCTCGGTAAAGAAAAAATCAGTATCAGTTTCGTTTCTGATCTGTCTTTCGTAGTAGTAACCAATCACTGATCTCTGCGTCATACTGACCACAGCCAATGACTGCCCTCTACCTAAGCCCCGCCTCTGGCAGCCATCTTCAGATTTGGTAGCACGTGAAGTGGCAGTATGACCAAGTGAAGAGCCGCAGAGGGGTAGGCGGGAGGGTTCGCATGTGAATCCATGCCAGACCCATGCTGGAGAACAACAGTTACAGGTAAGTAACTTGTTCCTTCTCCAGCATGGGGTCTGGCATGGATTCACATGCTCATGAATAAAGAATACATAGCAGTACACACATGCACAACCACGGGAGGTGGCAAAGGCTCAACATTAAGCATTACATCAAACTCAACATTAAGCAATTCTTACCTCCTCACCCGGCTCACCGTAGGTGAACAGATTGCGCAGCACTGCTTGGCCGACCCTGGACTCCTCCCTGGAATCCCGATCGACGCAGTAGAATTTCGTGAAGGTGTGCGTCGACCTCCACGTAGCAGCCCTGCAGATGTCCAGCAAGGGCACACCAGATAGAAATGCCGTGGTAGCTGCGATCGCTCTGGTGGAATGGGCTCTCGGACGGCCAGGCAGCGGTCGGTTTGCCAACCGATGACAGTACATGATACAGCCGGAGAGCCATCTGGAAATGGAGGCCTTTGAGAGAGCCTTCCCCTGATTGACAGGTCCAAAGTTCACAAAAGGTTGTGACGTCTTCCGAAGACACTTTGTGCGGTTCACGTAAAACTTCAGCGCTCTAGCAACATCCAGCGAGTGCAAAGTCCTTTCGGCCGGCGACGAAGGCGACGGGAAGAAAACAGGCAACACCAAGGATTCATTGAGGTGGAAGTCCGACGGCACCTTGGGCATGAAGGAGGGGTGCGTCCTGAGCACTACCCTTGTGTCGTGAAATTCAAGTACGGGGGCTTGCAGGAAAGGGCCTGGATCTCTCCCACTCTTCGTGCGGAGGTGATGGCCATAAGAAACGCTGTTTTCCACGACAAGAACTTCAACGGAGCCGAGTGCAGAGGGTCGAACGGAGGTCCCATGAGCTTGGTCAGCACCACGTTGAGCTCCCACGCCGGGGCCGGAGCCTTCACCGGCGGGAATGATCTGAACAGTCCCTTCATGAATTCTTTCACCAGACGATGAGACGGGAGATCGCAGCAAGATGAATCTTGATGGACGCGTGCGCCAGTCCAGCCTTGGCCAGCGTCAGAAGGTACGGCAGTACCTGGGGAGCCGTAATCCATAGAGGGTTAATCTTCTGTGCGTGGCACCAGACAGAGAACCTCTTCCATTTGTGTCCATAGCATTTAAGAGTTGAGGACGCCCTGGCCTTTGCAAGAACCTCTCTGCAGTCGGCCGGTATGTCGAATCCTCCAAACTCTAATGCTGCAGGAGCCAGGCCTGCAAGTTCAGCGACTTCGGGTCGTGATGGAGGATGGCGCCACCTTCTCTGGAGAGAAGATCCGCGTCCACTGGCAGCTTGATTGACCGGGACGCTGACAAGTCCAGAAGGTCCGGGAACCATATCTGCCATGGCCACGCAGGTGCGACGAGGATGATCCTGCACCGTGACCTCTTGAGCTGGTTGATGAGCCGGATCAGCAATGGCAATGGAGGGAATGCGTATAGAAACAGGCCCTCCCAGGGGAACGAGAAAGCATCGCCCATGCTCCTCGGCTGGGGAAACCTGCTGGCGAACCTCCGGCACTTGGAGTTTGTCGCCGTCGCGAACAGATCGATCTGGGGTGTGCCCCACCGTCGGAAGAGGCGGTCCACTAGATCCTGTCGTAGTTCCCACTCGCGGCACGAGCGCAGCTCTCTGCTGAGCGAGTCGGCAATGGTGTTTTTTATCCCTGCCAGATGAAACGGCACCAGAAACATCCCTTGGGCGACGGCCCAATGCCACAGATCCTGCGCCTCCTTGGACAGGGCTGGGGATCTGGTACCGCCCTGCTTCCTGATGTACAACATGGTGGTGGTGTTGTCGGTGAAGATCCTCACCACCTTGCCCTTGAGGGACGGAAGAAAGGACCTGAGGGCCCAAAACACTGCACGGAGCTCCAGGACGTTGATATGGAGGGACTTCTCCGTCGGAAGCCAAAGGCCTCTCGCGTGCAGATTTTCGGTGTGCGCTCCCCACCCTTCCAGGGAGGCATCCGTGGTCACTGTCTCCTGGTGGCCGGGGGTCTGGAAGTCCATGCCTGCCGTCAGATGCGCGCGGGTGCCCCACCACCGGATCGCTCGTCGGAAACTCTCGTCGAGTGTGATCCTCTCCTCGAAGCTGCCCGTCGTCTGGATCCAACGCGCGTCCAGGAACTCCTGCAACGGGCGCATTCGGAGCCTGCACAGGCGGATGAGATAAATGCAAGAAGACATCATTCCGAGGAGGGACTTGATGGACCTCACCCTGGCCGCGTCCGCAGCCAGCATCCGCTGCACCTTGCCCAAGATGGCCCTCGTCCTTTCCTCCGATGGAGAGGCCAGAAGCGACACTGTGTCGAGCTTCGCTCCCAGAAACAGTGCGTCTTGCGTGGGCACCAGGTGGGACTTGGCGTAGTTTTAGTGACGCCCTTGGACCATGAACCTGAGAAACTTTCGGTGTCCCTTTAGGATGGGGATATGGAAGTAGGCATCCTCCAAATCCAACGACGACAGGAAATCGCCCTCCTCCAGTTGACCCAGGACGTGTTGGAGGGTGACCATCCGGAACTTCTGTGCCTTGATGAATTTATTCAGTCGTCGTAGGTCCAGGATGGGAGGCCATCCTCCCGTCTTCTTCTTCACGAGGAAGTATCTTGAGTAAACTCCGAAGCCCCAAAGCCTCTTTGGGACAAGCTCGATGGCGCCCTTCTTGAGCATCGCCTTTACCTCCAAGAGAAGTTGAGTGACGTGATGTTCTTTCCTGGCCACAGGGGGGATGCGCGGGCACCTCTTTAGAAACTCGAGTGCGTGACCCTGAGCTAGGGCGTCCAGCACCCAACGGTCGGTGGAGATGGACTCCCACACGCTGACGAAGCTCGCCAGCCGTTCTCCCACCTGGGTGCTTCGGTGGGGGCCCGACCCCACTGCCGGTTCAGTCCTGCTTCGACGAGGCTTTGCCGCCTTGTCCTCCTTGGCGACGACGGCGGGGTCCGCCTGACTTGCCTCGTCCCCTGTAAGCTTCCTGTGACGACGAACAGGCCGCTTGACGGTAGGTGGAAAGTCCGCCGCTGGAACCTTTGGAGGCACCATGTTTGCCTCCGCCGCTCCGAAAGGGTGGCCGCCGTTGCTGGAGAACCCCAAGAGCCCGGGCCGTCTCCGTGTCCGCCTTGATGGCTTGAAGGGATTCGTCCACTGTTTTCCCAAACAGGTTGTTTCCGTCGAACGGCATGTCCAAGACTCGGGTCTGCACGTCCTGACGGAAGTCAGTAGCCTTGAGCCATCCACGCCGCCTAAGGCACACGCCGTTGCCCAACTGGCGAACCAACTGGCGAAATCCAGTGTCAGCGATGTCCGTCGCAATCGTAATGGCGTGGTCCGACGCCACCTCTCCTTCCTGCAAGATCTCTAGGGCTTCCACCCTCTTGTCGTCTGGTAGGAAGTCCAGCAGGGGGGCCAGTTTGTACCACAACTCCCTGTCGTAGCGGGCTACGATAGCCAAGGCGTTGGCCGCCTTAATCGTCGTCGCTGCCGACGAGATGACTCTGCGTCCCATCGTGTCTAATTTCTTTCCCTCGCGGTCCGGCGGGGAGGTCGACGTAGAGGCCGCGCCCCCCCCGCTTTCTTCCTGGCCGCCGCGGAGACGACCGAGTCCGGGGTCGGCTGTGCCCGAAGGCACAAGGGGGCCGCGTCCGGGACCCGGTACTTCTTCTCGTACCGATCCCTTCTAGCCGGCGTCGTGGAAGGGTTCTTGAGGAGGGCGAGGCCCTCATCCCAAATATCGTCTAGTAGAGGTACAGCGAGGACCGTCTTCCTCTTGGTCTCGCGCCGTTGATAAAGGAAACCTTCCTTCTTCTTCTCTTCCGGGCAGAGCTGGAAAAGCTCGGATGCCCTGGCGATCATGGAGTGAAACGATCCAATCTCGTCGGGCGGGGAAGCCCGGGTGGGAGGTGACGACGGGAGATCCTCGTCGTAAACCTCGTCCTCTGTACCCGTCGCGGCCGTGTCAGTCCCCGTATCATCCCCACATGTCGTGGACGGGGAGGAGGGCTGAACAGGGCGCGATGGCTGAAAAGGAGGTGGAGGATGAATCCTTCTTCTCTTAGGGGGAGGGCTCCCAGAAGGGCCTGGCTCCGGGTCCCCCATCGGGAGCGGTTCCTCCGTTGGTGGTAACGGCAGTCTCGTCCTTATCTCCGAGTTGTCTTGCGGCACTGGTTGAGGGGAGTCCGACGGGCGGTCAGGAGCCCCGTCGGCACCCTCGACGTTCTCGTCGTCTCCTACGTCGGGGTCCCTCCCGACGGGCTGGTCTTCTTCCACGCCAACGCCGTGGCTTAAGACTTCGATCAGCTCCTCCTCAGAGGTTGAGGCCGAATCCACGACGACCTCCTGCCCCCCCTTTTTCTTCTCCGTCGGAGGTTTCACGGGGGTCCTGTCGATGGGCATGAAAGAGGACTCCCTCCGCGGTGGCAGGGAGACTCTGGGCCCCGAGGTCGCCACCACTGGTGTAGCCTCCACAGGCTGACCCAGGGCCGCCGCGACTGTCTCGATAGAGGCCTTGGCCGGGTGGATTAAGGCTTTCACCACCTTAGGTGCGCTCACCGCCGTCTCCTTGGGGGGAGGGTCACCGCCTCGCTCCCCTTCCGATGGGGCCTTCGAGCTCGACCGGGGTCTCTCCAGGAGCTTCGCCGGGTGCTCGGCCTTCCTCTTACCCGAGCCAGAGCGTTGGCTGGTGGTTGATGGCGCCGGGGAGGATGCGCCCTGCTTGGCGCCCGTAGAGCCCGACCGTTCGGTGCTCCCGGTGCCAGCGGACTCGCGGTGCTTGGCCTTCTGTTGGACCCCCGTCGCCGGGGCGCCCTCAAAGGTCTTAGAAGACCGCTTGGACTTCTTCTTCTTCTTCTCGCCTGACGGGCTCTTTCCTTACAGCCAGTTGGCGAGACGTTGATGGCGGTCCTTCATGGTCCGCTCTGACATATTGCCGCAAAACGCACAGTCCTTCTCCACGTGCGTCTTGTCCTCATGCAGGCAGTAAAGGCAAAGGGAGTGTTCATCCTCCTTAAAGACATTCTGAAGCTGGGATCCAGGGCAGACCCTGAACAGCTTTCCGGACGTCGAGCTTCCCTTCTCCTGGGCCATGTCCGAGATGGGCCTGAGAAACTTCTGGAGTCCTCCAAAAGCGTGGCGCGACGAAATCTTCACCCTTGAGGGGCGTAGACGAATCCGACACGGGTCCCCGTTAATCGGATGAAGAAACGGTGGAGCTTGAGGCTCTTTTGACCGAAAAAAGAGAAATTTTTCTGAGAAAAAACGTGAAAAAAGCACTAACGCCCGAGAGCAATAGCACAAGGATCCCAACACTTGAACGTGCGGTAAAAATCTGAAGATGGCTGCCAGAGGCGGGGCTTAGGTAGAGGGCAGTCATTGGCTGTGGTCAGTATGACGCAGAGATCAGTGATTGGTTACTACTACGAAAGACAGATCAGAAACGAAACTGATACTGATTTTTTCTTTACCGAGGATTCCCAACCTGACGACGGGGAATATTCATGAGCATGTGAATCCATGCCAGACCCCATGCTGGAGAATGAGATACATTTTTATAAAGCGCGAACGAGACACATAAAAGTGCATCAGAGCGCTGTACATAATGTCAAAGCAGACAGAAATACATAAGAAATACAGTCATTAAATATTACAGACAATTTCCATAAAAATCCTTAAAAGTCCCCCCCCCCCTTAAAACTACACATCTAACTACTAGGATCAATAATCACCCTAAAATAATACAAATACATTCCTTGTCCAATAATAGCAAAACTACACCTTAAAATACTAGTGTCATGATAAAATAGGCATCCAAAAATAAAAGTCTGTAGTAAAATTAACCTGTTAAAATAGTCGACCCTCATTCCATAGCCCAGTTTTTAAAAGCTTCCCGAAATGTGTACTAATCTGGTGTCATACCTATTTCCACCGGGAGTGCATTCCAATATATCACTGCAGCTCCCGAAATGGACTGGTTCAAAGTTGATAAACGTTTAAGCCTAGAGACTTTGAGACTAGCAAGTTCCTACTCCGCACAGCGCGAGTGCCCGCGGAAACTCTCAATTTAACACATAGATACATACTGTGGAGTCTGGACATGTATTGATTTGTAAGTTACGCAGATTCATTTAAAAATAATTCTCTTCTCGCGAGAAAGTAAATGGAATCTTAATAAAATTGGCTTAACAAGGCCAAACTTTCTAGCACCCCTGTCAGACAGGCAGTAGCATCAAAAACGGCCGTCAATGGCGCCAAACAGAATTTCAGGAGACCCATTAACAAAGAGTTCCCAGTCCATATGTGACAGTACCAAGGATTGCACTAATAAACGAAAAGGAGACTTCGCTAAAAATGGTGTCAATGCTTTTAAGGAAAAAATATGAAAGTTGGGTGATTCAAGAAGGGCAATGACATGCGGCACCAGAAATAAATGTGGTCTAGAATGAAAGCTAAGGATCTTGCAGTGCCAGTAAAACTGAAAGATGTTCCAAACACTTTTACACTTTTACACTTCTCACCTGTTAAGAAAAAGCAAGATTAACAGAAACTCACTTTTAGAGGAGTTCAGTTTTAATAGTGGAATGCCATCCAAGAGACAACTACTAAGAGTCGTTATATCCCTCTCTGACGTAATTTTCGCATACAGCTGGGTATCGTCTGCTTATTGGTGCTTACACAGCTTATGTTTGGAAACCATTACTGCTACAATTTCCAGATGAGCACAAGCAAGGCACTTTCTGTGAGATAACTTCACTGCCCGGTTTACTCACTGGAATTTGTGGCGAGCGCAACTGTCGTCCATTCATTCCTTTTCGTATGTCCAATTTTCAAACTTCCTTAATTCACAAATAATATCTTTGTTGTGTTTATTATGGGTCTTACTGTATTTTATTTACAAAAATTAGGCATTATAAGGCAGCCCAACATGTATCTCTTATTAGCACGTGGAATCCGTTAATGTCAGCCACTCAGCCAATCAAAATGCAAAGAAAGCAGTCAATAACTGCTATCATTGCCCTTATCCTCAACATTTTGACTTTAGCCCACACCAATGTACTTCCTCTCCCACTCAGAGTCGCCTTCACAACAATGGAAAGTGGCTTTTCTGATACCATTTCTTTCAACTAATTTGGGGATTCCACAGAAGTGCAATAGCAGAACACTCCCTAACTACAAGAAACTAAGGCCCTGAGCATTTTGCAAATGGGTTTTGCCATTATAAATTGCTTCTGTGATTTAGGCCCTAAGCCTCAGCGAAGGGAAGAACGTGGAAAATGTTGAAACAAAAGGAAACTGTACTACAAACAAATGTACTTAATTTAACCGGAAAGGCTCAATGCCTTATGGATCTAGGAAAGGGTTATTATCCCTGAGGAAAAAACACCTCCCCAAATGATGAACCGAGGCTACCTGTGGTGTGCAATTATTTATTTTATTTTTTATTTTGGGCATTTTATAGATAGCGCACAAAACCCTCGGGCATTTAGGCGCTAGTGTTCAGGGCTAGTATATTGTGATAATGTCAATGTTCATCAGATAAATGACAGGGTTTTGAGCTGTTTTCTGAAGGTTCAATATGAAGGCTCTTGAGGAACGGCAGGCGGGAGGGCATTCTATTGTTTAGCAGCGATAACTGGGAAGCTGGGTCCTCCTGCTCTTTAACGTTTGAATCTTGAGACGGTGGGCGCTTATGGTTGCGAGTGGGGCGCAGTTGGTTGGGTTTATCAAGTCTCTGCGTTAGATATGCAGGAGCTGTGTTTGATAGGCAGTGGTGAGAAAGGTGAGAGTAGAGGGCATTGTACTTTGCAGTGGTTTGGATTTGAGGTACCAGCTAGAAATGCATTGCAATAGTCGAGTCTGGCTCCGAGGATGGCTCTGGCGATGGTGAGGCGGTTGTCTGGAGTGGAAGGGGTGGCTGACATTGAGGAGATTTATGGTGCAAGCAGGTGATGCGGCAATGGCATTTACTTGTCTGGTCATATCCAGGGTGGCATCTAGGTTTATACCCAGGGCGTTTACAGTTGGGGAGACCAACATGATGTTTCCATCAATGTCAAAGGATTTGGAGGCCATGTTCAGTTTGTTGAGTGTGGCTCGAGTACCCACCACCAGAATCTCTGTCGTTATGCTGCGATAATGACCCTTCCCTTTCCATCAGAGAATTAATTATTGAGATGAGCAAGTGGGCTACTCCCACTATCTTCTTTGAAGTGAAAAAGTTCAAAAGGAAAGCGCAAGAAGAGTGCCGGAGGTTGAGGTGAAGGCGGGCATTTTACTGTCCTGCAGCAGTCACTAGCATTGGCTCAGTGACCATTAATACTCTGCCCCCAGGGGTGACAGAGAAGAGATGTGGACGGTAAAGAGGCCTGGCCTGGGACAGACGGTCCATGGGGATGGGCACATGCAGGGGCCAGAGTGAGAGGCATGGCAGAGAGAAGTGCAGAAGCCAGCAAGCTCCTTTTCTGAAGATCTAAAGTGTAGGAGTGGCTAGCATAGGAGCAAGGGCGGGAATGTTCCCACCTCCCGCAGAGGATGCATATGGGACACGGGCAGAAGCGTTGCTGGGGGGACTGAGGGGGCTATAGCCTGGATCCTTTGGTTGTAGCCCTGGAAAGAAGATCAGGGTCTACAACCAAAAGCCTAACTAGCCCTGAGTCTCGACAGTGCCGACATTAGCATAGCCCCCGATATTTTACAAACCTAGCAACGCCCCTGGACATGGGACACAGCAAGCAATGCTTTGTCATTTCTTGTGTATATACCACTTCATGCCGGATTCCCCTTGCTTTCAAACTGAATAAACGTCCTCCTTAGGTCATTTGAAGGGCCCCTAGCTAAGAAGCAGATTGGGTGCTGTAGCGCTTGTATCAGGACAGCGTAGGGGAGACACAAGCACCAGGGCATACCTTTAAATCCACTCTTTACTAGGCAGTAAGAGGCCAATGGGTCTTGCAGCATAATTAACTTTAGGGTAGCAGATGTCCTTGGGTCAGGCCTTCCTTCCCCTTTGTATTGCATTGACCTCCTTCCATGTCACTTCCGGTCCCCTGACCCATGGGACCAAATGATGACTTGGCAGGTGCATGACAATAATAGGCATGGAGAGTTCAGGTCCCAAGACACTGAGGGACTTTCCTCAGTTGTACTTTATATCTACCATCTCATCCCCTCTGTTGCTAAGAGATAGGACACTAGCAGTGAAGCGCAGTGATGCATCATCATAGAATCCGCATCATATGCAGCATCAGAGATCATCATTGCAGCCATTTTGGGATGACTGTAAAGTAATATCGATGTGGCTGCAGAATGGAGAGGGATTGTGGACAGGTTGGGCAATGGCATAGACTACTACGCTATTGCCATTATTAGAATGCGTTCCGATTCTGGTAGCGGGGGAACAGGTTATGGAGGCAGAAGATGGCACGATGCAGATAAAAAAAATCATAGTTTAACTGAGGTTAGGGGGCCAATGGGGAAGTACTCCGGGTGACCAGTGACTACATGGACAATCAAAAGGATGGCAGGAAAGATGCGCCTTACAAAATAAAGACTTTGCATGCTATAATACGAGAATAATGTGCTTCCCTCTTTCCGACAGGTGCAAGGAATTGTGACAAAAGCCTAAGAAACAAAAAAGGATTAGATCAGAAGTCGTTCTATGGTGGAGTGGGCAGGTGGAGAAGAGGTCATGTGACAAGCAAATGGGGCATAGCTTTCAATGAAGCTTAGGTATTACGGTTGGGTAGGTAAGGGATTTGAAGGCCTAAACACTTTCCAAAGCTTTTGAATGGTACAGTCGAAGTGGGAAGCCAAGCCATCATCAGACGCATACGAGAGAATGACTTGATTGTCCTACTTGAAGGCCTCCCATCAGCCTCCTTTGTGCCCCTGAGAAGTGTCCTAGACGCAGCTGCACGCCTCATCAAGGGTCTACGCAGATACAACCACATCACCTCGACCCTCATCGACCTTCACTGGCTCCCATGGACACACAAATCCCCTTCAAGTCTAACTGCATCATCTATAAGGCAGTCGCCCCCAAGTCACCGAGCTATCTCGCAGGGAAACTCAGCATCCCCAGCGGACAGTGCACCACCAAAACCAAGAATACATGCAAACCTGAAATCCACCAGTGTAGTAACAAAAGGACCAAAAAACAAGCCATCTCTGCCTACGTCCCAAGACTATAGAACCTCGTCCCCCTCAGCATCAGACTTGCCACCATGCTCCTACAATTCAGAAAATAACTCAAGACCCACTTTTTCAAGGAGTCTCTCCTCCTCAACACTTAGGCCATCACGTGGCCCCCGCACCACCTCACTTGCTAGATGCCATCCACCCATCTCCTCCCTGCCACCATTTACAACTGCACCCCTCCTCTGCGTCCCTCTGTATCCTAGCCCCCGCTATACATCTGTTCTGTTACCTCTGAAAAGTGCTCTGTTTTGCATTTGTACTGTTGTATACCTCTGTAGAGCACTCCGTTGCTTCTTGAAGCTAGGTCTGCTCTCAATAAATACCATAATAATAATAATAATAATAATAATAAATAGTCATGACAAGCCATGAAGTCAGATGAGAAGTAGGTGTGGTCACCTATGCTGGGCCGTTGAGACCCAAACTACTCCTCACTGATGACGCCTAATGAAGCCGAAACATGTCTGGGGATGCTTGCGGTCTTGTTCAGAAGGGATGTGACCTAGCAGTTTGGGCTGAACTGCCCCTTTTGGGGTGGGACCAAGCCTGATTTGCATATGGTCTTTCCCCTTCGGCAATGGCTTGGCAGGCTGAAAAACAATGGTCTGGAGGGTTGCCCAGAGCTGTGCCTGCGGTTACAATTTATTCAAAACCTACCAGGCATCCCCTTTTGGTTTTACTGTGGTCACCCATGCTACCACAAAGGGCATGGAGAAGTGGTAAAACATCAGAAGCAATTAACAGTGGAAAAATAGAAGTGAATATGGAAATGCAAGAGTCTTGCATGGGGTTACGGATGAGATGGCTAGAGTCCTACTCACCACTTTGGTTGAAAGTAAATCGGTCAAATTTGTTTTAATCACATTTTTTACTGCATTTTTGTTGACTGCATATAGCTACATGGTCGGTTGGAATTAGGTATATAGAAAGGGTTGGTGAGGGAGTAGGTGAGGTGAGGTGAGGGGCGGGGCTTTAGCCCCGCATTTTGCAGAAAATAATTTGGTTGAAACCATTCTAATTACCTCCCCAAAAAAAAATCTATGATCTAGCCTAGAACCGGCTAGAGATAAGGGTAATGGTGTCCTGGTTTACCACCGACCAGATTGGGTATTTTATCACTTTTCCAAGTGGTAGCGATTTAAATCCAAAAAGCTTGGGGGGTTTTGAAATAAGCAAGTCTATTTATGCGTTAGGATGGTTTTCATCAGTAATAAAATTATCTCTTGATGGCGTAGGTGGGGGGGTTGTAACATTTTACTGCCTAAAGTGCAATAGGCCACGAGTGTGGAGGAGCAACCCTTCTCCTTGAGACAGCAGGGTGGCCTGTGAACTGGATGGTCATGAAAGAGGATGGTGAGGTCAAAAGCAGATCAGCAATGCCTTTGTTTTTGTCATTACTTGTGTAGCTTGTACAATGGTCCCATGCATGCAGGCTTTTTGTGAGTTTATTTGCGACTGCAGTGAATGTAATCTTGTACCGTCAACACTATCACTGTCTAGGAGTTTGTGTTTCAGCGCTCTCTCGCCCTTGTCCAGTGACTCCCATGCGGAGAATGGCACTGCCAGGGGTAGTGCTGTGGTTGCACCAGGGGCCCACAGAGGGCCTGCTACGCTGGTTCTCCATTTCTCACTGCTGTATTGAGACAGGGACATAGCCTTTTCCATACCGAGATTGAAGGTGAGATGCAAAGGAGCAAACCAGGATGTGGAGAGGGCAGAGCGAGAGGGGTAAGGGGTACACCTTATTTTACCTTCACATCTCGCTTTTGTCTGTTGCCAAGTCTTGAGAACGCCTTTTCTACTGAGAAGGGAATGTAAAGCGTTGCCTTTCTCCTCATTTACATATGTATAATGTGGAGTTGGCCAATAGAAGGAAAAAAATGAGACGCCTACTTAGGCAGATCAAAAATAACTAGGATTTATCTGATCTATCTAAAGAGGAGGAAGGGAAGAAAATATATCAGGGATACAAAAACTGGTTACGCTCGTCTAGAGATCAACGTCTTCAATTGGACTCTGAAACAATGCTGTAGCATTGGTACATAGTAACTCAAAACCTTTCTGGTCCTTGATTAATATTGGAAACAGCCAAGGGGGAAGGCTTGTAAATGCAGTGAAAGAGGAGGTCTGGCTACAGCACTTTGAAATACTCTATGCCCTCCCCCAACAACAGGCAAGCCCTAAGATAAGTGAGATAGATCTCCAGGGTGCTCAGTTTGATATTGCCCTTTCTCAGACCAAGATAATGGATCTAATTAGGAGAATCAGCAATTTGCGGGCCCCAGGCCCAAACGGGCCTTAGAATCGATTCTTTAAAACAAATCCTTCAATCTGGGTAGAAAGCCGTTACATTCTATTCTCAGACATTATGAAAACAGAGCAATACCCACCGACTTGGGATAGAGCCCACATTATACCAATATTTAAGAGGGGCGAAAGAGCAAATCCCAATAATGATCACCTAATTTCAATTCTTGATGCAGATTCAAAAATCTTCCCCTGTCTTCTGCTAGAGCATCTTGAGTCCTGGGCCTCTAGCCAGAATTTGATATCTAAATGGCAAACGGGATTTAGTAAGGGGATGGGCACCGAACTCAATGGTATGTTACTGAAATGCATTCAGTTCCAGTCCTGGTCAAAAGGGAGTAACCCAGTGTATTTCACCTCAATTGACCTTGCAGCTGGTTTTGACGCGGTGGACCAGGCCCTACTGTGGGGCAAACTACAGAAATGGGGGTTTCCTCCGGGTGATTTAAGATTGACAGTTGCTCTCCATGACCACTCCACTATACAAGTTAGTCTAAACCAACAATGTACTCTTTCATGCCCAATAATAACTCGTAGAGGTGTGAGGCAGGGTTGCGTTTTAGCTCCCTGCCTGTACAAACTGTATATGGCAGACCTAGAACATTATCTGTGATCTGAGTCCTTAACAACTCCAAAGGTATCAGTTTTAAGGCCTTTATGGATGGGATATGCAGACAACTATCTAATCTTTGATAATACCCTGATCGGTCTCCAACATGGGTTAAATGGTTTTTCTGCCTTTGTTTCTGGTAACTCATTATCCATCAATTAAGCTAAAACAAAGGTAATGCATCTATCGAATTCTCAAACACGAGTTCCATTTAACTGGTGTGTCAAAGCACAGGCAGTGGAAAGGATCAACTCTTTTCTCTATCTTGGTTTTATGATAAACTCCAGACCCTCTCTAACTTTGATTCGATCATGGCTGCATGCTCAGGCCAATATGTTAGCAAACCAACTGCAAAGGGTGGACTCGAAATTTGGCAAGATTTCTCTAGTGCCTTGTCTACGATTCTTTGAGGGTAAGATCGTCATTAAATATTATACGGGATTGAAACTTATGATCTAGCAGTGACGGATTACTTGCCTTATTTAGAAGCCTCAACCTGGAAAAAAAGAGTCCTTCATCTTCCACCATCTACTCCACATTCAATTATCCGATATGAGTTGGCTAGTATATCCCTGAAGGCCAGTGCCTTCTGGGGTTACCTCTCTTTTTATAGGAAGATGTTAGAACCATCAGCAAATTCTTTGATGTCAGACTTCAGAGAAGCATGTGAGTGTGGTAGACTCAGAGCTTTATCTGAAATAAAGGGACTGGCTTCAATGTTATTGGCAGAAGTGGGGTGCTCTGCCACTGATTTAAAAGGTAACCCAGACAAAATGTAGAAGGCCCAGTATTTGGCGGACTGCGCTAATACGGTGACGAGTTCCATGCATATCCTTCTCTAATTAACCTAAAAGGAGATCATAAAAAACAAGGAACCCTGGCTCCATATTTGCCACTTTACTTCAGCAGGGTATTTTGTTCCAACAGCCTAAGATTTTGCCTGAACTTGATCAGGACCAAAGAAACATTGCTTCGATTTGGTTTGGTTAAGGAAGAGGCTATGTTCTGTAGATTTTGTATAGATTTGAAACAGAGAGAAACAGCCAAGCATCTGTTGTTGAAGTGTGAAGCCTTTAATAAGTTAAGAGAAAATCTTTTATACGTTTTTACAAAATCATTTATTATTATACGCTCAGCAGGCTGCATTTTCAGAAAACGTTGATTACAACCACATACCTACTGGTCACGTTACTTCGATGCGACCAACATACAGGAGAAGACTCAACGTCCTCATCAATGCTGTTGATTGTTATTAATACCTACTGGAACCCTCAGGCCATGGACGACAAGACCTTTCACTTGATTGAACAAGCGATCGACAATGCTCTCATAGAATACCAGGCCGCAAATGTGATAATATGTGGGGGTCTCAATGCCACATGTCACCCGCAAGATGACTCGTCCGTCCAACAGACGTACTCATCGCACAGAGAAGAAGAGGAAACAAGTGGACCTCCTTAATGTCTTCAAGAGACCTCCTGAACGCTGGTGATTTGTTCCCAAGGCTAAATCGAGCTCCCACCTGGGCGAGAGACAGTTCCCACGCCGACATTGATTACATCTTTCTAACTAGATCTTTAGCTGCACATGCTGTATCATTTGAAGTATTGAAATCTACTGCCAGTGACCACAATTTACTGGCCCTCATGCGGGAATCATGCCCCGCACAAAAACATTTCATGCAAAATCAAGTTGAGTGCAAACGTCAAGGAAACCGTCTAAAACTGTCTGTTAGATCACTAACGGCTATAACAACACACTACCTAAAGGGATCTGAGGATCGCAGTTCGATTGTTGTACCAGCACCTCCGAACTATCAGCCCCTACTGGTCCCATATTTATCCACTGCTAAAAAGACCAAAAACCTTCCGAACTCGCTTAACCACGTATACTGTAAGACTCTGGTCGGGAAACGCTGAGATCTTAGGAAATTGAAGCGGCTCGCCCGAGCACACCCGTCACCAGCCAATTTAGAACAACTGGGCACTGCTGAAATATCTTACAAATTGGGTTAGATACCACTGCCTACACCTTTATCAACAGGACGTGGAAGAAATGTTGAGAAACGTTTGTGGTCATAATCCCCGTGAATTTTGGGCACTACTCAGATCTGCAGATCGATCCACGGAGGACGCTCCGTCCAATAACATCGGCGAGGAGACTTGGGTGAATTTCTTCAAATTACTTTTCCAACGGCCCACCTTACCATCAGCGCCAGAGGAAAAATCCCAAC
The DNA here is from genome assembly GCF_040938575.1 of Ambystoma mexicanum. Classification (NCBI taxonomy): domain Eukaryota; kingdom Metazoa; phylum Chordata; class Amphibia; order Caudata; family Ambystomatidae; genus Ambystoma; species Ambystoma mexicanum. Next base: position 1,485,867,295 of record NC_090929.1, read on the forward strand.
CAGAACACTGGGTCGACTTGAGCCCCAAAGAAGACATAACAGAGGTCATACGCAGATTGAAACCATCCAGAGCTCCGGGCCCAGGTGGCATCACCAATGTGGACCTTAAAAAGTACCCAGAGGAATGGGCGTCGCTCAGTGGCGCGATCTTCAAAAATGCTCGGAAGCAAAGTCGATTCCATCATCCTGGACCACGTCTATTGTGGTCCCTATTTCAAGAAGGGATGCAAAGAGGAGCCAAGAAACTATCGCCCCATTGAGTTACTCGACGTGATTGGTAAAGTCTTTGGAGCCCTCTTATTAAAACGCTTCCAGCTATGGGCCAGCAAACGTCACCTGTGCAGATCCTTTTCAAACTGGATTCACTAAAAACATCAGGACAACCGCAAACATAATGCTCATGAGTGCCCTAAAGAGCAAAATCATCGATGGTGCTCCTCAAGTTTTCTCGGCCTTCATTGACCTGGCTCGAGCATTTGACCAGGTCAATAGAGAGATTCTGTGGAAAAAATTAAAAGAGTAGAACTGTCCTGCCATCCTCCAACCTATTCGCGCTCTCCATGAAAACACCAGACTGAGAGTGAGACTAAATCAAGCTGGTCTGTTATCTGACGAAATTCAGGTAGAACGAGGAGTGAAGCAGGGCTGTCCACTAGCCCCGGCCCTTTTTATAGCATATATGGGCGACTTCAAGGACTCAGAGTGTGCCATTAGATCTTTTCCACCTCCCATGGGCCTGATCAAAATCACCCGCCTGTTGTACGCCGATGACCTGATTCTAATGGATCACACCCCTATCGGCCTTCAACGCCAACTTGACAACCTGGCTGCCTACATTCATGGAAACGACCTGCAAATCAATGTTGCAAAAACAAAGGTCCTAGTTCTGGAAAAAACACAAAAGCTAAAGGAACACTTGAACTGGTTCCTAGAAGGCTCGGCACTCGAAAAAGTACAACACTTCAAATACCTTGGTGTGACCCTTGACAGTTCATGTACAAACACAGCAATGCAACAAACCCTTCTGGAAAAATCAAGAAAACTTTCTGCCCAAACCCAGGCTTTGGACAACAAGTAAGGCCGATTCTCATTGATCCCCATGATAAGATTTTATCGATCTAAGGTGGTGCCATTTCTAACTTATGCTGTGGAGGCACTGCCCCAAACACCTGGGAAACTATGGATCAGGTTGGAAGGCTACTTCTGGCGCACTGTTCTGGGTCTCCCCAAATCAACATCTATGATCCTAATCAGACGGGAACTCGGCTTCCTCTCACTGAAAGCGAACATCGAAAGAAACAGCATGATGCTTTACAGGAAAACACTGCTGCCCGACTGTCCAAACATCCTAAACATGATCAGAGAGGAAATCGTGGGCTCTCGATGCAGTATGCTGAAGACATGGACAAACACCTGCAAAGCAAAGTTGGATGAAATTCAATCGTCTGAGGCCGAGTTAATCCAAAATCCAATGAAGATAAAAAGGAAGATGGAGGAACTTGACTGGATAAAGACTCTGGACAGTGCCGCAGAGTACAAATCGACCAGTCACCTTCCTCCACAGCTGAGGAAACTAAACTCAGTTCCGAACTACCTAGAAAAATTTCCTAGCAAATCAGTAAGGAACACCTTTATGAGGGCCCGTCTAAATCTACTTGAAACCAACGAGATCTTGGCAGTGAAAGGCCTAACCAACTCAAATAAATGTCACTTTTGTCAAAAAGATGAAGAAATTGAAACAATACGGCATCTGCTCCTCAACTGCCTGGGAACCAAGGCTATAGGTTCGATATACCTGCAGGGGCACCTGTCCGCCTCTTACACCCAGGATTAACAGGTGTGGTGGGAGAGACTTATCAGCGGTGAAAGAACTACTTGGACAATCGCTACCGCACAGACACTGAAGCAGATCCTTGGATCCATAAACCAGCAAGCAAGCCCAGACATGCTTCAGAACTAGGGAATCAGTGAAAGCGTGTTTTTTACTGCATCAAAAAAAGAAAACTGCTTTTCCTTTCGTCTTCTCTTCTTTTCTGGTTTTCTTTTCTTCGTCTTGTAAAAAGCATTAATTTGATTAAATCAAGTAAATAAAAAAAATGTAAAAATCATTTTATATCATTGGGTCAAATGTGGAATTATTGTTTATCAGGCTCAACCACACATATTGTGAATGCAGTAGCTTCATTTTCTGAATAAATTATAACTGAATATGATTTGCAATAATGAGTAGCTAATATATTTCATGATGCATTCTGGGTAGGATATGTATTTATGATTTATTCACTTAGTTATTTTTTCTTTCTTTTTTCCTTGTTTATAAAATAGTGATTGTTTAAGAATTTATAATATGTTAAAGGTTTAGTTGATTATTAACCAATAAAACAAAACAAAAAAATAAAAAAAATAAAAGAAATGTAAAATGGTGCCTTAGCCGTTAAATGTCTGTACTACTTGGAGGGACACAAGGGGTTGCACAGTGTCTTTTCCAGGGTATCCTTGGACCTAACCTCTTACATTCCCTGCCTCTCTCCCACCCTTTCTTGCCTCTAACCAGGCAGGACTGGAACCTCCAACAGGCAATTGTTAAAGCGGTTTTGTGATAATCCCTTTTCCCTGCAGGACGTCAGTTCACCAAAATGCCAGGGGTAGCAGACGTGACAAGACATGACCCTTGATCTCTGATGACATCACAGGAAGTGATGTCATTTGACCCACCCCATGTGACATCACGGGAAGTGATGGCACACAACCTTTCACCCTTTGGCAAAACAGGAAGTGGCATCACATAGCATTGTACGTCAGTACACTAAGAAAAATATGGTTACGATATCACTGTAATATGATATACATTTCATACAAGAATGGATCACCTTATGTAGCATTAATATCAATGTCTATAGGCCCATATTAGCAAATTACTGTGAATGTAAGCAGACATATAACACAACCTGTACTATTGTACATCGCTAGGGCTAAGCTGTAAACAGACAGAGCATTTCAAAGAGGCCTAAACCCCAAAGCGCAGACATCCAGTACCTGCCAAATGTCTGGCCATGGACTGGAAACAGCAGCTGACCAACAGAAGTGCAAGCAGAGAAATTATGGTCTGGAGGGTTGCCCACCACAGCTGTTACAGTGGTTATGAATGATTTGAATCCTTCCAGCCATCATCTTTCTGTTTTGCTCATTTGGTAAGTAACCCACAGTTCTTGTTGTTAGATGGGAGATAGAGGAGAAGGATGTGTTACAGGTCACAGTAATTGCAGGTTTTTTACATTTAAAAATGTAAACAGCAGACACAGCTCCATGATATCCCCCTAGAAAAGGTCAATTTTAATACTTTCTTTGGTCCTTTATATCTTGCTTAGTGCCAGACTCCTCCAGCTTCTAAGCACTAGAACAGGAACTGAACCCATGTTGCGCTGCATCCGCTTGTTCCCAAAGCAAGTGTGTTGCCCCTGAGCTATCCTTCCAAATATATATTTATTTTGCTGGAGGAAGCAACAGATGGTTTACTTCAAACGGCGGAGGGCAACTTCATGTAAATTAATCATCTCACCTTGTGTCTGTCTACAGTGTGCCCTCGATGCAGGTCTGGCAGATCTGGGTCAGGCCACACAGTGCCCAGGCAGGAATGGTGGCAGAAGCCACTAGGCCACACCCCTCTCATCACAGGCCCAGTGGCTCACTGGATGTGCAAAGCAGACAACGAGAAACACTGATGATGTGTGTTCATGCATTGCTTTCACCGAGTACTGAATACTGCAGGCTGCTCTTACCCATTCCCAGCTACTAGACCTGTTGCTATAGTACTGGGTATGAGCTGTACAGACAGCCCCCAACCATTCAACCATTCAGGCATTCTTCACTAACGAACTGCCAACCTGGTAGTGATGGCAGCTTGATGTTTTTTCCTGTATCCCTGTTCTTTCTCCAGGTAATTAAATTGAGATTCCAGGTGCAAAAAGCAGTGGCACATTTAGCTGCATTTACAATCACCTTTTTCAAGTGCAACACAGACATCTGCTCTTGGCACTGCCTCTTCGTCCAGTGGCCCAGGGGTCACAAGGAGAGGTCTGGGGGTAGCAGAGGGGGAGCCAGGTGTAGCAGCTGCTACCACTGGCAACCCCCAAATGACGATCCTGTTTCCCTGTTTCCCTGGTGCCCAGTGGGGCCCCAGTGGTGCCCCACTTACTAGGAGAGGGATAAGTGTTTTTGGCCTGAAGAAAGCAGAGCTGGTGCCCTAGAAAGACCTCCACAGCACTCACTGGTCTGTTAAATTGCATACAGCAAAGCCAGCCTTCGCCCACCAAGATGCATTGGCATAGCTAACACAGAAGACCTGCCGAACAAATACGCCTGTAAAGGTCTACAAGCTACCACATTAAACACAGTGCCTCCTTAGAGACGACCATGAGTGTCTCTTAACAGGACTAGCACACTAAGGTGGTCTCCATTACTGCGATGGGGTGGAGGAAAAGGGCTGTAAAATAACTCAAGGGCAATGCATTTGTCTTGGAAGCAAGACAATGAAGAACGTCACAGGTTGAATCCCGTTATCCGCAAGACCAGTTTTGGGTACTAAGTGCATTATAAAAGATTAATTAATGCTTTTAAAAAGGACAGCCTGTGGGTTTCTCATGGGCAAGCAAGTAGGATTCCATGGAAAGCCATGGGTATATAGCTGCTGATTTCCAACAGGACTATGGACATATAATAATAAGCATCTGGTTTTTTTGACAGAGCAGCATACCTGCAGATTCAGAACTACTTGGAAATTAACAACCTCCTCAGCTCAAGACAATCGGGCTTCAGACCTAAGAACGGGACTGAAACGGCTCTACTTGACCTTAAAACCCAAATTGAGGACATTATAGACAATGGCAAACTGGCCCTTCTACTCCTAATGGACCTATCCGCGTCCTTCAATTTGGTCAATCACCAAATACTATGTCGGCATCTGAAATCCGCTGCCCACTTTTCCGACAATGCTTCCAATTGGATCAGGTCATTCCTTGACAATAGGCACATGACAGTCTTCTCTCCATCCTCATCGGCTGATCCCACTCCAGTCCCTTGTGGAGTCCCTCAAGGGTCTTGTGTCTCTACAATGTTTTCACCAAACCACTATTCGATGTGCTTGACTATCTGGGCATCACCTACACGAATTACGCCGATGACACCCAGATACTCATACCCATCACAGGCGACTACATTGCCGACTCCAAAGCCCTCAATGACATATACCTTGTCATCCAAGCTTGGATGGCCCAACATGAGCTGTGCCTCAACGATGACAAGACTGAGCTTCTCATCTTAGGTACGCAACAGAGACTCAACAAACTGAGTTCTCTGTTCAGCTCCTTTGACATTGACGGTTACCTAATTAAAGTTTTCAAAGACACTAAAACTCTGGGTATTTATCTGGACTCCTCCCTGTCTCTCACTAGGCAAACTAATGCAGTAGATACTGCTTCTGCATACACCTGCAAATTGATTTCAGCCTGTCGCCCATTCCTTACCACTCAGAACTGCATCACTTTGGCCAGGACTCTGGTTATGTCCAAACTGGACTACTGTAATGCTCTGTACCAAGGCACTAGCCAGGGCAATCTTAATAAACTTCAGATTACCCAAAATAATGCCATCAGAGCGGCCCTCAATATCCTCCGCTCTGCTCACATCTCAGAAACCAGGAAGAACCTCAGTTGACTTTCAGTCACCCAAAGAATCTCACTTAAAGCACTGGCCCTCACATACAAATGCGTAAACCATCAGGCCCCAACATAACTTATCTCACGATTCACACAACATATTCCATCGCGAGTACTCAGATCTGCACAATCCCAAGGTCTTGCGATCCCTAGATTCAAGCTCCAATCTGCTGGGGGCACCAGCTCTGGAACACCGTACCCCTCTATATCAGACCCTTACCTTCATTCAACCTATTCAAACACAAAGCCAAGCTCTGGCTATCCACATCTCACTAACAGTTCTTCTGATTATGGCTGGCCCACTGTGGCCCTGTTATGCTTTGCTCCTTCACTACTGCTCTGCTTGTTGCTCGGAACTGTAACGTCAATTGCATATTTTGCTCGTTGCTCTGAATGGTACCGTCAATTGTATATTTTGTTCTTAATTTATTGTAACCACTGCAACTATATGTCATGCCTGTAACTTTCTTCTAAGATATGCGCCTGGTTGCCCTTGGGCCTGGTCTACTGTATATAAATAAAACAAATACAAATACACAATGCGTGCTGTAGCAGTTCTTGACACTTCTTAAGGCTATATGCACCAATTGAAACAGCTAGCCAATCCACCCACAGCATTGATTTTGGAGCAGTGGTCGAAGTGTATGAAAAGAAGTAGTGGAACTAGGTTCCCTGCTGGCCTGCCCCGCTCCCCACAAACCCCCTTGCCAGGCCCCCCTCCACGCGCAATGCAACCCCACAAACTAATGCACCTGCTGTTTAAGGGAATGTTCAGTGCAGTCAAGTTTCAACTGCTTTCTACACTTTTATTTTAAAACGAAACCATTCCGGAACGGTTTCCTTTTAAATCAAAAGTATAGTAACATTAAAACTTAATTTAAAAAAGTAGAGGAGCACCGCTGCCAACCGCTCCTGCCCACTTCGACCACTGCTTTGGAGGGATGAAGGCTGAGTCAGTCCTGCTGAGAGTCAAACCTACAGCCTGCAGTTAGAAAACAGATTGCAGCAGTGAACGTGCTCAATTCACTGAGCTATCTGACTGCCACTATATTGGAAGGCACTAAGAGGCCCTATAGGAAATCGTTCAAAGGCCCTACAAATCCAAAACAAACTATAAGAATAACTATATACAAATAAAAACAAATAGGATTTTCATGTAGGAAGACTTACCCGAATGCAATAAGACTGCCCAATAGACTTTCTCATGTTCACATTGCAATGTCCTAGTCTTGCAATAAAAATCCTGTAGAAATCCACAGGGAATCCAAAATCACTAGTTAACAAGCATTTGCAAAGCCAACAGTTTGGGCTTTTATATAGGTATGAGATAGGAATTTGCTAGGCACCGATATAATGGTACTACCTGGCCACAATATTGCAACAGCTAGAAAATTGAGGGATTACTTGGGCCTCTGAAGACAGTACCTGGCAAAGGCCTATTTAATATCCCAACCTAAATGTGTTGGTTTCGTTGTTGCCTGTTTTTGCAGGGCTTTAGTGCAAGCAAGAGCTATGAATCAAGTTGCTGAAGGTCACCTTGGCTAAGACATTTTTATTACACCAGTATCCAATTACAGATCAAATTCAGCCATTAACTCTCTGCAGACTGCCTAGAGAGAACCCTTGCAGGCCAAAGGGTCTCATTATGAGTTCAGTGGTGTGGCCAAAAAACAGTGGTAATTCAGTGGTAATTCAGTGGCGGAATTACCGCTGGTGGAATTACTGCTAGTGGTAATTCTGCCGAAATCCCCATGGAGTCCTATGGATTCCAATAAATGTGGACTAACAGAGCCTACCACCAGCGGTAATCCGGCGGTAGTTCTGCATGACCAAGTGGCAGTAATGGTAAATATTTTTGGTGGTATTTAGGCGGATTTACTGCCAAAATACCACGAATCTTGCAATGAGGCCCAACGTGTGATCTTACTGCTTGAGATAGTTAGCTCAAAGAGATCCCAGGAGGCTATGTTCTGGGCGGGCAGGGGATGCTAGAGGGTGGAAATGGCCATAAGGATTAGCATGGCCATGGGCAGTCAATGGGTAAATAACCAAACAACACCCACAATCTGCGTGCCCCTCCTCACATGTCATCTCCTTCCTACCTGTACTATAATGCAATCGTTTTGGCTTATAGGTGTTGCAGCGCCAACTAATAGCCCAAACTAAAAATCATGCATGAATTCTCATCCACTCAGTGTCTCTGCAGGGCAGCATGCAAGTGACAGAATGAGTGGCGCATGCTGCACTGCGCAATGAGCCCAGGGCCTTCAATTTCCAAGGTATCCGATTTGGCCAATTCCTTGAGTAAATGAAAAAGGCCGGAGCAATGTCAGTCCATTGCCCCTAAATATTCTAGAAAGAGATTTTTCCTATTCCAGACCTATTTTGAGGGAACAGCAGGGTACAGTGCAGCAACCTCGTCTGACCCCTCCCTTGACATGACAGGAGTATGCGTTCCCACATTCTGTGAGAGCGGAACCCAGGCCAGCTATCATCCTCTTGCATGCCTGTCCGAGCTCTGTGCAATGTAACCTGCACACAGAGACCTAGAGGCCTGCATAACACACTGTGCAAATCAGGGAGAAGCAGGAAGACGTCCCATTGGCTCCTTGACCAGATATTCAGGAAAAGCATGTTTTTCGTCCAATGCTTGTAAACTGACATGCGTGTGAACTATCACGTGTATACAACTACGCCAAAGATGGAACCAGCTGATATGGCAGTGGTGACAACAGCTCTTGCGTCACCTCCGCTGGTACTTGCCATGCTCTGTGTCCTGAACTCTCTGCATGCTTCACTGTTGCCAGAAAAGCTCTACGCGGAGCAGGATCGTGGCCTCCGGCTTTTCCAGGGATCCAGTTCTCGTGATCATGTCACTGCACCCCTGACCTAGTTGATTCTGCAGGGGGCTTCAGCCTTTTACTATATAGATGTTTTGGCCTACAACTCCCATCAGCCCTAGCCAGCATAGTCAATGGGGAGGGTTCATTGGAGTCCCAGTGCAGAACATCTAGAGGGCACAGGTTGCGGAGCCCTGCTGTCATCTTTTTGCTGCAGGGAACCGGCGAGAGACCACAGGCCGAAATGTTATCATGCTGATTGCATGAAAGGGTGTGGGTGTTGGGGGGGTTAACTCGCTGAGCTGTTTTTTCAGCCTATCCTACATTTAAATGTCATACAGGAAGCTGGGGATGAACCCAATTGTGCAGAATAATGCTGCCGTCTTCTGGAACTCGACTGTCATTATGTATCCCATACATATCCAGCGATGTCAGAAGGTGCATTCTCAGGAGAGTAGGATCCTGGGAGTTTTCAGGTAGGAATAGAGCGCTTCTATGCAGAGTGATTGGTGAGGTGAATAACGTTGGCAGTTATGGGCGCTGCAGTTGGGTGATCGTGGGATAATCAAGGGGGTACTGCGCAAGTGGTGCACCCAGCTACCGGAATATCTGGATTTCATTCTTTTCTTGGGTTGCAAATTGAGGCATGTGCAAAATGCACTTTGTCCACTTGCTGACACGCATTTGATGTGCCTAAATAAAGGCAAAGTGTTTGATTTAAAAAGTCACCGTTCCCACTCACCAAGATTTGCAAAATCCCACTAATGGCGATATCCTGAACTCCCAAATGACGAATCCTGCAGGGGAATTAATCTGATCACGGAAAAAGTGGAAGGATTGTGACATTTTAGCTTGAATAGGCCTCACATTTCAGAAACTCCATAAATAAATCGTGAGAGGTGGCAAGCATGGAAAAGTTTCTCCTCACTTTCCAACTTTTGATGTGACTCGGCGAAAGTGTGCACTAGAGGCTGAATCCACAGGCGCAGCACTGGGTCTGTAGCTATATGGTTTGTTTTGGGTTTTGATATTTGGATAAGAAACAAGTTCATGGGAGGGAGAGGTGTAGCCCGCACCTCGTGTATTAGCATAAACGGGTTGGACCCCCGTAATGCGTGCACTGATAATAGGAAGATGACGTTTTTCTAGTTTTTCATATACAGGATTTATTAGTGATTTAAGTAGGTCAGCTACTAATTCAATTCTGTGTATGAAAAACTAGAAAAACGTTGTCTTCTTTATTATTAGCACAAACATTCCGGGATCCAACCCTTCCAAACTTTGGATGTGAGACAGCAGTTAAGACAGCTGGACGTTTGACAATAGATCACTCTGCGGCAGGAAGCCCACTTGATTTTTTGCTCACAGCCAGCTGTTCCAGGAATGGCTGTCTACTGTGTTTCACATCAGGCCCAGGCACACACAGCATTTGAGACTAGGGTAGATGTTCCAAATAGTTGCGAGAGATAACAAGATCATCAAAAGTGGAAACATGTCCAGACCAGCAGCTGTGCTAAGCAATGGTAGTGTGAGGAAAGTTCAGCCTGCTGTTGCCAGCTATGGTGGAGAACCCCGACTTTTCTCACAGCCTGCCCACTGAGTGGAGCTCGAAAAGAATGTGTTGGATTTATCCCAATTAGCGCGCAGGAGGTGACATAATGCCTTTAATGGAGCTCAGAATGCGCGCTTGACATCATGATATTGTCTGCCTTCTGAGCCCCCCACCCCAGGGCAGTAGAAGGCTGCCATCTTGCCTCCTACAGCAAACGCGTATGCTCACCTGCCTCCCAGCAAAAACTGATCACTGCACCATCCCCTCACTTATCCGTGCCCGCTGTGTTCATTATCTTCTCTCCACTAGTCCTGCTCTCCCCCCCCCCGTCACCCCCCCCCCAGAGGCAATGGCCAACAGGGAAAGGGAGAAGCCACTGCAGAATAAACTATGTGTAGTTCCCATTTCCCTGCATCCACGCTGGCCATTTTGTTTCGTAGTTTTTCTTTAAAGTTGAGAAATGGTAAATGTGCCATTTCTCAACTTAAAAAACAAAACTATTAGCACCTAGGAAATCAGGCTGGGGTGCTAACAGCTATAAAACCATGAAACTCTTGGTGGGGGAGGAGGAGCATTACCAGTTAGGTAATAGCACTGGGGCCCACATTAAGGTGATCGCAGGCAATTACTGGACCGGTAATGACCCCACTCCTCAGGCCTTATTGCTTAAGTAACCCTAGTGTACCATGGAATTTAGTTTCACTAGATCATGGTGCTACCCGGTTCTTTGTGAAGAGGGGATGGGCTGGAGGATTTTCCCTCCCAAGCTCTTTAGATGTCCATTCAGCACTTTAATGCACACCTGGTGCGGTGGTGTGGTTTTCATGGGGCCTAAAATGTTATGACGCAACAACAGCGCCTCCAGCTGTCCTGTCGGGCCGACAGGGGTATTTGCATGTAGGTAACAATGGGTTGGCTGGTTACATCTAAGAATGTTATTAAAAGTCTCCAGGGGGAGGAAACGAGCATGACCAATAAGGCATGGAGCAGTTAACACCAAAATGATAAGTATGGAGGTGGATCTTAAGAGGCTGCACCCATATCACACCAGCTGATATACCCACATGGTTATGAGCATCCTCTGTATCCATGCGAGGCGAGGATTAGAGCAGGGGGCTGCAACCTGTGGCTCTGCATGTGTTTTGGAGTACCACTAGCCTGATACCTCACCACTGATGGCTAGCTAGGGCTGATGGCAGTTTTAGTCCAAAACAATTTATGGAATAAAACAATTTATTTGTGGGAGTGGAGTGCATCGCCATTCCCTTGCGTTGGTACCATGTCCTACGACTCAACGATTGACTGCTGGGGTTGGGTAAGGCAGGATATGCGTGTTATACTGAGGGAGCTACATCGATTCAAAGGCGGCCATATATTTAACAATGAAAGAAGGTGTAATTGACATTCATCAAGAAAACCGATCCCTTTAAACTCAGTGTGAAGATGTTGTCCGCCAATGCTTGGTTGTGTAGTTTGAATTATCTATACTACCTTTTATCTCTTCCAATGCCCGATCGGCTACTTGTCCAGCCATTAGTGTGTGACACATCATGACTTGAAAGGTCCGATCTTCAACCACATAGTAGCTGTGCGGTCTGACGAATGCAAATGGGTCTTCCAGTGGTGGTTAGAAATTGGATATCCGCGTCATCCATCGCACCACCCAGTGCCGCCCATTGCTAACTCACTAGCCATCTCATTTAGAACTGACCAGTAACATGGACTCTTGGAATGAATGCTTGCACTGACAAAGAGGGGTCACCAGAGGATACAGACAGATGCTGCAAGCCATGGGCAGCATTCACGCCGCGCCACTTTTGTGCTCGTAATCTACATTTTACACTGATGGCATAAGATTGGATTAGCATGGGTAGGACTCAAACAACAGCAACGCATAAGAGCAGCAGCAGCAGCTGGCAGACACAAGTACTATATGAAATTAAAGAATAAAAGCAACAATGAGAACACATGGGTCTTTAAAGCTCTGTGTCAATAATGAGAATTGCAAGGAGTATCTTTCAATGACCCTGTACAGCTTTACCCCTCCTCTGTGCCCCTTCGTATCCTACCCCTGCTGTATATCTCTTCTGTTCTTACCTCTGAAAGGCACTCTGTTATGCATCTGTACTATTGTATACCTCTGTAAAGCGCTCTGGTGTGTCTCTGTATTACTGTATACCTCTGAAAAGCGCTCTGTTGCTTCTCGAAGCTAGGTCCACACTCAAATACCATAAGAAGAATGGCAGCTGACAAACCAACTGTGCAGAGAATAGGGAGCCAAGAAGAGCAAAGCAGACACATGTGTATCCAGCTGAGGACCTCCAGAAGGCGCACGGTACCGTAACAAGAAGCAGCGTGACGACAAATAAATAGGAAGCTGGTAATGACAGCAAAGAAATATAAGTTAAGGGTAAATTGACACATTGTGACGTAAATTCGCGTTTAGAAGCAACTACATGCATAAGGATATACATGAGGCTGCAGAGACTATAACGTAAGTCATATCCATCCACAGATTTCAGGGTCTTAAAGGTCGAGCAGAAAGGGGGCGTTTTAATGCCATAGCTGCGCTCTGAAACTGCACTCTACCATAATATAACATTAATGCCATAGCTGCGCTCTGAAACTGCACTCTACCATAATATAACATTAATGCCATAGGTGCGCTCTGAAACTGCACTCTACCATAATATAACATTAATGCAATAGCTGCGCTCTGAAACTGCACTCTACCATAATATAACATTAATGCCATAGCTGCGCTCTCAAACTGCATCTACCATGATATAACATTAATGCCATAGCTGCGCTCTGAAACTGCACTCTACCATAATATAACATTAATGCCATAGCTGCGCTCTGAAACTGCACTCTACCATAATATAACATTAATGCCATAGCTGCGCTCTGAAACTGCACTCTACCATAATATAACATTAATGCCATAGGTGCGCTCTGAAACTGCACTCTACCATAATATAACATTAATGCCATAGGTGCGCTCTGAAACTGCACTCTACCATAATATAACATTAATGCCATAGCTGCGCTCTGAAACTGCACTCTACCATAATATAACATTAATGCCATAGGTGCGCTCTGAAACTGCACTCTACCATAATATAACATTAATGCCATAGGTGCGCTCTGAAACTGCACTCTACCATAATATAACATTAATGCAATAGCTGCGCTCTGAAACTGCACTCTACCATAATATAACATTAATGCAATAGCTGCGCTCTGAAACTGCACTCTACCATAATATAACATTAATGCCATAGGTGCGCTCTGAAACTGCACTCTACCATAATATAACATTAATGCAATAGCTGCGCTCTGAAACTGCACTCTACCATAATATAACATTAATGCCATAGGTGCGCTCTGAAACTGCACTCTACCATAATATAACATTAATGCAATAGCTGCGCTCTGAAACTGCACTCTACCATAATATAACATTAATGCCATAGCTGCGCTCTGAAACTGCACTCTACCATAATATAACATTAATGCCATAGGTGCGCTCTGAAACTGCACTCTACCATAATATAACATTAATGCAATAGCTGCGCTCTGAAACTGCACTCTACCATAATATAACATTAATGCAATAGCTGCGCTCTGAAACTGCACTCTACCATAATATAACATTAATGCCATAGGTGCGCTCTGAAACTGCACTCTACCATAATATAACATTAATGCAATAGCTGCGCTCTGAAACTGCACTCTACCATAATATAACATTAATGCCATAGGTGCGCTCTGAAACTGCACTCTACCATAATATAACATTAATGCAATAGCTGCGCTCTCAAACTGCACTCTACCATAATATAATATTAATGCCATAGCTGCGCTCTGAAACTGCACTGTACCATAATATAACAGTTTACAGCACAACCCAAACAATGATAACCTATGAATTGGGATAAGAGAGGAGTCATAACTGAGACGCCACAATACCACATGGGTGTATTGGATATCCAATTGGCCAGGGGTCTGCAATCCGTGGCTCCCAAGATATTTTGGTCTACAATTCCCATGACTCCACACTATTGACTGCGCTAGTCAGGGCTAATTGGAGCTTTTGTCCAAAACATTTAAAGAGTCAAGGGTTGCCGACCCCTGAAAGAGGCCACTCTACTAGAGTAGAAAGGGAGTTTGACCACAATGGCGGTCATATTAGAAAGAAGAGCAGCGGGTGAAAACACCTTCTGAAAAACACCTTTCTCATTAACCTCTACCTGAATAAGGTCGACCTAAAAAACATATTGAGCAAAGAGGAAGCAGAGGAAGGGTTATCAAACATTTAGGAACGGGGTGCAAGTAGGAGGTAGAACGCAAGGGTGGACTGGAAACAAAAAGAGGCAATAGAAATAATTGTCATAGTGGCCCCATATTACACATTTACAGCATGCCCAACCTTTTCCTATGACACATTTTGAAAATAAAATAGATCACCACACAAAAGAGGCCCAGGAAGCAGATGCCTACAAGTAAATCTCCAGAGTTCCCAATAGGCCAGTTCCTCCCTCAAGAAATCCCCATAAAGAACAAACAGAAAACAAACAAATAAAAAATAAACCAACCAAACTGAGAAACACATATATTTCGAAAAATACATTTTCTCATGAAATGGAGAAGGCTGTGTCTTAGGCGAGTGTTGATGTTTCGCTGCTAAGTGGCAGAATGATAACAGATGAGAGGGCCCTATCAAGTCAAGTCAAGAGTGTGTCCAACAACGGAAACCATTTTATGTGATTCGCCAAAAACACTTTTGGCAAATATGATCAGAAATACTACCTTAACAAATAGTATACCAACTACAATCACAATAAACATTTAATGAAATATCATGCAGAAAAGTTATTGTACTTTGATCTATCACATTTCTTCTTTAACACATATATATATTTTTTATAAGCTACTTCTTAAAATATTACAGTAGCGCTAAAACAATACATATTCACAACGCCAAGTACATTTTTAAAAATGTTAACAATTTTTTTTGGGGACAGTACATTTGCTCCAATCCCAGATACGGGTTGGAAAAATACAATTTAAAATGTGTTGTTAAATTTCATTTAATTCATAAAATTACCCTTTTGGGTAAAGTATACAGTTTTATCATGGCATAAAACAACAACAAAAACATTAAGTCAATGTTTAGACATATTAAACTATTGAAGCCATTTCGGAACTTGAGTTGCTTTACAGCAGAACAGAAGGCACAGAGAGGACCATCAAGATGAGGTCAAAGGGAAAGGGGCGGGAATAAAATGAAAGGTGAGAATAAACTGCAGGAGACACAAACATTAAACCAAATTGGGATATTTGCTGTTAAGCCACTTACTACATAAAAAGTTGTCTGGATTTTCTATGAGCACTCCCCAACTTTCGCACTGGATAAGAGTGTACAAATATTCAGTGCAGGACACCCTGGATGCGCTTGGGCCAGTGCCCACTTGGGGGAAAACCTTCTACACGAATCACCGCTATTTGGTAAGCAGATTTACCAGTCCTGGTGAACTCAAAACCTGAGGCAAGGTGACGGGAAGGGCAACTGCTATCCAACTAAAACCAAAGGCGCAGTGGGATGAAAGAGGACTACCTCCATCCTGCAGGAGGCACTACATGACAGAAGCGAAACAGAGCCTCCTATCACCGAGAGCACGTCGCGTGACTAGGCCCTATCGCAGTCACTTCCACAACACGTGACATGCCAGCTGCAACTTTGCTAAGACTCAATCAGGACCACTGGTCCTCTGCTTCTTTAGAATTTCACTTTGGGGAGCCACTGATTCTTATTAAAAAAAAAGACAAGTGAGTGCCCTGGCTAGGATGATGCATCCATGAGGCTAATGAATGGTTCTGGCTGCTAGCTCTGGGGAGCAAAACGCCTGCTTCTTCAGGTGGCCCAGAGTGGAATCAGGATGCTTCTGAAAAATATCAGCCACAAACAAGTGGTAAGACAATAAAAGGTGTCACCCTAGCAAGACCACTTGTTTATTTGTCTTTATCTACAGAAACTGTATTTTCTATCGGAAGAACATGAGTTGCTTTGTATTTTTGGGAAGTTCTCTGATAGCCTAACACTAAATAACAAAACTAGCAGCAACCATTCCTCAGAAGGGGCACAACTACGCCACCTGTTGGTAACAAAGCATAGTTCCATTGCCTTTATGTAGATTATCCTGCAAAAAAAACTTCTATAAACACCTTTCTCAATAATGTCCAACTAAAAAATATATTAAGCAAAGGGGAAATACTTTAAAAAGTATTAAGGAAGTATGACAGGTTTGAACGGGAAGGCAAGGATGTATGGGAGGGAGGAGGGTAGAGATCCCGTAGAAAGCAAAGCAAAATTAAGCAACCTTCAAAAAATGACTAAACTCAGAAGATGCTATTTAGAGTTTTTTTTTAGAAAGATGTTTTCACATAGAACTAAGTATGCAAATCACCTGGAGGGGGACATTTAGAAGCCCATCTAGTTTTGGAATTACTGCTCTACCAATTTGGTGATGCAAAGAAAGTCAGAGTGGTACGCGCTGAAATCCAGAGTTGCTTTCTGACCTCCTTAATCTACAGATGGGAGCTAGGCTAGCTATCGCACAAAGGCTATTGGAGGTCAGACCGCTAGATATTCCACAGCATTGTATTCGCGTAAGCATTTGAAGGATTTCTTACCATTGCAAGGTGAAGGCAGCGTAGAACGTCGTGGTGTCCCAAGTGCTCGTGTCCATCGTGCACACGCTCTTGAGCACCTCGTAGTGTCGGATAGAGCAGAGCAGGTTGGCCCTCAGGAAAGAGGTCCACTTCTTCTGCAGGATCTTCTTGCCCCCCAGGTCACTCTAGAACGACAAGCAAAGGTTCGAAGATGTAGCGCTGCAGTCTATCAGATCTTGCGATCGCCCCCTTGAAAAACATCCCCCACCCCAGTGTCTCCGGCAAACGCTTTACACAGCACTCAGTTCCTGGGTGCTTGCTGCCTGCGCCCATGATCACTACAAGTCTCAGATCAGCCTCACCTGATATCACGCTTACAACTACCTAGCACGTGTAGCGAGGCCAACAAACATGGCAGAAGGGCACTTTACACATCCACTTTACATTAAATTACAAGTTCCTATGAGCTACTTTTAGGAATCTTATAAGGCATTTGTATGTGTGAGGCCCCTGACACTGAGGGACCTATCAGCCAAAAGCCATGCTTGGCAATAGGCCTTCCACCGTCAGAGGACTACTGCCGAGCATGGCCTTACACTCTCACAGGGCTGGGGCCATGGGCGCCTCCGTTGGTACTCCGAGGGCTCTTGTGTTCTTAGTCCGCAAATATGCCCTAGACGAGAGGAGGGTGAAAGCCTTATGAGGGAGATGGGAAAGGTGGCAAGACATCAAGTATGTTTTCTTTTTGGGGTGGGGTGGTGAGGTGAGGAGCGGTGAAAGCGACATCAGAAAAAAAATGTTTCATTTTTCGGGGGAAAAGGAAAGGGAGAGATCGGCTATCAAAAGCCCTCAGTGGATCACTTACGCTACGCATTGGTGCCCGAATAGTCTGGGTGTGATGGGCCATGCCAGCAATTAGGTGCCCGGAAAGTCTGGATTATTAGCCATGAGCGGAGCGAGGGTCATTAAGCAGGGCCGAGGGGCCTACTAGTCAGCTGCCCCCTCCTCAAGAACTAATGCATACACAGATAGTATTTGACGTGGCCGAAATGTAGCCATTTGGAAAATACTGTTGCACTCTGTTCTTTCTACTTCCCTTCCCCCCTCCTCACTCTGAGGGACACCCCTGGCACCCGCGCACCACCCTCCTTCCCAACTCCCCCCTTTCCTTATCCAGGGGTCACACCCAGAACTCCCCCACTGCCCCTCAGCCCTCCACCAGTTACTCTTACACCCCTCTACTCTAAAGGACGTTTGCCCGCCTCCCCAACCACTCCTTCTCCCACTTATTGCGCCGCCACCTCCATGTCTTATTTTCCTGTTTGTGTAATGGACAATTCACACACGTTACGTGCGTGATATCAATGGTGCAATCAAGAGAGTGCGGAGCGCGCCCATGAATAATCAACTGAGGGGTTCTGAGTGACATCTGAAGTCAGCTACGGCTTGCTGCACCGGTTCTGGGGTGTGGGGGTGCCGCCAAGAGGAAGAGCACCCAGCGAGCAGAGAAACATTGCTATAGAATGCAGGACCCGAGGCGCCATGTACGATGCAGGCATGTTGCGGCATCAGCGGCAAAGCACCTTGGCAGAGGGAGAAGTACATGGAGGCCAGAGGCAATAGAGGACCTGGGGTGGACTGCTACATCTGGTGGGGAGAAGCCCGGATAATGGGCGAGTCGGACGGGGGGCGGGGGGGGTTGCGGAGAAAGGCATGCATTGTGAGCCAGGGGAATGCAGGGAAGAGAGTATGTAGTAAAGTGCTGGGACACCTAGCAAAGTACATCGGGTGAGGACCTCTACAGGGAGGCAGGAATTAAGGGCACTATCACAGATTAGAGCCTGGGATTTCAGCAATCTGAATGGCTGGGCTGAGCTCAGTGTTCTACACATGGTGCTAAATCCTTGTTGCTCACAGTTAGCCACCCACGAATCTGTGTCTGTGTCGCCTGTCTGCCAAGTGATCTTGGAACCAAATAATTATGAGCTTTTGTGAGACATTCTGCGGTGGGACTGGTGGGGGGGGGGTGGACACCGTCCCCACTCTGGAACACCTTTAGAAGCACAGCCTGGTAGTATATTTCCTGATTTCAAAGAAGCCCTAACGCCCTCCAAAGATGATCTTCCAAGGGAGAGCGGGCTTTGGTGTACTACACACAATGGTCAGGTTGGCCCACTTTTTCGAGTTAAGCAATGCAGCGCCAGTTAAAGTGGCCTGATATCGTGCAGCATCGTTAGCCAGCAACGAGTGGTCCTGAGGCACCGAGTATCGCGAAGACGCCTGATCTGGGTAGCATAAGGCTGCAGGCAAAATGAGTTCTAGTCCTCAGCATGCCATCATTCTATGGGTTGTGGTGCTCGGCCTAAGCCGGTGGAAACCTTTATATCAACTCTTGAAAGCATGATTCAGACAATCTGAGCTCCCTCATGGGCTGAGAGGTCATAGGCCGGTGGTCACCTGGGCTGCAGGAAAGGGGCACCACAATGCTTACATTCTTGGCACTCAAGTGGTATAAGCAGGGATTATGTAAGAGCATAAAGATGGAAGGTAGGGCAGAGAACATCTGACCTATTCATGATAAGTCTTTGCATGTGCCTCCAACTACGAGAATTCAATAGAGTTAGCATGCGCCTCAATAATATCATTAATTGCAATACTCCTTTGATGGCACATTTTTATTAGAACTATCCACAGAGACTAAAAGACTAAAAATAGAATCTTCAAAAGACACCCGCATCTGGAGAGAATTTCATGTATAAAGTGCAGAAACTATGTACAATGGAGTCCACTCTAGCATGCAGCCCGGAGCCATGACACATCTGGAATGGGGCAATAACCTGTGGGGAAAATGTATGGTAAACATGAAAGTTATGAAACACTTCCCCCACCAGGCTGTAAAAGGAAACCTCTGACTGGGTACACAGGGGAAATTAGGAACTTTTACATGATGTGGTGCTAAATGCTATGTTATGTTAATTTCTTTCATACTGTGCCAAATAGCCACTGTAGTAGTATCAGAGCGTGAAGGCTTCTCCATAGAGTGGCATGCTGTGCCCCCCCCCTCTCCCTAGGGGTATGTAGGCATTAGTCTGCTGGAAACAAGAAAATGAGTGAAGTTAAGAGGGTGGGAAAGAAAGAGGTGCTACAAATCCAGGGAGAGGTACAGCGGGAGAAGCTCGTTTTGTGTGCAAGTGCTGTTAGGTGGAGCATGGTTCAGTCGCGCCGGCTATGTTCCAAAGTATTGTGGTAAGTGGGCTGCGTTTCCAAGGCAGATTTGGAGAATTGTAAGTTAGTGCACAATGTTACGTTGGAGGCCCAAGGGGAGAGTGTGCTCAGGCTGTTGTTGCTTATTTTCCAGCATATCTCAATAGTAAACGAGCAGCCATCTTCCTGGTCTTCATACAAAAGATCACCAGTTGAGTGACACATGTTTTGATTTTAATGTGTGATATTTTCTTCTCACGCAACCCCTTTGCCAACGATGACGCACACTCACAGCAATGGACTGCAGTGCTAACCGCACACACAGATGGGGAGCGTATTTAGACTTTTACTCCAAAGTGGAGTAAGCGCTTAGACAGGGTGACCAGTCTTACACGGAAGAAATGCTGCATTTTACAAATTAAGATAGTGGTAGTTTGTGGAAAAATCATTATAATATGTGTTTATTCCACGAGTAATACTTACACCACCTGCTCCTCCAACCGCTACTGAAGTGTAGAGCCTTGACAGCCACTTTCAAAAGTTAGTCCTACGTTTATGTCAGTTGCCCTGTCCCGTTTTTTTTAACTTTTCAAATCTGTTGACCCTGCACTTCCAAACTCCTCAAAGTGAGTAAACCAACAGTGAAACGCCTGTAAATCCGCTTCCCAAAACCACTAAATGGCTCTCGTTTTCTGCCACCCAATATCTTCTGGCCACCTGAGGGGCAATAGAAGCCTAGACACACGTGAGATCAAGCTAACTCTCACTACCCTTTTAATGAAGTACCCTGGTGGAGGGATTACCCCTATCTTGCAGAAGAAATGTAGTCTTCCCATTACTGAGTCCCTGTAAGGCGCTTCTGAGTGGACCAGAAGGTATAACACACCGAGCGGGATCAGCCCTACCTAGGGTTCACATGAGCACCGTTCTGGGGCTTACTCCCATAAGTGGTGTGCCTTTCATAGAGTTTTAAATGGGCACGTGGATAGCCACTTACCCTTCTGACTTTCACAGGTGAGTCACAATGCCTGCAGTGGCTTGCTAGAACAACGACTGAAGTACAGAAGGTAACCTCTGTCACGTGACACCGCCCATGCACACACCTGCTCTACACACTTAAACAGGCAGCAAAGGGACAAATGTTTAGTCAAACCTGTGACAGCAAATGCCCAAAGCTAGCTAGGGGTCTATGCTCAGTGTATCACTGCAGCATTCTACCTCTTGTAGGTTGTTTTTATGGGGACGTCTCCCAAAATGCCCCTCTACCCCACACTCCCACATCCTCATCCCCACCCCTCTACTTTGCAAATATATGCTCATGTGGTCCTGTGTGTCATATGTGACCCTCCCAAGTGTTTTGCCCTTTTAAGATGGTGTGACCCTCCCGAGTGTATTGCCCTTTTAAGATGGTGTGACCCTCCCGAGTGTATTGCCCTTTTAAGATGAGCCATGACTGCGTCATGGCCCTACCTAATAAAAGGAGCTCCTGAATGTACGTGCCTCAGAATGGCTGCAGACTCCAACAATGGAAGTCCTGTGTCAGTCTCTCATTTTGAGCCTGTAGGCCCACACCGTTTATGTTTATTAGGTTTATATAGCGCTTTAATCCAAAGCGCTTTACGATATAACAACAAGGTAAAATAATGGGAGAAGCAAATTTACAATCATGAGACAAACCAGTGTAACAATATGTAGAACAGTTTCCTTAGATGGAGGAGGTGAGGGAAGGGTGAGAAGGAAGGGAGAGGAGGTAGTCAAGGGAAGGGGAACAATAATTTAGTTGTCTGATTTAAATTCCAGTGGGTGTGAGAAGGGGAAGGGGATAGGGGGCAACGGGGGAGATGGGGGTAGAGATGAAAGAAAGTCAAGGGGGGGAGTGAAGAAGGAGGGCTTTCAAGGAGGTGCGGAAGGAGAAGTAGGTGGGGATGGAGCGGATAGAGAGAGGTAAGGAGCTCCAGTGTAGAGGGGCCAAGAGCTGAAAGGAAAGGAAGCGTGAAGTGGCACATGGTGACGGGGGTACAGTGAGTAAGAAGAGGTCAGCGGAGCGGAGAGAACGGGAGGGAGTGTAAAATGAGAGGAGAGGTAGGGGGCAAGGGTCTGCCCTGGCCTGCAGGCCCATGCCGTGTCATCACGGTCCTGCAGGTCCCTGCTAGTGTTGCCCCCCTCCCAGATCAGCCTGGTGTCCTGGGTCCACCGCAGGCACTCTCCATCCATGATGCTCCCGGCATCCATGGTGCCCCCGCCACCCAGGCTGTGTCCCTATTGCCTATCAGGGTCCCGCCCTGCAATAACCCATAAATCCGGGTGACCCCGCCAAAACAAAAGGGTGCAGGTCCCCCCAGCACTTGTGCGGCCGGCTGTGCCTCCACCGCCGGCCCCACAATACTGTGGTAGGTAGGGGTCGGCAATCAGAAATCACGTTTCAAGATTACACAATTTCTGGGAACATCTACCACTCATTGCTGACTTTTCACATGAATGTTAGCCCTCGCTACTAATGCCATCAAGTTTAAAAGCTGTGAACTTTGGAGTGCATTGCACTGACAGACAGCCCTGTCACAGGCGCCATGTTAGGAGGAAGCACAGTCTGCTAAGAGCGCAGAGTTCCTTCACCGGGCTGAGGGGGCGGCTGTGCTGATAGTTCACAAGGAAGAGCATCTTAATTAAGTTGTGCAGTTCTTTGGCCCCCCTGGAGTTCATGGTCTGAGCTGGGGGAGGGGACCGGCGCAGAACTGGAAGGCGTCTTGTGTATTGGCGCGCGCAGCGTCTCTCTCACAGGACACAAGCCCAGAGGCGGCCGCGGGGCTGCAACGGCCCCACTGAAGCGTGAGGTCAAGAGCGGGTCAGGAGGTCCAATGCGGCCGGCTCCGACCTGCACGCGGTGTACTGGGGCAGAGATTGCTACTCAATGCGTCCTCTCAAAACATCACGGTGAAGACGCTGACCCGGGGGGAGCAGGGTCACAGCAATCTACGGGGTACTGGGGATGTGGGCGCTTTCATTTAGACTTCCTTGGCCTGTACTTGACTTGTTGCCTTGCCTGCCACCGCCGTGCGCAATCCTATGAACAAGGCCACTTAAGTGTCCATTACTGCGTCACACAGAGGGCTCAGAGACCCGAGTGAACCCACTTCTGCACCGAATGAGTGGTGCTGTTCCCACAGTCATCTCTGCCAACTCACGACGTCGCTGTGTTCTGTTCTTCCTTTATTGAACTTGCTGGTTGTCTGAGGGCTTCAAGTAACCCCAAGATTGCCCACACAACAGTGTGGAGGAAGGAGCCGGGCAAAAGAGTGCATCTTCGGCTAGCATTGGCAAGCTTATGTAGGCCTCGATAAGAGACATCATTGGTAATTTAGAACTTTGCAGGTCCAACAGCACTGTAGTAGTTATAATAATATCACATCTCTTCAAACCGGATTCCTCCCACGTCTCTGTGCTGTAATCCCAACCAAGTGATACTCAAGTTATCGACCTCGCGGGACGATGACGGGCTGAGGCTTCCCCTACCTGGTTTCAAACCTTTCATTCCAGAGGTCTTGGTCTCTTGGTCTCTCTTGGTCTCTCTTGGTCTCTCTCTCTCTCTCTCTCTCTCTCTGTCTCTCTCTCTCTCTCTCTCTCCCACCACCCCCCCTCCAAGTTGAGTTAGTTTACTTTAAGAATCTTTGCACATATACTATTAATATTTTGCACAATTATAATGCAAGCAGGCATTGCGCCATTTTGCAAATGTTTAAATAGTGCTGGGGTCAAAGAGACGACTTCTTTTTCTGGAGAAGACTACATCAGGAGGGAAAGATGGTTTCTGGATTCCATATTTAAATTCACGAATAATACAAAACCACTTTGCGTCCTTTGTGTTGAATGTTCTAGAACGCTTCTGTTTTTGACTCATAGAATATACTGAACAGAACAGTTCCAAAAGGCAAGACACAGGGCTGAGAACCGCTGGCTGCCCAGCACAGGAATGCTAATTAACATAACATTCCTATGTATGGGATGAAGAATAACTTCCTACTAAACACAATGGATGTGCCCAGACCACAGCAAGAAATAACCCATTGGATAGAATGAGATCACTGTAATGGGGATGGAGTCCCCCTTGCAACAGAGAGGTTTACTCTGGGTATAGGTGACGTACATCTGATAAAGCTAGGCGCCGACCACCTCCCGTATGTTGCCCCCTGCATACCAGCTATAAATGCCAGCTTTAGTAACTCTCTTCCTGCCTTTCCCCTGCACACTCGCTCCTGGCTTGAATTCTGTGCATCTGGTTTGCCCCAGAAAAGCCCAGCGTGAAACGGGAGGGGCTTAGAACCCTCTGCCCTCCGTGCATCCACATCATGTTATGTTACCGAGTTTTATACCGCCCTCTGCTGCTCTTTGCATGGTCCCTTGGCACCATGGCTGATCTGAAAGAGGGATCATGGGTTAGGTCAGCGGGAACACGCCTGGTAGCTTTGCTGTTGTGTTGATGCATACAGTTCAGGAAGCAGTAGCAGAGGCAGCTTTTGGTGCTGGGGGGCTGCGGGGGCAGATAATAGGGCACCAGCAGGAGGTTGGGGGCGCGCTGGGGACCAGGGAGTAGACAGGGGTGGGTGGCCGCCTTCCTTCCCCCTCCCTGGCTCCATCACTGTTCGGAAGTACCCTGGTACTGAGTTCAGGTATGTTTCTTTTATGTCAGGGACAATGAGGCACCTATGTCCAAATGGGGGCCTTCTGTGCCACTGGACAGGACCGTGATATAAAAGATAGTTTGGAGGGTTGTAGTGCTCTGATGTCTGAGGTCACTGGAGGTTCCAGTGAGTGGCTGGCTGCATACCGCCGGTGGGTCTGTGGTGCCGTTTTGGTTGGGCAGCCCTTGTGTGATATCTTGGTGGCGGTGTCCTTTGGGTAAGGTGACTGAGGAGAGATCTTGAGGCCCCCTAGTTAGGGCCGATGTCTTTGGCAGCAGATAGTCTGCAGCAGTGTGTTGGGAATAAGAGTGTGGGATATGGGGATGAGGGAAGACATATGCAGCAGGCAATGACCGGTACTGGGGAAACAGTGGGTGGAAATTATTCAATGCAGAGCTCACAGAAGGGAGGGCGAGAGGCAAGTCACCGAGGCAAGGCCCTATGAGAAAGTAAGTTGGTATGGGCCTGGTGTGATATGTAATGATGGGACATGTGGGAGCCAGGCATGGTGCACATTTATATGGACACTTAAGAGCTGATCACAACAGCGGTGCAATCATTGCAGGACCTTTCTTTCACTGGTTAGGAGGTGCCCCCCACTTTTTGAGATTTCCCAGTCGATTGGTGCTATGTTCCTCTTCAACTGGTGTGGGCGGTTTGGTATACAGGCCAGCCAGTACTGTATCCCGCCCAGTGCAAATGCAGCTCAGTGTCGCACTGTCGAATGCAACCAGAGCCCTTGTCAGGTAGATACCTGGGGCACCGCTGGCTCAGCCATTTAGACAGCCTACAGTCAGACCTAGATCACTGAAAGCCATGCCCCCCTCTGCCATCGAGGAGAGGGTGTCTACTAGTTCTATGTATCATGCACTCTATGTATGTATCATGCACTCTAGGTATCATGGAGTCTATGCATCTATGTACTTGGGAGGGTCTACAACCACGGCTGAGCTCACTGTACCTTTTGCAGTGGAGAAATATACATTTGCATATGAGGCTGGTCCCACCCAGAATATAATTAACAACAACCCAAGTGACCATTGTAGACTTTGTAAAGCTACTGAGGAAACCCTGAAACATCTCACATTATTCTGCCCTTCACTCAAGCAGGAAAGAACGAAAAATCTGGGAAGATTCATTGAAAATTGTTCGACACTAACTGCTCTAGACTGGTGGCAATTAATGTTCGACGAGACCGACAGGGCATTGGCGATTACATTAACCTTTTTCATTGAAGAAATATTGCTAAGATTTGGTGCTGTAAATGAGGAATTGTAAGAAGCTGTTTTCATCCTTTGGGTCTTTATTTGAGATACGCTATAATGATGTGAGCCGTTCAAAGAAAGATCAAGATCATACTTTACCTCTTTTATATGATGCCAGTTCGGTCTTTTTGGAAGAGTGTGTTGATTTTAGTGAATTAATGTGGATACCATTTTATGGATGATTTGTATTTTTTTTTTCCTCTCCATTTTTTTTAAAGGTTTGTAATAAACCATATAAAAATTTAAAAAAAACAAAAAAAAAATACAAAATATAATTAATGAGCAGTCAAGAACTCTACTAAAATAAAACATATTCAAATGTGAATTCTAAATCAAATCTAAATACGTGGGTTCCAGCCCAGTTCTTTAAAGGAAATCTATGATTATTTTGTATTAGATCATTCTAATGACAAGACTTCAATATAACAGTATGTTGCAAAAATCCAACCATGTATTACATATCCTTTCCTTTCAGACTATCACAAACAAATCTTGTCACCGCGGTTGTGTGGTGCAGCCAATTAGGTTGATCAGAACATGGCCTGAATTTCATGATCCAAACCCTGCCCCTTCCCTCCCTCCCGCTCCTCACTGATTCCTCACCCCTCCTGCTCCCACTTACCACTTGGTGTTGTTGCACCACCTCACCACTCCTCACCAGCTCCCCGGGACATGAAAATGGAAGAGCAGTTCAGCACGGAGCCCTGCGCACAATTTTGATGGGAGCCATGTTGGGTGAGTACTTGTATTAAACGCAATGTGCCAAGCTGTTATTTTATACAAACACGTTGCTATCGACACCCCGTGACTTATACCCGGGATGCTAATAGAAATAATCACCGGTTCTCCAGATTGTGCCAGGTGGTACCACCCCGGGAACCCTTGCTCGGGCCTAGTAACTCAGGCCTCAGTCCATTACCAACTGGTACAGCTCGGGGAACTGGACAGCATACCTAAAATATAAATCCAAACACCTTAAACTCATGATGTAATTCCAATTATGGAATATAGTGGCATACAATGGGCAAGAGCAGTATTGTCCTTCATTATCATTTCATTGAAAAATTCGTTCGGAAATCAGGTGGAGAAGCCCGGGCAGACCCCCGGCTAAAGGACATTTTTTGGACTGCTACCGGGCTGAGCCCTGGTTATCCCGGGCCATTTGAAGCTCTGAGACAGTGTTTTACTGTCATCTCTTGCTTCACTTCCTAACTCTCCCTGTCCTCCCTTCCCTTCCCTTCCCTTCTTCCGCCCCTATACTCGTACCCAACGCCCTCTCTCCTCAGACATAGAGCTGTGTAAGGACCACATAACAGGGAACAACATAATACAATAGAACATACCACAACCGAACATGGGCGAAATTAAATGGAAACCGGGAGATTTTCAGAAAAATACAAGTTTACCGGTGGGTTTACCATACAAAGAGGTCCTGTTCTGGAAACCTGTTTTCAAAGCTCTTCTTCGTCAGATTTACACAAACACAGCAATGCTGTTTAGGGTGTTTTAAAACTGGGCACCAATGTGGCGTTAAATGCAATTTCACAAAACAGTATCATGTTTTCATCATAGGTCCGCCTTCCCCTCCTTAACCTGTATTCTCCCTGCCTGTGACCCCCTGTGCCCCTGCTCTTCACACCCTTCCAAGTGCAGCTGAACACTGTGTCCATGTTACTGTAAACCACAGGTGCACAACATATGGCCCGCAGGCCAAGTGCAGCCCAGCATGTTATTTTTTGCGGCCCGCGGCAATTAAGGACTTTTCTAATGGAGATCAGCCCGCAATTAGCAATGGGGTGTTCAAGTTGGCTAGATTGCCCAGGGCAGTTGGCTGCTGCCTCTTGTAAAGGAGGGCGGAAGAGCCATAAACATGTAAATACCCAATAAAGTAGTTAGGGGCGCCCATATGCGCCTGGGGTGATGGCTGCTTTCCTGCCTATAAAGTGCTTTGAGAGTCAAAGTCACATCCCTTTGTGTGCCGAGAAAGACAGCATGCAGAATGGGCTTTCATGCAGCGCCTGCTATTGTGTATACAAGTGGTGTGCACATCACTTGGCCTCAAGTATACATAGCTAACAGCAGGACGGCTCCAGTAATTAATAAATATTCCCCTGCAATAGACATACACACGATCCGCGCACACACCTAAAAGCATTGTGCTTTCATTTAAAAAGGAATGCACATATATATAACTGGGATATCTACAGGATAGCGGACAGCTGGCATTATCCATGTATGTGTTCTGCATAACAGACAAACCTGCTGAACAATAGACAGTGAATGGCACCGACAGCGGATATATGTACAAAAAGTAAACTATGTCAGAAATCGAAGTGGGCGGGAACGGTGATCCCAAACTTTTTATTTTTAACTTTCACTGTTCCTATACTTTTATTTTAAAAGTAAACCTTTCTGGAATGGTTTAGTTTTAAAATAAAAGTATAGGAAGAAGTTAAAGCTTGCACTTCAGTGCACTGCACATTCCCATAAATAGCAGGTGTGTTTGGTGGGGGGTTTGGATTGTGTGTGGGAGGGGGCGCAGGGATGTAGTTTGTGCTGTGC
This sequence comes from Ambystoma mexicanum, assembly GCF_040938575.1. Lineage (NCBI taxonomy): Eukaryota > Metazoa > Chordata > Amphibia > Caudata > Ambystomatidae > Ambystoma > Ambystoma mexicanum. The sequence goes on from NC_090929.1 coordinate 1,485,895,783, forward strand.
AGACCATCAGGCAACATAGTTTTGATTACAAACAAATAAATAAAATAAATAAAAAATAAAATAGTTCCACTACTTCTTTTCATACACTTCGACCAGTGAACAATGTAGGATGCACAGTGCAGAGATATTTTGATGCCAATGCCATTTAGCCGACTCCCAAAGGAACAGCCATCTCTGCTTTTCTGATCTGCATCCTTGAATTGTTTTTGCCCTAATCCCCTCACCTCTCTTGTGTATGCACAAATGGAAGAGTTCACGATTCGCATCACCTGTTTTATAGCAGACCCCTCATAATCCACACTTATGTGTGTTGAGGGCTGCCACCATGGCATTCTAAGCATCCTCCTCAGTAAGAACACTAACTACCAAAGGCATGGGGATGATGTTTTGTTTGTGGGTGCATCGTGTTTGGTGAGGGGTGGGTGTCTTGGGGCATAGTGTTTGATTGAGGGGTGGGTGTCTTGGGGCATAGTGTTTGGTGAGGGGTGGGTGTCTTGGGGCATAGTGTTTGCTTGAGGGGTGGGTGTCTTGGGGCATAGTGTTTGGTGACGGGTGGGTGTTGTAGGGCATAGTGTTTGGTTGGGGGTGGGTGTCATGGGGCATAGTGTTTGCTTGAAGGGTGGGTGTCGTGGGGCATAGTGTTTGGTTGGGGGTGGGTGTCTTGGGGCATAGTGTTTGCTTGAGGGGTGGGTTTCTTGGGGCATAGTGTTTGGTGAGGGGTGGGTGTTGTAGGGCATAGTGTTTGGTTGGGGGTGGGTGTCGTGGGGCATAGTGTTTGGTGAGGGGTGGGTGTCATGAGCCATAGTGTTTGCTTGAGGGGTGGGTGTCATGGGGCATAGTGTTTGGTTGGGGGTGGGTGTCGTGGGGCATAGTGTTTGGTGAGGGGTGGGTGTCATGGGACATAGTGTTTGGTTGGGGGTGGGTGTCGTGGGGCATAGTGTTTGGTGAAGGGTGGGGGCCATGGGGCATAGTGTTTGGTTGGGGGTGGGTGTCGTGGGGCATAGTGTTTGGTGAGGGGTGGGTGTCATGGGACATAGTGTTTGGTTGGGGGTGGGTGTCGTGGGACATAGTGTTTGGTGAAGGGTGGGGGCCATGGGGCATAGTGTTTTGTTGGGGGTGGGGGCCATGGGGCATAGTGTTGCATTCCAAGAGTGAACCCAAAAATAAAGCTAAAGCAGGCACAGTTAGGAGATGTACATCCTTTGCTTTTTGTGTAAACCTGACTCAACGAAGGCCATGCTCCTCTTGGGCAATCCAAACAGCAAAGTATAGCAGTCCAAAATAATGCAATGCCCAATCAAGTGTCAATAAAATATATATAATTTAATTAAACAGACGATATGCAATAACTAAATAGAAATACATAACAATGGAAAATGTGTAGTACAAAATATAAGTTTGAAATACAAATAAAAATCATTACACCTCAAAACGTATTCTTTTTCCATGTGTTTACTAAAAATTAGGGGTTGAAAAAGCCTCCTGCCACGCCGCCACCCACAGCACCTACAGCCCCATCCACATTTACTTTTCGGCCCACTATAGCCATCATGTACGGTACTTTCGGCCGTCTGTCAAAATCAGTTGTACACCCCTGCTGTAAACTATCATGTTATCCTGTTGCAGTACAGCACTCTATTGTTTACCAACCACGGTCATGCTATAAAGCCCAGCACATACATGCATTCATGCATCCATTTAAATGAGTGAATATTCACATATCGTCCAATTAAATGAATGAGTGTATCTGAGTTAAAAAAAAATAAATTAAAAAAAAGTCAATCCAACCCTAAATCAGCAAAGAGAAGCATAGCTGTGTTCTGCGAGGTCTGAATTAAAATACACTTCGGTGAGAATGAGGTGTCCAAACACGTCATGGTGACCCATGCCAGGTGTGTGTGAGTCATCGGGCCTTTTTGCCTTTTGCAGTATCCTACTTGTAATTATAGTACTCAATGCTGGACATGTAAAGAATGACTAAACGATTCCACCTCAGCGAAGGGGCGGGGTAGCCAGAGAGATGGGGGCAGGGCTAGGAGTGGAGACCTCAGGAAAGAGATAGGGGTTGTATATAGCGAACAAAACAGGGCTAAAATAGCACACAAGTACTAAAAAATGTGCAAATCATTTAATAAACCGAAGTGACAATATATAAACCATTACAGTAACATGTTGATCAAAAAAGCATATGTGTAGCTTTGTTTTACCCGTGAATGGGCATCTACATTTCCCAGTATACAAAGTAGGGCTGTACCGAACTTCGGCTTCGAGTCCCTATTCTGCCGAAGTTCGGCTGAAATACAGCTATCCGGCTTCGGCAGAATAGTTTCTGTTTAGGGACTCGAAGCCGAAGTCCACTTTCTATGATTAGCTGCCCTCTCCCTGTTTGGGAGATGACAGCCAATCATAGAATGTTTGACAGTGTTCAGGCTGCAGAAGCCAAACAAGCTGTTTGCCTATTGGCTTCTGCAGTCTGACCACAGAGGAACCAGCCTAACGTGTTGAAATAGGAAGCGAGGGAAGGGAACAGTTCTTCCCGTCCCTCACTTCCTATGCCAGCACCCGGACCCAATCACCAGGTAAGTGACGCCCCCCCCCCATACCCCCTCATCACGGTGAGGCCGCGGGGCCTCAGGGAACCCCCGCGGCCTCACCGCAATAATGTTTTGTTTGTCGGGCCACCGGTGCAAAGCCGGTGGCCCGATGTTTATTTTGCATTGGGGGGCCGCTCCTACAGGAGCGGCCCCCCCAGACTCATGAGGCCGCCGGGGCACTTTGCCGACCCCGGCGGCCTCGGTGCCCCCCATCCCCCTCACCACGGTGAGGCCGCGGGGCCTCAGGGAACCCCCGCGGCCTCACCGCAATAATGTTTTGTTTGTCGGGCCACCGGTGCAAAGCCGGTGGCCCGACGTTTATTTTGCATTGAGGGGCCGCTCCTACAGGAGCGGCCCCCCCAGACTCATGAGGCCGCCGGGGCACTTTGCCGACCCCGGCGGCCTCGGTGCCCCCCATCCCCCTCACCACGGTGAGGCCGCGGGGCTTCAGGGAACCCCCGCGGCCTCACCGCAATAATGTTCTGTTTGTCGGGCCACCGGTGCAAAGCCGGTGGCCCGACGTTTATTTTGCATTGGGGGGCCGCTCCTACAAGAGCGGCCCCCCCAGACTCATGAGGCCGCCGGGGCACTTTGCCGACCCCGGCGGCCTCGGTGCCCCCCATCCCCCTCACCACGGTGAGGCCGCGGGGCCTCAGGGAACCCCCGCGGCCTCACCGCAATAATGTTTTGTTTGTCGGGCCACCGGTGCAAAGCCGGTGGCCCGATGTTTATTTTGCATTGGGGGGCCGCTCCTACAGGAGCGGCCCCCCCAGACTCATGAGGCCGCCGGGGCACTTTGCCGACCCCGGCGGCCTCGCTGTGAAATGTGCCTCACCCCTTGAGCACGGTGAGGCCGCGGGGCCACAGGGAACCCCCGCGGCCTCACCGCAATAATGTTTTGTTTGTCGGGCCACCGGTGCAAAGCCGGTGGCCCGACGTTTATTTTGCATTGGGGGGCCGCTCCTACAAGAGCGGCCCCCCAGACTCATGAGGCCGCCGGGGCACTTTGCCGACCCCGGCGGCCTCGGTGCCCCCCATCCCCCTCACCACGGTGAGGCCGCGGGGCCTCAGGGAACCCCCGCGGCCTCACCGCAATAATGTTCTGTTTGTCGGGCCACCGGTGCAAAGCCGGTGGCCCGACGTTTATTTTGCATTGGGGGGCCGCTCCTACAAGAGCGGCCCCCCCAGACTCATGAGGCCGCCGGGGCACTTTGCCGACCCCGGCGGCCTCGGTGCCCCCCATCCCCCTCACCACGGTGAGGCCGCGGGGCCACAGGGAACCCCCGCGGCCTCACCGCAATAATGTTGTGTTTGTCGGGCCACCGGGCCAAAGCCGGTGGCCCGAGATTGTATTGCATAGGGGGGCCTAAAAAAAAAAAAACTATTCGGCTCACTATTCGGCTCCGGCCGAATAGTTGACAAACTATTCGGTATCCGGCCGAATACTAAATATGCTATTCGGTACAGCCCTAATACAAAGTAATGTGAACCTATACATATTTGTTTTACAGCTTTAGTATTAAGGTTGAACGATACACTGTAAGATGCGTCCTATGAACACGTATGTTTAACCATTGTTTCCCACACTGTAGCCCACAGCATTCAGCTTTATAAACTCTTCTCTTTGTAAACAAACATCATTCACGGCTCTTAAGTGACACGTGACAGGCCATGGCGATCACCCATTACCCACACACTGTTTTGGCTACCGCAGTCAAATATTAAAAATGCTTAATTGTAAAAACATTTTATAAAACGGAAGCGAATTCTTCTAAGCTCGGAAGTGAAGTCCTTGAGCGCTGGGCACAGCTAATCACTGTTGGTGCAGTTTTAAACGATGGCTTGGACTTTGGCTTTCGATTTTCACAGATTCGGGAATCCAAAGAAACCGTTTTTCCGGGATTCTGAATGGGAGGAAATCAGGCCCAATGGCCGCACTGGCAGGACCACCGATACACAGAGGCAAAGCACAGAGTCCAGGACAGGACTCCCATCATTAGAATGTTTGAAATTCCTGCATGTGGTGTCTGTGTGCCAGAAGACGTCTGGGCTGCCAGAATGGACATGATGCTTTCTGCAAGGAAGCACTCTGGGTCCCCCACGCTGCTTGTTGGCACCTGTCCGTGGATTGTGCAATCTGTCATAACAAACTGAAGCCCGGCGCTCCGAGATAAGACACGCAAACATGGCTGGCGGGAACATAAGCAGCTCTCTGCCCCTCGTATCCGTCCATGTTATCGGCTTCAGGCACGCAGCGTCCCTTATGCATTCTTTTCGAAGCAATGGCTGCCTAATTAAACCTATTCATGACACAGGAGTCTTCCCTGGTGTGTGGCGGGCCTCCCCGTTGACGTCATCATCCTTTAACTACGTAGCCTCTGCAAACAGAATGCTTTAGTGTGGCTTTAGAATTCACCTATCGCCGGGTAGCCACATTGCAGTGATGTTACGTCACGTGATTGGGATGTACACCATGCACTGCTGTCATCTGCATGGTTCCCAGGTGCTCCGGCGGATTGGAAAGAGGGGGGGTGGGGGGGAGGGACGGGGTGTGTTAGTTGGAGAGAGGCAAAATGCACTATAGCGTTGCTGTTGTGTTATCCCATGAGCCCTGCACGCAGGTTCGTGTCTAGGTGTGATGTGTGGAGAGAATAGAGGCATTTGTGTTTGGATGGGAAGCCGGGTGACAGGGTGCTAGGACGCATTGACAAGAAATATCAGTTGTTCGTTGATTCTACAGGTTTGGCCGGTGGTCGAAGTGGGCGGGAGATGTTGATAGTTCTGCTCCTCTACTTTTGTTATTGAAGTTTTCCTGCTCTTATACTTTTATTTTAAAAAGAAGCCGTTCTGGAATTATTTCGTTATAAAACAAAAGTGTAGGAAGCAGTTGAAACGTCAATGCACTGCACTGAACGTTCCCTTAAACAGTAGGTGCATGTGTTTGTGGGTTTTGTAATGTGCGTGGGAGGGGGTGTGGTGACGAGGTTTTTGGGGAGCGGGGCAGGCCAGCAGAGAACATAGTTCCACTACTTCTTTTCATACCCTTCGACCACCGGGTGTGGCATTCCATTGTTTGATGCCTGTTGGGGGGGTTATTTAATTGCTGTGTGCGTGCAAGATGCTTAGGACCCGATTCATGGAAGTGTTTTATAATGGCACAATCCCATAGGAAAACATTCCATGAATCAGGCCCTTATTAGTTGGTATGCGTGCAGGGTATTCGAGAGAAGAGGATGGCAATGTTAGCTGCTGACATCGAAGAAAGATTGTGACTAATTTCATGACGGATCCTCACGCGTTCCTTGGTTTTGCTTTTGCATCCCTGCGCTGGATAGAATAGCCGCTACTGGCCCCGGGACCTGTACATGCAGAAGAAAGAGAGTGACTCATTTCATGATGGAGCCTCACCCGTTCTTTGGTTTTGCATCCGTGTGCTGGATAGAATAGCCGCTGCTGGCCCTGGGACCTGTACATGCAGAAGAAAGAGCGACTCATTTCATGATGGATCCTCACCCGTTCTTTGGTTTTGCTTTTGCATCCGTGCGCTGGATAGAATAGCCGCTGCTGGCCCCGGGACCTGTACATGCAGAAGAAAGAGAGCGACTAATTTCATGACGGTTCCTCACCCGTTCTTTGGTTTTGCTTTTGGATTCTTGTGCTGGATAGAATAGCCGCTGCTGGCCTGGGGACCTGTCCATGCAGAAGAAAGAGAGCAACTCCTTTCATGACCGATCCTCACCCGTCCTTTGGTTTTGCTTTTGCATCCGTGCGCTAGATAGAATAGACGCTGCTGGCCCCGGGACCTGTACATACAGAAGAAAGAGAGCGACTCATTTCATGATGGAGCCTCACCTGTTCTTTGGTTTTGCTTGTGCATCCGTGCACTGGATACAATAGCCGCTGCTGGCCCCGGGACCTGTACATACAGAAGAAAGGGAGTGACCCATTTCATGACGAATCCTCACCCGTTCTTTGGTTTTGCTTTTGCATCCGTGCGCTGGATAGAATAGCCGCTGCTGGCCCCGGGACCTGTACATGCAGAAGAGATCGACTCATCTCATGACGAATCCTCACACGTTCTTTGGTTTTGCTTTTGCATCCGTGCGCTGGATAGAATAGCCGCTGCTGGCCCCGGGACCTGTCCATGCACAAGAAAGAGAGCGACTCATTTCATGATGGAGCCTCACCCGTTCTTTGGTTTTTCTTGTGCATCCGTGCACTGCATAGAATAGCCGCTGCTGGGGCCCCGGGACCTGTACAGGCAGCTTCTGAAGACCTATTCTGGGTTGAAGGTGTTCAAATGATGCACCAGGAATTGCAGTGGCAGCTGAATTTGTGAAACATGCATCTCCATGAATGCGGTTCGTCAAGAATTCTGTACTAAAAGGATCCCTTGCTCAAGGGATGGGCCTGGCCCACATCCGGTGCAGGTCCTGGATGGCTCGCATTTGGCTTCATTACTTGGAGGCAGATATTCAAAGGCTGCACCACATCACCCTCAAAGAATAGGAATCTTGACGCTGCAACAGAGCTGTATGACGACAATAAAAGATACAGTGCAAGAACGTTACCCGAGAACGGGTTCCTGACACTATAGGATATTTGACGCCACTTGAACGTCACCATCTTTGGCACCAACCGGAGATATAGTGCCACGGGCATCTTTTGAACATGGACCTACAAAAGGAAAGCAGAAATAGCTGGAAGGAGACAGAGAGAGGGTTACTGGAGGAAAAGATGGATCCAGTCTTGATTAACCTGGTGGTGGATACGCAGTTGTGCTCCCCTTGGAAGGTCTATTCCTGAGTTTCACACACGCTGGCCTTCCTAACTGCTGTAGGGAGTCCCTGGAACTGCAGCAGCGATCCCATACCTCGATGACTTTGGCTATCTGAAATAAAGTAGGCCAGCAATCCTACAAGCTTACAGTGTTCCAATGTCGTCTTGGTTTTTATCTCCGGCTGGTGGCAGGGCTGTTAAACGGCTTGAACTATCGTACCCGATATGGGATTTGTTAAAACAAGGTCCTTGGTTAGGTCATTTGCTGCTAGTACCAGAGTATGTTTAGAACCAGGCCTTTAGCAATCATCTGCTGTTAGGTCTCCCAACTCTATTGATGCACCTGGGAAAGTTTTTGCTGCTGGCATTAGGGTGTTTCTATATATCTTCGGCATGCTTATATAACCCCTTGATGCATTTATGAATCTTTTCAGTCCATGTGTCCCTGGGCCTAGTATGATAGCAACCATGTCGGTGTCATCCCCCATCCCCTTACTTGTTTTCCCCCAACCCCCACCGCTGTGTGAAATGTCGCCAGGCCTAGTACGATAGTCATCTTGTTTTGTTCCTCCCCTGTTTTTCTGCACCCCTCTCCCTCACCTTTTATTTTTTCCGGCTCTACCAGAAATGTCGTCAGGCCTAGTATGGTAGTCGCCTGTCTGTTTCTATTTCCTTCCCACTCTCCCCCTCCGTTCCTTATCTATGTCTTAGCTCTTGCACTATCTGAAATGTCGTCAGGCCGAATACGATCGTTAATTTCACATCCTTACTGTTCATGGCCTGTAAGAATGTCATTGTATTTTCCCTTATTCCCTCCCTTGCCTTGAAGCGCTTTGAAACACATTGTGTATAGGCACTATATAAATATACTATCATGATCCAGCACAAACTGGTTTTGTGGCTGGTCTGGGCACTAGTGTTAATTTACTAACTTTAAATGCTATCCGACAACAAGCCCAGTGTAAGAGACAGCCTAGATATTTTGCATTTGTGGACTTACATTCCGCTTTTGATTCGGTTTCAAGACCTAAACTTATCAACAAGTTAATCAAAGCGGAATGTCCCCCCACTCTTATAGACATCATTTTTGCATTACATTCAAAAACCAAGATCTTTGTAAGATTAAATGCTGAAGGTCTTTTGTCATCGCCTGTTTATACGTACAGAGGGTTAAAACAAGGATGCAGCTTAGCGTCAGCCCTGTTCAACTTTTTTATTAACGATGTTCGCTGGATCTTTACTAAAATAGCGGCTGACGCTCCAATACTGAATGGTGTTAAAATTAGTGCATTATGGTATGCAGATGACCTTGTTCTTGTGTCAAAAACACCCAGTGGCCTACGTAATCTTCTGTCAGTACTTTGCAGCTATTTCAAAGAAAATGAATTATTTGTAAATACTGCTAAAACTCAGATTGTTACGTTTATCCCTAAAGGTTTACGCAAGCATCTATTAGAGTGGCAAATTGAGACAACCCCCATAAAGATAGTTCCAAATTATGTCTATTTGGGTGTTATTTTTGATGGTTGTCCCATTGCAGACTCACAGCTGAATAAAATTAAACAAAAGCTAATCATGGCAATTTGTCAGACCCAAATAATTGTATCTAAGTATGGCAAATTCACACTCAAAGCAGCTCTTCTGTTTTGGAATCAAAATGTTGTCCCAACTATTCTTTATGGCATGGAAACGCAAATTTTACCAACTGGATTTCTTAATCGCTTAGAATCCAAATTTTGGCGAGCCATCTTGCATTTACCGCAATGTATTCCTGGGGCAATGATGCGTTATGAATTGGGCTTAATCTCATTAAGTGCCCAACATAATTGGCGCCTATGCGCTTTATTGCGTAAATGTTTGCTTTCAACACAGGACAATTCTGCCTTGTCGGCCATCTCCAGTTACATACTAAACTCAGCAGAAAAGTTCCCGAAACAGTGGTCTTCAAATGTTCTCTCTATTATGGTAAAGGCCGATATTTCTTTGAGCCTTTTATTAGATCATCCAGAGAGAGCAAAGAAGAAAGTCCACATGATGGACTGGATTGAGACCCGAGTAAAGTGTTTAACCTATAGAGATTTTGATCCTGCAATATTTGGTCCTAAAGCTTATAAAGACATTGCCTCGTACTTGTGCCTGTCGCCTTCTTCTGCTATTAGATCTGAGATCCTGAGGCTGCGGTTTAACATCTGGCCCACTAGGGAAGTCAAAGTAAGAAGGAGACAAATCACATCAGACTTTAATTGGTGCAGGTTTTGTCGAAACACAACAATTGTTGAAACCTTGCAACATTTACTATTGGAGTGCACAGCCCCTAAACTTTTGAGTTTAAGAAATATGCACTTTGCTAAATATTTTGTGTATTTTTCACAAATAGACCCAAGTAATAGATGGGTCGCTCTGGCTGCAACTGAATGTATGGGTATAAGGATTGCTACTATCAATTTTTTAAAATCTCTAAACCTGGAATGATTGATATACACCATGTTAACCAACACTTTTAAATTGTGAAAACTTGATTTGGAAGATGGTTGTAATTGTAAACGTTTGTTTTATTGATTTAATGTTTTTACTTAAGCAAGAATGGATTTTTGTAACATGTATAAAATTGAAAAAGTTGTTGTAATACAACTATATTCAATAATAAAAAAAAAAAAATATATACTATCATATCATATCATATCAATCTGATCCTATCATAGATACATGTTTATGCATGCGTCTATTTTTCTTTGCCATGATGGCGAGGTGGTCCTTGAGGATCAGAAGTGGTGTCACAAGGCAGTGGAGGATATGGTGATCAACGCACCCATGGTCGGTGACCTCCAGTCTTGGTGGATGTGGAACCAATGGTTCCTTTGAATGAGAAGGAAGGGTCAAGTCACTTGCCTGCAATGAAAGCCAGACAGGCGTACCTCAGGAAAGCAAGTGCAATATGGGATTGTGTTGTCTATAGCTGGGCTAAGCAGATTCTTGCTTCCCTGTTTAACTTGATCCTGCTTAATATGAGCAAAAGGAACAAGGTTATGATCTTTGTGTGGGCCAACGCCCTCAATACTGTCAGAGATCAATGGATCAGCAGTTTCTAACCAAGTCAAAAGGGCACCATACAAAATGTTGCCGCACATTTGTTTTGGGTATTTACAGTCCAGCCCTTGCAGCAAAGAAAGCAGAGCCATTGACTGCTGGTGGGAGTCTAAACCCAAGGCCATGGTGCTCTAGCTATGTAGGAGTGTTTCATGTGCTCACTCACACCAGTGTGCTTTGATGCCCCATTAACGTGGTGACAACTAACACTTAAACGAGTAGCGAGCCTGCATAATGGGCGTTGGGCGGGGGGGGGGAGGGTTGCCCTTCATTGTACACCGCCACTGCAGCTCTTCATGAAACGTATTTTAACTATAGTATTAATGTAAGCTTCCTAGAATTCAGTCAGCTGGACTTTCCTTAGACTCTGGAAACTCTTCAATATTCCATGTTTGGGGATGTATTAGGGTAACCAACATGTAGAAGCGAAAGAAAATGAAGAAACAACCTCATAAGATCTACTTTTGTGGTCATAGAATGTTTTAAGTGTTTTAAAATATTATATTTTATAGGAATAGCCTTTGTAAAATGTTTATGTAAAGAAAACCTTTTGTAATTTGTGTGAAAATGCAAAATTGGAAAGTGAAATGAAAACAGAAAGTTGTAAAAGTTTGTTAATCAAACTATAAACAACGTTTTTTGAAAAAAATAAATAAACTCTTCAACATTATGGTTTTGGAGACCCCTTAACATTGTCATTTTCAATGTTTACATACTTTACATTCAATTGATAATAACCTTAACTCCATGTACAATATTGTTTTCAACTAGATCATTTTAAGTGTGTAACGTTCATGATCCTTTCCACATGTCTGAATAATTTCCCTAGCAGGCCTTACTGCATGTTGTGTACATGGCCGAGTGTTGTGTTTTTCGTCTGCCTGCTAACACTGCTGGTTGATGTGCACATACAAGTGTGTTTTATTGTTGTACCTGTTTCCACGCCTAGATGTATGAGCTTGTGAGTGGGTTGGGGCACGGGGGTTGTTTTCCATATGTTTGCACACGGCCGAATTGTGAGATGTCCACAATGGCATGGTGTGTGTTTGTGTATTCTTTTTCTTCTTCCATTTTCTTTCCATGTTTTCCACATCTACGTGTGTCTTTCCGCAAGCTATGTGTATGCCGGAATAAAAATGATTCTTGACCTTGTGTGTTATTTTCATCTTTACTGCACACACCGAAAATATAGATACATTTTGAAATTTGCTAAAGTGAAAAACTCAAAATGTACATATCCAATTTTTTAATTTTCTGTTGTGCACAGAAGCTCCACATAAGGTCCAGGTGCAAGCCAAAAATCTCTAAAAGCGAAGTGGGTAATATTTGGAGATTCGTCCCACAAGCATGTTTTTTTAAGTCTACAGAGAAGACGATGCAAAAATACTTTTATAAACACCTTTTTTCAACACGAAAACGCCTTTTAAATTTCACCAAATTTGGCATGCATCTTCTCCTGTGGCCATACTCCTTTTTTTGTAGATAAGGACGCTGGCGGCCTCCCAAGGAACTGTGTGCTCACAATATTGTGTGACAAGCTTCCTAAATAATTGTCAATATGTCAATATACAAAATATACTTTGAAAAGTCGTCCTTCATTTGCATGGAATTTTCATGTGGTCAGATTTTAATCTGGAATTCCATGAAGAGGGACCGGATACAATTCCAGCCTCCAGCCAATGTATTTCGGACATTGGCTGGAGGCTTGGATTGTATCTGGTTCCTCTTGAAGTTTCACATTTTGATAATTATTTAGGTAGCTTGTCAGATGCACTATAAAACCTCTCAACAGCTTTTCATATGGTGGACCACGGGGTACTCCTGGATATTCTATCTAGATGCATGGGTTTGGGTGGGGGGAGGGGCTTGAGCTGGTTTCATTTATTTTAACCAATAAGTCCCAGGCAGTCCGGATTGGCTCCTGTCAATTTCCTCCCATGCCTGTGCGCTACTGCGCAGCCCAGCAGTCCATGGTGTCAGCCATGATATTTATTCTATAGGTGAAACTATTGGGAGTTTTGTTGGCAGAGCAGAGAGTCTGAATCAGTCAATACACTAATGTTACTCAGATTTACCTTAAACTCTCTTCTCCTGATGACATCTTGTGTTTGAGCAAGTGACTGTCAGTGACTGAATCATGGATGCCCACTCCTAAACTGAAGCTAAATTCAGCTAAAAGGGAATCTCCTCTCTGCTCCAATGACTCCTCTGACTCTGTGATCCGTGGTTAATGTCCACGCTTGGTGTTCATGGCATTTAAATAGTTAACGGCAATAGTTAACGGCATAGCTGGTCAGATAGCACAGCAAGTAGAGTGCTCGCTTTGGTGCAGATCCTGCTGACACAGGTTTGAATCCCGCAAGGGACAAACTCAGCTATTTATCCTTCCGGATTGATAAATGAATACCACACACCGTGGGTAATAATAAGCAGCGCTCTGATGCCTGAGGGTTTGTAGCGCTATATAAATGCTAAATTATTATTAATTCATTATTTTCCCTCCTTGATTTATTTGAGCATCAGGTTAGGGAGTAAACTATCTATGAAAACTCAGGAAGCCAAAAAACTCAAACTGCCAATTTTCAAATGTTGTTGCCAAGGCACAATAAACCTTTCATTCTGTCTGAGCTCTTCTGCTATGCGGTGCAATCTCTTGCACTAGCTCATGTGTGTGGGGGGGGGGGAGGGGGGGCAATGCTCTAACTTTAGGCCTCCCTATGTGTGTTCTTAGATCACTCAAATTCACCTTGCATGCTGCGGCACGTCTAACCTTGGGGGCCGCTAAAAGTGATCGTATTACCCAGAATTCAAATCACTGGCGTTGGCTTCCATTTCAAGCTTGGACCCACATTAAATGCTGCTGTATCTATTATAAAGCAGTTCATCCCCACCCTCGCCCCTACATTGCAAACAAACTGATTTTTGCTGCGGATTGGGGAGGAGAGAAAGGCGCGCGTCACTGAAACATTCCTTGAGGAAAGAAGTCTTCCACTTCCAGCCAAGCCTTTTCTGTGGCAATTCCTCATCTCTGGAATAATCTCCCATTAACACTTCACCTGCTGTCATTCTTTATGATCTTTTGCAAAAAACCTAAAACCGGTTCTCTTTCCTGTTGCTTAGACTTTAATATATTTACTTGTGCTGCTTTTTAAAAAAATGTGTTAGTGGTTAGGGCTGAATTGAATAACTTTTAATGCATATTTTATTTCTATTGTACAATGTAATGTTTAAATTGTGTAATTTTGCTTTTCCTCACCCCTGTGAACAGCGGTACCGTTCTTTAGTTTTGCTGTAAAGCTTCTACATTTATAAGTTGCCATCTTTGCGAGGAGGGTACAGGGTTTAGTGTGTGAAGGTGCTCACAGTGGAAATGCCTGGTGTGCCTGGCCCTCCCATTTACATGGCTTATCCAGGAACGAGTGGCACGCGCGCTGCGTGTGGAAATAGCACCCCTCCCCGCTGACCGCAAGGTAGCTCTGTTAATGCATTTCCTTGGTTATGAAGAGCAACGTATATATGAGACTCTCCCAAATCTGGATGGATCAGATGAATCTACAGCTTCCAATGAGTTGGACGTGGCGTTATGGAAGCTGTAGGCCCAAGACTAGCACTATGTTGCTAAGGTCCAATCTTGGGGTCAGGGTACAGGAAGAGGGAGGCAAGTGTGGAGGAATAGCTTCCTGCTCCCCTGCATTTGGCTCTTACGTGTCAGTTTGGGGATAAACTGGATGAACATATAAGAGTTGATGATACACTGTAGAAGCGATAAAATAGGAGGAGTTGTGGCTGAAAGATGAGCTGTGTTTAGCTGATGTGATTGCCATTGCAAAGAGAGTGGAACCTTCCATGGCCTGTGTGGCGAACCTGTCTAAGAAGGAAAGCAAAGTGGGAAATGCAGAAATACTGCGGGTGGGGGGCAGAGGAAAAAAGAATCAGAAGGGAAGTGGGCCAAGCCCTCGTAATGGATTTGAGAAGGAAAGTCGGCCTAAAGGGTAGAAGGCAGAGGGGCGTCTATGGTTTTGTTGCGCCAGTGCAATGAATTGTGCAGGTTCTCCCGTTTGCCGGGGGAGAAAAGTGACTTGCAAAAAGTGGGGCCATTATGCCAAATGCTGTAAAAACCTTGTTGTAGGAGGAAAGAAAGTGTTTTATGTTGCTGGGGAGACAACCATCATCAGGAGAAGATGATGAAGAGCAAGTGGAGTTGTTCACCGTAAATATAGTGACATGTTTCGATTATGAGGAGTGTGAGAGCCTCTATGCTGAAGTGGGTATTGATGGAAAGTGTGTAAAGATTATGGTTGACTCGGGTGCCAAAGGTTCCTTATTGTCGCGAGAGGTGTTTGAGAGAGATGTTGCTGGACAGATCAAAGATTTATTTCCGCCTGACATAAGGCCGGGAGGTTACAACCTAGGCAAGATTGACTTGCTGGATCTAGTGTTCGAAGTGGTCGGGAGCGGTGCTCCTCTACTTGTTTTAATTAAGTTTTACCATTCCTATAATTTTATTTTAAAAAGGAACCTTTCCGGAACGGTTTCGTTTTAAAATAAAAGTGTAGGAAGAAGTTGAAACTTGCACTTTCAGTGCACTGCACAGGACGTTTCCTTAACAAGCAGTTATTGTGCATAGGAGGGGGCGTGGCGATGGGGTCTGTGGGGAGTGGTGCAGGCCAGCAGGGAACATAGTTCCACTACTTCTTTACGCTTCGACCTGAGGCTGGATTACTTTGTAGCAAAACTGGATTTCAAGGGGAGGAAAGTGTATGGGAATATGAATATCACAGAGAAAGGTGAAACACTGTTGGGGTGGAAAGAGCAGAAGAAAATGGCGATAAGATTTAATCCAAATACAATGGCACGTCATTGAGAATGTGAATGTGACCGACCGTTTCAGGAGTGTTTTCGCCAACAAAAATGGATGGGTGAAAGGTTTGAGGCATAACATTGTTCTTAAGGAGGGAAGTGTCCCTGTAGCGGCCAAGTTGCAAACTATTCCTTTGGTGTTGAGGGATAATGTTAAAAGGCCACTTGGAGTGTGTCAGGGGTTATTGAGCGAGCGAGTGAGCGAGCGAGCAATCACTGTGGAGTGGGTGTCTCCATTGGGCATAATGGGGAATTAAGATTATGTATAGACTTGCAAGAATTTAATAAATGTGTGGTGACTGAGAGGCACCCTTTGCCTAATATGATGGAAATGCTGGCTATGGATGGGGAGGTGAGATATTCTTCAAAACTTGATATGGCATCAGGGTACTACCAGATCGATTTGGATGAGGAGCCGAGGAAGCTAACAGCATTTATTTTGCATGAAGGGAGTTTTCAACTTCGGAGAATGCGGTGTGGGCTTGTATCTCCTTTGTTGGTGGTTCAGAAAATCATGGATACATTCTTTAAAGAAATGGCGGACGTACATTGCTTTCAAGATGATCCATTGGTATGTGGAGAGACACTAATGCAGCATGAGAAGGCATTGGAACATGTGCTTAAGATTTTGAAACAGAGAGGGATAACATTGAGGGAAGAAAAGTGTGTGTTTAGGGAAAGTGATGTGCAGTACTTGGGCCATGAGATTTCTGCTGTGGGATTAAAGCCAAAAGCTGACTTGGTGGATGCTATAAAGAACATTCAACCTCCGAGAGATAAAGGGGAGCTAAGATCTTTTCTTGGTATGATCGAATTTTACCAAAAATGTGTGCATAAATATGCTGACAAAGATGTAAGGACGAGGAAGTTGTTAATAAAAGGAGAAGAGTTTGTTTGGGATGCAGAATGTGAAATAGAATTTGAAGGAATTAAGGGAGGGATTGACATGGCAAAGCCACTGAGGAAATTTGACACAAAGAAGAGGTGTATCATAACTGTTGATGCGAGCGATACCGGAATTGGGGCAGTTTTGTCTCAGGTGATATGATATATGATATTTTATTTATATCGCGCTCATACACGGGTGTTTCAGAGCGCGGCCAGGCAAAGGGAGGGGAACAGGGAAGAGAACAAAACCAACGATCTTACCAGGCCCAGTGACATTGAGAACGCGCAAGTGCATGGGGAAGGGAAAAAGGGGGGGAAACTGCATGGTAGGGGGAGAAATTGGAAAGTGCAAAGCAAAAGAGAGGACAAGATAAATAATAAATAAATAAATAAATACAGTGATCCAAAGCAGTGGTAGTGCAGCCTGTGAGGGCCAAGTGCAAGGTTAGTCAGATAGGGAGTATCTGATCAGTGTAGACAAAGAGTGGGGGGGGCTGTACAGATACAGATACAGGCCCCAGTGCCAGGGGTGGGCACGGGGCAGTGCAGGAGGGTGGCAGGGTGAGCAGGTACCTGGGCCCAAAGGGCAGAGGGTGGCCAGGTGCAGCATTGCTGAGAGAGAAGGCAGATCAGCAGGGGAGAAGAGGGGCAGAGGCAAAGAGGAAGGTCATGAGGAGCTTCCGGAACCGTGGATGGTTCTCCTCAAGAAGGTGGATGGAGTAGGAATGGAGAGTGTGATCACCCAAGCATCGAGGATGTTGAGGGGTGTGGAGAGAAATTATCCAGTCCTGGAAAAAGAGGATCTGTCATGCCCTTGGGCTGTGAAGAAATTCAAACATTTTGTGTAGGAGAGCAGAGTTTATCATTAGAACGGATAATGAGCCTTTGAAGGTGATTTTTTAAGAGAAACGTTTGGATACGGTCTCCAGGAGAGTTGCTGGTTACGTAGCTAGGGTGCAGGGCCATATGTTCTCGATGGAAGTGATCCCAGGGAGGGACAAGGTTTTGGAGGACCAACCGTCAAGGAGGAGGGAGGCTGAAGAGGGTGGAGAGACAATGATAACCGACATGATGTATGTAGCACATGATGGTGTGATATCTCGAGAGGAGTGGAGAGAGGGAATCAGGCTGGAGTCTGTGTTGGAAAGAGTTTTAGGATTTCTGGAACAAGTTTGGCCTGCGAAGAGGCTATTAAGTGGTTAGGAGAACGTGTACTGGGAGGTTCATGCAGAATTGAGTGCCAAGGATGGTTTGTTGTACCGGTGGGACCGTGCAGTCGTTCCAAGGGTGATGATGAAGAAATTGGTGGAAATTGCCCCATGAAAGGCACATTGGTGTTACAAAAACCAAAGCAGTGTTGAGAAGTGAGCATTGTTGGCCAGGGTCTGACCGTGATGTCGAGGAGGTGTTCGAAGAGTGCCTGGAATGCAAAAAGTCCATACGGGTGTGGTTGCGCATTTGCAGCATATGATGAAGGTGGATGTTCCGGAGAAGGTGTGGAGTGACTTGGCCATTGATGTTTTGGGTCTGGTTGACCTTGGTGGGGGACATGGAAACATTTTTCTGGTTCTGTTGGATTTGCTGTTGCGTTGGACTGAGTTTAAGATGTGTGTGAAACAACTGGGGAAGCAGTTGTGGAATTTCTGCAAGGTGCAGTTGAAAGAGAGGGGTTGCCCAACTCCATTCTGATGAATAATGGGAGTCAGTTTCTTGGAGGCTGTTTTGAGGAATACTTGGTACGGTGTGGTGTGAAGCATAAAAAGACTGCGGTCTACCACTCGGAGGGGACTGGAGCAGTGCAAAGGATGAATAGATGCATAATGGACGCCGTGAGGATGGCAAGTGCAAGTGGAACGGGGAGGAAGGTGGCTGTGAGGGTGAGGCTGTATGCTCTTCGGATGGCGCCACATGCTGTTACAGGGGCAAGTCCCCTTGAGCTAATGAAAGGAAGGAAAGGTAATTCCGGAGTGTTACCCCCCTGGCTGGAGAGGGCAAGGGAGTTGGATTGTGTGGTGGAGGAGTTGAGGAGAACTCGTGATGAAAGAAAGGATGAGTGAATGAAGAGGGAAAATGAAAGGAGAGGACTGAAGGCTGTAGATGTTGAGTGGGCGATTGGGTTAGAATAAAAAAAAGGTGTGGTTAAAAGGAAAGGACCGTTGTTGTACTCTGAACCTGTGAAGGTGAGAGAAGTGTTGAGGGAAGCTGTGAAAGTTTGTGGAAGACATGTGTGGAATTTGAGTAAAGTTGCTTTAATTAAAAGAATTAAATAAAAAATAAATGTGTTCAGTAAAATCTTGAGAGAAGGAAAGGAGATGTATTGTAGTGTGTATCAAAGCATACATAGAACCTTGTTATGGAATAGAATGTTTGGTCTTAAAGAGTGGTCCGTTATCTGTTGGAGTGGAGGTGGAGAGAGTGGAGGCCACTGTTGACTGTTGTGTTTAATAAACAAAAAAACACGTGCCTGATGCCCAGTGCGTATCATTTCAATTAAACATTTTGCTAAATTCTTGTAAGGTATGAGTGTTTTCCCATCATCAGTGACGTGATTTTGTTCCCATGTTTTAATATACATTTATATCATCATTAAATTCAAATTCATTTTTTGGATGTTGTGTTCTTACTTTGTTCGGGTTTAGTAGGGATTTCTTGATGATTTATGGTTTAATATTGATCTCATGCGACACCAGATTCCATGTGGTTGTGTCTTTGTTCCTCTGTGCGTTTTTTCTTTCTTTGCCAGTCTGTGTGGGATATGCCCGGTGCCTATATCTCTGTGGGCTGGGTTCTGTCCCACAGCACGCATTGCTCTTTCCCTGCGGCCACGTGCTCAGTGGCGGCTCCCTGCGGCCACGTGCTCAGTGTCAGCTCTTGCGGTGTGTTTGTGTTGCTGATTGTCCGCATATTTTCCCGTCGTGGTTATGTGCTTTAATGTGGCAGCGCTGGTGATATGCACGTGGTGCGTGCACTCTTGTCCCTCCTTCCAACCATCATACACAGCTTTGCAGCTCCAGTGGGGCGTGCGTGGTGTGTATGTCCCAGTCTTTCTTCAAGTCGTCATGCGCAGCTTACCGGCGGTGGTGCTGGGTCCTCCTCACCCTCAGGGTCATTGCTGGTTGTGCCGGGGGTGCTCCTCCTCTGGTCGGCTGCCTCCTCACAGGCTGGGTCCTCCACACCCTCTGCTGGGTCCGCCTCACCCTCCGGGTTATTGCTGGTCTTGCTGGGGTGCTGTGATGGGTCCTCCTCAACCTCTGCTGCGTCTTACTCACCCTTCGGGTTGTTGCTGGTCTTACTGGGGTGCTGTGATGGTCCTCCTCACCGTCCGGGTTCCAGTCCTCTCCACCTTTCAGATCGGCTGTCTCTCGCAGCGGTCCTTCTGCATGGTCCTCCAGATCCACGCCTCCTCTCTCTAATGGCTTTTCCCGCTTTGCTGTGCGTATGGATGAGTGTTCCTTACCCGCGGGTGCCGTTTCCTCCTCGCTCTCTGCCTTTCATTCAATGGCGCTGTCCTGCAGCGTGGGGACGTGTCGCCTCATTGCCAGTTGTTAGGCCCCAACGTATCCCCAATAAGGAATACAGGAGACAGGGAACTTCTCAACCTTCTCTTTATTCTCCTCCTTACAACTATCTTTCCATTCGCCCGACCCTTACCCTTCCTCTCGCCTCCCTCCCCTGTCCCCAGTCCATCCTCCTTAAAGGAGCCCTCTTCCATTTCTCCACTGTAACAGTTAGCCCTCTTCCATTTCTCCACTGTAACAGTTTTGTACCCCAGGAGTCAATGAGTGATGGGGTTTGCCCACCATTTTGGTTCTATGAATGTTTGCAATTGTGCATGTACGTGACGATACCATGCTTTGGGTGCAGAAAATCTCCTGGTGCTTTTTGTACAATCATATTAATTTTGCAGAATGCTTTTCATTTCATTTTGTTCCTACGCCCCTGGTGTTGATAACTGACTTGGGGTGTGTGTTGAGCAGTGCTGGCCTAAGTGGCAGCAGCGCCCCGGGCAGAAAAATGAACAATTTGGTTGCCCCCATCCCACCGCGCCCCTTGTTAATTGAGACGGGGAGGGGGCGCAAAATGTTTATTTTTGTGGTGGGAGAAGTGTCATTTTAAAAATAAATGCTCTTGCAGGAGCCGTCGCATCTAACAAAAATAGGGTGCTGTGGTACCCCCATTAAGACGATTTTCCCCCCACTCCTGCGCCGGAGCAGGGTTGTAATTATCTCAATAGGGTGCTCCTGCGAGCGCATTTAATTTCAAAAGGACTCCACCATGCCAGCTCGGGTAGCCCTTGAAAGGCTCCCCGGAGCTGGCGCTCTGGGGGCTAATGGCGTCCTGGGGGACTATGACACCTCGGGTGGTCGCCCGGCCCGCCCTGCCCTAAGGCGGGCTCTGGTGTTGAGGGCTGCAGATGCGTGTGCGTCTGTGTCTTTGCCAGTATATGTTTTATTCCGTTTGTCCCTCTCAGTCCGGAAATATTGATAGATATTTTGATAATAACACGTGAATATCTCGAGTTTGTCTGATCTGCTTTTCGAGACCATTATGGCATGCATCACTTCCGCCGAAGGCCTAGGTTTGTGCAAAATATTTCAAAAACGGATGTGGACAATGTTGAGATATTGTGAGCTAAATTGTGCTTCTTTGAGCCTCGCTCTACATCCTCGTGAAAAAACAGGTTTTGTTCAGAAATCACTTTAGGCATGAAAACGCTGATAAAAGGTTGCCTGGGACATAGACTTCAGACTTGCCTCAACCCCCTTCCCCCGATGCATCCATGGTGGCTCGTGTCCTTGGCCTGCGACCATACCCAGTAGCCCACTTGATCCTACCTCACCAGCCCCACCTGTGACCTGGGCCATGGATCACATTAACCCTAATGGTGCTCTGCAGACAAGCGGGCAGGTCCAGGGGGTCAATAGCGTCCCCTGAACCGTTCCAGTGACCAAGGACCATCACAGCTGACCATCAGTAAAAAAATTATATGGTCATTGTATTCCTTTGCGAACCCTCCCCTCTGACTCTGCCCGTGCTTGGGTCGGAGCAACACAAATAGAACTGCAAGTTGACCCAAGTCCTCCGGTCATAATGGCAGACCCCTCACAAACATTTTTCCCCTGGTTTCCAAGCAGATTGGCACTCTATCCAACAATTGCCACCCAAGTTATAAACTACTTTAACCCCTTAAGTGCCAAGTACGAGTATGCACGTCCTTTTTGCAGAGACTTGCATAATAGCCTGGCAGTTAAGAAATGCTTTTCCAATGCGCGTTCAACTCTACAATATCTTTAGGTCACTATAACCGCCGTGTCTCAGTACGCCATCACATATCGAAGCTCAGAAACATCCAATCAACAGATGTTTCAATTCGACCTTTCAGATTTACTTCTGGGCCATCACTTACGTCAGTCATTTCAAAATGCAGTAATCCACAATTCTTTGGTGCCCTCCAAGGACATGGCGCACGGCAGAAGCAAGCCGTCACCAGTCGGAAAGTAGCGCGTGGCCCTCCATCATCGCCCAGCAGGGAATAGTAAATATCATTGAGACTAGGGCAACCTTGGAAATTATGACAGTCAAGAAGTCCGGGAACATAATAAAATGTGTCCTCGTCTTGTTATGAGTCTCTGAGCTACCATAGAGGGGAAATAAATGTAAATAAAGTGAGCCACAGCCCGCCGGCTGAACCGGGAGAGCGCTGCAGGGGGAGCGCCACCTGCAGCCTCTACTGCGCAGGCAGAGTGCTACCTAGATCCTCTACTGTGCTCAGCAATGCTGAGATCAACTCCCTTTCTGCATAAAAAGGGAGCAATCACAGCCAAGGCCTTTTAACGGTTCCATGTACTAATATCCCCGTAAAAACGTCTCCCGACAGAGGTTTCGCTGTCGGTTTTTTGGGGCGACATTATTACATTGAACATGCGGGGGAATGGCTTTTCCCGGCGACATTATGTACGGGGACATTATTACCCGATGCCCATTTAACCACCTTATTCTTGTCTTAATAAATTGGAGGGTTTTAATACAACTTCACATGTCAAGCATTAGCTGGCCAATATTAAGATGTCCATACATATACTTTGGAGGTGTGCATTTCTAATCCATAATGGGGGCAGCCCTTTCTCATTGCAGCTCCTCCAGGGAAGCGGGCCAGTAGAGCTTGCCAGGGTTCTTGGCCTGGCCTGAGACTTTGTGGCGGGAGGATGCACGCCATCACTACCCCCCAGGCACCTACTGTGCCCAGTCTGCACAGACACGTTTTGTTTTCAATGGAAATTATTTAGACTGTTTAACCCTAGACAAGAGTCAGCAACCAGCGGCTATTCAGAGGTTTTTGGCTACGACTTCCATGATCCCTCAGCAGTGACTATGGTGACTTGGGGCTATAATGGAAGTTGTAGTCCAAAATACCTGAAGTGCAACATTTTGCAGAACACCCCCTGGCGAGTGTTATTCACATTGTGAATAGGCATGAGCCTGGCCCAAGCTCCGGATTAATGTACATTCATTGACACAAACTGGCATATACGGTAACTCTGGTTGACGATATTGCCAGAGATCAAACCACCGAACTCTTAATCTAAATCAGGCACCAAGTCTTTTTTTTTTTAACTTCACATCTCCTGGTGAAGGTCATCCTTGTGCACAGCGCTTGCAAGCGACCGACCGGGCGTTATGACATCATGAGACTGTCCACTAAGGCACTAGATCACCTCATTCTGCAATGCGCTCTGTGTTCACCATAGTACAATCAGTGTGCGCATTCACTACAGCACAACTCCTGTAGGGTTGTCAACTTTCTTTCTTTGGGGAACATAGTGACCCCTTCCAATAACCTAAACTAAAGTACATATTGATTATTATGCGATTGCTACAATGGTTTAAAAGATAGCTTGGAGTGATAAGCACTCATAGCAGACTCATAGCAGAGATCTGTGTTCATTTGTCTCGGGAGGATAGCCCAGGGGCAACGTGCTCGCCTTGGAAGCAAGACAACACGGAACACAGGTTCGATCCCTAGGTCTGCGCTTAGAAACCTCTGGGTATTAAGCGTCTTATAAATAACCAATCATACGCCCGCTGACAGTACCAAAACCCTGTATGGCAAACTATGGTGAAAGTAACACCTCTGATTCAAAATGACCTTCCTCCGCCCGAAAGTGTGGTTATAAAAACGAACATAGCATCATTATAGCGCAGGTGTTGCGGTTGGTGCTTCCAAGTGAGAGTTGTAAAAGCTGGGCATCGCAATGAAGAGCATTAGAAAGCCAAATTCGGGTCTGTGGAAGCAAAGTGTTGAGGCTTATACTGTCAGACGATACAGTGATCATGGACAAATCGTCCTATCTCAATGCACAGTACTGCGCTGTCTTTGGTGAAAAGGTGTGTGATCTCATTTTTGTGGAATTGTTTAGCCTATTGCTTTCACTTTGTTTACACATAGGCCATTTGAGTGGAAGAGGTCCTAGGCATGATAGAGACGATCAAATTCCACAAGCCTATGGCAAGCTTATGGCAAGCCTATGGCAAGCTTATGGCAAGCTTATGGCAAGCCTATGGCAAGCTTATGGCAAGCCTATGGCAAGCCTATGGCAAGCTTATGGCAAGCTTATGGCAAGCTTATTTTCAAGTCAGTTTATGTGACACAAACACTTGAGGTTTTAAAAAAACTATTTCAAGTGTTCTTCCACACATGACTACGAATCTACAAGTCTGTATCAAACAATGGCTATGAGCACGTGACCTGATCACACAGTTTCTTTTGTTGGCTGTACTTAGAGCTTTAAAAAGTCAGTAGTACATCTCTGCCTTTTCCTTCGTTCAGCCTATCCTGGACTCCAAGTGCACCAGGTCACACCGCTGCACCTCTTCTTCCATTAGCGCCAATGACCGTCATGGAAAGGGTGGAGGAACTAGGAATATTTCCCTTCCCCATTTTCCATGGCAACCATTTGGTTTTGTAGTTTATTTTTGTAACTTGTGAAATAAAAAATTTGTCCTTTCAAAACTTAAAAAGAAACTATTCGCCCACTGAAAAGCATGCCAGTAATGGCGCCACGACCTGCATTAGGCTTCGCTCTGTCCTGCAACTTGGGCTCTTGGCAATTACCAGATGGTAAAGTCCACCACCTTAGGGGTTATTTCTTGAATTGGGTCTTTGTCATGTTGCGTTATCATGTGATTTGGGTACTTTTCAAGTCTAGTCTATAAAACAGGGCATTGTCCTAGTCCATTAAAGCCAAGCATTCACAAATAATGTTGCCTTGTTGTGAGAGAAGAATTGTAAGACAAATTATTCAAATGCTGAATTTGCAGCATTACCACTTAAACAGAGTGTGTGCTCTTGGACAACTCATTTACTCACATAGTTCCTAACCTGTGCAAATTGTCAGTTCCAAAATGTTTCACAATTTTCAGCCCCTAAGCGCGATTTAGTTCTGCAAGTGCACTCTATAGAAAAGGCCTCACTCATGTTATAAATGGCAATAGTGGTGCTTCATAAATAATAATGGCCCATTGACATGTTCCACACCACAAACCCATTCGTTTCCTTGCGCCTTAATGGCAACACCTCTTGGAAACCACGGCCTCTTCTAATCTCAGTCTTTGTTCAGGCATATGCACCTTCCTAGAAGCTGCTAATCGGTAGAGACGAGCTGTGCTATGGCTTGTGTACATTCCTTCTGGCATTCAATCTGTCTCCTGTGTCCCTGCTTCAGCATTTATGCATTGTTGTGGCTTCAGTTCTGAGCAGTGCCTGTGCTGGGGTATCTGTCCCTTTTAAATATGGCTACTAATGTTTCGTGCATCTATAATCCGGCCTGTATACTGCATGGCTGTTATTGGTAAAATGTGTCCTATACCTATGCTAGAACTCAAGCGCCCTCATCAATAATCCGGCCTGTATACCGCATGGCTGTTATTGTTACAATGTGTCCTGTACCTATGCTAGAACACAAGCGCCCTCATCAATAATCCAGAACACAAGCGCCCTCATCAATAATCCGGCCTGTATACCGCATGGCTGTTATTGTTACAATGTGTCCTGTACCTATGCTAGAACACAAGCTCCCTCGTCTATAATCCGGCCTGTATACCGCATGGCTGTTATTGTTACAATGTGTCCTGTACCTATGCTAGAACACAAGCGCCCTCATCTATAATCCGGCCTGTATACCGCATGGCTGTTATTGTTACAATGTGTCCTGTACCTATGCTAGAACACAAGCGCCCTCATCTATAATCCGGCCTGTATACCGCATGGCTGTTATTGTTACAATGTGTCCTGTACCTATGCTAGAACACAAGCGCCCTCATCTATAATCCGGCCTGTATACCGCACGGCTGTTATTGGTAAAATGTGTCCTGTACCTATGCCAGAACACAAGCGCCCTCATCTATAATCCGGCCTGTATACCGCACGGCTGTTATTGGTAAAATGTGTCCTGTACCTATGCTAGAACACAAGCTCCCTCATCTATAATCCGGCCTGTATACCGCACGGCTGTTATTGGTAAAATGTGTCCTGTACCTATGCCAGAACACAAGCGCCCTCATCTATAATCCGGCCTGTATACCGCATGGCTGTTATTGGTAAAATGTGTCCTGTACCTATGCCAGAACACAAGCGCCCTCATCTATAATCCGGCCTGTATACCGCATGGCTGTTATTGGTAAAATGTGTCCTGTACCTATGCCAGAACACAAGCGCCCTCATCTATAATCCGGCCTGTATACCGCATGGCTGTTATTGGTAAAATGTGTCCTGTACCTATGCCAGAACACAAGCGCCCTCATCTATAATCCGGCCTGTATACCGCACGGCTGTTATTGGTAAAATGTGTCCTGTACCTATGCCAGAACACAAGCGCCCTCATCTATAATCCGGCCTGTATACCGCATGGCTGTTATTGGTAAAATGTGTCCTGTACCTATGCCAGAACACAAGCGCCCTCATCTATAATCCGGCCTGTATACCGCATGGCTGTTATTGGTAAAATGTGTCCTGTACCTATGCCAGAACACAAGCGCCCTCATCTATAATCCGGCCTGTATACCGCATGGCTGTTATTGGTAAAATGTGTCCTGTACCTATGCCAGAACACAAGCGCCCTCATCTATAATCCGGCCTGTATACCGCATGGCTGTTATTGGTAAAATGTGTCCTGTACCTATGCTAGAACACAAGCGCCCTCATGAACACAAGCGCCCTCATCGTAGACTGCTGATTTTGCCAATTATTCTGATTTCAGCAAGGATTAAGAACTTCAGGGAGTTTTCAGGATTATTTTGCTTGCTGCCAAGGCAACATGTCGAGCTGTGCATTGTGGTCACGAGAGAGAGGAGCGACCAGAGATTTTTGCACCCCTTAATTTCTTTGGTTCTTTTGGTTTAGGTTCTTATTATTTTGTGCCCCAGACCAAAAAATCTCATGAGCCCTTAGGTGATGTTTGATCCAAGCAAAAGAAGCATAGGTGCACAGATACTGAAAGTGCCAGCCCATTTATGACACGAGTAAAAATGCTCTCCTTAATTCCTTTGAATGTTTAACTTGAGTTGTTTTGGGGTGGGCTGGGTGTACCATCTCTCTAACAGAAAGCCCAGACCAGATAAGTCATGTGATCACACAGACGATGGACGGGCAAAGTGAGGAGTGCATGGAGGAGAAATATTTCTTGGCACACAAGGGGCAAAGGAAAGCAGCAGGGCCTGTTACTCTATGAAGTCAATGGCACAGGTATAGGTTGTGGAAGAGTGCATAAATAAAATGATTGAAATCAAAGCAACAGCATTCTTTACAATGCGAGTATTGCCCTTGCATTCAGTATCAGGTCTTGCAGTGTTGCGCTATATTTGTAAAGCGCAAAATAAGGCTCAAGAGCATCTAGGCGCTAAAGGAGCGGTCGGACAGTCCCGAGAAGCACTTGCACTATACAGAATATTTAGAAAGGGTAAGTTTTTGATGCTTTGTGGGATTGTAGAAAATCTTTGATATTACGCAGGGAGAGCAGTAGTTTGTTCCACAGGGTGGGAGCAAGCACTGAAAAGGAACGTCCGCCCGCACAAACCTTTTGATAATGTGGAATTCTCAGTAGCATTTGGAAAGAAGAGTGAAGGCATCTAGAAGTGTGGTAAGGTACCAGTCTATTTTTCAAATAGGTTGCCCCAATATTGTGACGGGCCCGATGAGTGATGCACAAGATCTTAAATTCCACTCTGGTCCTTACAGGCCACTAATGAAGCTGCTGCAACATGATTATAGAGGGGCAAGTCTAGGGGCATCCAAAACCAGTCTGGCCACTGAGTTCTGAAGTACTTGCAACCGCTGAAGCAAGTACTGTGGTTGACCCAGGTAAGCCCCTTCTACATTGGGAAGCCAGGTATTATATCTGGTGAAGAAGGATTGTACCCACACATTGCTGCCATATGACTACTACTCCTCGCCTTGCCCTACACTGCTATGTCAACTGATGGAAGGCAGTCCTGGATTACATCTGCCAGGATGATGGAAAACAATTCTGCTGACCTCAGTACACAATACCTGCTTACGCTTCACCCTGAATAATACTCATGGCAAAGCAACTCAGCTTCAAGTCAGAGTCACTGCACATGCCGTTAATTGATATGATATGATATGGCATTTATAACGCGCCTATACACAAGTGTTTCAAGACGCAACGCAGCAAGGGTGTGGGAACAGAGGGAAGACAGATCCAGCAATCCTACTAGGCCAAGTGTCATTCAGATTGTGCAAGTGCAGAGGAAGGGGGAGGAGGAGAGGTGGGAGGGGTGGGGACAGTGCAGTACAAGGGGTAATAGAATAAATAAAACAATAAGAGAAGTAGGGCCAGCCGATGGCAAGTGCAAGGGTAAGTGCAGACATCAGGTGTCAAGTGCTGGTGGGGGACTGTAGGGATACAGAAACAGTTCCCAAGTGCAGGGGTTGCCAGGGAGGCAGGGCAGGTGTATAACTGGTGGGGGAGGGGACCTGGTCCCGAGATCAGAGGGTGGCCAGGTTACGAGTACAGTTTCAGCCAAAAGTGAGCAGCAAGCAGCCCACTGACTCCCACACTTCCCTTAACTCTGCGGTCGTCTATATTTACGTGAACTTGCTGACAACACATAACCCTACAAGAAATCACAGAGTCTTGGCAGCCACTGCATGGGAGAGTGTGAAGTATTAGGGCGTGACTCGGAGGATAGATTTTCAGATAAGTTTTAATCAAGCAGGCCCACCGGCTCGCATCCACCAACTGTCGTTCGCCCGCATTCCATCTCAACGAGCTCACTAGAGCATAGCATCAGCTCGTGTAGATGGAACGAGGACAGGCACAAGTGAAACAAACATTTGTAAATAACATGTAATTAAGGATGACGAGTGAA
Source organism: Ambystoma mexicanum (assembly GCF_040938575.1). NCBI lineage: Eukaryota > Metazoa > Chordata > Amphibia > Caudata > Ambystomatidae > Ambystoma > Ambystoma mexicanum. Next base: position 1,485,924,378 of record NC_090929.1, read on the forward strand.
CCGAACATGTAAATAAGATGAACAGTGAACGGTGAAATAAATACAATAATACAAAATCACTACACATTTCCTTCCCCAAACTTTTAAACAAAATTATAAAATAAAGTTCCAGGTAATTCACTCTACAAAATCTTTTAACCAAACAGGTTTCTGAGTTATTCTCTTAGCAATAGATCCACCCTTGGCTTTAGCATTTTTATCAACAAGAGACTCTTTCTTAGAAACTTCATCTCTGTTTATTTCCTTATTGACAGCTTGAGCTTCAACACTTTCTTCCCTTGTACTTGCATTTGCCAACCTCCCTCGTGCCCACACCTCACCTCCTTCTAAGACAACCACAATTTCCTCACACTTCAACAACTTTCTTGGGGCCAATGTATTTGCTTTCCACACTCTTTTGGGAGTACCTAGGATTTCTCACCAAAACCCAATCTCCAACCTTCCACTCCTTGTCTTTAACACATTCTCTCCTGTCAAAAGACTCTTTATTGACAACTTGTGCCTGCTTAATGAGATTCATGATGGCACATCTATCTACAACCACAGTTCTCGCTAAACCCAACGATCCAGGACAGAGTTTAGTTCCAGGTTCCCCATCTTTAAGCGACACAGAAGGGTCACTGAATGAGGTGTAGTTAGATAACTCCACAACATGTGATTCAGTATTTCCTTCCAGCCTTGACCTGAGCTTATGGCTGGTTGGATCCTCCTTTAATTAATCTATTTACCCTCTCAACCAATCCATTTGCTCTTGGGTGATAGAGTGCAGTCCTGATATGTTTGATTCCATACCCTTCCAAAAATGACTTCATGAATTGAGATACAAATTGTACTCCAGAGTAGGAGACCAGTTTGGATGGACACCCTTCCCTGAGAAATACCTTCTCTAGAAAAGACACTAAATCTCTGGCCATTACCTCTCTGGATACTTCCTACTCCACCCATTTAGAGTGGAAATCAACTAACACAAAGATATATCTGAAACCATCTCCCAGACCTGCAACTGGATCCTAAGATGTCAACAGGTAACTTCTGCCATGGTTGGGTTGGCACAATATTAGATTTCAGTTGTACTTCACACACAACCTTTGATTTGTCACTCTATTGACAAGCATAGAAATGTTTTACATAATTCTCCACCATTTTATCCATCTTGGGCCACCAGTAACTATGTCGTACCCTTCTCTTAGTTGCCCCTTCTCCTAAATGACCTTGGTGAGCCAACTCTAGAAGACTCCTTCGCACACCCTTTGGGGGAACTATACAATTGCCTCTTCTTAATCTACCTCCTACAATACTCGGCTCATCTCTTGTTTCCCACCATACTTCAAACTTCCTATCAAGGACTTCCTTATGGGGGCTCAATGGGAATGGGCAATGGTTTTTTGAATGGGGATTTACCGGTCCCGCAAAGGTCGGACTACACCGGAAAGTCCCCATTGAACGAGACCGGTGCCGGTACCGTTAATGGAGGCAGTCATGGCGCAAATAGCACCATGAATACCTTCAATCTCGGAATTAGGCCCATAGTCTTATTTTGCCACTTCGTTTAGTTGCTATTACCACGGGCGACAGCCATTCAGCACCTTCCACTCTCTCTATGACGCCTCCTTAGAGTACAGAATCAATCTCTTCTTTCACTTTACTCTTTAGATTCTGTGGCACCAACCTAACTATGTATTCTTGGTACTGCATTTCTCTTAAGTTTGATCTGGTGTTGATATCCATTCAGCTTTCCAAGATCATCCGTGAATACTTTAGGAAATTCCTTTTCCCGTTGGTCCCTAATTTCAGCAATCATAACTGGGCATTCCGCATTGGCTTGTATTTTTATTCCTAGTTTTTTCTGCTCACTCCAGCCTAACAAGGATGATCCTTCTTTAATTACATATATTTCAGCCTCACAACTTCTTCCTTTGAATTTGATGACAGTTGTGTATTTTGCTAATAGCTCAATTTTAACATTGCCGTAGGCATACAGTTCAATTGTAGCTTTACACAAATCTTCTATGCTGCCTCTTACACAATTCAGGAATGTTTCTTTGAACATTATTGTCCACAGTGAGCAACTGTCAACCTTCATCGTAACCACCCTGTTATTAACCATTTAAACATCTATCAGTCCTTTTTCTCCACCATAGACGTCTTCAATCTCCAAGACATATTTAACCAGTATGTTTTGCTGCTCCGCTGTGTTTTCCTCCTGTTCAGGACACGTGATGCCTGTTTCTATGTTTTCCACTACAGAATTTTCTCTGCAGACTCTAGCAAAATGTCCCTTTCTTTTGCACTTGAGACAATTGGTGTTCCTTGCAGGACAGAAGGGATTTGAAGAGACGTGGCAGTTGCTACCGCACTTGAAACACTTTGTACTTTTCCTGGGGGTTTGTCTCTTTCCACTTTTGATTGCTGCCACTTCACTGTTCCTCTTATCTGACTTCATACTGGCCATTTATTTAGAAGTCTCTTCCATGCCTCTGGCCACTTCAACTGCTTGCTCTGGAGACAAGTCCTTCAATAATAGCTTCTCCCGTATCCTGTTGCTGTTAGTACAACGTACTAATTGGTCACGAATGAGAGAGTCAGTTAGGGGTCCAAAGCCATATGAATGACTTAATGTGCGTAATGCTGCAATGAAAGTTTCCACTGGTTCAAAGGAATGTTGGTTTCTAGAAAAGAATCTGTGCCTCTCAAAGGTGATATTCTTTTGGCTCAAAGTGTGCTTGTAGTTTCCTGATGGCCACTGTGAACTGGTCTTCTCCTTGTCCAATGTCTGTGGGGTCAGATAATCCATCGAAGACACTTCGCCCTATGTCCCTAAATTGTGTAATAATATTGCTACTTTCCTTGCAGGGGCAAATTTGTCTCCCCCAATAGCTATCAGATAAGTGTCGAACAACCTTTTCCACCTGTCCCACCTAATGAGAGGGGTGTCGGGTTCTGACAGGAAAGGTGGTGGGGGAGGCATGCTTGCTGCCGCCATTGTAATTGTCTGATCAATAATTTACCAAAATCCTCACTTACCAACGGGCAGTATCTTCACAAATGTAGTACTTTGTGCTTCGCTTACTTCAGGTTGAAAGTTTATATGAGAAACCCTTATTACAGTTCGGCTGGGATATAACTGAATTTCTTTTCTCATTCACCACTAAGTATGGTATTTATAGTAAAGGTTTCCGTTGGTTCTACCTTTCTGAAATGTAGGCAATTGTTAGTGCCCCTCACTTTCCTTTAATACGGTTGCAGACATTGCCAGTGCCCTTCACTTTCAGTTAGTATGGTACCTGGCAGCAGGGCACGTCCCTTACGACATGGCGGCCGCTTCTACACCTGGCGAAACGAAAGTGGGCGGAGCGGCTAATCGAAACGAAGGTGGGCGGAGTGGCTAATCTCTCCGGGGTCCGGCGGAGAGATGTTCGTCCTTCCGTGGCCGCTACAACTCCTGAAGAAATGGAGCAGCTATTCCTGTGGCCGCTGCTACACTGGCAGGGGGAGCGGCCGCCTGCACCTCGCCGGCTTCAGCCCGGCAACCTGCAGCTGTGCGTATCCTTACACGATCAGCCGGGACGGAGGCCTCGGGAGGGACAGGGACTTACCTGCTCTTCTTCTTAGGGAGCTGCACGGTGGGCCCACTCTGCGTCTGGAAGTCCTGGTCGCCAATGTGAAGAATGAGGTGGGACTCTTTGGAAAGATTTTCAGATACGTTTTAATCAAGCAGGCCCACCGGCTCCCATCCACCAACGGTCGTTCGCCCGCATTCCATCTCCACGAGCTCACTAGAGCATAGCATGAGCTCGTGTAGATGGAACGAGGACAGGCACAAATGAAACAAACATTTGTAAATAACATGTAATTAAGGATGAACAGTGAACCGAACATGTAAATAAGATGAACAGTGAACAGTGAAATAAATACAATAATACAAAATCATTACAGAGAACTATATAAGAAACGAAGTCGAAGCAAACACAAGACGAGCAGCCACAGTTCAGAGACATGATCATATCATTCGCTGTCTGCAGGCCGCCTCCTCGGAAGCCTGATGCACTAAAGTCCACGTCAGAAAGCACGACGTGCAGTATGTTGGGCTTCCGGGAACAGGGCTGCAGACTGTCAGGGAAGGCAACGGGGCTCCTCTGGTAAATGATGGAGGCAGGGGAAGTTGGGCGGCAAGTCCGCGTAGCAGATGGTGGAGTGTGGGGCGGGCAGGGAACCCCTCTGAAAAGGACTGGGGTGGCCTACATGGGCTGGATTCTACAAAGTGTGTCTTTTGTTCCCAGTCCTCGGACCCTGAACCTATTGTACAATATCGAACTGTTTGTGTCCCTACAACATGTCGAAAAGTTTGAATAAAAAATACTGAGGCAGAGAATGCAGAATTTTTGTTAAATCTAATTATTGGACTTGAAATCGAGTGGAATGAGACCCCAGAGAGCACCAAAAGCATTCCCTCATCCTATTCCCTTACCCCACTCCCCATCTATTTTTGTACAAAAAAGTAAACCAAAATAATTTGTTATTTTCTGCCTCGTTATTTTCTCATTCGAAAATTTCTACGGATACCCAGCATGTCCCCATATGGTGCAAATTAACATTATATGAACTGATCCGCTGTCATTCGACGTAATTGATCCCCTAATACTTGCCCCAAAATGAGAATGATGGGTGCGATCATTTGAAAAGCACTTAAAAGCCCAAGGTGAAGACGATTTGGACAAGTGTGCTAGATGTCTCCTCATTAACCTTGTAGATAGCGAATATTACGTCCTCACACCCACCTACCTTCTCGCAGGATCAGCTCGCGACCTATGAAGACCTCAAAGACTGCCTGAAAAAAGACTTCCATACACAGCGAAATATCAACGACAAACATCACATCTTTAACACTGCACGTTAACTACGGGGTAAATCCATAGACATGCTTGCCACTAAACTACGCAAACTAGTAGCATGCTGTGGCTTTCCAGCAGGGAGTCCATTCATGTGTGGATCATAGCAGAATGCCTATCCTCTTCATTCAAGAAGAAGCAGCTGCCCAGGGAACCCCTTCCTCGGCCACCACACTCACGTCGGCCTGTACAGTAGCAAGAGCAGAATCCCAAGCGCCACAAATGGAGCACAAAGCACCGCGCAAAGGTGAGCTGGAATACCAAATCCGGGAACTAATTCCCTACCAATGGCCATTCAAGACCTCCAGGAAGCAAACCCAACTCCTACAGAACATGCTACAGAAGAAGCGGCACATCCCTTCCTCATGAAGAAACGTGCCCTGCGATTGGCTAAACATGCACTCATTGCAATAAGGAGAACCACTTAGCCAAAGTGTCAGTCTAACCCCAGGAACGGCAGAGACAGCCAGACAAGAGAAGTCACCAGTCGCGTACGTGCCATGGACACCACAGACCACGCTCCTTCTGATTCAGTGTTAGCCTGCCCATCGGACGAATTCATCTACACGATGACCCCAGAAAACACAGAACAAGATGTAGAAATGCTTGGAGCTGATCATCGTGCCGGATTTGTCATCGACACCGGAGCACCGCTAAACATCATGCGCATCTCTGAATACACAAAGATGAAAAAACAAACATGCCCTGACGATATCAAGACTCGAGAGTATTCCCGTGGGCTGCCAAAGGTCCAGTAAAAAAACATGGAACATTCATGAGGAGGATACTATGCCAGAAGGACAAGATGATTAAAGATGAAGTTCATGTCCTTCAAGGAGAAGTCTCAGGCATTAATCTCCTGGAAAGACAAACTGCGAGAGCTACGGATATCCCAGACATAAACCTTTCGATGTCATTCACATCCCCAAAACAGCTGCAACACCCGATGTTACTCCAAGGCTTAGAAAAGCTCACAGGCGCACCAGTACCCCCACACATGGATGACTGTTATGCCTATACCCCAACAACCCCACAGAGTTCCCATCTAATCCATCGTCAACACAGAGTACCACAAAAATCCCAAATCTCTCCAGCAACCAAATCATTGAAACTGCTACAGAGCCAACGTCCTTGATCTGCCATACATGGGCAGTACCAAAAGAGCAAGCATTGGCAGTACTAACAGTCTGGGCTTTTGTGTAGGCGTGGGAAAGGCACTTGCTTAGGCACAGCCATCGTGGTATTAATTGCCCATTGATGGAAGCTGATGCAAAATGGTGCCTGGCAAATGCCCAATACTTATACTCAAGCCTTTACTGTTGACTTTGCCAATGCTTGTTTTTAACGGGATTTCGGTGGAGGACACGCATAGTGTTTATAAATCAAGTGGCTCTAGGTAGGCCTGGTTAAGGACTCTGTACTACACAAGCAGGGGGTTTACAACTTCAATTAAGTCATTAACTCTCAGCTTTGAAAAACCACTGGCAGGCACATTGAGTGCAATGTTTGATAAGGCTTGAATAAAGCATGCTCAAAGAGATCCCATGAGGAGGGGTTTTCGGCTGGCAGGAGCAAGAACTGGGGAAGAATGGCCATAGGCATAAGAATCGCCGTGGGCAGTTAATGGGTGGGCAAATAACCAAACAACACCTACAAGCTGTGCGCCCCTCCTTATATGAAATTTTCTCCCTATCTGTACTATAATGCAATATTTTTTTCTTATTGGTTTCACAAGCGACCCCTAATAGACTAAACTAAAAATGGCAAAGAGAAAATTCTGCTGTGTGTCGACATGCCTGAAAAAAGCAATTGAAAGGGATAAGCATCTTGGCATGTCCATCAATGATGTGATAACTTCTCTCAGCGACGCTCAAATGTTCTCCAAACTAGACCTTAACAAAGTCTACCAACAGATCGAAATCAACAAACAATCCCGGTACATTACAATATTTTCCACTCTTATGCCTTTACAGGTACAAATGCCTGAACTACCTCAGCTGTAGAGATCTGCCAAGGGAGCATCAGAAGAGCAATCATAAAAATAGATAATTGCTTTAACTATGATATGGGATTTATAATGCGCTTAATACCCAGAGGTTTATAAGCATGGACCCAGGGATCGAACCTGTGTTGCGCCGTGTCGTCTTGCTTCCAAGGCAAACACATTGCCCCTGAGCTATCCTCCAGAGACCATAGACATGATAAGCTAAGTCTTTGGTGTTGACCAACATTCCCACGATGATGCATTAGAGAAGGTGTGGTGCACAGCTTTGGAAAAAGCAGGCCTAACTCTGAACCAGAAAAATGTAAATTTGTAAAACCCGAACTAAAATTCTTTGGCCGAATCTTATCAAGCAAGGAGGGGCAACAAGGCCTAAAAAAGGTGGAAAGACGTAAGTGAAATTCAGTCATTTTTAAACATGGCCAGCTACTGTATCAGGCATGCACAGTATTTCACAACGATCAGCACACCCGTCAGAGAACTCACTAGGTTGGACATTCCGTTCCTTTGGACCAAAGAATGTTAACTTGCATTCCAAACAATAAAGAACAACACTTCATCCCCTGATAATATTTCGATTTGACATTGTGCTCCAAGCTCTTCATATAAGTGAGCCCAGAAGGACTAGATGCTATCCTAGCACAACAGAAACTTGGGCCGAGTTACAGTGGGGCTTGTAGTAGCGTATGCCAGCTGACTGAATATTCACAACCCAAAATAGAGGAAGTAGTGTCCGCCTGGGCCTGTGAACACTACCCATGTTGGAAACGTCCACTAAGCCCGTAAATAAAAGCCTGAATGGGTGATTTGGTGTCAATGCTTGACCAAATCCCCCATTCGGTGCTAAGGGATGCGGGGGTGTCCTCCACACCCTTGTTCACTATATTGTGAGCAGAGGTTGCGGGGGTGTCCACCGCAGCCAATCACAAAAAAGTTTTAAAAAAAGGAAAGGTCCCTGCGGGGCCGGTTCCCGATCACGGAAGTGAAAGGTAACAGGTGTTGCAGGGACACAACAAGTTGGCGGTAGGGGGCGGGGATGTGGGTGGGGGTGTGGGCCAAATCGGAAATGTGCACGGGGGGAGAAAAGACCAAAGGTTATTTTTGGAAAAATAATCTTTGGTCTTTTCTCCCTCAAACATTTCCGTCTTGGGATTCCAACCCCAATCCCCACATGTTCATATGTGGAAAGCCATTCACCATTGTGACAGACCATCAATCCCTGGAAACGATCTATGGAACCCCCAAATGTAAAATTCCCCAGAGGATGAAAAGATGGAGCTTGCGCCTACAAGACTCTGACTTCAAGATAATTCATAAGCTAAGAATACACTGGAGCCGTGCCAAATGTATGTCTAGGCACGCCCGAAAACACCCAGAATCAATCAACCCTGATGCTGAAGAATACATACATTTCTTCATAGAGATAATGCCCACTGGCCGCGTGCCCTTCCAGCACAGTGCCACAAACTCATCCAGAAACAACTATGGAGGCTCATTTCTGAGATGAATACTTCCTCTAAGCACATAGGTAATTCATAAAAGATCACAACCAACGTTCAACACCGGCAGACACTGCCATCCGCCGGGTTTCCTGACCAATCATTTCAAAAGGTCGGCGACAACAAATCATAGACACAGCCCATGAAGATCAATGAGCGTTGGCAGCCATTAAACAACAGATAAGAAACACCATGTGGTTCCCCCTACTAGACCAGATGGTTGAAGAGACAAGAAGCCCCTGTCGCACCTGTCCAGGCACTTCCCATCCAGAGAGACCCCTACCAATATCTGTGGACCGCTCAAAGAGTACAAATACTTACTAGTACTGATGGTTGAGTACTCTAGCTCTCCACTAGTACTCTTCACATACCCTGGTCCGCAGCTGCCAACATTAATCTCCAAGACGCTGCCTATGCAGCATGGGCCATTTCAGAGATACTGAATACAGACCTTGGATTGGCCTTCAATAGTCATAAGTCTGCGCTTCACGAAGCACATGGGTATCTCGCATACAAGAATCACTCTGCTGTGGCTGCAAAGGCAACAGCCTGATAGAGCACTTTTTGGGTTCCCTGAAGAAGGCGATTCACACAGCGAAACATGCCAAATCTCTCTGGATCAAGCACACAGAGCCATTCTGATTGCAGACATTCTCCTCATAACACCACTAACAAATGCCCCGTGGAACTTATGCTAGGTAGGAAGCAACGCACAAGGCGTCCTACGTTACCTCCACCAACACCTCCCCTTCATGAACCAATGAGAAAAACTGACCGGGTGGAGAAAAAAAATGAAAGGATATGCTGACCACAGATGCAGAACAAGTTCCAGTGCCCTAAGAATGGGGGAACAAGTGCTTATAGGAAGACAGAGCACCTGAAGACCATGGAAATGGTAGCGGTGCGTGGTACAAATCAACATAACATTTAAAAAAATCAGAGGCATTGTTCGAAACTTCCCCACCGAGAGTCACGACAGTCAAAGGCTCCATGATAACAGAAGGAACTCCAGGGAGAACAGTCACGAAGAATGCCGCTCACTTCAAGACGCATCACCTCAACGAGGCTGACGATAGAGCCTAAGGAATAGAATCAGACATGGCAGGCCAGGGTCAAAGGGGCCCAATGGAAGACTTAGGGGCGCATCAACACCACCCCACTAGATTTGTGGATGAAACTCAGGCCATAAAGCCAGCGAGACAAGGGTCACAACAAAACAAATACAATAACATCAACCAGAAATGCCAAGAAGCTGAGACCATAAAGGATAAGATCCTGAAGACTTGCCAAGACCGAATGACTGGCGTGAGTGGCATGGGGACCGATCAGACTCATAGAGGATCTAAACTTTGCTAATTCCTGTATCTTTTATCTTTGTATAACAAGGGGGAAGATGTACTGTCTCTTTAAATGTGTACACAGATCCGATGAGCCACATGGTCACAGAGGCCAGGGGCGGGTAAGGGGAGGAGCGCAAGGGGAAGAGGAAAGCAGCACGGGGAGTGGCTCCGTGAAGTCCACCAGCGCAGATATAGGCTGTGCATGAGTGCATAAAAGGAGGTTGCAATTAAAGCAACAGTGTCCTTTACATGCCCTGTATGGTCCTATTAGTTCCCCATCAGCTCTGCTACTCAAGATGCAAGAATGGGTCAAGTTCTAAAAAAAAAAGTTGGGGGGCTCATTAACATACCAATTGAATGTGGCGTCACCAGAAATTAGCATATCAAGGTGCCCTCTGAAAAAAGTGGGGGGACGTCTGAAAAAAGTGACGGGACTCCGTCCACCTGCGTGTATCCTCGCCGTGAGCCCTGCACAAGATGCGACACCGGCTATTGTTCTAAACCACAGCAACCATGCATCATAGTTTACCATTGTGCAGTGTTTTCACCAGCGCTGCTATACGACAGCCACCTGCATGCCCTCACCTTGCACACTCGGGCCACTCTGGCCTGCATGGTCTTGTCAGCGTAGGACGAGCCCTCCTCCCTGACCTTCTCGTTGAAGAAGTAGTATATCTTGTCATCGTCCCCGATGGCGCTGTTTGTGCTTTCCTTCACCAGGACTGATGTCACAAAGTCGGCTTCTGTGGGGGGAAATCACCAGTCATTAATAATCGTAAAATCAGCGCCTTGACGCTCAATTGCTGTATTCACTATGGCAGCATGCAACATTTCATGCACAACTTCCAGCAATGCTAAAGTCATCAAATGTGACATCTTGAACACCAGGTTTCTCGCCAGATTTTGCAGTACGCCGTTAGGGCAACCTGCTAGCAGCCCATAGCACTGGACTTGACCTCAGATTGGTCTGGTTGGGGTAATGGGGGAGTGGATTTGCATTATAGCAAGTTATAGAGGTTGACGAAGGCTCAGCGATGAAGCCAGGGGAGGCAGGGTTTGCTGCCCCCTCTTACTCCCCCCTGGTGCCCAGTGCGCCCCCCAGCCTCCTGCTGGCGTCCTATTAGCTGCCCTCTGCCCCCAGGCACCAAAAGCTGCCTCGAAGGCTAGAAGTTAAATTCAAGGTTCAAAATAACTGAGAATTGCGAGCAATTTGGTTTTCGCTCGGTAGCTTTGAAGGGTTCTACGTGTTTTCATAGCCTTCTTTTTTAAAGTCTGCACTGCGTTCCTACAGTTTGGTCGTCATGAATGCGACCAGTTTCTTTAATGGGGTTGCTCAGCCCTCGAAACACCCCCCAACCCCCCTGCCACCACCTACACATATGCGTACAGGTACATAATTAATTGGTCGAATTCGATCAAAACTGTGCTAAAAAGTTCAGATTTTCAAAAAGAAGTGTTTTAAATACTATTACCTGCATTCACGCTTGACTCCAAGATGTCTGGTGCACGCACCTGTGTACTTGTGACATCACTCACTGTGCTTTCACGGTGGTTAACTTTAAGAACACGATTGAAAGGCCTTTCCTTCATGTTTACAGCGTTACACGTTCAGTCCTTTAGCATGTGCTGAAAGCTATAATGTGTCAATCATTTGTGATTGTACTCCATGGATTTAGTGCCATTGTTTGAAACTGATGTTGAAGTTAGATTTTGCATGGGACTAGCACTAGGGCAAAATTTGCCCCTATTACTGAAAAACACTGGGACATATTTCAAAATCAGTGCAGACAAGTGCAGTTTGGCATGTTATATGCACCAGGGCAAATATTGTCTTATTGCAAAAAAAGACATTTTCACCCCTGGTGCAAAAATGCATCAAAAATGTACCTGTTTTGAAGTAGGGCAATATTAGCCCTAGCGTCTGTACCAAGCCAAACTGCACTTGTCGTGTTGCAATGGTTATGAAATGCATCCCAGCATTTTTTTAAATAGTGCAAACTTTGCCCTAGTTCTAATACCGTGCAACTTTGCACTTGAACTGGTGCAACATTCCTGTAATCTGGCCCCCTATACTCACTACTAGTTCCTTGATCCCTGAAAGTAGCTCCTTCTTATGAGGAGATATAGCCAGGGGCTACTTGCACTAGGGTCAGACCACTGCGCGGCTTATTTCTCTGCCCTGTATCCACACGAAGTCCGGTGAATGCATTCCTATGTTACCGCCACTGGAGGCGTGCTGGGGTCATAATTTGTATTTGGAAGTTTGGCGAAAGCTTTGGCTCACATTAAGGGCCCAATTCATGGAATTTCTTGCCCGATTCAGTGTGACTTTGCACTGCTGAAACGTGACTTTGCACTGCTGAAACGTGACTTTGCACTGCTGAAACGTGACTTTGCACTGCTGACACAAACCCTGATTCATGGAACTGAACTGTGCAAAGTGCATTTTTGCAATGCAAAGTTAGTACAAAGTACATTTTGCAGTACAAAATGATTTGCACTGACTTTGTACTACAAAAATACACTTTGCACGAGAGCTGGTCATTGGACCGGCTCTCGCAGGATCCGAGATCCAGCATCAGGTGTGAAGCCGGTTCTCGGGATCCAGCCGGAGTCAGCTGCCCCAATCCCCTGCTGTGCACTGGGGAGAAGGAAAAAAAGCCCACGTGAGCAAACTAACTTCCTCTGGTGACCTCATGCAAGAGGTCACAAGAGGAAGTTACAGTCCTCAGCCACGACCCGGTTTATTTATTTATTTGTGCAATGTTTGTCGGATATCTGTATCCGACAAACATTGCATAAATGAATAAATATACAGGTATCCGACAAACACTGCATAAATAAATACGCTATTAACATCACACACGATGCAGCCACCCAACTGCTTTCAGAGGGAAGCTGCAGGAGCTGTGCCGGGTGTGGTTCAAGTCAAGGAAAACGTTGCTTATGGCGAACAGAAATCATCGTGTTTGAAAAGTACCCAAGGGGAAGATTGTTTTAATAAAAATGGAATGCAAATTGATCATTTTAAAGAATATTTACCCAGCAACACTGGTGAAAATTATTTTCCACATAGTTAAGTAACTCCTCACCAGTGCCATATAGTTTGGAAAGTAAGCAGCATGAAAGAAATAGCGCCGTTTTAAACTATTATTTTGGACATTTCCTTTGATTGGAGGTCAACTGCCAGCTCTGCCCCCAAACTCTGCAACCACCCCGGCCCTTGTGGGCTCCCCCACCAATTTTTTTCCATTTCCACCACTGCTTTGCACAGTTCCATGAATCGGGGTTTGTGTCGGCAGTGCAACGTCTCGAATCGGGCCCTAAGGTTATTTTGAGGAATTGTACCAAAATGTTGCCGTCACAATTACAACGGCCGAAAATGCTGACTTTTTTTTTTCTTTTTTTGGACCCCCCCTTACACCACATATATATGTGGGGGCATATAGAATATAATATTAATATGAGGGGCTGCGGCGGGTCTCACCCCGCAAATATGTGTGGTGTAAAGGGGTTAAAAGAAGTCAGCATTTTTGTCCGTCGGAATAATCACATAGATCCTTAGTTTGGCGGTGCGGTAAAGTGGTGGCATAATGGAATTACCACCATTGATTGGGCCAGCAAATTCAGAATTTGAAATGTTAAACCCGCTAAAAACCACCTGAAAGAAATGTCCTTTGCATACAATCTTTACCGCCAGTGGCATGGAATGCCCAATGGCGGGACTGCAACCTGATTAATAACTGAAGGTTGCCCATGACTCTGATTTATGCTCACCCCTTCCTTTTACCACATGCGGTAATGCTATTAAGAGATTGGGGTCTTATAATACCGTGACACTTTTAAAGTGGCCCTTCTAGGTTGGAGGCGCTACTTGGTGAAGGAGTAGAGAAACTATTCAGCAATTGTGAAAACAAGTATGCAGGGGAGTAAAGGGACAGGGGCGGCGGCAATGGAGGATGCAGAGGGGGGAAGGTTTGCTGCAGTCGATGTTCAAGCGAGGTGTGCTTGCAGAGTGCTTAGGCGTGCTTTAATAGCTATCCCTGGAACAGATCGTTTTTTAGTTCTCTTCTGGATAGTAGGAGCGGGCGGGCATGATTTGGAGGGAGGTGTTCTTGCAGTCTTGGGGCGATGAGTGAAGACTTTTTCATGACTTTGCAGGTCCATAACTGTGAAGGCTTAGCTTCTGGTGGTGGACTGGCAGCCTGGCATGGTCCATATTCCTGCCAACATTGCCCAGGTATTCGCCGTGAGTGCTTTGATTGTGATGAAGCAGGGTTTGAAGATGGGTCTGGCCTGCCTAAGAAGCCTGTTTAGTGTCATCTGAGTTTGTGTTGCCTTTGGTGAGTAATGCACTGACGCCGTGCAGGTGGGACAGGACAAGAGCCTGGACACATGTGTCAAACAACTGAAGCCAGAGAGGCGCAATAATTGTATGCGGCTTCCCTGCTTGGCGGCTTGTGTTTTCAGACCCACCGGCTGTGAAGCAGGCAGCATGACAACCTGTTCCAGCCGGCAGATTATCAATGTTCCCCTCTGTTTGCACAACACCGCGCAACTCAACAAGTACGTACTGGATCATCACGTAGGACAAGGAGCAGGCCTCCGCTGCGAGAGCCACACGGTTACGGTACGGCTGTACAGCACAAATTGGGCCCAGCTTGAAAAGGGTGAAGAATTCATTTGGTGAACAATGTGGACATCTTCACAAATATTGGATATCTGATATCAAGGCAATCATAGTAAAATTCAATGAATGCAGAATGTGATACCGTTATAAATTGTGTTATGTGATGTTATTCAGCATTTATACTGCACCCATCACCCCCGTAGTGGTCCTACGGCACCTAAGTTTGTCCGAGAAGTGGCGTATTGTGACCCCGCCAGGGTGCGTCATCACTGTGGACATCCCAAAAGGTAAGAGGGAGGCAAGTCTGGGGGTACATACGGTCCCCCCACCCTTGGTTGGTTAGGTGGTGTTTGTGTCGATGAGTCATTCTTTGTATGCATTGTGACATATTCGGATGCTCTGTCAAGTTCACCAGATTTCGCTGGTTAATGTGTCTGAATTTGTATTCAGCTCAGGGCTCAAGTCGAGGGTACACGCAGGTGGACAGAGTCCACCCAGTTTTTTCAGAGGGCGGACTCAGTCCCCCCAGCTAAAATGAGAAACGATGAGTGTCCACTTTGAACTTATGAATTAAAGCCGATCTCAGGGATCAAACCACAGTCGTCAGGTTTGGAGGCCGGACAACATGCACACCTTTTAACATTTTCAAAAACACTATTAGAAGAAAATATCCTCTCTTGGTTTTCTGTGTGTGTTGATTTTATGAAAGGCAAATGCCATTCGTCCTGTGCAATTTGGGTGGTTATGCAAAGCCAATTTAATTAAATGTGCACATTCCACCTTGATATGCTAATTTCTGGTGACGTCACGTCCCATTGCGTTTGTTGGTGAGTCCCCCCACTTACATTTTTAGGACTTGACATCTGATTCAACTCCATCTTTTCATATAGTGGAATTCTGAGGAACGGTCGAAAGGAGCAAGATCCCGTAATAAGGTCTCTCTCCCCATGCTTCAGGATTCTGATACATCTCTGGGGATGCTTGTGGTCTCGAGCTGAACAGATGTGACCAAGCAGTTTTGCTTGTACTGCCCCTTTTGGGGTGGGAACAAGCCTAATTTGCATATGGTCTTTCCCCTTTTGTAATGGCTTGGCAGGCAAATAACCATGGTCTGGAGGGCTGCCCAGAGCAATACCAGAGGTTGAGATTAAGTCTAAACCTTCCAGCCATCAACCCTTTTCTTTTGCTATAGCCACCCCGAGTGGGACGGCTATTCACAGACGTGGGTCCCGCGCTTGCTGGGCCTAGAGACCCAAACTACTCCTCACTGATGAGGTCCAACGAGGCTGAAACATGTTTGGGGATGCTTGTGATCTTGTGCAGAAGTGATGTGACCAAGCAGTTTGTGCTGGACTGCCTCTTTTGGGGTGGGACTGTGCCTGATTTGCATATGGTCTTTCCCCTTTTGTAATGGCTTGGCAGGTGAAGAACAATGGTCTGGAGGGTTTCCAGGGCAATGCCAGAGGTTAGGATCAATTCTAAACCTTACAGCCATCACCTGTTTTGTATTGCTGGGACTCGACATGCTGCTCAGTGTGTGTCAGTCAGAATCCCTAAATGACATCACCCACACTTTTCATGAAGACCCCTGGTTTGCTTCACCACCTAAGATCCCAGGCCAGAGCCCAGAGTGCCCATTGTACCTGCTGATGAAGTCATCTGTGAATGAGACACTACAACAAGCACCTCTTGTAAAGCCTGTTAAGAACAAGGAGCAGTTTCATGAACACATTGGCTGAGCCACGGCACTGCATAGCCGCACGGACACCGACAGTAATGCAGGACCTCCCCCTGACTCCAGGGCCAGCAATGATTGAACATCTGCAGGTAATTGGAATTATAGCAAATGTTTATACGGCCCCCACTTTCAGGCTGGAACGTGAGAGCGGTAGTGTTTTTTAATTTTTTTATTTTTTAATTTTATTTTTTAAACTCTTTATTTAGATTATTCAAAAATAAATATAAGTCAGAACAGAGAATTAAAAATTGAAGAAATAGAGCATAACAAAATATCAAATGCAATAACTATACTAAGACAAATAGTGAGGGGAATAAAACTGCATCTTTAATTTCCAATTCACCACCAACCAATTAACCTAAACAGCACTTTTACACTTAACAAAAATACAACATCAAAGACACCACAATCATCAACCCTCCCCTCCCACCACAGCCCAAAAATATAACACATTCTGACAGAGAATCAGACATAAAACTCATTGAATGTACTCCATTGTTCATTGTAAATTTCCTCTTTGTGTAATTTACTTACTTTCAATTTCTCGAATCGAGAAAGAATTTGCAATTGAACTAACCAATCTTCTAATCTTCTACACATGGCTTTTTCCTAGTCTTCCAGATACGTAATATCAGTCTGACAGCAACTAAAAAGACTTTATGGATCCACCACAACATCAGATATTCAAGATGTCCCACACAACTCAAAGATTTCAATATCACCGCTAATGGGTTTCTAGGAAAAGCCATCTCACACACCAAATTAACCCTATCCAAAACTTCTTTCCAAAACCCCACTACCTTTCCATAAGCCCATAACATGTGTAACATAGTACCCTTATCTCTCAAACAACCCCAGCACCTATCAGTATCACCAAGTCCTAATTTAAACATCCTATTAGGAGTCCAAAAAAGACGCCCTAATGTCCTCTGGTGAATAAAGCGCAAATTCAAATCAGCCTTCACCCTAATAGGAACCTTCCACATACTTTCCCAATCATTCAAAGGTATAACCTCTTCAAGTTCCTCAGATCATGTAGACCTCAATTTATCCCATAGTATTAGGGAACGATTTTCAGTCGGAAAGAGTTTTAAAAAACTAGAAACCCTATGTGGAACAGTAGAGACAAAATCGCACCTCTCAGGTCTCTGCAATAGAGGCAGATCAATCAGACAGAGATTTGGAGAGGTTGCTGTGATTGCGAGCAGGGCGAAGGTCTCAAAGATGGAGAAGGTCTTGAAAGAACCCTACACTGCATAGCAAGCTTGGCAGTATATCCTCGGAGGCAACAGTGCTGGATGCAGAGCAAAATGGGGTTCTTTATTAACAATGGACTGTGAGCACTGCATAGCCATCTGGGCCTTATATCTCTAGAAGCCACAGGGCTGGATGCCGAGGGAGCTGGGGTGCTATAACCCCAATGGCGCTGTGACAGCTGCATAGCGAGCTGGGCGTTATACCCTTGAAATTCACAGTGTCAGCTGCAGAGCAAGCTGAGGTGCTATAACCCAGATGCATAGCAAGCTGGGCATTATATCTCTGGAAGTCACAGTGCTGGATGCAGAGCACGCTGGGGTGCTATATTCCCAATGGCGCTGTGACAGCTGCATAGCGAGCTAGGCAATATTTTTTTGGAAGCCACAGTGTTAGCTGCAGAGTAAGCTGGGATGCTATATCCCCGATGGCTCTGTGAGCGCTGCATAGCGTGCTGGGCAATATTATTTTGGAAGCGACAGGGCTGGATGCTGAGCGAGCTGCGGTGCTATATTCCCAATGGTGCTGTGAGAGCTGCATAGTGAGCTGTGCATTATGTTTTTGGATGAACCAGTGCTGGATGCAGATCGAGCTGCGGTGCTATATCCCCAATGGTGCTATGAGAGCTGCATAGTGAGCTGCGCATTTTATTTTTGGAATAACCAGTGCTGGATGCAGATCAAGCTGGGGTGCTATATCCCCAATGGCACTGTGAGAGCTGCATATTGAGCTCTGCGTTATATCTTTGGAAGCCACAGTGCCAGCTGCAGAGTGAGCTGGGGTACTATATCCCCGATGGCTCTGTGAGAGCTACATTCTGTTAGGGAAGCTAGTAGAGTACTGGATCCCTGGGAGGGCAAGTTCCCCCCAGACCCTATCAGATCCCCAGTTACCTATGACTTAGAACCATAATATAAAAGAAAGTGACATGTATGTTGATATGCGCGATAGCTTATGATCACTTAGATAGTTTGTTACAGTCCTTTGTGACGATAATAACAAATAATAGAAACATTTACTTTTGTGGTCAGTGTGTTTTGCGCTCTGCGGTTAAACTATCTTCTGACATCTGCCATTTCCTTGAAGACTTCAACCTTGACGTCCTTGTTGTCACAAAGACGTGGTTCACTGCCAGCTTGTCACTATTTTTGGCACACGCCTCCCAGAGGGCTACAAGATCCTCTCTAAGCCCAGGCCTTACTGGTCTGGGGTGGAGTGGCCCTGATCTTTCCTGAATGGGTCCCTGCTACTATCATACCCACTCAGTACTACTCTTCCTTTGAATGCTTTGTCTGCAGGGTTGGTGTCTCTCCAATCCTCTCGCTGACTTTTTCCACCATCTACATGACCCCTGGTCTGGTGTGGCCTCACCTCTTTTCCCCTGGCCTCCACCTCCAAGCTTCCTTTCCTCAGAGACTTCAATATTCATCTCGACTCCCCTGATGCGGCCTCTGGACTGTTCCGCAGCCTCTGCGACTCTCTTTCACTCACTATTCTTCACTCTGGTCTGACGCACTCAGCCAGATCGACCTTGGATGCTCTCATCTCATTAGACATCCCCATCTCCAACCCTCTCACTACACCTCTCTCCTGGTCTGACCATGCTCTCCTGGCCTCTCACCTGCATCCCTTGGGTCCCCTGGCAAAGCCTCTGCCCACACTGCCAGTCTCCTTCTCTATCATTCGTCCGATGAAGCGAGTGTCAGTTGCTGCTTTTGCCGCCACTTTCCTTTGCCGCCACTTTCATTCCCCCTTCCGCTCCAGCCACTGACTCTCACACTGACACAGCCCTTGCTAACCATCGCCTCTCCATCTTCAAAACTCTGGGCATCCTTGCCCTTGTCATGAAGCCTGCCTCCAAGCACACCACCTGGTATGATTCTGACCCAGCCTCTCGGAAACGCAAGTGCAGAGTTGCTGAGCAGAAGTGCCAGGCTTCGAGCACATCCTCTGACAGATTGGCCTGCCACCTGCTCCAAAAGCAACACAGACTATCCATCTGCTCGAAGAAGGCCTTCATCCAGGCCTGCATCTCTGGGGCCACACAAAACACGGCTGAACTGTTCAAAATCTGCAATGAACTCACCAATCCTACTGCAGCCTCTACTTCTCCTCTTCCTTCCCTGACTTCTCTGCACTGCACTGGCTTCTCACTTCATAAACAAAACTCAGGAAATCCTGCCCCCACTCTCCTCTACACCCCTCCCTTCTCCATCACCTGCTCTCTCTGCTCCCCTCTCCCCTTGCCCCCTACTCTCCTTTCTCGCCCATACCACTGGATGAGGTCTCTCTACAAGTCCTCTCTATGAAAATCTCCTCCAAACATGTGCTCCCTTGCTCCTGCAGGACTATCAAGGACAACATTTCCTCCCTTGCTCCAGCCTTAGCTGATTTCTGCAATCACTCCTTTGCCACTGGCTCCTTCCTGCTACCCCTCAAGCACTCCCTTGTGTTTCCTCTCCTCAAAAAGCCTTCTGACGACCCCTCCTGCTCAGTGAACTACCGCCTTATCTCCATTACCCCCTTCCTGGGTAAACTCTTGGAGAGGCTGGTCATCTCCGAGCTGATCTACCATAATGAATCTTTTGGTTGTCTCCACGACCACGAGTCTGGCTTCAGAGCAGCCAGAGGCACGGAAACTGCACTCCTGAACACCCATGAAGACTTGCTCTCAAATCTGGATTCTAACTCTCCTTCCATTCTCATCCTTCTTGACCTTTCCTCTGCCCTTGATACTGTCAATCATGCCACCTTTATAAATTGGCTCCATGATACCATTGGCATCACAGAACTGGCACTGGACTGGTTGACCTCCTTCCTCTTTGACCGTCCATCCCAGGTTCAACTGGGCCATTTTCTCTTCCCCATCACACTCTCCTGCGGCGTTGCTCAGGGCTCTATACTCTCGCCGTGGTTCTGCATCATCTGATTGCTCCTCTAGCCCATTTGATCCCCGCCTTCTCACCTAACGTCCAGTGTTATGCAGATGACACACAGCTCTCCTTCAAGCCCCCCTCCACTGCCTCCTCTTCTTCCTCTCTCATTCCTGATTGTCTGACTGTTATTCAGGCATGGTCTGCTGTTAACGTTCTCTGCCTTAATGCCAGTAAAACAGAGATCCTTCTCATTGGGACCCCAGCTCCCTCCTTCCCTCCTATTCTCTGCTGCCCTCCATGGGCTCCCTCCCTTCATCCAACCTTGGATTCATCTTTGACTCCTCTGTCTCCTTCTCGCCTTGCATCACAGGCCTTGCCAAGAAGGCCCACTTTCAGCTGCAGCTCCTCAGCTCCTCAGAGGCATTCTCACTTTCCTCGCCTTCCCCAAGAAACTCAATGTGTCCAGAGATCTGGTCCTCTCTAGGGTAGACTACTGCAACAGCCTCTTCCTCAATCTGTCCATAATAGGACTGAAAGACTAATCCTTGGCCTCAAGCCCAGGGGCTGCATCTCTCCAGCCCTAAAACCAGAGAGTAGGGGGCAGATATCTCTCTCCGTAGGAGCCTCCCTCTGGAATGGCCTCCCTGCCCCTCTCAGGCTTAAGCCAGATCTCCTTAAGTTCCAGAAGCTTCTCAAGACCCTCCTTTTCTTTTTTTCCTTCCCTCTCCCCCTCACCTGCTAATGCCCCCCCTCTGCTGCATTTTGACTGGACGCCTGGTTCCTTCTGATTCATACAGGGCACCAGGCCCTCCTCGCCCAGTCTAACCCTGCACCTGATCCCCCAGAACCCTAATCTGCACTTGCCCTACCGGGCTCCCTCAATCAGTAACTGCATGGTGGGGCCTGCACCCCTGCTGTGCTCATCCAGCCTTGTCCTCGCACTTAGCACATGGACCTTCATTCCCTGCATTCCCCTGGCACTTGTCCACCTGACCTCCCTTCCTTAGCACTTGCTTAGCCCAGGTCCCCTCTTCACCCCTCTTCCTCCCCTCAGCACTTCCCCGCTCTCCACTCCGACCTGCAGTAGATTTTGGACACAGGGAAGGTCTATGGAGGATCCCTGGTCTCTTGGCCCTAGTCCCTGGCACATGGCAGGGCACAGTCACATGCATTATTATAGGCCAGTCTCTGGGTTTGAGTCCCTTCCCACCACACTGGTCATCAGGGCAGACCAGCCCTATAAGCATAGACCCTGAACTGAACGGTTCCATGTGATTTCATCGCCTGCTGTTTCATCGCCAGGCTTTTAAACGTACACATTCCAACGAATGTGCTCGTTCCAAACCCCCCCAAGCACCCCACCCACACTTATTTTTTACTATTGCCCACCCAACCAAACCCTTTCCCACCCCCCCTAAAAAATTCGATGAGCACATACGATGTAATGTGTACGTTTAAAAGCCTGGCGATGAAACAACGTCGAACCGAACTGAAGACTATCATACTAAGCAGGCTGATGAGAGACCTACACTTCCCCCTTTGCGAGAGCCTAAACATTGTGTTAGCCACACCCAAATCCCCCTTACTGAGAAGAAAAATGTTCCCTTTTAAGGGGACCAATCTGATCTTATCGAGGGAGGTAATTCATACAGTGCAACTGTTGCCAGTTCACCCAGCACATCACAGGAGTTGCGTTGGGAGATCAATGGAACCCGTAATGAGGACAGAGGTTCTGTGGACCCATGGATTCCAGCCCACAATTCACAGAATGTGGCAAACTTACGCAGGATGCAGCAGTACAACATCCATGTTGCTCAGTGACAAATTCATTTGCCACAGAAACAAAATGTCATGTTCCCTGATCCCATAATACTGCCAATAAATGTGATCTACAAACCTTACCCAGTGTGTTTTTGGGCTTCAACTCACATTTGAACACCACAGCCCTCAGCGCAGTGCAGACAGCTTCAGAGAGGATCAAAACTGAAATCCAAGATGCTGACCAGGCCAGATGTGGGCTTGGTCCAACCCCCTGAGCCTCAAGTAGCTCAGATGCACTCAGACGAGCCAACCAGTCCCAGCCCTCATTTAATTACCACACACAGGAGCATGCCCACAAAGAATGGTCCACCCAGGCGGAGGACTGAACACATTATACATGCAACAAGCACAATTTGCTGAATGTCGGTTATAGGAGCAGGAAGCTCAACTTTGGAGAGCGGTGGAAGAAGCCAAGACTGGACAGATGGAAAAGTCTGGAGTTGATGGCATTGGCAAACAGGGGATAGTAGTGCCTTTAGTGTGAGCAGGCAGAAGGGGGTTCCATCAGCTTGTGAGACCCCGAAAGCCTGTTACTAGCTAGAGCAAAGAAGAAGAGTTCGGGAGACCATAAAGCCCACAACTCCAATAGAGGGGAGAGGATGCAAACCCCCTCCCAGGTATTGCACAGACTCTGCCATTAGCAGTGGGGCGCGATGCCCAAATCGGAGGCCCTGGCAAGAAAGAGCCGGCCAATTCTCTCCCACCTAGTGATGTGGCCATTGATCAGAACAATAGATTCCGTTTGACAAAAACATCTGTTCGAGAGGTTGAAAAAATGATCTTATCACTCAAACCATCTAACTGTAAAGGAGATACCTGCCCAGCACACATTATAAAAGATGCCGCCAGAGACGTCTCTCCATTTATCTCTAAGCTGATTAATGCTACATTCTCCACTGGCACCGTCCCAGCCAACCTTAAACAATCCTGGGTTCTCCCACTTCTAAAGAAGCAAACTTTAGATCCACTCATCGCCACAAACTACCGCCCTATCACAACGGTACCATTTCTACTTAAAATTTTGGACAAAGTTGCTTACATAAAGATCCAAAAATACCTTGAGCTACACAAGCATCTAGGGGTTGGACAATCAGGCTTCCGACCGCTACACGGGACGGAAACTGCATTGATAGATCTGAAAACCCAAATCGATGAGCTGAGAGATAAAGGGAAGACAGCACTACTTCTATTACTTGATCTCTCGGCTGCATTCAACTTGGTGGATCACAAGTTCCTTTGCAGGCACCTTGACTCAGCAGCCCACTTCTCTACAGATGCTGTCAAATGGATAGAATCATTCCTGAGTGACAGAACCATGAGAGTGTTCTCCCCATTGGCAGCGGCTGACCCTACCCCGATCGTGTGCGGTGTGCCTCAGGGCTCATGCGCGTCTCCAACTCTATACAACATATTCACCAAACCTTTGTTCGATGATTTGGACCTTCTGAGTATCACCTGCACCAATTATGCAGATAATACACAGATTCTCCTCCCACTTTCTGGGGATCATGGCACAGACCTGGCATTGGTGAATAGGATCTATCTTATCATTCAGGCATGGATGGCCACCCACGGTCTCTGCCTGAACGACAAGACAGAGTTGATCATTTTAGGCTCCCCTTGCAACATCACTAAACTAGGTCATGAATACGCATCATTCATCATTGATGGTAACAACACCATAGTCTCCAAGGAGGTAAACACCCTGGGTTTCTACCTAGACACCACCATGTCCTTCAATAAACAAGTGAAATCCCTGGCCTCTACCACAGCCTACACGTGCAAGCTTATCAGAGCTGGCAAGCCTTTCCTTGCAAACGACAGCTGCATTATCTTGGCCAGAGCACTAATTCTCTCCCGATTAGATTACTGCAATGCTCTCTACAGTGGCGCCAACAAAGCTAGTATCCAAAAATTACAAATACTACAAAACAATGCTCTTAGAGCCGCACTAGGCATCAACAAAAGAGCGCACATGACCTCCATCAGACGCCAACACAAATGGTTGTCCACCCACAACAAGATACAGCTAAAAATTGCCTCCCTGACACACAAAGCATTACACAATGCTGCCCCTAGCTACCTAATTGACAAATTGACGAGAAGAACAT
Source organism: Ambystoma mexicanum (assembly GCF_040938575.1). Taxonomy (NCBI): domain Eukaryota; kingdom Metazoa; phylum Chordata; class Amphibia; order Caudata; family Ambystomatidae; genus Ambystoma; species Ambystoma mexicanum. The sequence goes on from NC_090929.1 coordinate 1,485,948,538, forward strand.
CCAACAGGCCTACTAGAGTCATGAATACGAACTGCCTGGTGGTACCGAGATTCAAATCTACTAAGATTGGCGGCAACAGTTTCCCTGTGAAAGCCGCCAAACTCTGGAACTCCCTGCCCCACGATCTGAGAGCTGACCAACCCTATCTACACTTTAGAATGAGTTATATCACCCATCTCAACCTGACCGAAGACTAGTGTAAACTGAGACTATTGCACAATAGCACACAGCTACCCATCACTGTAAATTATTGTAAATTATTGTACATTATTGATGGAACTAACTGTATTGAATTTTTTTTTCTGTATGTTCATAGCTATATCTTTATTGTATTTCATTATTATGTCATATTGTTATTCATTATGTAACTTTGTAAGCCTTGCACCTTCCTTTTTGCTGCGCCCTGTTACCTTTGGGTCTGGTGCGCATTAGAAATTCAATAAACAAACAGACATTTTGTTGGGAGAGCTTCCTGTATATGATTTGTTCATTTGGGTCTGATCTCTATTTTTGAACTTCAGTTGGACCCTACTTGTAAGTAGTCCCCAAATAAAAATATGAAATCATCTTGATCGCAGGTATCCTACGTGGCAATGCACATAAACAGTTGTCACACACATCATGATGCATTTTGTAAGCCTGTTGTCGGTAACTGGTGTGAAAAGCTTCCCTGAATCATAAGTGGGTGGAATTCCCCAACATATCTGCCTTATTAAATGTGATAGCCACGATTTGACTTTATAGAAAGCCTGTGCATTTCTAGTGTGCTGCACACTCTTTTGCACACTGTTCTTAGAGCCCATGTGTGCCCACTATGAGGCAGCCATGGTATCAAGAGAGACACAGGCTCAAAAGTAACAATTTGAAAACCTTTATTTAATAAAGTTCTGGGGTTGGTATAATACCTAACTGACCCTAACTCTAAAGGGATTGTTCCCTCAACTGATGTTTCCAAGGGCCGTCGATGTCTGCAAGTCCAAAACAAAAATCAGTCTGTTTCTAAACAGTGTCTGTGTCTAAACCTATGCTTGTCCTCGCTCTTTGTCAAAATGTGGTAGGAAGTCTTCGTAAAAGAAAAATAGTGGTTCCAAAAATGAAACATCAACCAAGGCTAGTTTCCGGTAGTTTTCCCACCAGGTGCAGTTCTTCCAATGTCATAAAAATTAATACAATCAAAAAGGGTTGTTCGTGAAACCTTCTCCACAGGGTTCTTGCAACTTTCAAGGTCTCTGGTTCCTTGGGTTTCTTTTCCCCAAGCTTCAATTCTTCCAAGTTTCAAACAGAATACAAAAAAGTTCCTCGTAGGCGTCTCAGTATTTCCATCCCAAAGCTTAGGCCCCTTTGATGCAACACACAAAAGTTCAGTTTCCAATAACTTTATAGGCCTCTCAGGTTTCCCTTCCCCAAGCTTTGGCCTCTTTTACGTAACATAAAACTTCTTCTTGTCAGCATCCGCCCTTCGTTAATAACAGTTCTTTCAGGGGCAGTATCAGAGACTTTCGAGAACGCCAGGCTCTTTGCTCCTCCTTAGCACGACCACTCTGAGGAATAATCGCTCTCCTTTTCTTCTACTTTCACAAGTCCCTTAACTTTCCTGTTTTTGGGTTTCCTGCACCCCTTTTAACACTTTCCATGCCTTTCATACTTTCTTCCCGCTTTACTGTGCAACTGTACACATTCGCACCTGTTTCTTGGTCCTTTTCACTTTACTGTGCCTCTTGCATACTTCTCACTTTGTTGTGCATGCTTGCATCTTTCCTTTGCTTTTGGGTCGCTTGCACCCTCTCTGTTTCTTTTGCTTTACAATTCCAATCTCTCCTTGTCTCTGCACCTCTAGCACCTTTCTCTTTTAAAGTTTGGTTCTCCGTTTAACTCTGCGCCTCTAGCGCATTATACCTTGCTTCCTTTCTGCCTTCTTTCCTTTTGCAACACTTGCAATACGCTTTCCTTTAAACTTTCTTTACTTCCATGCTGCTTGCAACAACATTTCAATTCCGCTCCAGCCACCTGCACACTACCGAGTTTCCCTCTTCTCATGAAACTCACTGGTAAGCACTGCACTAGCAAGCTGTCTTCCTCTAGTTGCTTGTTTCGAGGTCAGGGTCTCTCCACCTGCCCCTCTGACAACCTTGGGACCGGCACACGTCCCAAGGGAATAAGCCGTTCCTTAAACATGGCCGGCTGCTTGCAGTCGAATATAGCTCAGGGGCAACACGTTTGTCTTGGAGGCAAGACAACACGGCGCAACACAGGTTTGAAGTCTGATCCCGCGCTTAGAAACCACTCGCTGGTATTAAGCATGTTATAAATGAACAATAAAATAAATACCTGACTCCGGCTCCTTGAAGACACAGCTCCCTAGCCACGGTGCACCCCCTGTGGCATACCTGTTCAGCGTCTCGGCACTCTGTTTTTCTCCAGATTCTCCCGGTCTTCCTCACTGCTTCCTTCTGCTGCTTGATTCCCGTGCTCCACACTGCGTCTCCAGCTCGCTCATTCACCTGTGCAGAACCACATCTTTCATGGTCCTTAGTGGAGTCAAGTGGAGTCAGGTGTACACAAGTGCCTGACCTTGCCAGACTCTATTAGTGGAACAATTGAAAGGTGTTACATGGTAAGCCTCACTCTGTATTCCTATGTTGTTTCTATGGGTAATCCTAATTGCTCCACATCGCCTCTTCTTCATTCCAGTACTTATTGGAAATGGGCAGGGGTAGATGGGGTGTGATTGGAAATCCCCCATTAAGGCTGAGGGAGAGTGGGTTGGTGTATAATTGGGAAAGGGGAATAGAATGCCTTGTCCTTGGGTATTCTCCCAATACCCTGTGACCCTCCACTCAGGTGATCCTCCTTTGCTTGTCCACCCCCAGGGTCGTAATCCCGTGCCACCTGAATGGAAGATCTCGGGAAAGTAGGTGGAAGAATATCATCAGGTTTCTCACACCACATACTCGTAAATCATAACCGGAGGTACTGCTGCGTCCTGGAAGAAATACACGGACCAGCTATTAGGACCAATGTTTTTGCTCTGCATGACCTGGGGTGGACTGGCCTACAGGGAACTCTGGACGTTTCCAGGTAGGCCTCGACACCCTGGACCTCTTTTGTACAGGTATTTCCAAATGTTCTCTGAGGGAAAGGGTTGGACTTGCTCAAAATGTGTATTATGGGGCTACTTTGAACATTATTTCCAGGACCACTTTAAGTTCCTAGTTCACCCCTGTGCATGACTGTTAGCAAGACTCAGAGAAAAAGGGACGCAATGGGCACCCAGAAATTAAAGGTGTTGATGCATTGTTATAATATCTGAACTGTGAACATTTCATAGGTGTATGAGGAAATAACAGCTAGAGAAAGTAACAGCAAGTGGCACAGCGGCTGTGCAAGGAAGCAGTGGACATTGCGCTGCCGCATTAGGCTTGCAGGGTTTAAGTTACAAGGCTTAAAGGCGTGAGCTGTAACAATATCACCTGTTAAGGAGTGCCAGTGATTCAGGTTTACCACTTTCGCAACCAGTTTACCTTCCATAAGTGCTGCTTTATAAAGCACTAAAGATGTTTGCAGCCAAGTATGGCATTGAGCCATCAAATGTTTAAATCTGGAGAGTGTGTGGGAACCACCAGTATAAACCATGCAGGAAATGATCAGACAAGGTAGGATTTATCCGTTGTCCATGTGGTAGCAGATCTTATAAAGTGGGCATTTCTGTGGGAATGTTATGGGTAGTGAAAGGTGGGAGATACTGGTCTACAATTTCTCAATCCTATATGGTGTTGGTACAATGTAGGTGTGACCTTGGCACACCCATCTGTGTATTCGTGAGGTACGTGTGCAAAAGCACTCCACATGGTGAGATGGTTTTCAGGAAGTGTGTGTGTAGGAAGGGGCAATATTAATGTAAAAGTTTTATAGGAATGAGGAAAGGTTTTGAAATCCTTTCTTTGTAACCTTGCTCATATATTGCACCCATTGCCCACCGCATGATATTTTACGCTTGCACGGCACATGGGTGGATTGTGAACAGGACGCATGGCTCACTGTGAATCTTACATGCAGGAATAGATTTGTGAAAAGCATCCTTTGTGCATTCTAAAAGCTGAGTAACATGACCTAAGAAATTGAGGGGGGGCATATTGTGAAACGATATCTGGGGTGGGACCTGAAAAGTGTCCGGCGCATCGCCAGAATTGCAAGTAGCTAAGGAACTTTTAAAAGATGCAGGGTCCTTGCAATTAAAGGAGCGGCCGAACAGACGTGGTCGAATTTTCATACCAGGAATAAAAAGGTAGCTAGATCTGTTTATAATAGTGTGTTACATATAAAGAATGTGCAGTCAAAAAAATCAACTAAAGTAAAGAAATTTAAATATAAAATAGCAATCAAATAAAAGTAGGTTGATGCACGTTTCAGTCCTGTTCTTTTGAAGGAAATCCATGAGTCTTATGTATTCATTTTACTAAATCATTCTAATGACAAGACTTAAATTTATTATGTTGCAAACATCAATGTGTTCTCTATATCTTGCGTCCCCTCTCCTTCAGAGAGCAGCCCAATTTAAAATGTCTGCAACTAATGATGTTAGTGTAAACCTGCCTGATAGTGGCAACATCTACTGGAGAAGTTTCAATCATCAGTTTTTCATTTACTTTAGCAGGACAGGAATTCAGGTCTTGCAAATAAGTTTGGGGGGGCAGAGCCCTAAATTAAGGGCAGTTTTAGAAGACTGCTGGGGCTTAGCCCCTGTCCACTTAAAGCCCTGTCAGGTACACTGACAGTTTGAACTCACTAACGTCCTCAGGAGTTCTCAAGCAGTGACTTCTAAGTCAATCTAGTCTAACTCGAGGTTCACACCACCAGGTGCAGAGGAAGTGAGATCACCAACGCTGCCACGGGTGAAGAGAAGGATGAGGGCCTCTAAATGACAGAGTGCTAACCACAAGCCATATTATGTCCACGTGTGGCCTGAGTGCACACATTTCACTTCTGTGTAATGGCAGGGGGGGTGATATCCTACCGTGCAGGTCATAAGGAGGCGTGTCTTCGGTCTTCATCAGACGGTGGTTCAGGCTGCGCCGGATGCCTGGCACTCTTTTAAAGTCGTATCTTGTGGCTGTGTACAACGCACCATCTGGGGACAGAAAAGAGCTGGTGTTAGTTCTTTGGTTAGAAAAGTGACACAGTACATGCGCATTGCACAGTAGACTGACTAGGTTTGTGACCAGGGCTTCGACATCCGAGGGATCTCGGCCACAAGGCAAGATCTAAATGCATTGTCCATCACATATTTTAGGGCCGCATGCACACATCCAATTTTTCTAGACACCCTAAAACCTTTTGCGTCTTGGGTGATAGGGGATGTTCACTGACAAGGGTCACTATAATGATAGATTGCCCACTTATTGCTGTGTCTGCGCCCATCGGCCACTAATAAAGAGCTCTCCAGTTTGGACTGCTGATAGCTAAGAGAAGCATCACAAGGATTCTTGCCAGCCCCTAGTGCCAGACCACCTGGCTTCACATCAAGTGCTGTGTGAGCAGAGTATCGCTGCCATCCTTCTCATTAGGGGTCTGGTGGCACCGTAGGCGGGCGCGGTCTGCCAGGGGCCCGTGAGCATGAGGCCCTGTGTCACCGCAGAGGGCCCGCATGCCTTGCACAAAGAGCCCTGGTAGTGTAACTAAAGTTAGTCATTTTACAGCACAATGCATGGCAATCATAGTGATAAGTAAAATAAGTAGGTACTGGGAAAAAGGCCAAAGTTTACTGGTGGGAACTGGGAACCAAGAACACAAGCAGGCCACTGAATTGGCTGCAAATGTACACCTACTGGGACCAGATGTCAATGTTGCATACATTCCCATTGAGAGGATTGCCGAGGCTGCAAGCAAGAGCCAGCCACTACAGGCTGTGTGTTTAAGCGCTTACCTGAAAAAAGGGTATGGCTCTATTAAGCATCACTGTTGGTTACTTTGAATAAATGCTGCACACCAGGCCTTATTACCTGGATTGTAAAGGGTTAAACAGATATTATACTTTGTAGTCACTGTTTGCTGCAGTGGCAGCACCGCCAGCAGGGGGGTACCGTGGCACAGAAACAGCCATCGGGTCACCTGGAATGCCATGAGCTTGGGATAGACACCTTTGGGAGCAGGTTGTTGGCCACTAGCTCTGGGTGAACCTCTCCTTAGAAACCTCCAAATCACTGGAATTGCAGGAAGTGAAGTGTGTTTGAGTTCAACCTGATGGGATAAGAAGGAGAAAGCATGGGTGGGGTTTGTCCTGCGACTCAGGCCGCAGGAGGACGCTGCTGGCTGGAGGCAGGCTCTGGAAATCAAGGGAAGGGTTTGTAAACTGGAGCCAGAATACTCCAGTGGGAAGAAGGCTAGCGGTGCTCAGGGCTTGGCGAGTTTGCTTCAGGGCATGATTTGTTTACTTTTCCAGCCTACGCTGTGGGGCACATTCGGTGATTTAAGTGGCCAAGCAACAAAGCTGCCACCAGGCGAGATTAGGGCGACTGATTGGGCCCTGGTTTAGCACCAGCAGGATGTACAAAAGTTGCCAGGCTTTGAGAAAAAGGAGGGTCAAAAAGAAAGCGAATAATAACCAAATAACAACAACGGTTGGCTGAACGTGGGTGCTGAAAGAGAAAAGCCGCCGCAATCCCCATTGAAATCTGCTGAAGGTCACAGGGTAACGGCAGCACTAAAGCAATGAGCGGGCAGGTGTAGAGCTTCGCTTCAAACCGCCCAGCTTACAGAGTTTCTCTTCATATTCTACTGAGGGCAACATCCCATCCAGTGGCTTTGGTGAAAAATGCAAACACTTTTGTAGGCCAGGTGCCAGCATTGTGTTGCCCTGCAGCCATGCAGTGCCGCACTGTGCAGATTGCAACCCGACTCTGAACAAGGAAAGCTTCAATGGCGCTACACACACTAAACAAATGTGATAGCAACGAGTTTCACTCCCCCCGTGGGGCAGCACCCTGCCTGGCCCAAGCAAACCCAGTGACTGGCAGCAGCAGTAGTGCAAATGAATGTGGGTTCTCCTTCGCCAGTCCGCTCTACTAGACCCTCTGCTACCCCGACTGGCTGGCGAGCACATCTATAACCTCGTGTCATATCAGGTCGGTCTGGGCCCGCGCCAAGGGGCTGGCGCTAGAACACAATTCTAGGCAAAAGACTGGAGCATGACGGGATGCCACTTTGACCCTGAAATCATTAAGGGGTCATTTCCGTTAGAGGTCCTCTCCGCAGAGAGGAAACAATCTTAAAAGCCTCCTGCCACGTGGATGTACATGGTGGGAGGCACGTGCATCTATTCCTATGGAAACCTGGCACTTTTAGCCGGTGCTGAACGCTGGTGAGTTGCATTTCTACAAGTATCAAAATCAGGTGATGGCGGAAATGTATTCATGTTTGGTAGGGAGAGTAGAGAGGAGAAAGGGGGGTTGCACATGTCTTCCTGTGCCCCCGATGCAGCTGTATAAAATTATTTGTAAACCTTTTAGGAATGTTTTTATAGCTCATTTGGATACAGGAATTGGAAATCAGCCCCAAACCTTCCCCATTGGTAGGGAACAGTTTTTCAAACAGCCGGAACCGAATCACTTCCTAAATATTGCAGGTGAGGCACAGTATGATTACATTATCTGCCCACGATCACACAATTTGGTTTTGCAGTGAAGCTGGGATTTTAACCCACTGTGCAATTCAGGCATTTGATCACATCCCTTCATAGCTGTAGTTGATACACATATTTAGATTTTGGCTTTCAAGAATTACTAAAATTGAACAAAACTCCCAGGTAAAGCCACCTGATATGTAAATTCTCCACGAAGCAGCTTTAGCCTAAAGAATATCAATGTAGCTTCATTTTTCACATCCTGAATGGAAGTCTAAAAGTCCCAGAATGCAAAGTAATCAAGCCAGAAAAATGTCATTTGTTTTATATCACTATGCTTTCAGCATTTAAAGACACACAATACAAGGAATCATGTGATAAATTCACCTGCCTAGACTAGTGGATTGGCACAAACTTCCTGATCATTGTCATGCATGTTGTTAAGAACATTCGGATATTCACATGAAAGCAAACCCTTTCTTTTTAGCATGCCAAACTAGCACACACCATGCATATAAATTAAGCGTTGTAAAGGGAGTATTATTTTCTGATTCCCTTTAATTATCCTGGAAGAAGCCACATATTTGGTAAGTAAATGGAACTGTGTGCGGGAATTGAGGGCCTGTTATGATTGGCCCATTTGAGTGCCTGCATGTAGCTCAGATTCGGAGATTCCTTCTATTGAAGAGAGTGAATGCGATTCAGGGAGGTGGAATATACCCTCCAGTGTCCTTCTATTGCAGAGAGTGAATGTGATTCAGGGAGGTGGAATATACCCTCCAGTGTCCTTATATTGCAGAGAGTGAATGCGATTCAGGGAGGTGGAATATACCCTCCAGTGTCCTTCTATTGCAGAGAGTGAATATGATTCAGGGAGGTGGAATATACCCTCCAGTGTCCTTCTATTGAAGAGAGCGAATGCGATTCAGGGAGGTGGAAAATGCCATCCAGCGTCCTTCTATTGCAGAGTGTGAATGCGATTCAGGGAGGTGGAATATACCCTCCAGTGTCCTTCTATTGAAGAGAGTGAATGCGATTCAGGGAGGAGAAAGATGCCATCCAGTGCCTTCTATTGAAGCGAGTGAATGCGATTCAGGGAGGCGGAAGATGCCATCCAGCGCCTTCTATTGAAGCGAGTGAATGCGATTCAGGGAGGCGGAAGATGCCATCCAGCGCCTCCTATTGAAGTGAGTGAATGCGATTCAGGGAGGTGGAAGATGCCATTCATCCAGTGTCCTTCTATTGAAGACAGTGAATGCGATTCAGGGAGGTGGAAGATGCCATCCAGTGCCTTCTATTGAAGCGAGTGAATGCGATTCAGGGAGGCGGAAGATGGCCCTCCAGCGTCCTTCTATTGAAGTGAGTGAATGTGATTCAGTGGACAAGTGTCCAGTACATCTAATTTAAGGCAGAATGTTCAAATTATCTTACACAATTTAACCATAAGTGAGACATATCATAAGATGATATCTGATAGAACAAAAATTGCAATCCAAAGCTGCTTCTTGACATAGAATTCACAATAGAATAATAAAAACATAGTTTGATCATCACAAAAAGCATAGGTCTAGCACTGGTAGTCTAGTGTTTCCGATTTATAGGAAGCAATTTAAAGTAAAGTCTTTATTGAGGCCCCATCGTTGTAAAGAGCTCATTTTGTCGATCCAATAAGCCTCTCTTTGAAGTAGGAGGGATTGGTAATCTCCACCCCTTGTTGGTCATTTTACAACTTCAAGTATCTGAAATTTGATTTGTGCAATTGAATGTTTCTCAGCAATAAAGTGGCGTGCTACTGGCGAGTATTGATTATTGCATCGTGTGTTTGATTTATGTTCAGTTAGTCTTAATTTTATGGGTCTTTTCGTCTGGCCGATGTAGACTTTCCGACATGGACATTTCGGCAAATATATCACTCCTGATGACAAACAGGTAGAGTAGTCTCTAAGCTTAATGTTCTGACCACTTCTTGGGCGAGTTACCACATCTCCTTTAATGACGTTGTTACAATGTGTGCATCCCAAGTAGGGGAACGTACCTAGCTTCTTTGTGGTTAAGAAGAGTTGCCTTTCCTTTGGTATTCTTTCAGCCTTGACTAGTTTGTCTCGGATGTTTCTGCCCCTTTTGTAGCACATCATCAGTGGGCTCGGGAATCATTTTTGTAACGTCTGATCATTATGAAGGATTTTCCAATGTTTCTTTATGCTCCTAGCAATCTGGAAACTCTGTCTTGAGAACTTCGTTATGAATAGTAGTGGAGTATCCTTTGTACTAGATTTTATTCTTAACAAGTCTGTACGTGTGATTTCTGACGCTCTGTTTTTGGCAACTTCTAGGACCTCCGTAGGGTAAGCTCTGTTCTGGAATTTTCCTTCAAGGATAGAACATTCCTTGACTACATCTTCTGGATCTGAGATGATCCTTTTGAGTCTTAAGATCTGACTATATGGAAGGCTTTGAAGCATTACCCTTGGGTGGAAGCTTGTGTAATGCAACAGATTATTGGCGTCGGTAGGTTTGTGAAATATAGATGTTGCAATTGTGTTGTTGATGATTCTCAAATTAACATCCAAAAAATGGAGATAAGGGTTGCCGATTTCCATAGTAAATTTAATTCTAGGATGCACAAATGATGTATACAAAGAATTGATCTAGTTCTTCGCGTGTGCCACACCAGATGCAGAAGATGTCGTCTATAAACCTTTTCCATGTTAGGATGTAGGGTGACCATGTATGGTGTTCCAATAGATGTTGGCTTTCAAACCGGAACATGAATGTGTTTGCATAGACAGGTGCCATCGATGTACCTGAGGTCTGTAAATAGTATTTATCCTGATATCTGAAGTAGCTATTGAATAAAATCAAGTTAAGTAATTCCAAGACAAATTGTGGATTACCCTGAATGTCTGGATTGTTAAGCAGTAACCATTCAACCGTTTCTAAACCTTCGCCATGGGGGATTGAAGTATACAGGCTACAGACGTCAAGACTAAATAAAATACAGTCATCAGTGACGACTGAATAATCTTTGAGTCCATTCAAAAAATCTGTAGTATCCTTTAGGTAAGTTGATGCTGCTTGTATGATGGGTTGCAGTAATTTGTCAATGTAAACAGCCAAGGGGTTGAATACACTCTCTGTTCTGGCTACAATAGGTCTAAGTGGAGGATCGTGTTTATCCTTATGAATTTTAGGAAGTCCATAGAAGACCGGAGTAACCGGATAAGAGTTGGTTAGGTATTGGTATGTTTTATCACTAATCCACTCGTTTTCCCTTGCAGTTGTCAAAGTTTTGTTTGTCAATGTTCTGATTTCTGGTAATGGATCTCTATCCAATACTGCATAAGTTTCTGTATCACTGAGAAGTTCAGTGCATTTCTTATTATAGAAGGATGTATCCATAATCACTATTGCGCCGCCCTTGTCGGCCGGTTTGATAGTGATCTCTTCACTTTTGGCTAAATCATCTATTAAGTTCAATTGACGGTTCTTAATATTGATGGGTGTTTTTCTCTTACAGTTGATTTTGCTCAGATCTTGTAGAACACTCTTCTCAAATAAATTCAAGATTGAATTTTGGACATGTGGATTAAATGTACTCTTTGGACGAATTTCCAGCATGTCGTCGTGAGTCAATTTGGGTGTCATTTCTGGTTGTGTGTCAAAAAAGATTTTTAACTGTAATTTCCTCAGCAGCCTATGTAAACAGATTTTCTCCTGAAATAGTGAAGTGTTACACGTGAGTACAAAAGAGAGTCCTTTGTTAAGTAGGTCAAGTTGTTCCATTGACAAAGACTGACTGGAGATGTTCATCACCAAGTTGTTGGCCTCTATTTGTTTTTCTTTTTTGTTTGTAGCTTTCTTCCCTATCCTGGTTTTTCTCTTAAACCTAAAAAAGCCCCAGTTGAAGAGTTGGGGTCAATTTCTTTGTTAATTGGAGAGCTTGGTACTCTTGGTATTCTTGGTCTATTGGTATCTTCAGATAAGTCTCGTTTACTTGTTTGTTCCGATGTGGGTCTCTGTATGGATTCACCAATGTTGTTGTCACTGCTGTTGTCAGAATTTGTTGAGCCCATATTTGTTGTTTATTACGGTTAAAATTCCTTTGACTGTAATATTCTTGCCAGTTATATACTATATCGTTCAAACAATTGAAAGTATGTCTCTTAGATTTACGTAATTTTCTTTGTTCAATTTCGGTTTTGGAATTAGCCAATTTCAAATTGATTTCCTCCAAGATTTCCGTAAGATCCTTTGCCGGTTTATATTTGGTTATTTGGTCTTGAAGAGTTTAGATTTCAGAGTCAATGGTTTCAAGGGATTTAGACAATTCTTCTATGGTTAAAAGAATAAGGTCCAGGGAACACTTGTTAAAAAAAATGTGATCCCACTTTTGTACCAAGGCTTTATTTTCACTACACAAAGTTGGTCTCAGATAGACTCTCAGGCCTCTGGGGATTTTTTTGGCTTTATAATATTCGACCAGTGTGCTAGCATAGATCAAATTTAAACCTTGGAAGATGCCATCCAGCGCCTTCTATTGAAGTGAGCGAATGCGATTCAGGGAGGTGGAAGATGCCATCCAGTGCCTTCTATTGAAGCGAGTGAATGCGATTCAGGGAGGTGGAAGATACCCTCCAGTGTCCTTCTATTGAAGAGAGTGAATGCGATCAGGGAGGCGGAAGATGCCCTCCAACGTCCTTCCATAAGTGAGTGAATGCGATTCAGGGAGGCGGAAGATGCCATCCAGTGCCTTCTATTGAAGCGAGTGAATGCGATTCAGGGAGGCGGAAGATGCCATCCAGTGCCTTCTATTGAAGCGAGTGAATGCGATTCAGGGAGGTGGAAGATGCCATTCATCCAGTGTCCTTCTATTGAAGACAGTGAATGCGATTCAGGGAGGTGGAAGATGCCATCCAGCGCCTTCTATTGAAGTGAGTGAATGCGATTCAGGGAGGTGGAAGATGCCATCCAGCGCCTTCTATTGAAGTGAGTGAATGCGATTCAGGGATGCGGAAGATGCCCTCCAGCGCCTTCTATTCAAGTGAGTGAATGAGATTCAGGGAGGTCGAAGATGTCATCCATTGCCTTCTATTGAAGTGAGTGAACGTGATTCAGGGAGGTGGAAGATGCCATCCAGCGCCTTTTATTGAAGTGAGTGAATGTGATTCAGGGAGGTGGAAGATGCCATCCAGCGCCTCCTATTGAAGTGAGTGAATGCGATTCAGGGAGGTGGAAGATGCCATCCAGCGCCTTCTATTGAAGTGAGTGAATGCGATTCAGGGAGGTGGAAGATGCCATCCAGCGCCTTCTATTGAAGTGAGTGAATGTGATTCAGGGAGGTGGAAGATGCCATCCAGCGCCTTCTATTGAAGTGAGTGAATGTGATTCAGGGAGGTGGAAGATGCCATCCAGCGCCTTCTATTGAAGTGAGTGAATGTGATTCAGGGAGGTGGAAGATGCCATCCAGCGCCTTCTATTGAAGTGAGTGAATGTGATTCAGGGAGGTGGAAGATGCCATCCAGCGCCTCCTATTGAAGTGAGTGAATGCGATTCAGGGAGACGGAAGATGCCATCCAGAGCCTCTATTGAAACGAGTGAATGCGATTCAGGGAGGTGGAAGATACCCTCCAGTGTCCTTCTATTGAAGAGAGTGAATGCGATCAGGGAGGTGGAAGATGCCCTCCAACGTCCTTCCATAAGTGAGTGAATGCGATTCAGGGAGGCGGAAGATGCCATCCAGTGCCTTCTATTGAAGCGAGTGAATGCGATTCAGGGAGGTGGAAGATGCCATCCAGTGCCTTCTATTGAAGCGAGTGAATGCGATTCAGGGAGGTGGAAGATGCCATTCATCCAGTGTCCTTCTATTGAAGACAGTGAATGCGATTCAGGGAGGTGGAAGATGCCATCCAGCGCCTTCTATTGAAGTGAGTGAATGCAATTCAGGGAGGTGGAAGATGCCATCCAGCGCCTTCTATTGAAGTGAGTGAATGCGATTCAGGGAGGTGGAAGATGCCATCCAGCGCCTTCTATTGAAGTGAGTGAATGCGATTCAGGGATGCGGAAGATGCCCTCCAGCGCCTTCTATTCAAGTGAGTGAATGAGATTCAGGGAGGTCGAAGATGTCATCCAGTGCCTTCTATTGAAGTGAGTGAATGCATTTCAGGGAGGTGGAAGATGCCATCCAGTGCCTTCTATTCAAGTGAGTGAATGAGATTCAGGGAGGTGGAAGATGCCATCCAGCGCCTTCTATTGAAGTGAGTGAATGCGATTCAGGGATGCGGAAGATGCCCTCCAGCGCCTTCTATTCAAGTGAGTGAATGAGATTCAGGGAGGTCGAAGATGTCATCCAGTGCCTTCTATTGAAGTGAGTAAATGCATTTCAGGGAGGTGGAAGATGCCATCCAGTGCCTTCTATTGAAGCGAGTGAATGCGATTCAGGGAGGCGGAAGATGCCCTCCAGCGTCCTACTATTGAAAAGAGTGAATGCGATTCCGGGAGGTGGACGATGACATCCAGTGTCTTCTATTGAAGGGGCGCATCTCTTGAAGAGTTAATGATAAACAGACCATTGGATGGCTCAGGTAGAGGAGCGGGGAATCTCTGGAAACAGCTTGTGCCCGACCAGAGGCGTTGCTAGGGGGGACTCAGGGGGCTATTTCCCCAGATCTTCTGTTTGTAGCCCCAGATAGACATTCAGGGGCTACAACCAGAAGGCTAGCTAGCCCAAAGTCCCGACAGTCCCGACATTGGCGTAGCCCCGGATCTTTTCCAGACCTAACACCCCTGTGCCAGACACACACTGACACAATATTTGTGAAAGCAGCTGAGATTCAGGGAGGTGGGAGATACTATCCAGTGTCCATCTCTTGAAGAGAGTGACCGATAGAGGGGCCATCTGTCGACTCGTCGGTGGAGGAGGAGCAGAGAACCCCTTGTAGCAGCTTGTGGGGGAGACGTACGCTCACAATATATTTGTGAAAGTAGCTGACATTCCAGGTGTTGGGAGATACCATCCTGTGTCTCTTTCCTGAAAAGAGTAAATGGCACACAGGCTACTGGTGGACTCTTGGATGGGGGAGGGTCAAAGGATCCCAGGGCACAGCCTGTGTGAGACACATACTCGTGACATATTTGTGGAAGAAAGTCAGAGAGATTCAGGGAGGGATGAGATACCATTCAGTGACTGAATAAAACATTTGCACAACATATCCGGAGCATGCAAATATGTCAGAGGCAGAGCGAGAGATGTGCCGTTTGTGGTCTTTTTACATCAGTGGCAGCACTTAATTTGCGGTGTGCACGGGAATGCTTCATCAATCTCACATTGCACACACCCCTTCACAAGCTGCTCTGGAGTACACACACTCATTTAAGTACATGCACAGGTATTGCACCACAATGCACACCATAACGGGGAGCGATGCAGGTCTCATCCACTGAAGGTGTAGAGCAGAACATGGTGCACTTGGACAGCAGAGGGAGATTGAACATTCCAAGTCTCTATCGCCTACACTCCAATCCACTGACCAGTCAGATAATAATGGCGGTGACGATGAACGAGATAAAGATTATGATCGGATCTGCTCTCTCTTTGCACTGTGCATCTGGCCAACCTCTGTCTTCCAGGCCCAGGTACCTGCTCACCCTGCCACCATCCTGCACTGCCTCCGGGCCACCCCTTGCACTGGGGTCTGTCTCTGTACCCCATACAGCCCCCCACCCACTTTTCCTCTGCACTTATCAGATATACCCTACCTGCCTAACCTAGCACTTGCCACCTGCTGGCTGCACTAGCACTGTTTATTGCCTTTATTTATTTATTTTACTTATTGTTATTTATTCTGTCTGTTCTGCCCTTTCCAGCTCTCCCCCCTTCCATGCACTTCCCCCTTTTCCCCATCCCATGCACTTGCGTGTTCTCAATGTCACTGGGCCTAGTAAGATCATTGTTTTTGTTCTCCCCTGTTCCCCTCCCTTTTCCTGGTCACGCTCTGAAACACTTGTGTACGAGCGGGATAGAAATAAAATATCATTTAATTTCATCCATCTGAGTCGAGGCAGAAAAGTGCTTTTCTGTTGGAAATCAGTGATATTGAGGAGGAGAATGCTGCCGCAGAGGCCGTCGTTTTAGCAAAAACTATGCTCCCACCTCTGTTGAGTCTGTTAGAGAACCAGCCTGTTGTAGTTCAGAAAGTACTATGCATCCCACATGTTAGCTAGAACACCCCCACCGCCGCCGCCATTATCACGCCCAGTTAAGCCCAGCCTGTATGTTGTTAGCCCAAGCCCTCAAGGACAATCAAAAGTATGACCGTACTTTCCACAGAACAGCCGGCCACTGAGCTGGCCCAAAATACACTCTGCTGGAAAACAGTGTTCTGGGAAATGGCATGGCCTAATTTGGGTAACAGAGGGGGGAGTGGGCACCACCCTAAGGGTAAGAGTACATTTGGGCAATGATTATTCAACATGTTCAATGTAAGAGGAGCACTACAGTGACCCAAAAGGCACTACTGGGTGGATACGAACAGAGCATAGAGATTGAAGCAGACTGACTTCAATGCTGCGTGCTTACAACAGAGGCGCAAAAAAGGCATGACACACTTAAATGTATTGGTTAGAAGAATAAGGCAGAAAAACGGATAAGACATTCATAATCAAAAGAATGCATTTAATAATCACAGATGCCATAATACAAAGAAATAGAGAGAGGACAGCAAATGTCATGGCCGATGCATTTCGGATAAAGCACTATCCTTCATCAGGGCATTTGTCTTACATCAAATTTAACGTCCACATCTGTCTCATGGGCTAGTGAAAGACAGCATCTGCAAGGCACGGGGTTACAAGAGGAGGTCTCCAAAAGGCAGTGTCGCCTAGAAGCAGAGGGTCAGGCGACCGCTACAAACAGACCATCTTTGCGGTCCCATGTGATGCAGCGCCATGCAGGCATGAGAAGAAGTCCACATACCTGAAGTGCTTCCTCATCCGTAGCATCAGGCAACCGGCATAGCACCACTACTTCACACAATTACCACTGGAAATACTGCGCCCGTGTCATTGCTTGGGTCACCAAGCCCTACCCCCCACTGGCCTTCTGATGCACTGCATTGAATCACCCATTGTGTCACTCCCGTGTTGCAGAAGCATTTGAGTGTGGACAAAATATCGCATGGCATTCATCGCCTGCTCAATGCTAACCTGGCTCTAATTTTGGCAACAGACCTCTTGCCCTAGTATTGCGTTGGTAACCCAAATTTCCGGTGGCTTGGACAAAGCTGATCAATAGTGGGAAAATTGCCTACCACAGTTAGTTCTCATGGCAGGCATTACTGGAATTGCATAATGAATGTATGAGCAGAGTCAGGAGGGTACTCTAGAAGCCTGATTTTGTGATGTACTGCATAGCCACAACAGAACTATGTTTTTCTTTTCTTGCTTTGCCAGTGAAGAGGGGTCCTGGAGTAATGCAGAGCAGCAGGTGTATGCAGCGTGGCACCAGACATGCATGCACGGATTGTAGGGCAGAAGCCACAGGGGAGTTGATAGCTGGAAAAAGGTGGAGTAGATGGAGGATGGCAAACTATGAAATGCCACCCACTCATACGCAATACACCAGCTCAAATGTTGATGATAACCCATTATCTGGTGTAGGTCCGACACTAAAAAGTATTGCAGTGTTTAATGGTGCATGTGGTTGGGAAAATGAGGGCTGTAGTGGTGGCTGAGAGGCCTTGTCCAGTTGCAGACTTGCTGTTGACATGTCATTGCCTTTTATGCTAGTAATTGAGCTTCTATTGTCGTGATCGGCCACTCACGAAAAATTCTTGGGCTCCTCCACAGAGTGCCACCACCCATGAAGATCTCAGACTCTCCCACAGAGTGCAGCAAACCCCTAAAGTTATCAGGCTCTCCCACAGAGCACAGCCACCCCCTAAGACCTCAGACTCTCCCACAGAGTGCAGCAAACCCCTAAAGTTGTCAGGCTCTCCCACATAGCACAGCCACGCCATTAAGACATCAGACTCTCCCACAGAGTGCAGCAAACCCCTAAGGTTATCAGGCTCTCCCACAGAGCACAGCCACCACCCATGAAGATCTCAGACTCTCCCACAGAGTGCAGCAAACCCCTAAAGTTATCAGGCTCTCCCACAGAGCACAGCCACCCCCTAAGACCTCAGACTCTCCCACAGAGTGCAGCAAACCCCTAAAGTTATCAGGCTCTCCCACAGAGCACAGCCACACCCTAAGACCTCAGACTCTCCCACAGAGTGCAGCAAACCCCTTAAGTTATCAGGCTCTCCCACAGAGCACAGCCACCCCCTAAGACCTCAGACTCTCCCACAGAGTGCAGCAAACCCCTAAACTTATTAGGCTCTCCCACAGAGCACAGCCACCTCCTTAAGACCTCAGACTCTCCCACAGAGTGCAGCAAACCCCTAAAGTTATCAGGCTCTCCCACAGAGCACAGCCACCCCCTAACACCTCAGACTCTCCCACAGAGTGCAGCAAACCCCTAAAGTTATCAGGCTCTCCCACAGAGCACAGCCACCCCCTAAGACCTCAGACTGTCCCACAGAGTGCAGCAAACCCCTTAAGTTATCAGGCTCTCCCACAGAGCACAGCCACCCCCTAAGACCTCAGACTCTCCCAAAGAGTGCAGCAAACCCCTAAACTTATCAGACTCTCCCACAGAGTGCAGCAAACCCCTAAAGTTATCTGGCTCTCCCACAGAGCACAGCCACCACCCATGAAGATCTCAGACTCTCCCACAGAGTGCAGCAAACCCCTAAAGTTATCAGGCTCTCCCATATCGCAGCACAGCCACCCCCTTAAGTTCTCAGACTCTCCCACAGAGTGCAGCGAACTCCTAAAGTTATCAGGCTCTCCCACATAGCACAGCCACCCCATTAAGACATCGGACTCTCCCACAGAGTGCAGCGAACCCCTTAGGTTGTCAGGCTCTCCCACATAGCACAGCCACGCCATTAAGACATCAGACTCTCCCACAGAGTGCAGCAAACCCCTAAGGTTATCAGGCTCTCCCACAGAGCACAGCCACACCATTGAGATCTCAGACTTTCCCACAGAGTGCAGCGAACCCCTAAAGTTATCAGGCTCTCCCACAGCGCACAGCCACCCCCTTAAGTTCTCAGACTCTCCCACAGAGTGCAACGAACCCCTAAAGTTATCAGGCTCTCCCACAGAGCAAAGCCACTCCCTTAAGATATGAGACTCTCCCGCAGAGTGCAGCAAACCCCTAAGGTTATCAGGCTCTCCCACAGTGCACAGCCACCCCCTTAAGTTCTCAGGCTCTCCCACAGAGCACAGCCACCCCATTAAGACATCAGACTCTCCCACAGAGTGCAGCGAACCCCTAAGGTTATCAGGCTCTCCCACAGAGCACAGCCACCCCATTGAGACATCAGACTCTCCCACAGAGTGCAGCGAACCCCTAAGGTTATCAGGCTCTCCCACAGAGCACAGCCACACCATTGAGATCTCAGACTTTCCCACACAGTGCAGCGAACCCCTAAAGTTATCAGGCTCTCCCACAGAGCACAGCCAACCCCTTAAGACCTCAGACTCTCCCACAGAGTGCAGCGAATCCCTAAAGTTATCAGGCTCTCCCACAGAGCACAGCCACCCCCTTAAGATATCAGACTCTCCCACAGGGTGCAGCAAACCCCTAAGGAGGAATGCCACTCTCACTTGTGCTGATCTCTCTGAGAGAACAGACATGCCCCAGAGGCGTAGCCAGGATTGTCCATAAAGTGGGTCCTGAAGGTAATGTAGTTGGGCCCACTGCAGTGACATTTACATCTGTAAATGCCCACACAGAGCTGCTGAGTGGGCATTTACAGATTTCGGGAGGTCCTTCCCTGTCAACGCCTCTGATGCCCCCTTGACGCCCTTATTCCTTCCCCTTGCAAAGCCACCTGGAGGAGAGCCGCAAGTCCATTTACCCCCAGAAAAGAGGGACCAGGCACTGCGAACAGCATTTACCCGGCTGCCTCATCAGCCAGTAAAGTGGGTGCTGCCAGTGGCCTGCTGCCTCCAGCCACTTCCGTGGGTACTACCTGCAAGCCTTGCCTGTGTTTCCCTGCAGTCACCTGTGCCACTGGCTCAGATTGGGCGGGCTTGGCAATGCAGGCATTGCCTTCTGGTTTGCACAGCATGGCCAGCAATGATGTGGAGCTGCACCCTGGCCCTGGGCGCTGCTTGAACTCACATCGTCCCCAAACCTGGCGAGTGGTGGGGGGAAAGGGGCTTTGAAAGCAGCCCGGTCCGTGTGATTCTCGTGTTAACACTCGTGAATGTGACTCTGCACGGATGCTGTCCCCAGTGAGTGACGCCCCATCTTGCGGAAAACACCCCCACCCCCCCATTCCCACTCTACCTGACCTTTAGGGGTTTCCCCCCCAAAACTGGCTGGTCATGCAACAGCTTTGGGGACAGACCATACATCTCCAAGTGTCCTCATTATGGGTCTCCATTCTGCATATCACCCCCCTGCACCTCCCCCCAGCTCAAATGGAAGCGCATGTCTGTCAGAAAAGTACCCAACACTTACCTGTTAGGCTCCATCTACAGATCCAGGGCCGCCTAAATTTCACTTCAGGCCCCCACTCCAGGTCCTCTCTGGCCCAGTCCATTGCCTCCTTTCCGCCCGCTGTAAGACCCTCAGCGCTTGGAAGCAGACACCGAGCAGCATGAACGCTATACATAAAAACGTAATTCATTTCAAAACAAATAATCCCTACCTATGATTAGACCTGTGTACCCTATGACAGGGTCGTAGGGGCAGTTATCCTTTCCTTCTTCGAAGAGAGACGGCAGGAGGAAAGTGCTGACATCCTGGAAGAGACAGAAGACATGGAATTAGAGGGCATTGAGGCAGCTGTGGTCAATCATCAGCACTTCATTTGCTTGTATGCTTCAGAAGCACAGCAGCGTCCGTTTCAATGTAGTGAATGGACTCTGGGCCGGCAATTTGGAGCTTTTATCTCATTAAGATTATACAGAAAGCACACACTTTACGGCATGAGCCTCGAGGCAGAGTTCAGAATGCGAGTTTTGGAGAGATCAATACTGCTGAGCTCCGAGCAAATCTTTTGACTGCTTAGGGATAATTTAGGAACTCCAGCTCATCAAACATGTATGCCACACACTCTTCACCTCTCTCCTAATGGCCATCTTATTGAAGCTCATTAGCTGCCAACAAGGGGCTAAATCCATACCGTGCCATAGACCTGCACTGAACAGCTATAGCTGCCACATAAACTTACCTCATCTTTAGCCCAGCTGTAGGTTAGGATTTATAATAGAGGAAAAACTACAAATCCCAGAATGCAAAGTGACATTGGCTGAAAAGCCAGGACTACATGAACGGGTCACACACGACACAGGCACCTTGGCATCGATGTAGGTTTTAAAACTCATCACAAATGCCAAACATACATGTTAAAAAAGTGTGTGTTTGAGGCGGTGTACATTGCCAACAGCATACTTGGCCATATTATGGCACTAGGCCTAAATACTTTGCAAATCACCCCCATAGTACTTTCAGAGTGGCTAAGCGTGTCCGTGTCATGCCTATGCATTATCCAAACCTACTGGCTGTGACAGTGCTTGTTTTGTCTACCCTCCCTGTCTGGTGCCTGCTGCTGGTTTTCTGATATATCTCTGGCTCCATTGGTTTGTTCAGACACCTGCATTGTCTCCTGACCTCGGAGAGGCCCTGCAGTCCCTCGTCTCTTTCTGAGCCATCAGGCTGCTGCTCGTGCCTGAAGAGGCGCCATGGTTCTTGTTTACATCCCTCCAGCGTTAGACAAGCCCCTAGGTGTTGGCCCTCTCGTGTGCTCCATCTAAAACTGCTGCATGCACACAGTATTGAACTGAGTACACACATACAGAGGTGGCCATCAATGTGAATCTTTATTGTCATCTCTGACCACATCCCAGTTGGAAAGGGAGTAGTAGGCATGTTAATTACTTTACACCTATAAATACTTTATGTTCACCTGTGTATAAGCAGAATTTCTCAATTTCTAAAACGTAACGTCTTGTGAGCAACATTTCACAAAGAGCTTAATGTCACAAGGGGACTTTTGTTACTTTTTCCATCTGGCGATTATGTTGTACAGTGCACAGGCAAGTACATAAGTGTGTATTTTCTGATACTTTGACTTGCTATATTTAGCCTTTCTTCTGGCATGTGCATAGCCTCTTGGCTCTTAAGATCCTAAAAGCATTAAAAGGTGCATTTATGGCTGGGTAAGGGGAAGCAGAAGGAGAAAAGCAAACATTTGCATTTTATTCCTAGAAGCACTCCAATTCTGCATTGAAAAATACCAAAAGATACTGAAACATTTCTTTTGGAGACAACAGGGGCTGTTTTTGTAACTTATGGGGCTTGTACTAGTAGCTTTGGGTGCTCTGAAGCAACATGAAAATGAATGTTAAAACTGTCACTTCGAACAGTGGGGTGCTATGTTATGTTACTGGGTCTTGCTATAGCACAGCGTTTGTCATTTACATGGCATCTTTGGTGGAAATTTCAGAGCGCGTTTTTTTATTTTAAAGAGAAGACAAGTCTCCCTAGGACCAAAGGCTGGAGGAGAGCCTGTGGAGCTGAGCACCACAACGCAGCCTCGTGCTGGGTTGCGCTTGCTTGTTTTTTTCTGGTTCCTGTTTGTTTTGCGCTGCCCACAACCGGCTTCTCAATATTTACCTGAATTCAAGAAAACAAACTGAATAAATAAGTGAACGGTTCATAAAGATACATTTCATTTATAAGATGACTTTTTGTTTGACTGCTGTTGAAATGCAGATTTAATCTCATCAGGAATAACAGCAAAGGCCATCCTCTGGATTAAGAATTATTAAAAACAGAGGCTACACTGCAGGCTTCTCTGGAGTCCTTACATCTTTTGGGTATGTGCCAGTTTTCAGAGATCTTAAATAGCTTCTTTTCAGGCATAGGGTGTTCAGCTAGCTTTGTTTAAGAAGTTTACAACACTTTGCATTCTAGTACTTATACTCCTATGGAAGGAAACTAACACAAGTAGATTATACTCTGTCGCAGAACAGAAACATGTTCTACTGACGATCGAGTGAATTAATCGTTCAGCAGAGTACACACCGATGTCCCAAAAGAGACTTGTATTATGTTGATGTGTGTTCATGTCTTCCCATGTCACTTCCGGTGATATTGTACAGTCCTTATACTAATTTGTCACCCCACTTATTAGTTCTGACTATTTGTTGGTGCTCGTGCACCACCTATAAGCTGAAATGATGGCTTGGAATATGAGAGGAGCGAGATGGGACACACAGTTTGTGGACGTTGTTTGTTTATTTACTCACCCATTGATTAGCCATGGCCATGCCAATCCCTATATTCATTCCCAGCCTCAACCTGCCATTCCCTATCAAATCCTCATCTTTGAGATAGCTCTATCATACAGTAACATCAAACGCTGTGCTGTAAATAGCCTGAAAGTGTTATTTAAAAGCAGTCTTCTTCGAACATATGGCTTAATTGGAGATGTAAATATATTTCTACTGTAGTACACGTCTTAAACAAGAGAGCCTTCAGTCACTTCATTTATAACTGATTGTGTATCCTTGCATCTGTTCATTGCACGGAAGTCCCGTTAAAAACAAGCATTGGAAAAAACATCATTTTTGGCTTGTGTGTAGGTTTTAGGTAGACACCTGCCAGGCACTGCTATCATATGCCCAGGTACTCACATCATTTTACAACTGGTACCTCCTAATGGCTATGTAATACGATTATGGCAGTGCCTAGCAAATGGCTATGCCATGCTTACTCAAACTTAAAACTGTTGGCTTTGCCAAAGCTTGCTTTTTATGGACTTCAGCAATAAAAGTGATTTTCTCAGCAGCATGATGGGGAATGTTGCAACCCTTGAAAAACTTGGAAGGAGGCTGACACACCAGCTAGTGAGGAGGTTTACAGGTCTCCTAGCACAAGGTAAAGGGACCTGAAAGGAGAGGAGTTCTGGCATCACATTTTGAGCTGCCACAATCAGCAGCAACTGACACTTAATAGTGAATTAAAATAATACTCTTGTTTTTTCAGATTATTTCCATGTGCATTTTCTCTCTGAAGCTCACAGCCATTAAGTAATAAGAAATCATGCATATAAACCCGTGTGCATTTAGTGCACTGCTGCAGTTTTACACAAAAAGCACCTGCATATAGACGTACATTTTAAAAAAGGTGGTTGGCTGGCGATGAAACAGATTTATGTTAAACTGCTTAAAATATTGGCCACTAATTATGGGTTGCATATTTGCTAATATAGTTCCGAAGTGTCGGTTCACATTTTTCTATATAACCACTCGAGGACGTCTATTGCCGCTGAAGGTCGAATGACGTCAAGTACTAAAAAGGGGTGTGGGAATTGGGGCATGATGTGCATATTGTGGTAGAATTAAAGTACTCAGCAATACGGAAAGATATGGAAAGTCCCCTCAGAGTTCCCTAACCGTATAAGGAGCACCTTCTGCAGCTTGCAATTGCCTTATCGCATGCAACGGCGGTGGAGCCGTAGGGGTGGCATGCTCAAATATAATAAAGAAACTGGTGCATGGACAGTTTAAAGTATTTGGGCTTCATTACAGGCTTGGTGGTAATGGTAAAAACTAAGTGTATTTTTAATACCCCCTATTTTTAAAAAATACAACCTATTTACAGGTGGGAATCATGTGGAACATTTACGTGACAGGGGTATATTGAAAACATTGCATGGTATAAATACCAGACATTTACCCCACGCAGTTTATTCACTCATAGATGTGCTCTACTTTAGACACCCAATACATTTCAATATTGAGTGGAAAAATAGGAAATCTGGTCCAATTAGAGCCCCTGTATTAGAGCCATTGGCCTCATAAAAAGGAAGGTGTGTGCCTAGTGTCGCAATGCCTTAAACTCTATGGCCTAGCAAGCATGGTCTGGACTTGGCAACCAGGAAACATGAGTTCTAATCCTGGCTTCCCCACTTGCCTAAATATATGCGATCCTGGGAAATCACTTTATCTCAGAGAGTGCTCTCACTTCATGTATTTGGTTAAAATGAATTTTGGAAACAAAGTGCTCCCTAATATTAACATATTAAATCAAACAAAAAATTCACAAAGAATATTCAGGTCCTAGATATGGGACCACATCAAGCCTAAGCTGTGTTTAACAGGGATGTTTTATTTTTCCCCTATGGTTTCGATGGCATGCTGTTATTTGTATCGGATTCAGATTCATTTGAATGGCTCTGTGTGTCATTCAAAGGCTGTTGTTCACAGGTGCAAAAATGTCTACAGCACTCAGAACAATGGGTTGGCGGTGATGCTCCGTGGTAGCTACTCACCTTTTAAAGTGGGGGGGGCAGAAATATTGACCCTGAATCCTGTGAGCGAGCAAGTAAAGTATGGATCAATGAACCCAACAAGAGGGTTTGGGAGGGTTTTCAGCTATGACGTGGTTTAAAATAAAATGAATGAATTGGTCCATTTTATAGCTAATTTTCTTGAGAAATTGAATAAAAAGCCTGAAGATATGAAGTTGGTTCTGAAGGGGGATACAATATGTAATCAAATACTTGAGATGCTGGGCCTCTCACACATGGCAACACATTACATACAGATCTATCATACAATTGTGTGCACAAAAGAAACCGAAGATGCACAGTAGAGAAATATATATTTGTGCTACATCACTGACACAGTGCCTGATGATACAGTTTTCCATTCGTGCACTTTAAAACATGTCCATCAAAAACCATATACAAGGGGACATTACACCATTTTCAGTTTGGGTTTTTAGGTTTTCGCTTGTGACCCCTATAAGCCAAAACGATTGCATTGGAGTACAGATAGGGAGAAATGGTACATGAGGAGGAACACAAAACTTGTAGGTGTTGTTGGTTATTTCCCCAACCACTGATTGCCCATGTCCCCGCTAATTCCTATGTCCAATCCCACCAAGTTCCTGCCCCTCCCAGCCCAAAACACCACCTCATGGGAATGATTGCTTTGTTCAAGCCTTACCATCAAACTGTACACTCAAAGTGTCTGCCAGTGTTTGTTCAAAGCACTCTTCTAAGAGTTAATGAATTAATTGGAGCTTTAAACAAGCTACTGGTGGGATAAAAATGTCTTACCAGACCTGCCTTCAGCCACTCAATTTATAAGCATTCTGCGTGTACTTCACTATTAAAAACAAGCATTGGCAAAGCCACTGAAGTCCTGTTTAAAACACGCATTGGAAAATCCAACATTTTTAGCTCGTGCATAAGTTTGAAACTTGTCACAGGCTCTGCTATTAGATGCCCAAGTACTTGCACCATTTTGCACATCCTACCAATAATGGTTAGTTAATACCACTACAGCTGTGCCAGTCAAGTGCCTTTCTCATGCCTGCACAACAGCCCAAACTGTTGGCATTGCCAATGCTTGTTTTTATATGAAGTTGACCTTTGTTGCTGCTTTGTGAGCACTAGCTATGGACGTCAGTCATAAACCCATACACTGTGTGCTCTGTGGTTGGCAACTAGTTAGGGCCCAGGTAGAGGCAATGTCTAGGCTCCACCAGTTGTTTCCAGGAGTTGACTAGGAGCTAACACCAGCCCGGGAAACAACGTCAAATGAGTGATGCCAAAACTCTCCAGTGTAGTTTGGTGAGGGGGAGGGGGATTCTTCCACTAAGAAAGTGTTTGATAGTTGGGGCCTAATGGTTCATTTTACATCTGTATGAACATTGTGCACCCAAACCTAAACAGGGGGGTGCAAAGTGGTTAAATATATGGCAAGCCCGCTTTGTTCGACTACCAAACTGGTTAAATCCCATGTTGCCAGTATATTTTTACCTTTTTTGTGCAAAAATGTTTGATGGTGGGTTTGGATAGGGTGTATAGAAAGAGGACATGAGGGGGTAGATGAAGGGAAGTGGGCGGGTCTCCCCCGGCACGTCGGGGTAAAAAAACTTGGAAAATAAATGTGGCAAACATGGGATTTGGTGAATTAAATTCGATGAAATCTCAAAGACCCGCATATATTTCTGTCACAGAAGGAGCAGTGAGTGAGTGGTACAGAAGACTCAGTAGACAAACATTCTATGAAAAGTCCTTCCTACGCCATGAGACGATATTCCCATCAATATTGTAATAGCCCGCCACAATTCCTGAGGCATTCATTTGTCCTGGGTTTTTATCTGTTCCCAGATGTCTGTTTCCTTCTCTCCTTTTTCTCACCAACGCCACTCTTCTGTTTCCGTCTGTCTATCAAGCCTGGGCTGCCTGCTCATCGTTTCCATCTCAATTCATGCAAGACTTTCCTGGGCGCCTCATGACTGCCCCTCGCCGGCTTTGCGTCACTTCCTGTCCTTCTCGTCCTCTGATCGCACAGAAGGTGTCATGTGTGATCCTCGCATTCCTTTTGTCTTCACATTTCCTCTACTGCCCGTTCCTGCCGTTAACGCATTTATAATATCTCAAAGATAGGTTCTTTTTTAACTTTCTCTGCTACAAAAACACGTATTAACATGGCGTTCTTGTCTCGACTTGGCAGTGGCTATTCGCTTCTTCCTGGCCTTCTGGCATATGCGCTTTTCCTTCAATCCTGCTATCGATCTCCTCTCTTCCGGCTCCTGTCCCATTCCTCTATCTCGCCTTCCCCTGGCTTTCCGGGCTGGCTCTCTTTTCTGCCCACCTCCAGTTTTGCTTTCATTGTATTGTATTAAATATATTCCCACCCTGGCTTCCCAGTATCTTGTTTCGGTTTACACCCCTGGCTTTTTGTGCTCTTCTCTATTGTTGCGAACCCTCCCTGCACCAGGCCCGGTTTCCGCTCCTTTTCCCTCCTCGCTGCCAACGTTCGCTTCCCTTCACTCCTCCTACGGCCCTGACTCCTGCTTCATTTCACTCTTTCCTTTAAAACTCATGTTCCCTCGGCCCCCTCTGATCTTCTGGATTGTGGGTGCTTCGTGTAGATTTCTTGTTATCTATTCATTACATTAGTTTCTGTTTTTGTAGTTTACAGCACTCATGCGTTTTATAAATTCAGATAAATAAAAAAGCTTTGCCAGAAAATACCATCCTATCAAAATTGATATTATTTCATAGTTGGTTGCTGCCAGCACAGTGCATGCCAGGGTAATTGAAGAGTGTTGCTTCAAATATTCCAATGGGCTGCCAACTATATTAGGGTTTTGCTCAATCCCCAAAGCACTGTTATTAATATAATTCTCAAATGTGCCATCTTTCCAGAGGTGGTTCTTCTATTAATGTGGTATGCACCCTGTGCTGATTACTGATGCTAAATTGGCCAGACCTGTTCTCTGTCCCAGGCGGTTGAGCTGAATATCAGGGAACTCGGAATACCCTGTGAAATCCCTCCATGCATCAAGAAGTGTGCTGAGAGTGATGAAAATCACTTACACAGTGCTTAATGCAATCCCTTCTGTGTTGCTCTGGAGGGCCACACACAGAATGTCTTTGAAACTCGTTGCCCCGTAGCCCCGGCTGGGGAAAGCAATCAACACTGGGAAGTGGAAGCCTTGCATTACAGTGCAGCTGTGTGATCTTGGGCAATGCTAAACATAGCAAGCCGCGGTCTTCTATACGAAGGAAGGACGTACCACCGTAAACACAGCATTAATGTCACAGGATCTCAAAGACGATGGATTCGAGGCGGTCTTATTTAACTTGATTTTCCAAAAAGCAGAAGCACTAAACAGAAGATGATTTGTGCATAGTTTGTACTCATAATTACACTGCCTCATAAAATCCTAAACCCTAAAATCCGTGTGCAATCTCCAGGCCGCAGACTTGAATTCGAAGAAGAACCCGCTGGTTACAGGTGCACACTTCGGCAGTACACAATGTAATCCCCGAGTCACTTTAATATATTGGAACCCGCAGGTTGGATACACATCCCTGCAGCTGGCACACATACTCTGCCCTGGCATTGGGACCTGTGCCCTGCAGGTTACACACAGATCTCTGCATATGGTGCAGAGGCCCCTTGCCATTGGGGAATCTGACCTCCATGTTACACACAGATCTCTGGAGCTAGTGTATACCGCTCACCCTGGAAATGGGACCTGTGACCAGCAGGTTACACGCAGATCTCTGCAGCTAGTGCATATAGCTCACCCTGGCAATGGGACCTGTGACCAGCAGGTTACACGCAGATCTCTTGAGCTAGTGCATATAGCTCACCCTGGCAATAGGACCTGTGACCAGCAGGTTACACGCAGATCTCTTGAGCTAGTGCATATAGCTCACCCTGGCAATAGGACCTGTGACCAGCAGGTTACACGCAGATCTCTGGAGCTAGTGCATATAGCTCACCCTGGCAATAGGCCCTCTGACCAGCAGGTTACACACAGATCTCTGCAGCTAGTGCATAGCGCTCACCCTGGCAATAGGACCTGTGACCAGCAGGTTACACGCAGATCTCTGCAGCTATTGCATATAGCTCTTCCTGGCAATAGGACCTGTGACTAGAAGGTTACACGCAGATCTCTGGAGCTAGTGTATAGCACTCACCCTGGCAATAGGACCTGTGACCAGCAGGTTACACACAGATCTCTGCAGCTAGTGCATAGCGCTCACCCTGGCAATAGGACCTGTGACCAGCAGGTTACACACAGATCTCTGCAGCTAGTGCATATAGCTCTTCCTGGCAATAGGACCTGTGACCAGCAGGTTAAACACAGATCTCTGCAGCAAGTGCATATAGCTCTTCCTGGCAATAAGACCTGTGACCAGAAGGTTACACACAGATCTCTGAAGCTAGTGCATATAGCTCTTCCTGGCAATAGGACCTGTGACCAGAAGGTTACACACAGATCTCTGCAGCTAGTGTATAGCGCTCACCCTGGCAATAGGACCTGTGACCAGCAGGTTACACACAGATCTCTGCAGCTAGTGCATATAGCTCTTCCTGGCAATAGGACCTGTGACCAGCAGGTTACACACAGATCTCTACAGCTAGTGCATATAGCTCACCCTGGCAATAGGACCTGTGACCAGCAGGTTACACGCAGATCTCTGCAGCTAGTGCATATATCTCTTCCTGGCAATAGGACCTGTGACCAGCAGGTTACACGCAGATCTCTGGAGCTAGTGTATAGCGCTCACCCTGGCAATAGGACCTGTGACAAGCAGGTTACACACAGATCTCTGCAGCTAGTGCATATAGCTCTTCCTGGCAATAGGACCCGTGGCCAGCAGGTTACACGCAGATCTCTGCAGCTAGTGCATATAGCTCACCCTGGCAATAGGACCTGTGACCAACAGGTTACACGCAGATCTCTTGAGCTGGTGCATATAGCTCACCCTGGCAATAGGACCTGTGACCAGCAGGTTACACGCAGATCTCTGGAGCTAGTGCATATAGCTCACCCTGGCAATAGGCCCTCTGACCAGCAGGTTACACACAGATCTCTGCAGCTAGTGCATAGCGCTCACCCTGGCAATAGGACCTGTGACCAGCAGGTTACACGCAGATCTCTACAGCTATTGCATATAGCTCTTCCTGGCAATAGGACCTGTGACCAGAAGGTTACACGCAGATCTCTGGAGCTAGTGTATAGCACTCACCCTGGCAATAGGACCTGTGACCAGCAGGTTACACACAGATCTCTGCAGCTAGTGCATAGCGCTCACCCTGGCAATAGGACCTGTGACCAGCAGGTTACACACAGATCTCTGCAGCTAGTGCATATAGCTCTTCCTGGCAATAGGACCTGTGACCAGCAGGTTAAACACAGATCTCTGCAGCCAGTGCATATAGCTCTTCCTGGCAATAGGAGCTGTGACCAGAAGGTTACACACAGATCTCTGAAGCTAGTGCATATAGCTCTTCCTGGCAATAGGACCTGTGACCAGAAGGTTACACACAGATCTCTGCAGCTAGTGTATAGCGCTCACCCTGGCAATAGGACCTGTGACCAGCAGGTTACACACAGATCTCTGCAGCTAGTGCATATAGCTCTTCCTGGCAATAGGACCTGTGACCAGCAGGTTACACACAGATCTCTACAGCTAGTGCATATAGCTCACCCTGGCAATAGGACCTGTGACCAGCAGGTTACACGCAGATCTCTGCAGCTAGTGCATATATCTCTTCCTGGCAATAGGACCTGTGACCAGCAGGTTACACGCAGATCTCTGGAGCTAGTGTATAGCGCTCACCCTGGCAATAGGACCTGTGACAAGCAGGTTACACACAGATCTCTGCAGCTAGTGCATATAGCTCTTCCTGGCAATAGGACCCGCGGCCAGCAGGTTACACGCAGATCTCTGCAGCTAGTGCATATAGCTCACCCTGGCAATAGGACCTGTGACCAACAGGTTACACACAGATCTCTGCAGCTAGTGCATATAGCTCTTCCTGGCAATAGGACTTGTGACCAGCAGGTTACACACTGATCTCTGCAGCTAGTGCATATAGCTCTTCCTGGCAATAGGACTTGTGACCAGCAGGTTACACACTGATCTCTGCAGCTAGTGCATATAGCTCACCGTGGCAATGGGACCTGTGACCGGCAGATTACACACCGATCTCTGCAGCTAGTGCATATAGCTCACCCTGGCAATGGGACCTGTGACCAGCAGGTTACACACAGATCTCATACAATATCAAAGGCTGGAATAATAGTCACTCATGTAACCCTGGTTTCCACAAGATGAGAAACAGTCCTGAAAAAATGGACCATCACAGTCAGTCACACCCTCTTCCAAAATAAAAAAAAACCTGTATTATACAAACACATAAAAACAATATCATCCTTAATAAAATCGTGTTACACAGTACACATTCATTGATGCACACATCGACGCGGGTTGTGTAAAAATCACAAACAAAGCGTCACCAATATCATCAATTATATCTGCCAAAGATTCTTGGAACCCGCCTGTAGATAATTAGAAGAGTAGATAAGTACCAATCCACCTTTCAACACTTCTAAATTGCCCAGCATGTATATGTTTCTGTCCCAATGCCCTACTCTGCTGGACATTCCTCAGGTGCAAAAGTGGTGTAAAAATGTGTAATAAACTGGTTGTTGCGTAGAAAGCTTCAAAATGTGTACTGGAGATTACATCTTCCCATCTCCTACCAGGCTTTGGGACAGAAACATGTACATGTAGGGCAATTAAGAACTGTTGAAAGGCGTATTGGTACTTATCTACACTGCAAAATACTACAACATGTGGCATAACAATAGAACAAACACTGTAACTATGCCACGAAAGAAATGTGGCGCTGGGCAAAATGGATGAAATCCATAGAATCCCATCATACGTTTAATCAAATAATTCATGAAACATCCAGGTTATATACTATTCTGATAACTAAATAAGGAACAGTGGGAACTAAGTGTGTGACAGATTAATAGAAAACAGAAGGGTGCCGTGTTACTACGAGGTGTGGAAATCAACTGGAAACTGATTTTGCACTCCCTGAAGTGTAAGCTATGGAAATGCTGAGCAAACAATTGACTCCATTGTCCTAAAGCAAAGATTTGGTGAGGTATGGACTGATATGAACCTTACACCCTGCCATTTCGACACCAGCTTTATGAGTATTGTAGGGGTAAGGGGGCCTATTTCCCCATAACAGGACACCTGCTATACAATAGGGTAAGTTAGTTTCCGTGTTGAAATGACTTTGGGTGTGCTACATCTATCTGCATGTAGCTGTTCAGGTATACTGTGCTACAGTCCATCTGGCTTGTATAAAACAGCAGTGCAAAAACACGTCCTTTCAGTGCAAACATTGCCGTGGTGAATACAAAATAAAACATTGAACGAATATATTTTTGCACAACAAATTTTGCAGATGCAGATGCACCGGGGCAAGCTTTCTAAAATATGGTCCTGGTATTCACAATTTGTCAATGGGTACCCATAGAAGAGTAAGCACTGCCAGCAATGGGTATCACAGCCAACATAGGGACCCGGCACTCAGAACTCAGTGAAATTCAATAAGCAAGCCTGGATGTGCACATTTGATCAGGCAGGTTTGGGCCTTCGTATGTGTTACTATTGGTTGTGTATCTAGTAGAAGCCTTTTTACGGCAGGAATTCTTATACGGTAGTAAAGCAGTAGAATGCTTGTGCTTAGGGTAGCCCCCACCCATTCCTATCCAATGGGTTAAATAGCCACATCTTAATACATTTTTGAAATTTCAATGGATTGCAAAGGCTTGGATGTAAATTAAGTCCCACAAAGTTGCCTTCTATACAGAGAAGGCGCTGCCACCGTGTTGTAAAAAGTGGTCTCGGTCGAAATTACCTAAATAAATGGTCGCATTGACCAAAAGTTCTAAAAATGCTACCACCAAAGGTTCAAACACCAAAAGTTCGAACCTTTGGTGGTAGCATTGAACAAAAAAAATGCGGGCTGCTGGGGTGTCACCCGCATCGCCCCGCTCACTATACTTCATGGTATAGTGAGCGGGGGTTGCGGGGAAATCCCCCGCAGCCTTCCGTTACAAAAAAAAAAAGCAGAGAAAAGGACCCTGCAGCGTCGGTTCCCGATCACGGAAGTGAAAGGGAACTGGCGCTGCAGGAACCAGCATGAAGATGAAGGTAAGTGGGGTTGTTTATGTTGGGGGTGTGGTTGGGGTGTGCTGAGGGGAGGGGTGGGGGATGTGTTGTGGCTGTGCTGTGTGTGTGTGAGAATGTATGTGTGTTTGCATGAGAAAGGTGCAAACTTTTGGTAGTTCGCCCCTTTCTCATGCAAACGATTTGCCTGCGGTACTTTCAGCCGCGGGCAAATCACTCAGATTCGTAAAAAAATTGCTCGCAGACCAAAACTGGTGTGTGCATATATAGCGAACAGAGGAAATCAAGACAATATCCAATATATATATATATGACAATTTTCTGGAGCTGAAGGCTTCCATTTCGTCTAACTTGCATACTGTGAGAAAACTTCTTCTTCTTCTCAGGTAGCCAGGGAAAGGCCATCACTCTTGGATCCCGACCCTGGGGGTTGAGAAGCGAGGGAGGATCACCTGGATGGCGGGTTCTTGGGGAGTGGGAATGAGATGTTCTCACGTGAGACAAGGTATTCTACATTTCCATTTCAGGGAGAACCCTATTTCCCAGAGTGGTAGTGGGTATTTGGTATCACTCTAGAAGCACTAGAAGAATAAAGAAGAGAAGGGGTAAGAATAAAACAGCCGAAACATGGTAACCCCCTTATCCCATTGAGAATCAACCAAACCCTTCCCTGACCTTTATGGGTTACTCTAAAGCTGTTCCCCCACATATGACACCTGACAGTACTGGGATGAGAAAGAGGCGACAGAGTAATGAACACTACCATTCCACCACTTTAGTACTGGGACGACAAAGAAGCAACTAAGTGTAATGAACACTAAACCCTTTCACCACTTTAGTACTGGGACGAGGAAGCTAGGAAGATGCCAACTAGGACCTATGAGAGTCAGGCATGTCCCTTTGACAGTATCTAGTCAATTCATCGAAAACCAGTCCATCTAATGCTTTACCATCGAATTATAAGCAACGAAAAGCGTTTCCATCGAAATGCCTTTCCATTGACTGCAATTCAATCGCAATTTCGAAATTATTTTTATTAACACTAGGGTTAGATTAAGGGTTAGATTAAGGGTTATGTTAGGGGTTAGGGTTGGGGCTAGGGTTAGATTAAGGGTTAGATTAGGGTTAGGGTTAAGGGGGGTGGATGTGGGGGTTGGGGTGACTGGGTGGGGTTTAACCCCCCAATATCCCAAAAAACATTAAAACGTTAGAAGGAGCTGGCCAGTGCCAACATTTCAGCAATGGACAGCTCCATGTAACATTTTAATGTAGAAAATAAATGCATCGAAATGCTATCTTTTACATTTAAAAGTACATATCCATTCGATGGAAAAGTTTCGATGGATATGTACTTTTAATGTAAAACATAGAATTTTGATGCTTTTATTTTGGATGCATCTTTTTCGATGCATTGTCATTTCGATGCATCTTTTTCGATGCAATGACCATAAACTCCCTTTGACTATGGTCAGGCAAGTCTCATTAGAGATCCACACCTTCAGCTTGTTGAGGGGCTGCAGGTGTATGAAGAGAGACGAGAGGAGCACAACAAAGAGCAACAGGGAGGCCTGTGTGGGAGAGCCCCGCAGGAAACTGTACTTAAGCCGTGGGGGGACAGGACAAGGAGCCAGGACACCGGCAAACTACAGAGAAGATGTACATAGCACATAGCCAGTGGGCCATGTAAGAATTGCAGGTCTGGGAGCCTCTGTTATAGAGGATTGGCAGCAGGGGCTGCGAGAGAGCACCAAGAAACAAGGACGCCATCCACATACGGAATGAATCATTCCACTTGCCAGCGAGCAGAGAGAGGCATGAGGCAGACGAGCGGAGCTCCAGCGGGGGAGTTTCCCGGCTTCAGCAGTGAAGGTGAAACAGAGGGAACCACCAGCAAGAGATGCCACAAGCCAGTGAGTGTCAGAGAGGACACTCGCACACCAGGGGCGCTCCTGCGAATGTGTATTGAATACCGAATTGAAAGAAACTTTAAAACGAAGCAAAAACAGTGCATATTGTATACCGAATGAGATGGAACTTTGAAATTAAGTGAAACTAATGCTCATTGAATACTGAATTGAATGGAACTTTAAAATCAAGCGAAACCAATATTTATTGAATATTGAACCAAATGGAACTTTAAAACTCAGCGAAAGCAATGCATATTGAATATCGCTCTGAGTGAAACTTTACCATTAAGCGGCATGAATTCTTACATAATACTGAATGGAATGAAACCCTGAAATTAAGCATTCAAAGTGTTAAATGGAATGAAAACCTCCATGGGCTAAGGAAATACAGTCAATTACCCAAATTCCCAGGTGAAAACGAATTACAGAAAAGGGCACAAGCGTGACAGAGAGTCATAAGAAGGTGGGTGTGAGCAAGAAACCCTTAAACTGACCTTTTGTGAATGAATGCTGTGTGACAAGGCCAAAGACTGGAAAGGATGTGTGATAAGTGATGGCAGAGCCAAGAGGCTGATAAAGAAAAGCCAGTGAATCAACAAATCAAAGCCAAGAGTATGGGATCCTGGTTGCACGACAGGTAATGGATGGACTGTCTTCTCTGACAACTGAGCCTAGACCAGTGAGCCCTGAATGTTGAACACCCAAAGATATTGTGATGATGAAGTTAAGTCTTGGTGAAGGGAACCCTTAGACTTCAGGGGCTACGTGTGTGGGCTTAAGAACAAAGCCTCAAAGACCTTTTTGTTTTCTGTGAACTGTAGTGCTTGGAACTAGGGGAAGGGAACCCCAAGGATTGGTTTTGAACTGTATCACCTTAAACTTAAGAAAGGTCATCTTGAGACTTTTTCCTGGAATTGGCTTATAATGGAAGAAGCTCAGAACTTTGAACACTATTTCCTTTAGTTTTGACATACCTACACATTAGTTAGCTTTAGTTGTGAGGGCAAATATAGGTTTTGGACACCAACTTTTAAGTTGAACTCTTTGACTCAAACTTTCCTTAGATTTGTTCAGGTAGGGAAATCCCACCTTATAGGGCAAGTAAGGCATTCTACCATCCTGACATTTGATTTAATAAAGTATTTTATTTTGAACTTGAAGTCTGTTGTCTATCTTGCTCCAGGATGCCGTCACAATAGCCACAATGATTTGCTCACGTGGCTCTGTGATGTCCTCTGGGTACCGCTGTTGCATGTGTGACTTGGTTAAGATGACTTATTCTACTTTCACATTTGGAGTGCAAGAGTTTTTTCAAGCCTTTTCAAACTCTGCATAACTTTGCTGGTGTTTGCTACACATGTCCCAATGACATGTTTGTCAGACTATGCTGCAGTGATGATCGATAATAAGGGTGAAACTAACGTGCAGTTGTCTTTATTGCCCTGTAAGTCCAGAACAAAGGGCTTTCATTTGGGCCTATTTGCATAACCACAATGCCTTGCTCATGTGGCTCTGAACTGGAGATGAACTTCCAGTGATGGCTATCGGGTTGCGCTGTGTCATGTGTGACTTGGCTAAAATGATTCTACTTACACATTTCAGGTGGAAGGGTTTTCAAGCCGTTTCAAACCCACCATAAATTTGCTGGTGTTACATATAAAACACAAACTCTACAAAGTAAAAGTAATCTTTAAATAATATCCAATGTTTTACTACATTGACTCGTGTGTGATGTAATTGTGAGGCCATATGCTGTGCAACATGGGGCGTGAAGTTAAGGTGGCTGTAGCCACACACACACACACACACAAACATACACACACCCTTAGAGTGACAGCCTGTATCCCAAGGGCAGCTCCAGTATATCAATTACAGACTCACCCATCGCGCTCTAGTGCAGATTGACACAGGGGAAGAGGAATCTGATAGCAGCACATGAAAATTACGATGGCAGCTATGAGTACTAGAAACGGTGCTTGTGGGCTTAAGCCATGAGAAGACTTGTAGGAAACATTGTTCTGCGAATTGTTTATGGTTTCTTTGGGATACTGAGCACATATCTCACAGTTGGTTTTGATGGGTTCAGCCCCCAGGAAGGATAAGAAACCAGCCCTAACGAGAACTGCAGCACATTTTACTTTGGGCATTTTTCATCCTTCCCAAAAACCTTCATGCAACCAACTTGGCCATTATTGAATTACTTGTATACACATTCTCGGGCCTGAGAGAAGTGTGTAGCGGTGTGTGAAGTGCTGTGATGTAGATGCTGATGCCATAGACGCACCTTGGGTCGCACCTTCTAAATCCTAGGTTCCACGAATGTCAGTTGAGGTAAGCCTGAAGAACAACAGCCTGGGTGGTGGGCACCGGTACCCTTCCTCCTCTGTCTACTTGGTATCATCTGCCTAGTCCTAGCCCGAACCTAAGAGGAGGAGTAATGAAGAACCACACCTTTCACCGCAACAGAGTGCCTCCCTTTCTTGACTCCTGTCAACCTTATCTGAGAAGCACATGAGGTGTACCCTTAGGACAGGACATAACGCATTGCTTTGGTTAATCCTTATAAAACCCCTAATAAAGTCCTACTAGGAGACATATTCCATGCCTGGCATATGTCTGATGCTTGCATTGTTCATTACAGAACCAACCATTGAACTGGCTTTTGCTGAATGTACATGTCAGGACACACCGAAACACTAACTCAGCAACTTAATCTACAATACTCATCCTATGAACCAATGAAGGAACATCTGTGTTGCTTCACTCATTTAATGACGATCCCAAACCCATATCCAACATTTGTGCACTGTTGAAAACCATGACCCATGTAAATAAATACATAAATTGGGTTGCTATATATCGCGCTTCGTGCCATGAGTCCAGCTTCTAAGCACGGGGCCAGGTTTCAAACCCGTGTTGCATGGCATTACCAAGACAAGTGTGTTGCCCCTGACGATTCTTCCAGCCTCCAAGAGCAGGCCACCCCCGCCCCCGTGACCCGATTAGGCAGTTGATCTCACAACTGATGGCAGCCCAATCACATGAAAGAATAATTAGGTAAAACATGTTGCCAGGAATAGGATGGGCAGATAAATAAAACATTTACAACACAACCGATATTATAAAGGGTTAATCAGAAATGCAAAGAGAGCCTAGACTAAGAAAGTATTGGAGTCCCAGGATCACAAAAGCGGCTCTGCATTATTCATTAGGAAATTGGAGACCCAAAGTCATTGAAGAGTTGCCTGCAAGCATTGCAACAGCTTGTTGGTATAACCAGCCTGGACCCCCCTCACATTCAGGAAAGGTAACCAATGGCTACCCAACAGCAGTCCTTTACAGAATGCAATAACATCCCGTAATTCCCAACCCGCTGGACCCCGCCTCAGAAGGATTGTTGAATCAATTGCTAAGGCTGGATGATATAAAACCACAGTGGAGAAGGACGGTGCTGGGCTGCATTTTACTCGATCACTTAGCAGGCTTTCAGATCATAAACCACCATATTCACCAGAAGGAACTATGCCAAGAAGAGACACAGGACACAGCCCTGGATTAGATCAAGTACAGCTCCGGATCATTCCACTATTCTTGTCCATGCGTACAATTGAATTTTGGGAACTCAGGGGTTTCAGCTCGGCTGGACTGGGAACTAAAAGAGGCC
This sequence comes from Ambystoma mexicanum, assembly GCF_040938575.1. Classification (NCBI taxonomy): domain Eukaryota; kingdom Metazoa; phylum Chordata; class Amphibia; order Caudata; family Ambystomatidae; genus Ambystoma; species Ambystoma mexicanum. The sequence goes on from NC_090929.1 coordinate 1,485,987,328, forward strand.
CTGGAAATAATTACTGGGAACCAAAAGAGGCCCTGGAAATAAAGTTCAAAGTGGCCCTGTATGGCACCTTTTCAGCAAGCCCAATGCTTTTCCTATGAGAAAATTTGGAAATACCACAGAAAAGAGGCCCAGTGTGCAGAGGCCCACCGGGAAATCTCCAGAGTACCCTATGGGCCAGTCCACCCCTGCACCCCAATAACCCTGACAGTGAAATTATTAAAGAAGGATGTTAAATACGCGCAGTCATACGCCCAAAATTAAACTCACAGTGTGATATTCATTGATAAGAGAACCACTCGTTTAATTTAAATCTAACAGAAGCAGAGCAGTTGCTTGTAGGACATGATCCCACACCTGTCCTATATCAGCCTCAGTGGTCAGAAAATTAGAGGTCAATACAGAATTCTCCAAGCCTGCTTTTCTTGCATTGAGTGACAGTACTAAACTGCCCTGATTCATGCCTACTTCATGCTATGCCAGTGGGTTTACCTGGACCGTCCAACAATCGTCTAAAAAGGCTGTTGTGGCAGAATGCATCCTGATCAACACATTTCAAAGCAAGCGCATGTCCCCGGTAGTGGTTAGGTGTTGTCAGCGACTGATAGATAAGAGCATTACATTTAAGAAAATGGACGATTGGCAGATGGGCTGTTATTGCAAACGCTGCCAGAACAAAAACCCGGGATGGATGCAAAATAATTTTCAGTGCAAGCATCGGAGTTACGGAATAGGATTTCGAGAGGAATCCAGCAGATTTGGATCAATCTTAGATACTTAAAGATGGACGCTTTCGGGCTGCAGCCGCCTTTGGACAGACTCTTCGCGTTCATCTGCCCCAGCGCTAAGAGATCACACATTTGGTGATTGAGGAACCGTACAAAAGCTGGAACATGACATAAGAGAACATGATTGGATCTAAAGTTCACAGGGTCCTTTCACCCCAGTGCTGTCTCATTCAGTCGGGAGGTATCTTCTGTTTTAATTAGGATCTGGCGACCACACGCAAGCCAAAGGAATCAACAGAGATCACTTGTTTAAGGCCCTTAGCTGGCTACCGGTCAGAAGGGGAACCGGAGCACTTGACCATAGTGATACAAAAATACTTTGATAATCAGTAAATGGGGAAATCCCCTGAAATAAACCCTAGAACTAGAGGCGGCGTGACATGACTGACAGCCAGGCATGTTGGTTCTGTGAAACAGACTATGAGTGACAAGCGCAGGAAGAGCAGAAGATCATATAATGGGATTCCATTTCGGAAGCCGAGGGCAAACATCGAAAGTCAACATCAAAGGTGTATTGTGCAGCACACAGCGGCCATTGAGTTGCTTCATAGCGCATTTATTACTGCACTCTATGGTTTCCACTTGAGCAATGATCAAAATCTCTCACCAGCGGGCAGCACCTACTATAAGGATATCCTCTCGATTCACAATGATGCCACCTATTGTTGAAGTCTTTAGTGATGTGTGCAGTGTTGGATGCAAATTAATAGGTCGATTTATTATTAAAAAGAGCACTGGTATGCACAAAGAAGCAGCCTGGAGACGAAGGAAGCTGAAACGTGTATGGTAAGTCATGAGGAACACACCTCAAAAGCAAAGACTGAAAACACATAAAAACACAAATGACCATGTGAAAAGCAAAAAGGAAGTTACCATAGCTGAGAAACACTAGGGGCCTCTGCAGAAGAACAAACACCCGATGGGGAAAGTAAGCAGTGGTGGACTGGGAACCAAAAAAGGCCCTGGAAATAATTTTGAAAGTGGACCCATATTACAGATTTTCATCAGGCCCAACCCTTTTCCAATGGGAACATTTGAAAATACCACAGAAAAGAGGCCCAGGGCGCAGAGGCCTATCGGAAAATGTCCAGAGTTCCCAATGGGCCAGTCTACCCCTGAAAATAAACTACCAAAGGGTTCAGACGGCCCAGGATTTCTGCAGTCAACCTGCCTACTCCCGCACAAGTCACAGAGTCATCACAAGGCTGGCCAGCTGATTCAGGGCAAAGGAACATCCTGTCTCAATCCTGCGACTTATACTTAAAGCGAAAAGATAGTGGGGGATAGGATATGGAGCAAACAGGTTATAAAGTGCAGTGCTAGGAAGTATTTTGGGCAACTAGAAGAGGCGATGGCAGACAAAGTCAAAGTCAAAGTATATTGAACAACGGCTTCGGATGTTAACAGCAAGTCTTTCCCCAGCAATACTACAAACTTGGATTACAAGTGGGCAAGTAAGCAGTTTACATACTATCCCCGTTCATTGCCAGTCAAAGTTCTCCCATCCCAAGTTCTCCAGTTCTCCAGTCTCCAAACTCAGGCCTTGTAGCCCTCGAGTTGCCACCATTCACTTCCCGCTCCCGGTGACTCGCTTCCACCTCTTATGCCATGGCTCCACTGCTTTTCCTGACCCCCACGGCAATCCACTGTTATCCCAGCATGCGGCTTCCACCACGACTCCACTCCACAGCCATCCCAGAGGCCACATCTACCACCAGGCAGACACAACACAACGTTGGGGGATTCGAGATGCCCCAGCTTTCCTCCCCGTCTGCCTGACCGTTAACATGCCAAGCGCACCAAGCACCAAATGGCACTGCCATGCCAACTGTCCGTGCAGCCGACCCAGCTGGGCCTCTGCCTTGAGAGCCTTCTCATCATCCTGGTTCTTTCTAAATAAGTAGCAACACTGGGTTACATCCATTCCATGAGCCGGAAAGATCAAGCAAAAGTATTGCAAACACCTGAATTTCTCCCAGTTGAACACTGCATTGAGTGCAATGTCTCAGGTTTGTTATTCAAGACCTCCGGTGAGAGCGGCAGAGGACAAAGAAACCGATTCCATCCACACTGAGGATCAGATCCAATGCCGGGTCCAGATACCAGACCACATTTAAGAACAGGCAAAAGGTCACACGGGTACATGGCACCCCCCCGCTCCCTAAACCCCATGCTCCAGGATCACACTGGAGATCAAAGGCAATTTAGCCTCACTCATAAGCATCCTAAAACTTTTCACTTCAAAGGGACCTTCATTCTATCCAAACAGTACTGGTATCATCCCCTTCCTAAGAGAAGGCCGTGTACCTTAGCACCCTATCCCAGGACAAGGCACCATCCCCCGCCAGGAAATGAGGCCATGACGACACCCATTCAGTCCGCGAGCTGGTTGAGCCCTCTCAGGTCTACCCTATAGGACAACAGTAGCTCAGTTAAGTGGCTGGAAGGGGACACGTTTGTCATGTGACAACGAACGTATGAGGTCTCTTAATAGGGCACTGTCATTACAATGAATACCTGCAATGTCTATGTGAGCGGCCGCTGAAATGGTTACGCAAATGTAATCTGGCCACTTCCAGATTCAACCCGATGATACAGGTAGAAATGTTGGCAGTACACAAGAGAGAAGGTTTTCGGTTCCAACAGACTTGCAGAATGGAAACACTCTTCGTGAGTACTTATCTGCCATACAATAACTTCACAGCTTATCATTCCAGTTTCTAAAGAGTTGTAGCCCTGCCATCAAGGCACTAAGTAGCTTGTATGGACGTCCAGTATTCAATGGCGAACAACCCATGCACGTCACAATGCTTTACTCTCCATGCACAAGACATGGCACCACCTACTTGTATGGCAGTTATCATTATCAAAGCAGGTCCCCTGATTCAAAGTATCTGTCAGTCTCTGGAGTAGGGTTGGAAACTGGGTACAGAACATTAGTCTGTTTTCTACTTCCTCTTCAAAATGAATAAAGCTTGGCATGCAATAGCTGGTCTCATCGCTGCTGATTTCATACATTCTGCATGGACTACGCAGAAGGTTTGGCACTGAGGATGTGTCTTATGTGGGAGAGTTAGCACTGAGACCAGTCTTATGTAGAAGGTTCAGTTCTGAGGATCAGTCTTATGTAGTAGGTTCAGCACTGAAGATGAGTCCTATTTAGAAGGTTCACGACAGAGGATAAGTCTTACGTGGAAGGTTCAGCACAGAGAATCAGTCCCATGTAGAAGGTCCAGTACTGAGGATCAGGCTTATGTAGAATGTTAAGCACTGAGGATCAGTCCTATGTGGAAGGTTCGGCACTGAGGATCTGTCCTATGTAGAAGATTCAACACTGAGGATCAGTCTTATGTGAAAGGTTCATCACTGAGGATCAGTCCTATGTAGAAGATTCAGCACAGACAATCAGTCTTATGTAGAAGATTCAACACTGAGGATCGGTCTTATGTGAAAGGTTCATCACTGAGGATCAGTCCTATGTAGAAGATTCAACACTGAGGATCAGTCATATGTGAAAGGTTCATCACTGAGGATCAGTCCTATGTAGAAGATTCAGCACAGACAATCAGTCTTATGTGAAAGGTTCATCACTGAGGATCAGTCTTATGTGAAAGGTTCATCACTGAGGATCAGTCCTATGTAGAAGATTCAGCACAGACGATCAGTCTTATGTAGAAGGTTCAGTACTGAGGATCAGTCTCATGTAGAAGGTTCAGCACTGGCAATCAGTCTTATGTTGGTGGTTCAGTTCTGACTCTCTGTCTTATGTAGAAGGTTCAGCACTGGGGCTCTGTTTTATGTAGATTTAGTACTGAGGATAAGTCTTATGTGGAAGGATCATACTGAGGATCAGTCTTATGTGGAAGGACCAGTACTGAGGATCAGTCTTATGTAGAAGGTTCAGCACTTAGGGTCAGTCTAAGGCATTTCACACGATTAACACCAAATCCTTTCTCAGTTTATAAAATGGTACAGCTTAAAAGAAGTACAGAGTGTGGATGGGTGCAGACAACCACAATTCCCAGTTTTACAGTGGCTGTTTAAAAGGCGTTACTAATCCCATACAGTGATATTCTATTAAGGTCTTGTATATGCTTGGGTTTCTTGGCTCTAGTGAGCTCTGTGGCAAAATCAGAACCTAGAGGCTGAGGGATGGTGACTGAGAGATCCTAGGCACCAGGGTTCATACTGTGATGTTGGCGAGGAGTCAACATACAGGGGATTTTTTAAAGGCCTCTGTCCCAGTCTGAGCAATATGCCACACCTCTTGAATTGCCCAAGCAACCCTACCAGGCTTGGAAGTCAGGGTCTCGATCTTCTCCAGGACCCTCATAGTTGTTCAGGAATCAGAAATCTCGGGTGCCCTAAAAACCCTATTATGGCTCCAAACGCATGCTATGTGCTCTGAAAGAAGATATCGGGACAATTCCATCCTGGTCTTGCCGGGTCAGGGATCCCAGGACTCCGTGAACCACGGCTTAAGGTGCGAGTTTCCGCTCGGAAGGAAAAGGCAACCACTGATTTTGAACCGATAAGAAGCCCAGCCAGCAGCCAGTCACGGGAGCTGCCAGTCACTGCAATGAACAAATGAATCATAATACAATGAGAATGTGGTTGCTGCAGACCAGCACTGTCATGGTGTTAAATGGAAGGGAGGAGGGAACCCTGTCTGATTCCACGATGGTAGTTGCCTGTTAAGTAACTTCAGTGCACAGAGCCTCAGGGCCTCCTGCTGCAGAAGCCAAAACACACAAGAAAAGTGTAGCCCACACTGCCGACATTTCACAGAGCCTGCTGCAGTCACGCACAATGGTGCTGCACATCTCACATGGCCTAATTAACAGCCTAGCTAGCGAACAGAAGAGGGTTGGAAATTGATGGGAGCTGGGAGCTATTTTGCTCCTGCTTGTAGCCTAGATGTGCCTGGTTATCTTGACACCAACAGCTACCAGGAGCTACTTTTGGATCTAATTTTGGTGCCCCATTCCGAGCAAACTCACCCAACTGAATTTAACAATGTGGGTTTGGGGAAATCTATAAATAAACATTATGACAGATCTATATGACATTTTAAGCATACACGGCCTTAAATAATGTGCACAACGATAGATTTGCAGAATGGTATGCACTAGCTCCTTCCTCCCCAATAGTAGCTCTTGGTCTCTGGTTAACGCTGGATACCTCGCAGCTGCCTTTTGCTCCTGCTTATCCAATCTTAATTTTGACCCCTGCATAAGCAGAACGAGCCGGGAGAAGATGTGAAGTAAGGAGACAGATTGTGAACACGGAGTGTGAGGAGCAGAGCAATAGGCAAAAGAAAGAGGACAAGGCAAAGTGTGGGGTGGAATAAGGGATAGACAGTAGAGACAGTAGATAGACAGTAGAGCAAACGAGGAGGGGAAAGTGGCAATAGAGATAGGAGGAAGGAGAAGAGGAGAAGTCTAGAGAGGAAGAGAAATCAAGGCAGAGGAGGAACATCAAAGGCAGTGCTCAAGACGAGGGTACACCCACTTTTTTCAGAGGGAGGACTCTGTCCCTCCACCCCCAGCTAAAATGAGAAACATTGAATGTCCTCTTTGAATTTTACGAACTAAAGCTGACCTCAGGGATCGAACGGCAGTGGTCAGTTTTACAAGCCAGATGAAAAATGTCAAACAACTAAATGTGAAATGTCCCATTTCCGTAATTGCAAATTACAGGGAAAACATTTGTATTGGTTCTTGGAGTTTAACACATGTGCACCTTTTTACCGTTTTCAAAAAAACTATTAAAAGAAAATATCGCCTCTTGGTTTTGTGTGTGTGTTGATTTTATAGAAAGAAAATGTCATTCGTTCTGTGCAATTTGGGTGGTTATGCAAAGCCAATTCCATGAAATGTGCATATTTCATCTTGATATGCTAATTTCTGGCACGTCACATCCCACGTTTGTTGATGAGTCCCCCCTCTTTTATTTTTAGGACTTGACCCCTGACAAAGGAGAGCGAAGATGAAGGAGGATAATGGCCATTGGAAAGGGACGTGCAGAGAGGGAAAGATAGGAGGGACACGGCAGGTAAAAAGAAGGATTCGGGACGCCTGAAAAGGAGAAGAGGAAGTGGATAAGATGGGGTAAGGATATAAAGAGAGTAGAGGGGGTTCTCAAGTAAAGAAAAGAAGAGCGGGAACACCAGGTAAGAGAGGGAAAAGAAAGAGGGGGCAGGGTAGAGACAGACCAAAGGATGCTTACCATCAACAAAAGAAGTGAGGATAGCAGCATAGGGAGAAAATAAGGGGAGCCAATCAGGGAGCTAATTAATATCTGGGCCATGAGGGTGCTCCTACTTTAGTCGAGATTAACCAGACTGATAGCCAGAGACAAGGGTATGAGAGAGATGACCTCTGACATATCCTTAGTTAAGAGCACCCTTTTCTGAGAGCTAAGAGAATGGGACCATCACAAGTACCCTGGGTTCCACCTGTTGGTGCTGCAGCAGACACCTGACCCTGTCCCACAACCTAAAAGTGCTGGCAGCAGAGTCACGGAGGACCAACTCAAGAGCAGGCGACCACATCCCCAGCAAAGAATTCCAAGAATTAAGTGTTATGGGCACTTTGAAAGTCCTGTGACTTTTAGCGACGCACAAAAACCGGTTTTACCAACTTTCATTGAATGAAAATTCTACTTTTTTTGCTGCATTTCGTTGCTTTTAAAATAAGAAATATAGAAGGTAACTTTGGGTAGGGTATATACGAAGGGAGGGGTGAGGTGTGGAAAGGAGGTCTAGAAAGGAGGTGCTCGGTTCCCCCCCTGGTTTTTGTGGTTAAAAAAAGCAGTAAAATCTATACAATCTACCAAAATAAATTCTGCAAAATTGCCTCTCAATACTCATGGACAGGCTCTAAACATTAGGCATCAGAGACTCTGCTGTAAAATGAATCTCGTCATTCCTTTCTAATCGATCGCAAATCATACTCCTTCCGCCTTTCTCCTCCACCCCTCTCCCTGTTCTAAAAAGGGTCACACTTTTTTCCCTGTCACCCCATCTCTTCAATCTCTACCTTAGCCCACTGTCGGCACTCATCCGCTTTCATAACCTTTCATGCTATAACTGTGCAGATGACACCCAGATCATTTTCACGATCTTGAACAGAACACCAGCCACCCCCGGCCCGACCTCTCCTACTGCATCTCTGCAATTGACCACTGGATGATGGCCAACCACCTTCTCCTCAACCCTGGCAAAACTGAAATCCTAATATGCAGCAAAACCGCTCTCATTCCCCAACCGATACCCTGGCCACACTGCTTAGGAGCCCCACCTGCATCTTCCACTTCAGTAAAAAATCTTGGATGCACACTGGACTCAGACTCATCACTCTCCCAACACATCAACTCTGTGTCCGGAAGGTTCCACTTCTACTTACGCATCCTAAGGCAAATCTCCTACACACACAGAGTCTCTGCAGCACTTGCCATCATTCTCTCCCGTCTAAGCTATGCCAACTCCCTCTATCTAGGCATCCCAGCACACCAGCTCAGAAAACTCCAACAAATCCAAAACTCTGTATCCAGACTTTTCCTCCTCCTCTCACCCAGAGAACATATACCCTCCGCCCTGAGAGTAGTACGCTCGCTCCCTATCAGCCGACAGGGCCATCTTCAAAGCCATGTGCATCACACACCGCACTCTACATAATACTGGATAAGAGTTTCTCCAGGACATGATCACTCACTGCCAACCCAACAGAAACCTCTGACCAGGCTCGGCAATCCTTCTCGTTATCCACATTCACAACTCCACCAGAATGGGAGGATCTGCCTTCTCTATCCAAGCCCGTCCATCTGCTACTCCCTTCGACTACACATCCACCACACAAAGACTACCTCTCCTTCAGAAACGACCTCAAAACCTGGATATTTCCCGCGGCAATCTGAAATGTCCCTCCCTCATTTCCATCTTCACAGCATAATTCATCCAGCCATAGCCACATACGTATCCAAACCTCCCTCTACAAGGTATGGCAAAACACAGATCAGTCCGGTCATTTCCATCCTCCTAGCAACACCATTGCAAAACTCCAACCAGGTACATGATCTGACACCTATGCGGCACCGCCCGTAATCGCGGTGGTGGCACCCTGACAAATTGGCAAACGCAGACACTAATCACACAAGTCACATCAGTCATCCACAGACTATGGACATGCCTACAAGCCATGTAGGACCTGGTAAGACCTAATTCACTGCCCAATCAGGAACATGGTCATGTTCCACTATGCGGAAGTCGCCCATAATCGCAGCGGCCCCCCCAGAGACTCCTGCATCCCACTAAATACACAGTGCACAACATCCATCTACAGACTATAAACTACTGATATATTCACGAGTAAAATAGACATATAAATGAACCCACTGCTATAGCACACACATATAAATTAACCCACTGCTATAGCACACACTCCCAGCCTCCTCAGCACCCTTCCACATGCCTGACCTCTTAGGAGGCTTATTGCAGCACAGCCAGCCTGCCTAACTGCTTATCTCGGCATAAGCACACACGCATTCTAAGCCTTAAGACATCCTTCCCTTACATCGAATCCGGTATTAGGATAGCCTGTACTCCGCACTTAGTTCTGTCATTACACCTAGAAGGATGAGGATTACCAGTGTATTGCAATTAAAGATAAGTGGGTAGCGTCGATATCGCACCTACATGACAGTAGGGCAACTGGTCTATCACGCTTAGAAGATGATATGATATGTTATATGATATGATATGGCATTTATAATGCACCTATACACACATGTGTTTCAGGATGCATTAAGATAGCTTGTTCATGATGCTTAGAAACTATTGTGGAAAACCGGCTAGTGCGCCTAGAGGACTATCTCACAAGAACAACCTTATCGAACAGTGGGAACAATAGCAAAGCTCCATCCGAGCCTCAAGGTCTGTATAAATACACCACTTTGGTGGACATCTGCTGCAGGCATGGCTACCCACACGCATGCAACCGAATGCAGCAACGGCCTTTGGCAAATTAGGTCTAGCTGGGCACATAATGTTTTTGCCTTCTTACACCATATTAAGCCTCAACACCTCTTCCCTCAGAATACAACGATGACCTATGACAAAAAACCAGTCCAGCTGGACACAAAGAGTCTCTTGCACTTGCGCACTCTCCTAACCTCCCTCTGCATCCGTCCACATGCCTGATCTCTTGGGTTGCATACTAGATCCTGGCCAGGCCACCTAATTCCTTATCTGAAACCCCTTCTTGGGCAAACTCTTGGAAAGGTTGGTCATCTCCCAACTAGTCCGCCAAACTGAATCTGTTGGTGGTCTTCACGACTACCAGTCTGGCTTCAGAGCAGCCAGAGGAATGGAAACTGCTCTCCTGAACACACATGAAGACCTGCTCTCAAACCTCGACTCCAATTCTCCCTCTGTTCTCATCCTCCTTGATCTGTCCTCTACCTTCAACATGGACAATTATGCCACCTTCATCAACTGACTCCATGATACTCTGGGCATCACAGACATGCCGCTTGATTGGCTGACCTCTCCTTTCTAATTGGCCCTCCTAGGTTAAAATGGTCCGTTTTCCTGCCTCTACCCCACTCTCTACCTGCCGCGTTCCTCAGGGTTCTATCCGCTTGCCGTGGCTTTTCAACATTTACCTTGCCCCTCTGAACCACCTGATCTCCACCTTCTCTCCTCACTTCCAGAGTAATGCGGATGACACTCAACTTTCCTTTAAGCTTCCCCTCTACCTTCCCTCCTTCCTCTCTCCTTCCTGATTGCCTGATGGCTATTCAGACATGGTGCGCTGCTAATGATCTCTGTCTTAATGGCAGGAAGACTGAGATCCTTCTTATTGGTGCTCCCGCTCCCACTTCCTTCCCACCTTTTCTCTGGCCCCCCTCCTTGGGCCTTCTGCCCTCACGCTCTTGTGAGGCAAAAAACCTGGGGGTGGTCATCTTCGACTCCTCTCTCTTCTTCTCACCTCACATTGCTGACCTTTCCACGAAGGCCCACTTTCATCTTTACCTCCTCAGAGGCACTCTCCCTTTCCTCAACTTCCCCCAGAAACTCAATGTCTCCAGAGCTCTGGTTCTCTCCGGGCTCTTCCTCAATCTACCTCTTTCCTCCCTTTGCCCTGTTCAACTAATCCGGAATAGGACTGCCAGACTTATCCCTGCCCTCAAGACCATGGACTGCATATCTCCAGCCCTAAAAGGTCTCCACTGGCTACCAGTGAATGCAAGGATCACATTCAAGACCCTCTACATCATTCATACATAAGGCTTTCTGGGGCCTGGGACTGCACTACAATCAACTTTATCTCTCTAAATACCTCCCTGCGAGAGTCCTTCAGTCCTCTAGCTCTAACTCTCTGCAGGTCAGACGTGTCTCCAAGCAGAGAGTGGGCGGTACATCTCACTCTTCAGCAGGTGCCTCCCTCTGAAATGGCCTCCCTGCCCCTCTCAGACTTGAGCCAAATCTCCTTTTCTGGAAGGTACTCAAGACCTTCCTTTTCTCCTCCTTCCCTCTCCCCTTCCTTGCTAATGCCCCCTTTGCTGATACGACTAGCTGTCTGGTCCCTTCTGAGTCATACAGGGCTAGTCCCTCCCTCGCCTCGACCAGTCTACCTCAGCACCCTGCCCTACCAGCACTTGCCTGCGGGCACCCTACCCCTGATTAGACTACTGAGTCTGGTCCACCTCCGCCTCATACTACTTCATCCTCTTCCTACCCCCCAGTGCACTTGCCCTCCTGGCCTCACTTAGCACTTGACCACAAGGCCCCCCTAGCACCTACCCAGCCCCTTGGGCCACTTCCCTCCACCGCCTCCCCTCTTCCCTTACCTCCCCTCACCCTGCCCCTCCACCCACCCCCTGCACTTACTGCTGCTGCACTTGCACGATCCGAATGTCACAAGGCCTAGTAGGAACGTGTATTATTGTTGTTTTAATCCTCCTCTGCTATCCTTCCCCCATAGTCTTGTGGCACCTGGAAACACGTTCTGCTCTATAGGCACCATAAAACTGTTTAATAAATACAATAAAATGCGCACATGCATTCTAAGCCATTTCTGAGAAATGTCCCATACTCTGGACTGCGGTCCCCGAGGTGTTCCCACCACAAAAGTGTTGAGACCGTATGAATGGGGAAAAGGCGCTATATACATGAATACTACTTTAAGGACCTCTTCTGATGGCATCTGAGAGCATCAAAAACAGTAGCTGTATTCGGGGCTCATCCTCCTACAATTTCAGGAGTGGAAACCTATGAAGTTAAGAAAGTTAAATTTCCTAGCCCAGGGACTGAGTCGGGGGACGCTCTCATTGAACAACTTCTCTCCCAGCCTGCACCTCCCTCTTCTACACTGAATAAAATCCTCTCAGAAGCAACGGTCACCATGCTGTACGCTGAATGGTCACTGTAACTGTCAGTCAGCTTACACCCTCCCAGGTTCCCTGATATCATCATGTGTAACACTGCTCTCTACTAAGAACTATGCTATAACTCAGTTACCCTCTGCATGTCAAATAGTAACATCAAGGGGAAAACACATGGAAGGCAAACCTACGTGCTGCTCCTTGCCCACTTTAAACAGGGGGCTATATACACATTGGGCCTCATGACAAGTTTAGCGGTAAACTTGTGATTTTTTCCGGCACCTGCGAATGGGCAATTACCGGGTCATTATGGCCCTGCCGGACCTGGTAATTGCCCATTCGCTGGGGCTGGAAAAAAATGCTCTCCATTCCCATTTGAGCCCCGTAGGGCTCAATGGGAATGGGGAGGTTGGATGCAGAATGGTGCCGGTGCATCTGACATGCTCTGCTCGTGGGTGACGGTACGCACACCAGGACAGTCCTGGTGGGGGGGAATGCACCCGCGAGCAGAACTCGTAGTTTGCTGGTCTGGTAACAACGGTACCGGAAAGCTTACCAGTACTGTTGTTACCGGACCGGCAAACTGAGAACGAGGCCCATTGATCTCCAAGACCCACAAATCTGTGCAGGCTTCTGTTCCACCAGCACATCAAGTTCAAGACTCTAACACCCACAAAGCAAACTGGGACTCAGGTCCAAAATACGACACTGACCCCTTACGCTACACTGTTTCAAGGAACCGTCATTCAACACACGGAAACAGACTTAACAAACCTGCCCTGATGAAGCTAAAATGTACCTACAAAGACCTTGATCTCTGGAAACCAGTGCTATTGCCCACAGTTTTCCCTGAATAACCCACAACCTCAACCATCTTCTGGCTTCTGTTTGTTAACCTAAATATAACCAGATTTCTTCAAGTCTTCCTGGAACACCACGCACCGCTCCTGGTCTTTCATTTTTCCATCAACTGCATTTTGCAAGTTTTAGTGTTGAAACACCTCAATTGAATAGGATGAACTAAAGTCAGATCAAAGCCCAGGACTGAAGCAAGGTGTCCCTGTGACATGGAGTCATTGCCAGAGCCAATCTTGACTTGCGTGACTCCATCTTGCAGCATCATGTCCATATGACCTCATTCCCCGGTACATCAAGATATGCGCGCTGGCTCTCCAATCCCATTGGGTCACTGTTCTGAATTGTAACTAATAATTATTTTAAAGTTACTTTATATTTGGTAACTGGAATGTTCCGAAAGTTACTGACCTTCTAATTCTATCCATCATCTGGTTCTCGCATTCCTTTACTCTCATTAAACTCGTCATTCATCAAATCTGAGGCTTCAATGGCAGATGAGTGTCTGGGTAACCTAAAAGTTAACTTCTGGCCGCAAAGAGTGCATGGAAGTGAACAGCAGTTGTGGAAATGACGTCCACCCATGCATTCAGTTTCAGACAATTGAAGTAGAAATAGGAAATTAGGCCACATTTACTGCCAGATATTGAATGCATCTAGTGAATGATATGAAAGGTTATTTATAACGCGCTTAATACCCAGAGGTTTCTAAGTGCGGACCAGGGAATCGAACCTGTGTTGCTCCGTATCGTCTTGCTTCCAAGGTGAGCACGTTACCCCTGAGCTATCCTCCCGAGACCGGAGAGAATGGGATTAGCCACGTTGGCCATAGTATCAGAGGAGGAAGGGAGAAGTAGCGTAAAGTGGCAGGGAACCAACTTTGTGCCAGTCCTATATTAAGGATAAAAACAAAAAAAAAGTAATTGCACTGTACCCACACTAACAAGGTGACGCGTTTAAAAGCAGCCAAAATAACTAATAGGGTCTAAGCCATGACAACACCAATTTCAGATTGTCCCCTAAGGAGCAGGACTCTGGTTTCCTTGTCACCACCTGAAAGCCAATTGGTGACTCTCCCAGTAGACAAATGGAACAATGAATTGTAACTGGTAATGCGGGACTGTTCTCCTGGATACATTCAAAAACAACAAAATGTGGGGTAATGAAAATCATTGCCGGCGAGGTTTATGCACACACTTTCACCTTACTCAAGAAGGTACAGCTGTATATATGTCCAACCAGAGGTCTCTTCCTTTCGGCTGACCATTCCACTACCAGTGTATAGAAAATAAAGAAAGACTCATCTACGCGGAGGAAAAAAGCATAACGTGTTAAAAGTGAAAGAATTCCGGAACATGAAAATAATGGGTTTAGCACCTGTTGGCCACGGGCCACCTGATTCTTATTCTGGACTGCAGTCATATTTCACAACACAGTCAGAGGTTGTCTGCTGCACAAACAGGCACAGTTGTCCATCATCAGTTTCGTGACCCAGAGGGCACAGATGATGGTACTGTGGAGACTAAGGGAAAGGTGAGTGCTGAAGCACGGAGAACTGAGAAAGTGGGGTGGAGGGAGGCAGAAAGTGGCACAGGAAAGGAGGAATGGGAAGTGAACCCCGATTGATGGTCAAAGGTGGAGGAATGACAGGTCCGGCGGAGGAGTGTGGCATCACAGGGAATGCAGGGGTGGAAAAATCCTCTAGGGAGAAAAATCAAGGGGTGAGGCAAAAGGGGCATATAGAGGGGGCAGCAGCAGGGAAAGCAACTGCTTTGGCGTGCCTACGTGTGGCAGAGTCCAAAAAATGTAATGGCACATGGTGTTCGGGGGAGAAGGCACCTCTGAGCTGGCGAATGGAAGGTTAGAATTACAATAAAACCGACAGGTGAGAAACAAATGTTGCCTTCCAAGAACAGGAACTCTTGGCAAATCAATAAAAATATAACATCAATTAAAGGAAAGAGAATTAAAATAAACAGCAGCCAGGCAAACACTCAGAAAAAAGAACACTAAACACCTTCTATTATATGGAGGCGTCCACATTGGGCAGCACCAATGGAACCTTGGATGATGACTTCAGACTGACTCATGAACCATGTTTGTTGGAATGTCCTTTTCTTCTGTCAGTATCTTCACTGTGATCAGTGGCATCGGTAGAGACAGATATATAAAAACAAGTAATTCGTTTGGCATAGGCCGGTTCCATTCCCTATGCACTTTAGAACATTAATATTGCTTTTAAATTGGTAATGGGAGGCTAGCGGACCATCTCAGGTCACAACATCTCCATGCTAGAAACAAAGACCTGAAAGAGGAAAAAAAACAGGAAGCAGGGCTTCGGCTGTTATGCACCCTGTCTCTGGAACAAGCTACCAATGCAGATAAGACCATCCCCCCTGCACTCTACAATTCAGGAAGGGCAAGAAGACCCTACAACTCAAAGGACATCTCAACAATCACTGATCACTCTTTCTGCCCATCTGAAGTCCTGCTCTTCTCTGCTCCCTGCCCCCACTCATCCCAGCGTCTCTGCTACCCCAACACCCTACTTGTAACCTCTGGCTGCGCCCCCTACACACAGCTACGTGTACGCTTCATACATTTTATACATAGCTGCATACAATAGTCAGACCCGCTATTTGCAACATTATAAAACGGCAAAAAAAAAACAAGCACAATATAAATAGGTTATTACTAATAATTATAACAATCATAATTACAAAAATAGAAATGCGATCATCATTATCAGGGTCAAATGGAAAGAAATTGAGGTATACATTCTTCTTCAACACGTCTATTCCTTATAAGAGTTTGGAGGTGTATTAGCGCGCGCGGTCTATGGAAGCGCTCCCCACATTCAAAAGCAGATTCTGATGGAAAAGAACCCAGTAGAGTGTTAAGCTGCCAGAAAGATCTGGGCGTTAGCGCTGGGCATTGGCTTTAGCTTCCCGCTGTATGTGTGGACTGTGTTGGCTAGTAGAACCCCACAATGGGCAAGCGCACCAAACCCAGCACCCATGAGTGTGAAATCATTGGTCGCCAGCTCAATGAGTGAACCAAGATGTCACTGGGTAATTGCCTGGCTTCACCGCTGCCACGCCACAGAATCTTAAATTCTGCTAAGCAGTTACACTGCAAACAACCTTCTGTTAAGAAAACAGTGCACAGTTCCAGAGCTGGTGCTAAAAGAGAGAATTCTGGGCAGCTGCATATGGTGCCAGCAGCAGATGGGCATCATCGAAATAATCAAATACCAAAATATGGCCACAACATATGGGTCATTTCCCAATGGGATGGATAAGCAGTGGCACCGGTCCCCGAAGGATCAGTCATACCACTCATGAATATGATTTTCTAAAAATTGTTGAATTTTCCTTGTAAAACATAAGCATTGATTGTTACGGAACCTACCTGTGGAGCGGCCCTCACCACATCTTGCGAATATAATGGCCCTTGCGGGTTATCGTGAGCGTCCACCTTGCATTCCATGCACAGAGCCCAACACAGTATGCAAATCCTAAGCAGGGGCCTCAAATCAGGGGATCCTTTAAGAAGACGCCTGCACCTTGTCTTGCAAGCATGTCTGAACTGGGATCTTATTGGACTAACAATGAACTGAATATTCACACGGCACCAAACAAGGACCGGTTCCCCGGAGGAGACAAAATGCAATGTTATTTCTGACCGCGTGCGGTGGCACCGCTGCTAAGACTGAGCTCCATTCTTCTGCCGGAGATCGTCGCCTCCCAGAGCGTCCTCAGAGGCGTCCAACCTCCCAAGGAAATCACAGGCGTGGCATGAATGTGCTCCTTGTACTGCATCTTCAAGGATCCCTTTCATTCTGGGGTTTGCAACCACATATTATTAAGGACTCCTTGTACACAGCTGAGGCCTGATGAGGCTACATGGCCTACGGAGTCACATGTGATCAGACCATCCCGCACGCATCCAACGGCAAGTTCAGATGTCGGGCCACACTGGAGTTGACACCCATCAAGGGCTGTTGTCAGCATGAGAGGAATACGTGTGGTGAAGAGATGTGCAGTCCAGAGGTGGACCTTTCATCAAACTGCAGATGGGCGTGCAGGTGTGTACAGTTTGCTGCATACCTTTGATGCAAGTACAACTCAATACAGGGACTTGTAATTCTAAACTTGTAAGGAGCTCTGCCCAAAATAAAGTGCTGTTGTGGAGACAATGTGCAACATGATAGTAACAATCTCTATCACAAAACATGTGTATGTATATGATATCCGGTTTCCTACCAAACCCAGACCCTCCTGAGTGGATCAAATTCCATACAACAGGATATTTCACCCATGTTCATTCTCAGTAGAGGGGCTCCCACACTCCTTCCCAATAGTATAATAAAGTCTGATTAATTTTTGCCCTAGTGCAAATGTGATTAGCTTGTAAGGATTGGGGAAAGACCTGTTTGTTTCAATCTTTGTTACCTAAGCAGCAAAGCTGGTGCTAAGTGCATTTGCTCAATTCTTGTCACCGGTGTCAATGTTAGATAATCTGGCCACCCGTGTAGTGCTTGCCTTTCTTCAGTAGGGCCCTCAGACTCTTGATGAATAAGGCATACCACGCTCCCATGTCCATGGAGGACTTCAGCTGACCGTTCTGGCCTTTTCCGGTGCCTCTTTAAGCTTTCGTTGGTTCTAGACCTGTTGTTGAGGCCGAGTATCTCAGAAAGTCAAGTTTCTGCTTTAGGTACTGACATTGTTCTTTTATTAGTGAAATCTACTTTTTAATCGCACGAGCACTTTGTCAAGCTCGATTGTGTTCTTCATTGGCGCCATAAAGGAGTATATCATTCTGAAAGTACTTACTGTTCTCCTTTCCTTTCAGCATGTCAGTCCTTAGGTGCTGGAACATGGAAGCTGCAGAGCCAGGATGTCATTTGGTCTCTTCTCTGCTGTTTCCATGTTCTAACACATGATACCTGAAGATGATGACTTTTAAGATGTATAACCAGTTCACAAATGCCATTAAGTGCTTACAATCAGGATGTAACATTACCTGATGGCACACGCTCGTGATGTCCCGTTTGGTAAAATATGGCGCTTTGTGTAGTGAAAGAACTACGTTGATGATGTTTCTCTGGGAAATGTTTTTCCATGTGTCCACCTAACGAATGAAGGATGTACAAGTCTATGCATTGTCTTAATTTCATGGAGGTTTCTTTTCTTATAATTAATTACCCACAGACTCTGCAATTCCGCAACTACCACTCTCTCCATGGTATCGTGTCTTTTTGCCGACACCCGTTTTTCCGGCAGGTGTTTTGCCACAGGATTTTTGCCAAAAATTCCCATTGAAATTTTTTGGGGAGGTAGGAAAGGGTAACTAAAGGGTAGGGATGGGGGTGAGGGGGTTAATAAAACAAATAAGTAAATTAACAGGGGGTTTGGGTGGCAGAACCCCCCAAAAATAATTGAAAATAAATGTTGATGATGTTTTGTAGCAAAACTCCCGCGGCAAAACATCCGTCGGAAAAAAGGGGTCGGCGAAATGACATGGAACTCACCCCATGATGCCATTCTTTGTAAGTTTAGTGGGTAGTTCTATCTAAATTCCTGCTTCTCTAGCTCTTTTTTTTTACCCCCCATGTGACCTTCTGCTTTATGGACACTGTACCCTTTTCAGTTTGATTTTGTCCGTGCCCCCCGATTGGGTACCTATGGTAGCTTGAACACATTGCAGAGAGTTTAGAAAAGTCCAGGGTTGTGCCTTAACCTTGAGTTATTTGACAGGAGTCAAAAATATAATTACCTAGAAAGGTCACTTGAGTCCTTTGTATTTATTTAAGGTTCCACAATGGTAATAAAGAAACACATTATATTTATTTAATGTGATATAGTTTTATATACAAATAAAACTTTACACATTCAAGGGTAAATGTGTAACGTTTTTTGTATATAAAACTATCACATTAAATAAATAAGCAAAAATAAGGCACAAGTCTTGAAGTAACTTCATTCAGTTCATTTAACCTTGTTGTATGCTCCCCAACATGTGTTTCCCCACTAATTTTGTCTAGCGGTTCTTCAGGAGGCACAATTTTTTATTCAAAAAATGAAAGACTTTTCAATTATATCAATTTTGTCTTCTCTGATTGTTTTCACATTTGTAATAGAGAATTATCTTATTACCCTAAGGGAAACCAAGACAAAACAAGGATTGTTTGTTTAAAGCTATTTTATAGGCAGCCCAAATATATTGGAATACAGTTACTTACAGTTGAGTAGCTGTGTGAAAAGTTACATGGCCCTGCTACTCCAAATGAAGGATTTCTGGACTGCACTTCTGGGTGTATGGTTACCCTAGATCAAAATATAGAATGGAAGCCTTTAACAGATTGTAGTCTGGACTTCTAAAAGTTTAGCCAATTGCCTTGTAGGGGTGGTTGTGGCCACATTGTTGTTGACACCATTGGTTGTGGTATCTTGTACTGGAAATGAGATGAACTGAGCTTGTCCTTCAAATTTTTCGTTTTGTGAAAAGTGATGTTCGGTTGATCCTCCAATATGTGTTGCAGATCAGAGTCCACTTCCAATATGTTTCAGTTTTTCACTTGTATTTGTTAAATTGTATTATTGTTTGTACTGTAAGTTGTAATGAACCATTTTTTGTTGACCAACAGTTTTAGAATCTTGAAATTTGTCCTGTAAGAGATGGTCTCTTGTACTGGTTAGGGTTTTGTGATAATTTGTATTTAAGTGTTTCTGACTGTATCCTCGTTGTCTAAAGTTCTGGATAGTGTTGGATACATGTTTCTTAAATTCATCATCAGTAGTGCAATTTCTTTTTACAATCAGCATTTCTCCAAATGGTATATTTTGAATGACGATAGATGCACCTAATTTTGAAAAACCTTCCTAAATAGAGCTTGTTATGTCTTCTTCCCCCCACCCCCACTCCCCGCTTTGTATCATTAACAGGCGGGTCCTCGTGACAAACAGCCCAACAGACAAACATACTATGCTGCATATAAATCTTGAAAACAGCCGATTACTCGATATCAGCTGTATTAGCCCTGATGAAAGTGGTGTAAACGCCTAGATACCACTGAAACGGTCAGCTCGCTTTTGTACTGTGCCTGAGCAGAAGATGGATTAGAAATTATAAAACTCTATGCCAGACTACAGTTTGATTTCTCCACAGAACAAAAGGAAAGACCATGATATTTGTATACTCTGCGTTTGGAGTTTAGAAAAAGTGTAAAACACTTCACGCATGAGGATATAGGAGAATTCATTGAATAACTCCAGTCCATCTATCAAATTTTAACTATACCCACTTACATACACCATTGTTCTATGGTATGAACGTCATGGTACATCCAGGAACCTGTGGGATTTTTAGGAATATCTGCTCTCCATAGGAACTGAATAAAGTGGAAAATAATGTTTCACTTGGAAGGCAGTCTTCATATGACACAAAGGCAGCAAAACACACCCAAATATTGGTCTCTCTGAGAAAGAATTATTCCCAAACAAAATCATCTGATTCAAAATGTGGGATCACTGTGAATAGGATGGTTACTGGTTGTATGTAGTATGCTATTGACTGAAGTTGGTTTAATATAGAGGGTGGTATGGATGATATTTCCTTGAATGTAGAGATGAATATCCAGATCGTTTATTTGTGTTTGGCTCTGTAGTGAGGTAAGTTTCAGACTGTATGTATTGTTATTGAGATAGTTGTAGTAATCCAGTAATTGTGCTTGGGTGCTGTTCCAAATCATGACAACATTGTCAATATAACGCCCCGCAGAAAAATACATTATTATGCTTGGAGAATGCTGGATGCCGCCATGCGTGCTCAAGTTCGCAATGCCCCATGTAAAGGTTGGCATACAGTGGGACGAACTTGGTACCCATAGCAGTTCCTTGGGCCTGTTTGAAGAGTTCCTTATTAAAAATGAAGATATTGTTGGTTAGAGTAAAATGTTGCATCTCTAAGATCATTAGATTTTGTTCATAGTAGGATATCAATCTTCTTTGCAGAAAGTAATTAGTGGTATGGAGTCCTTTATTGTGGAGAATGCTGGTATAGAGTGCTGAAACATCCATGGTGACTAACCAGTAATTTGCATCCCAATGTATGGAGTGCGTCTTAATTATGTCTTGTATGTCTTTTCGATTGACTAACATCACCTGTTCCACACCGCATTGAGGATGGTCTCCTGGGTCTTTGTTGGAATTATTGTTTATATCGCAATCTGTGAATGTGGGCAGCTGTTGTGGGCCGAATTTATAATCTGAACAATATCCTAATCTGTGAATGTGAAATAATCAGGGTGATGTCCGCCATTGCCTTACTATGCTAGCTGTGAATAGTTGATTCTGGCCTTACTATGTGAAGCTGACATAATGAAACCCAGTATTCATGTACTCATTTGGTGTAATGGAATCATGGCCTCCCATCCTTACTTGGCATAACTGGTCCTGGTACTTCTTAGGAAAATGGACATAATAAAATCTGGCATTGATTTGCTAAAAAGGGCTTAATGGGGTCTAGTACTGCCATGCTAACTGTGCATAGCCAGAAGAATGGTGTGGGCACCTGAATATTGGATGGTAACAGCACAAATATCTGGGATTTTAATGGCAATCTGGCATTATGAATTTGTGTGATAACAGCGCTAGTTATGCACTCACCTTTGACATGTGTGTGAAAGCTACAGTCACAGGTTCTTACCCCAGTGGAATGGTCCCAGCAGTTCATCCTTCGAGCTTGATAACTTTAATATCAATAGGTGGAGTAATAATAACACCTTTTGTCAAGTGGCAAGACAGAATTCAATATCTGGTGTATGTCACATAAATGAGTAACATTATTATCAGCAATGAGAGTGCTGTACCTTGGCCTTTGACAGCAGACCCTTGTAATGGTGTTATTAAAGGGTTTTATGATGGCATTAACTGGTATATCATGTCAATACCTGATAAACACTTGAAACACTTGTGTATAGGCGCGTTATAAATGCCATATCATATCATATATGATGTGAGCGCCAGATCACATCATGCCAATACCTGACAAATGGTATTACTTCAGGGGTTTATGCTGGCAGAAGAAGGTGAGTGATTTCAGTACCTGGGGACACAATTGCAATGCATGTAGAATGTTTAGACATCAGTCCCAACTACTGTCTTTTTCAATGTTTGCTTTAAGTACTAATGGTGTTGATGGAACAACCAAACCAGGGGTATCAAGCACCCACATAGAACAGAGGAGCTGGTCATATGTGCCCTTACATGTAACATGAGAAAAGGAACTTTTCTATGTTGCCACTGATTTTTAAGCTCCATAAAGTTTAAGAAGGGACTGTATCCACAACAGTGAATAAAACACAAAACAGAAACAATTGGGGTGATAATAAATGTGCATTTGGCTCCAGTGTCTACTCAGCCGGTTTCTACCATTGGTCACCACCTGGTAAGTGATTTCTCAGTTAAGATTTTGGCATTGAGCATGTTTCGTTACCACATGTACATGTTTAAATGTGACTTTAGCAGTTTAACTTTTATAAAGGTGTATTGGCCTTATGTTTTTCCCTGTCAGTTTAATCCCTGGGGTATGCATGAACACACCACTTATAAGCACTTTTTCAAAAATCCACTTCGCGATCTTTTAATGCACGTAACATGTACTCAAATCTTTTTTCTCCAATATATTCTAGTTTGACTTCAATTATTTCAGTTCTGGATGAAAGGATTATTTTATGTATTTGTATCCATCTTCTGACCACCATCTCTGGAGAGTTTCATATCTTCGCGTAACTTAGACCCTGGCACGTATTCTCAGGTCACCTGCTGTCGTAACATACCCATCAGCGTTATGCTTCTCTTGCGGCTCTCTTTGCTCTATTCAATATCCTTGTGCATTAATAAGGATGTGGACACACAGGGCCTCATTACGACCCAGGCGGTAAGTTACCGCCTGGGCCGTGACTTTACCACCATGGCGTAAACTATGTTTACGCCATGGTGGTTGGCGGACTTACCGCCCCATTCCGACCTTGGCGGGGCGGTAAGTCCCCAATCCCCATTTACCCTTCCCCATTCCCATTTTTGCCCCATAGGGCAAGCGGGTGTTAAGACCTCCATGGCGCTAAGGGACCACGTAATTGGCGGTAAGGGGTCGGCGCAGCTAACGCTGGCGTAAACCCCTTACCGCCAGGGTCGTAATGAGGCCCACAGTGTCATTACTTACACAGTGATATTGGTGATATTAGGGGGCGTCCCGGCCTCTCTTTTTCTCGGTTACTCTTCCTCGGGTCTGACTGACGCCGTGACTCGTGGCAGCTCAGAGCTACTCTCTCGGTTCCCTGTTTAGGGTTTCTCATGTCGGGATGACGCCGTAGCTTTAGCATCCCAGCCTCCCTCTCTCGCTCTTCAGCTGAGTATCAAACTTGTGTGCTTCACTTGTGATATGATAAGGCATTTATAACACGCCTATACACAAGTGCTGACTCTGCCTCTCTCAGCCACGTAGCGAGTCCATTATTTAACCTTCTTGTCACAGTTCATGAGACACTGTGCCTTAAAGGTACATGCACCATGCTCCTTTTCAGAAGGATTTCGCTCTCTATTCAGAGTTTCTTCATCCAAGTCATAATATGTAAACGTCTCTTCTGTTGTAGAACATTTTATGTAAGCCATAAGGTGGATGTCTCTAGGGAGTCCCTCGCTGGAACAGGAGTTCTTCTCCCCAAAGGTGGAGTCTCTCCCAGTGAGGTCCCACTTACCTCTACACCTAAGGAGGGTATTGCGGAGCGGGCTGACCTCCCTAGCTTCACAGAAAGGAGCTCCCCCTTGGGGAGAAGGGACGAATTATTTTGATTCGTCACACTATTTGCATACATGCTTCTATATCCATACACATCATCTGTCTGCATGTATATCATTATCTATCCACCTACAGAACTAACTATATATTGATTTACCTGAATGCCTGCCGACATATCGCAATAACCCTTGATATTTTTATAGCCTACAAAAAGGCCAGGACTTCTTATTCTCAAATGCTTCACTCTTATGGTCTATGCTTGTGTCCCCTTCCGATGCCCATCTTTACCCATTTTGCCAATGTGCCCTCTGCCCAGGGAATACCCAACTAGCAACCATCAGCCAGGTCTACTAATCACCCATAAGGTACCTCATTATGCTAATTGACTGCAGATGATCTATGTGTGTGACCTGCGCATCATGAATTCGAAACACACCAGTGCCCAGTCAGTGATTAATCCTTCCGAGCTCTGTAAATTGAGTAATCGGGTATCATAAAGTGTGGTTATGGCAATGCCTGTTATTTACAGCGTTAGGAAACGTCCAGAACTGCAGCATCACACACTATATAAAGAAGCATTGGCAATGCCAACAGTTTAGGCTTATGTGTAGGCCTGGGAAAGGCATTTGTCAGACAGTGCCGTGCCATAACGGTACTAACCGGCCATTAATGTTAGCAGCTGCAAAATGGAATGATTACCTGGGCAAATAGCATACTGCAGTTCCTGGCAAATGCTTTTTCTAATGCTTATAGACATGGGAAAACCATTGGCTTCACCAAGGTTTGTTTGTCATAGGACTTCAGCGAAGGACACGCACAATGCTTATAATTCAAGTGGCTCAAGCAGACCTGCGTAAGACATTTGTATTACAACAGTAGCGGTTTTACAGCTCCAGTTAGAGGTTGATGTTAAAGCTTGAAAAGCTATGTATTGGCAGAGAGGGGCCAGAAGTGGGTGGGAATGACCATAGGGATTATTAGCATGGCCATGGGCAGTCAATGGGTGGGTAAATAACCAAACAACACCTAAACGCTTTGTGTCACTCCTCCTATGCCATCTCCCCCTAGCTGTTCACCAATGCGCTAGTTTGGGTGTATAGGTGGGGCTTCAGCGCCATCTAATAGCCAAAACTAAAAACAGCCGTTATCATCTTCAAGCCTTATGTTTGCTACTCAAACACACCAGTTGAGCAATGTGCTTGGTCTCCAACTTGGCCTTAACCTGCAGTTTACCACCATTTTCGCTTCTCACTCTTGTTACACTTCAACCACAAGCACATCAGATCACTCTCTGCTTGATGACTTTGATGACTTTGCACCGTGTTAAAATCTAAGTTCTTTTGGCAGGGTCATTTGTAGAACCCCAAACTACCAGTGGCCCCAAAACTCTTGATAAGGTGGCTGGTTAAATGGCTCGATGATATAGCATCAACAATATTTATTTTTGACCCACCTTTTATGAAAACGGTTAATTTTTCTCACTTTTCCCTCCACTTGTACACTGCAAGGGTGGTCTCCCACAGCAGACCACCCCAATTTAGCCCATACCACCAACACTCTTGCATGGTTGAAGGGTGGGATTTTGGGTTTTGCAAATTCTGTTCAGGATGTACTTTTTCCAACCGGCTGGGAAAAGGCTTTTCCTGAAAACAGGGCTGTTTGGTTTAAGTAGCTTTACAATGCATGGCAGTCTGCAATATCTGTATGAAAGCCTGGAAATAATGTTCCAATTACAGGCGAGTTGTGACATAACACCTGACCTGCAATGAGAACATGAAATCATAGCTGCTCTGAAATCAGTTAGTACTCGTCTGTTGTGATGTCACAATGCTTGCTGCTTGTGCCAGCAGGGAGAATTCCAGCTGTCACTGCAGCACTTAATTAAAACTGTGAAAAGCTTTTCAAATTGCTTGCTTGCAGAATCGTTTTCTGTGTTACTTTACACATCCCTTAATTGACAATGGATGGTTTATGGTAGAATGTTTTATTTGTGCACTCCTGTCTCGGGAGGATAGCTCAGCAGCAACGTGCTCTCCTTGGAATCAAGACGGCACAGAGGAACACAGGTTCGATCCCCGTGTTTGTGCTTAGAAACCTATGGGTATTAAGCGCGTTATAAATATCATATCATACTGGCGTGTAACACATGTGAGCAAGAATCTGCATATTTACTTTTTTTGAAGCACAAAATGAAACTTTTCATACATTTTATCAAACTGCTTGCACTATATCGCGGCAACACATTAGGAGCTGCATTTTTGCTTTTTTTAAATCCAAACAGATTCTATATTGATTATATGGATGGGCAAATGAAAGATCTCTTACATTATATCATATTATGGAATAGATGAGCTATGAAAGGTAATGACCATGTGTCTGCATGTATTATAAGCAATAAAATACCCCCTACCATACATCAAAAGGATATTGCAAGTCACCTTGGTGTTCCGTGACCTTTTAAAGGAACTCAGCCTTTGGTCTCATTCCTCCATTTGGTCATGAACCTCTTTTGTGACTTGCAATATCCTTATAAGGTATGGTAGGGGGTACTTTATCCCGTATATAGTGCCTAAACTGGTGCTATATTTCCGTGTAATCATCTGGATGACATCATACATATACAGATATATCATACTTTACAAAAAATGACAAACACTTTACAGTTTCCCAATTTTCACCTATAGATCAGACATCACCTGTATTTCATACTTACAATATAAGCGCAGCTGGGCAAAAAGGCATATGTCCCACACACGTATAGATGAGTGTCATTGAACTGCTGCAAAAGTCTTATATGGTTGAAACACTCAGTCTGTTGGGAAGAAAAAAAACCATACACTGAGAACAGTAAATCCTGCTGCAGGATGAGCGACTCGAAACACGGGCAGCAATTACTCACAAAGCATTGCTGTTATGATTACTCTACATGTTGCAGCTGCTGGCGGTTTGATTAATGGCGTAGAATTAGCCGCTGGCGCCCTAATCAATAGCCTTGACTAAATCCAGTAGTTAATTAGGCGATTGATTTTCTTGACCATTACTCGGGCATTTAACAAACCGCATGTTTACAATAGACTGCCCCGTTATGGGCCTTCAACTGCCCCCGACAGTAGTTAGTGTCCCTCAAATCAAGACTAAAGGCCTCCTCAAACCACATCACTCACAGATATGGGCACGTGTTTCTGCAGAGCACAAAGAACGATCCATTTGCAACCTCCATTCTTTACAAGACTCAATGAGCGTCGTTTTACAATGCCACAGTATATAAAGCAATCAGTAAAACGTGTACACTACACATTATGTCTGTTAATGTGTATGGTTGGACAAGGAGACACAGCATTGCCGCCAGCATTAATTAAGCTTTTATAATCCGGTTAATACCAGACACCAGTCTCTAAGTGCGGAACCAGGACTCAAACCTGTGTTGCTTTCAGTTTTCTTGTTTCCAAGACAAACCTGTTGCCCCTGGGCTATCCTCCAGGCCAATTGTCCTGCTGGCGGTACTGAATTGGATTTTGATGGACTCTGCATCTTTTAACACCTAATAGCAGTTGTATTCTATAGTAATCCACTGTAAATGCTGGCTGCTATGCATAAATGGCAGGGATTAGTTTCACAGTTTGCAATATGAAGTGCAAAAAAGGCATTAAAGCGATTCTGACTTATTTTTACTCTTCCTTCATCTGCACTTCATAACATCCTCTCAGCGCTATCTACACAAATCAAAAAACGACCAATGCACCCAAGCAAAAAATGCTAGGCATTCTACCAACCACATCAACACAACAGTTCAACAGATAATGTAAGACACATTGATGAGGGTGTAGTAGGTCTTACTGATAGCATTGCACAAACACAGTGGTATTGGCAGGTGTCTACCATTGTTTTATTGTAGTGAATTACTTTGTGATAATTCACTTCGACAAAATAACTTTGTGGGGAAATAAAAGTATATTGAGGAGTAGAGGTTTTTAGGGTGAAAAGTGGAGTATGGGGGCCCTGTGATGAATTGCCATCTGGCAAGGGTGTGCAAGTCCTGGCTTTTTCATTTTTATTAAAAAAATAAAATGATGCAGGTAACTTAATCCCTGAATGGGTAATCTGCTGTGCGGATTCCCCTTTCATATGCTCCATGCCAAAAGCATAGTATCATCTGTGCCCTGCTGCATTACAGCACCTGCTCTACCAGTGGCACACATCCGGTTCAGAGGTCACAGTTTCCAATTTGACAGCTGCAGTGACAGCAAAGTCTCTGCACTGCAGGGACTGCGTTTAAGACATGCGCCTTTGTACCAAAACTATAATGACCATAAGGAGCCATGATGGTGGCAGAATAAACTGTAGGCATTAAGCTATTCCTGGGTTAAGGTGTGGTGCATGGCTCTATGTATGATCATTGCAGCCACATTAAATTGATAATGCACATGCTTGAGCCATGTGGACCCAGTTCAGCTGTGAAAGGGTTATGTGTATTCCCCCACACAGGTCAGACCCTGCCCTACTGGCAGGGAAGTAGCCTGGTGGGATTGCCTCTCTTTGTTCCTTTATAAGGACAGGTTAACATCCTTCTCATAGGGACAGCCACCCCACAGGATGCTGGCCTGGTAGCAGGAATCAAAGGGAACACCCATTCACAAAGAGCCCGAGCCAGGCCTCACAACAGGGGACTGCATTTCTTAAGGCCTTTGTTTTTATTGAGAAGAAAAGAGGGCAGAGTTAGTGTAGCCAGGGAGAGATCTGTACAGTTTGGAGAGAAGTCTTCATTTTGTTTCTTTCTGCCTCTCTTTCTCTTTCCTGTCCCCTCCACTTCCTGTAGCACAAATCACTTTGGGTGTGATGTACAAAGGGCAAAGTCAATTCATTTCAAGAGCAGGGCGTGGACCCCTAAAGTGAGCTAGCTTTAGTCCAATCGCCTGTGGCATTTTGCTTTTAAAGGAAGGGGTCGCATACCACTTCTTTGATTCATCTTGAAGCATCTTTGGATCATCACTTGAGAAGAATAAGTTACTATTGACTGCTAACTGCCCCCGTGGTCAATTTTTGGGCTCTAGAGACTGGTAAGGTGACTTTGAACCTTTTTTGCTCACAAGTACATACCCTTGTTCAAGAACATTGTTGCTTTTGCTTGCCTTTCATCTGCATCTACTATCTTTGCTTATTGGGTGTTCTTTCCTCAGGGGTGGGTTGTGTGTAGTGTTTTTCTAGTTATTTATTACTGTGCAAGGCGTGTTTAATTAAATTGCATATATTTTTATAGAACCTTGAATTGGCATTCCTTTATTTTGGGCTGTTATACGTTGTTTGGGTTGCTACTGAACCACATTCACACCCCTCTTAAGAGTAAAGCCTTCCCTTGTCCCACATCACCACAAAAGGTGAAGGAGGTATTTCTTGGCAGTGCCTGTTTTACCTTTATGATTGTGTTGGCTCTTGGTTCGTCGAAGTGTGAGGGCTGAGTGGGTGTTTTAGCCTCTACTCATCCTTGTACTACTGCACGGCAGCAGTCAATTCCTCACAAACCCCCCATCCAAAAAAAAGTCCCCACCCCTGATTGCAAAAACTTTGGAGCATTTAACACAGTTTATCACTGGATCAATGTCTTGACACCACTTATAGGGCTGATGGTCTTTGCATTGGATAATTTAGGTTATTTACATAATGTAGGTTATTTAAATAGCTTAAAAGAAATGTAAGGGAATGTAAATCTTCAGTGGAAGATCCAACATTGATAATTAGTACATTCAATTTATCTTGAGCAACAGGCCCGGATGGCACATGCAATAGTTTAATTAAAAAATCAGCTACAGTTTGGTCCACGGCACTACACCTCCTTTTTGTGGAGATGTGACGTATTGCAATGGGATGCTGCCCCTGTCAAGGAGCTGTAGCCATATTCTCCCCATATATAAAAAGGGAGCTGGACAAGCCCGGCTAACTACAGGATGTTAGCAATGCTAGACATCCCTGGAAAATTGTTTGCAAAAGTCATTTTAGTAGAATTAACTACATGGATTACTATGAATAACATTCTTCCACCTAACCAGATTGACTTTAGGCAAAACTCTAATACCACCCACAATTTATTAATACTAGTGTCCGCAGTAGAGTATGTGAACAAGATTAAAAAGTCTGCGGTATACAGAGCCTTAATAGACTTTAGCGCGTCCTTTGACACCGTAATGCGAAATTGGCTGTGGTCCAAACTCACAGCATGGGGAATCCCGCAAGGCCTGATAAACATGACGGTGCTGCTATATCGTGATACTAGAATGTGCATACGTTTTAATGTTGAAGGCAAACTATCCGACTCGATTCCTGCCAGTAGAGGAGTTAAGCAGGGGTGAATCCTGGCTGCCACTCTTTTTAATCTGTACTTGGCCGACCTCCCGGCAGCTTTTCTCGACTCCAAATCTTTTGCAATTAAGATTGGGCCATAGAGAATAAACTGGCTGGGTTATGCCAATGACTTACTATTGCTAGATCAAACACAAAATGGCCTGCTAAAGCTATTGGATTGTTTAAATAATTATGCCAACACAAATGGCCTTCAGGTGAATACCTGGAAATCGAAAATTATGGTTTTTAAAGGGAAATCTACAAAACTCAGCTGCAAGTATATATGGAAGTATGAGTCGCAACCACTCGAATGTGTAAAACAGTAGAAATATCTAGGGGTGGTAAATGATGAGACATTAAGTTGGAAAGGCCATTGGATAGAAACGCAAAATAAATACACAAGACTTATTCATGCACTAAGTACATTGTTGGGCGGCAAGGAGGAATGTCAATCCATACAATGATATATACGGCAAAGATCATACCAGTTCTTATGTACGGAGTCGAAGTGTGGGGCCATGGTCTAACCTCTGAAATTAATAACCTGGAAGCGAAAATGCTGAGGATATTATTTAGAATGCCCAAGAGCCTACCAGTTGAATACCTTAAACTTGAATTTAATATACAAGGCACAATGGCTGTCTACACATCTAGAGTAACCCTGTGGTATGAAAAGCTTTCAATGTTATAGAATAACACTATCATAGTGAGTTACTTAAGAGCCTATGCATCCATTGAATCATATACTCAGATGGGCACAGTGTCCAAAATCAAAAGAAACCATGACAGATGGCTCCTAGGGTTCAAGAGGGACAGCCAGTTGAACCAACAGTGGTGATGTAAAAGGTGGTTAAAACAGAAAATGGAGGCATATAGTTATGAAGCTGATC
The DNA here is from genome assembly GCF_040938575.1 of Ambystoma mexicanum. Taxonomy (NCBI): domain Eukaryota; kingdom Metazoa; phylum Chordata; class Amphibia; order Caudata; family Ambystomatidae; genus Ambystoma; species Ambystoma mexicanum. The sequence continues at coordinate 1,486,018,382 of NC_090929.1, forward strand.
TTGTTAAACTAGCAACACACATGAACAGCAATAGCAGTCGCTTCATAGCATACATAATGGAGCGGGATGTTAGCCCAAAGTATATAATGGCTTACCCAAGTAGCTGGACCGTAAGACAATGGGCCTCATTACGACCCGGGCGGTAAGGGATTACCGGTACCGTTAAGGGCACCGGTACCGGTAATCCCTTGCCGCCCTATTACGAGTTCCCTTTGCGGGTCCTTTCTTAACGCCTGGTTTTACCAGGCGTTAAGGACGGGACCCGCAAAGGGACTTTGGTGCTAATAACGGTACCACAAATTGCAATATTAGCCCTAAGGGGGCTCAAATGGGAATGGGGAAGGGCCCTGGTGAATGGGGAATTACCGCCCCTGCCAACCTTGGAATGGGGCGGTAATAGCTCCATTCACCAGGGCAGAGTCGGTGAGGTTTTGGAGGCAGCCATGGCGCTAAGAGCGCCATGGTTACCTCCAACCTCGTAATGACCCCCAATATCTGTTGATTAAATTAAACATATGTTCTGTGCTTGAAATGACAGGGGCACGCATTAACCTAAGGCGTGCAGACCGCTGGTGTCGTCTATGTGGGGTTAACACAATAGAGTCAGCAGAACATATTCTAGTTGACTGTAAAAGTTTAACCACCTTATGTGCAAAATGGATTAAATGTTACAATAACAAATGCGAAGGCACAGCACTAGTAGATATGTGGAAGAAATGTATGGAGGGTAACGATATTAGTTTTATGCATTTATTTGAGAAATTTTTTATGGAATGCGTACAGATTTTAAATGAATAATCACGTGATGTTATATAATATTTATTTAAGGAAACCTTTTATATTGGAATTTATGTTATTTCTGGATAACTAAGGATAGTGTGTATTGATTATATAATGTAAAGCTATGTGGGAAGATGGCTGTCATGTGATGTGATATTTTAACAGTTTGTGATATAGTAAGTGTTGATGATTTTAATAATCTATTGTAATAATGTTGTGCATATCCAAAGCCGACTTGGCTAAAAGTATATTAATAAACAAATAAAAAATAAATAAAAAAAAGAACAGGGATTTACCAATCGTCTACAACCCAGGATTAAAATGTCTTATGCATGGCTTTTAGCATCAAGTAATTAGCAAAGGAAAACAACTTCTGGTGCTGAATATTTCTATGATGACATCATGCCCGTGGAATAAAGAAATTACATTCCACTGGCATGGCATCATAGCATAGTAATATGGAGGTTCTTTTTCGCGCCAGAAACTTCTGAGATCTAAAGGGAACAAAGGAGTCTGAGTGTGTAAGAAAAGCGTGCACCGTGGTTGGCAGAAAGCCTACAAAGGTAAAAGACCTGCCATTGCGGAGATGCCGGGTTGGGAGGGCTGGGGGGGCGGCATGGGGGAGAAGTGACCAGTAGATGCCGGCAGTAACTGCTATCCTTGTAGGGGCGGCTGGCTTTGCTGGCTTAGACCTGGCACGTGGGGGGGTACCAGGATTTCCCCATAAATGGAGGGGACAGAGAGCAGGGAACGCACAGTTCTCTAACTCGCCCTGCTGTAAGGATCCTTCGCCGCCATGCTCCCGTCACCTGACCTGAGCCGCTGCAGCCACTGACACTGATGTTTTTTCGTGGTTTTTCCTCCTCGACCCCGCTCCCGTGCTCACCGCCGATCCAGTCTCCGACCTCCGGGTGGAAAGGTGCTGTAGCGAAGTGTGGGTCCAGTCTCCAACCCAGAAGGGCATCGCAGTGAGATAAGCGGGCCGGCTGGAACAAGCAGGGGGCTGGGAAGTGGCGCGGTGGTTCTGGGGCGGATACGGAGCGAGTGTTGAAGATGCTCGAACGGGCTGGAGAAGAGGAGTGGTGTGCGGCGCAGCATTTCCCATAGAGGAACGAAGGTTGCTAGGCAGCGCTGAAGCAATTAGAGGAATGTTACAATTGTGTTTGTTTTATTAATTTAAGTGGGCGAGGTGGCGGTTGCTTTGAATGGTTTAGGAAGTCTGAGGTTTATTTTATATGGTTACAGGGGGTGTGTGCCACTGTCTATAGTGCTCAGTGCCAGCAGGAAGGGGCAGTCTCTCACTAGAGTTGACGGAAGAATCTTAAAAGTTTGTTTAAGTGGGTTTGTGTACACATGGTCAACGGCACCGCGCACAGGAGAGGGGTCGAATATCTAGTGATCACAGGGTGTTGGTAGTACGAGTGGGGTAGTCTGTTTCCTGCACAAGTAAAGGGATTGTAAGGGCCATGGAACCCACTAAATTGGCGGCGATGATCGCATTACTCCAGGGGAGAGACCTGAATGCAGTAATGGGTTCTCTGTCTGGGAGCCCGGACTCAGGGTAAGTAAGGAAAGCTGGCGAAGATTTAGAGGACAGTCTGGGGCCGCCACTGCAGATAAGGCCACGCCGAAAGAACGTGGCTCACAGCTCTGCCTTCCCACCAGCAAAAGAGAGAAAGGGAAGGGAGAGACCGGGTCACCCTCCACCGGCACCAATTATGGTGGTGGTGTCAATAACACCCGCCCCTTTGATAACTGGCAATTCCAGGGCTGGGGGCACAGCGAGTACCGGGAGCACCAGGAGCAATAGATAAGGGAACGGACCGGCTGCGTTACCATCAGCAGGTGCGGCAGGAGATCCCACGACCAGTGTGGTAGCAGGGGACTCACTGATTGGGGGGAAAGTGGGCCTTGGAGGCGGTCCACCCAATAGCCCCTGGGGCTCAATTGGGTGGCAGGGCACAAGTTACAGATGAGGTTCTTAGGCACCCTGCCCACCAGTGGGCAGAATGGGCTGGCCTTTTGGGAGTAACTTCGGGATTTTGTCACTGGGAGCCATAACAGCAATCTTCTTTCCCACATGGGGGGCCAGCCTTTGTTCAAGCAGGGAGGTCACAGGGAGGGTGGGGTATTTGGTTCATCGCGGGATCAGAATAGACATGGGGAGGGCTGGCAAAGCAGCCTAGAGGATCTGCAGGAGGGCAACGGGTCAGACGAGCTCTGGGCCAGGTGGACTCGGCATTGCAGTACCGTTTAACATGGTGGCCCTAGGAGAGGTTTCTTTGGCAACGGCCGGCAGGGTCAACGGGCTGCCCAGGGAGGGGCATTGGTGACAGGGGTAGGAACACCATTGACAGCCAGTTCCAGTAGTGTGGTGGCCTCAGCAGGGTCAGGGGTGGCTGCCACAGTTACAGCAGTCAATGGGCCTAGGGCAGGACAGGCAGTGGTCCTCCCTCCAGTCAGGCAGCAGTATTAGGTATGCTCACGTGGCATAGACACCAAGGATAAATGATGGGGAAAAAAGTACATTGACATGTTTTCCCTGCTGGATTACAGGCTGGTTGAGGAGATTAGGGATTGTAAAGGCGAAGAAAAGGATACAAAAAAATTGCGCAGAGGTCCTTGGTCAATTGGGTTTACTAAGAGGCCGAAGCAAGGAGACAGTTCTCTCTGCATGGTGGGATTATAGCCCGGTTATTCATGTGTGAATACTTACATCTTAAGCAAGCAATCTTGAGACTTTAACTGGCCCTGATTGAAAAAGGCATTAATTTGGTCAAACACGTGTCTCACAAAGAGCATTTCAGTATTTAGTAATGTTACCAAAGCCAATACATTTTGGAATATAAACACAAGCATATTTCCTGTTCTTTGAAAAAATTCCTATGTGGTTCTGCAATAACAAGTGAAGAAGGAGGTTCTCCTCCCATTATAAGTACAATTGGGTGACTTACCTTGCATTGACCATGTACCATAACTGCGCATTCGGGGCGTGGTTAGTGTATGATGAGAGATTCCGAAGTGCCAAGGAGGGGAATGCATTGTTGGATTGTGGGACTAGGGCAATGGTTCTCTGGGCTAGCTGCACAGGACCTAACAAGGAACTAGGGTTGGCTAAACCGGGACACAGCCCTTTCGGAACAGCGGGGGGGGCGGCGTATGGGGACAGGGGATTAAAAAAGGAACATGTTGGGCCTTTAACAAAATCTTGTGCGCACAAAGCCAGTCTGTAAATTTAAACAAGTATGCTCATTGTGCGGGATGTTGGGACACAGCGGGGTCAAGTGTGTCAAGAGCAGCAAGGAACACAAGTAGTGTCAGAAAGATCCTTGGGCCCACCCGACTCCCGTGCGTGTCAATGTATTGCACGCATGGGCGAAAGGGCACTGAAGGGTGGGGGATGTTCGGTTGTTGGTGGAAGGATTCTCACAGGGTTTTTGGATACCGGTAAAAGGATTCACCCCCCCCACCCCTGTCCCGGAGAACCAGAAGTCCGCCAGGACACAAACGGGGGCACTAATAAACAAAGTGGAAAAGGAAGTGCGGTTGGGGAGGGAAGCAAGGCCATTTCCACCTCCCCCCTCCATGGAGAAATGGGTGTGTTCCCCACTGGGCATAGTTCTCAAGAAGGAGACGGAAAGTACTGGATGATCCATATCCTATCATTTCCTAAAGGGGCCTCTGTAAAGGATGCAATTGATGATGACTTGTGCTCAGTGAGATATTCATCCTTCGATAAAGCCCTAGCAATGTTGAGGAGTCTGGGCAAGTGGGCGCTTCTTGCAAAGTTAGACATTGAGTCAGCCTTTTGATTACTCCCAGTGCACCCGACTATTACCATCTTTTGGGTTTTCTAGTAGGAGGGAAAATGTATGCCTATGGGGTGTTCCATATCCTGTGCTTATTTTGAGAATTTTAGCTCATTCCTGCAATGGGCCACAAAGAGAGAATGTATGGGGCGCGGGTGTTGCATTCCCTGGACGACTTTCTTTTTCTAGATATGAAGGGCACGGATGGATGTGGGCAGGCACTGAGGGACTTCCCGAAATTGGCAGACAGCCTGGGGGTCCTCCTGACCGCATACAAAACAGAGGGCCTTACGGCAAAGCTCTGCTTCTTGGGGATTGAGATCGACTGCGAGTTGGGTGAATGCCATATCCCTTCAGACAAAGTGCGGGAGTTTAGGGAGGCGGTGACTGCCTGACTTAGGGCCAAGAAAGTGACTTTGGGGCGACTGCAAAGCTTGGTGGGACAAGTGAATTTCGCACTGATAATTATCCCAATGGGGAGCACATTCTCGAGGGCAATTGCCCAGGCGATATCAGGACTGACTAAAGCATATCCTCACACTAGGCTATCGAAAGAACTAAAACAGGACCTGGTAGAATGGGACGAGTTTTTAAGGAACTTTAATGGGGCACAGGTATAGCCAGGTGAGGACAGAAACAGTGCACAGTTAGGGTTGCACACGGATGCAGGAGGCAGCGGGGGATTTGGAGCCATACTGTGGAAAAAATGGTGTGGCCAGCATTGCCCCAGCAGCTGGGTCGACAGCAGCTGGCCAATAACATTACCTTTTTAGAGTTATTTCCAATTGTGGTGAAATTAACAATCTGGGGCAAGGAACTGAGGGGTAGGGACATACTGTTCTGGTCAGACAACATGTCGGTGGTTTGCTTGATCAACAGCGAAAGAGCGGCTTGTCCGATGGGATTAAGATTATTGCATGGATTGATACTGCTGTGTCTTTGTGGGAATGTGAGCTTTCAAGCAAAGCACATCCCTGGGATTAACAACAATGCAGCTGATGCTTTGTCCTGTTTGAAACTGCAGGAGTTCCAGAGATAGCTACCGGGGGGACCCAGTGATGACCCCCTTTCTGGAGATACTATGGGAGCTTGGTGCCTGGAGTTGGCCTCAATGATTGAAGCGTCAGCATCAAGGAAAACTAAGCAGGGATATGAGAAAGTGTTTAAGGAATTTAGGTCATTTTGCTGTGTTGGAGGATTAGCTGATATTTTTCATAGAGACCCAGTGATCAAATTCCTGGGAAAAGTACGGGCTGAGGGGCGGTTGTTTGGAATGGCTAGGACCCCGATGGCCGCCATAGTTTTTTTATTGCAGGGGAGGCCGCCACCATCTGCAAACTTTGCAGTACGAAAGGCATTAATAGACTGGAAAAGGGGAGCAGTCAATCCAGGGGACAGGAGGTGCTGCCCCCTGGATACCGAGAAACTGGCCTCTATCATTATAGGGCTAAAGGAGATCTGTAGGGGTGAATGGGAGGCATCACTATTTAGGGCAGCATTCTCTACTACATTTTTTGGCGCCTTTAGGATCAGGGAGTTGGTGGGGGCCTCCCCGTTCGATCAGGTGTGGGGCCTCCTCGTTCGATCAGGTGGGGGGCCTGTCAAGGGGGGACCTTTCCATGGAAAGGGGCTGTGTGGTGCACTCTGGGTGAGGAGGTCCAAAACAGATCAAGAGGGAAAGGGGGTTAGTGTTATGGTGACAAGTCACGTCACGACAGAAATCTGCCCGGTTACATTACTAAGGGCATTTCTGGGGCACAGAGGGGATGATTGCGGGGTATTATTCCGGCACAAGGACGGCTCATTGTTATCCAAATTTCTTTGCAGAGAGCCTGACAGCTGAACGCAGCACTGCTCCGTGGCATCACGGGACACCGGTCTGTCAAACCGTAGAAGCCAGTGTCTCCCGCCATGTCAGGGGCTAGTGACACTCTTAGCAGTAGGCCTCTCAGTGTCAGAGGCCTGCTTCCGACTGGGGCTTTGCTTTCTGACAGTGCTGGGGCTGCAAGCCTGCTTTATATGTATTGTATTGTTTTGTATAGCACACAATTAGTAGCAAGCCATTACACAATGCTTTAAGGGAAAGGGGGAAGTGGTGTGAAGAGTAGGTAGAAGAATGGGAAAAAGGGAAATGGAGTAGACAAATAATTGGTGGCTATATAAAGCCACTTTCCAGTAGATAGACACATAAAATGCACATGGTGTGGCATGGTGGTGTGGTTTACGGTCAAAAATCAGTCTTGACATTCAGTTTTGAACCAACTAAAATTGATTCATTTGGTATTTGGTCACGCCTGTATAACTACTATTACAATAGTCAAGTTTGGATAGTATCAAAGACGCAGCAAACTCTTTATTTTGACCTGTCTCAAGGTACATATTTTCTTAAATATGTATAATAAAAAAGTGGATTTTTTAAACACCTCTAAGATCTGAGGTGTGATGGGCCTGGGTTCCTGAAAGGTTATGCCAAGATTCTTGACCGTCTTAGTCATGGCAGGGCATGGTCCGAGGGTACCAGCCTAGTGAAATGGAAGGATGCTTGGTATCTGGGGTAGTGAATTGCAAGATTTCAGTTTTATATGGATCAAGGCAGAGGTTATTTAAGGCCACCCAGCCCTGGATGTCTTGGAGGCAGTCAGAGTGTCTATCTTGCACTTTATTGTTTTTGGTGACCCTCAGTGCAATTTGGGGGGTATGATCGGCATATGGTTGAAAGGGCAAGGGAAATTTGCAAATCAGGCAGGATAGAGGTTGGATATAGCTATTGAAGAGTCAATGCGACAGGGTCTATCCTTGGGGTGCACCAATTTCTAGAACCGCTGGCAGTGATAAGAACTCCCCAGTCTAACGTTTTGCATTCCTTGAGGAGGGGTGGACAGCCAGAGTGGAGTGATTCCATTGATGCCATTGATGCCCAGGTTATGATGGGATCCACTGTATCATCCCCACATGCCATTTTGCTCTATTCTTTTTTCTATTTCTAGTGACCTACAAGCAGGGTAAATTAAAGGAGCTCTGACACGTAGCATTCTACAACCCTAAACCCAGCTTACACAGTAGCCTAGGCATTTACATAATGGCAGTTCTTATCCTGGCAGATGTAATTTTGCTCAATTTTCGGAGACCTACAAGTTTCTTCTTTGTGTTGCATGTGTGTATGTATATGACAATCATTACTTACCATAAAAGCATTTCTGATGGTTGTAGCTGCTTAGATTCACATGCTGTACATAGTCCGACATCCAATGGTCACTGCGGAGTATTGCATGTTGTTTTTCGAAAGTCGAAAAGGGGACGTCGACATAGGCGTGTCTGTAATACTATCCCTATGGTGACGTGTAGTGTACCAGGAGCTCTTACAGGCAGCATTTTACAACCTCAGACCCCGTTTGCAGAGTAGCACAGGCCTTTACAAAATGGCTGATCCTTTTCACACAGATGCCGCTTTGCTCCGTTTTCAGGGACCTGCAAGCTTCTTCGTTGTGTTGCACATCCCCTATTTAAACTTCTCAGCTGGTTTAGCATGAAGCCGAGAGAGGGCAATGTGCCATTGCTTTTGTAGTCTAGTCACTGATGGCAGCAGAGCAGCTGCTCAGTTTAGGACCGAGTGTGGCCTTCTTCTGCTGCCTTCTCTGACATTTTCCTCAGAGATCTTAGTAACGTGTGTAAAAGTTGTAAATGTAAGAGCCGACTTCAGTGGACACCTCACGTACTTCAGAGAGAGAGAGCCAACAGCCCTCTTTCCTCCTTCCTCTCTTCTGAGGTATAAATAGTTATTTATGGGTGAGGGGGGACCTTCACTGAATCCAGGCGACCCACTGGTGGGAACAGCTCATGCCTTCTGCATATGCCAATACCGGACAGCCCCTCCCTACCCTTGGAAGGGCAACCCTATACCATCTGGATGACTGAAGCATGGCTGTTTTTCCCTGGTTCCATCATTTTAGCTGTGGCACAAGTAAGGAAATCCCCCTGAGATGGTTAGCTAGCAAGGGGTCCAAGGGACTGCAAACTCGAGATTGCAGTCTTATTGGAAAGTATACCATACCTCCCCCAAACCCTCTGTCTGTCACTGCTAACACATTGATCTTCACCATTCTGCAGCTGTCACACCCCATGTCCCTTTTTGTAGGACAATGCTCTGAACTTGTTTTGAGGAACCCACACTCCACCTTCTATCTTGTGAAGACCTCTTTGTCTCATTGTGAAGGAACCCCTGCAGGTTACAGCATCACTCTGATGCGAATGTCCTAGTGCAATGGCAAAACTTGGTGACCTGTGCTGCTGGTGTCAGGGGAGTGGAAACTTCACTTCAGAATGTGTGAGAAGAGTTTCGGGCTTGTAGGAGACAGCAGGGTAGACCTCTGAGCAAATCAAGCAGGGTTTCTGGACCCAACCTCGACCAATGCCTGACAAAACCCTGACAAATGCCGGTCCCTGTCCTCAACGGGCAAATGCCCCAGCAAGCCACTGTGCATTTCACCTGAATGTGGTAGAGTGAGGTTTGAGGCATCTCACAGCCTTCTAACCAAAATACAAAGCAAGGTGAAATGGGTGACTACAGTACTCCAATTTCAAGATGCCCTTCCACTGAACCTTAAGTTCTTGCCTCCCATAAACCCTAGCAAATAGCTCATGGCAATGGTGGAGGTTCCACACTGTCCTTTTCCCTCATCTGCCAAATTGCTATGTTTGTTTTGTTCCTCATGGGGTACAATACATCTATGTGAGACATAGAAAGAGAGGGAGAGGGATAGAGAGGGGAGAGAAGGGAAGAGTGGGAGAGAAATGGGTGGCATTAGGAGCTGGAGAAATGGGACATTTTACAAATGGACAGAGTTTGTTCCAGGTTGTGTTGCCTTGTAATTTGGAATTGTAATTGGTTATATATAATGTGCTTAATACCGAGAGCTTTCTAAGCGCGGACCCGGGGATCTGACCTGTGTTGCGGCTCTGCATCGTTTTTCTTCCAAGGTGAGCGCGTTGCCCCTGAGCTATCCTCCCGAGACCAAGTCCTACCCCCGTTCCACAACTGAACGACTCCCATTTAAGATCTACCACCTTACACTAACCACACAAACCTCAAAAGACAGCCAACACAGGCCTAGCCATTAGCACTTCAACACTAACCGAGCCACGTCTAAGCTCGCATCTTTATTCCAAATGCACTCTTCCACAACAGCAGCTAACCAGGCCAAAAGCGCTGCACTCTATCAGATCTTGCGGTCTTCCTTGTGGATCACACACTCCCTGGTTTATCTGCAAAACCCAAAGAAAGCAGCCTGGCACTCAGGAACTGGGTCTGATATGATAAGTCATTTATAATGCGCCTGTACACAAGTGTTTCTAGGAGCGACAAGACAAGGAAGGGAAGACAGAAGGAGGACAAAACAATATTATTAAGCCTTGTGTCATTCAGATCGCACAAGATTGCATCTACCTGCACCCATCGACACCACAGGTTTCGGATCTACCTATCCCACTGTCCCACTAATGAACCCCACCCACCTTTATTTTTACAGTGCCTTGTGTAGCAAGTCTGTCAATAGTGGCAGAAGGGCACTATACAGGACCACTTACGTTACATTATGAGAAACAGTCTGCAGCTCCAGGATTGTGGATCAAATCCACTGCAGAAGTGAGGGGGAGGCAGACTTCAGGGAGGTAAGGAGAGCGGCAAAACGCACGTGGTTCTCTGTCAGTTCTGTGGGTGGAGGAAGCCACACCAGCGTGGTAGTATGGGAGATATCTTTATGCTTTTTTGGGAGAGAATGGAGGGATAACAGCAACACAAGGGAGGTGCAGCAGAGTGCCAGAACACTGGGTATTTCTTTTTACCTTTTGGGTGGCGGGGAGGGGAGAAGGAGCCACATGACTGATGTGAGGGTGAGTGGAGGAAGGCCGGGTATTGTTAGCTTTGGCTATTATTTGGCAGTGTAAGCACTCCCTTCAAGCAAAAACTAATGGTGTGGGAAATAAAGGTAGGCAAGATATGGGATGTGAGGAGGGATGGATCCCAGATATTAAATGAAAGGCCTACAATATTAAGTAGTGCAACTGTTCTTTTTGTGTCAGAGGCCACACCATAGTGGTGACAGTTTAGTGCTTACAAATGTTCTGTTTAAACATAACACATAGCCTGTGGGTTGGGTTGGGTTTTTTACCCACCTCTTCACCAAACATGGACTAGTAGCGACACCATTTCCACTCATTACCTGTCCCTCTCTACCGAAAACACACACACCTCACACACACCTGGTTCTCTTTGAGCTAATGATGCGCTTATAAGCGGTTGCTAATGTTATTTCTAAGGAGCCTTCCAATCGGTAATGAGTTAATTACAGCTAAAAATATTGTGTGATTATATATATATATATATATATTTGTATATATATGTGTGTATTTATATCTAATGTGTATGAGAGATGGCTTTGCTATGGGGGCTCATCGGACATCATTTAAGATTCATAAATGTATTTACTGCATACTGGAATGTGTACGATGTACGCACCATATCTTGAAATTCATGCATCGTATACTGAAATATTCACGCATCATATACTGAAATATACACACTGTACACTGAGGTACATACATACTATACTGAGAGGTATGTACTGTATATTAAGATACATGCATTATATAATGAAATGGATACACTGCCTGCTGAACTACCTTCATTGTATACTAAAGTTACACCAATCACAGAAAATGGGCGTGTTACTCCAGTTTTTGACTTTTGAAACCCACATGAGTGTTATCAGGCAATCCAAGCAGTGTAGCCTTTTCCTGTCTCACCACCCTTCTTCCCATGCAGTGCTTTGAACAGTCAATGAGCAATGTTGAGGCGCTATTGCTATAACAATACAGGTTCATAGTCATTTTTTCGAAAACAAAAATGTCGAAAAAAAAAAGTCACATTTCTTTTTCAATACGTTTTTTTTTCGAAATGGGGGGGTCCCCACCAACCCCGTTTTTTCTATTTTTTTTCATTTTACCCCTTTTTTTTATTCCCGGACCCCAAAATAAATATATCATTTTTAAAAAAAGAATTCGACTTTTTTTTTTTATATTATTTTTTCGACATTGTCTTGCGACATTATGTTTTCGAAAAAATGACTGCACACCAACAATACAAGCATACGGGCTGTAAATCGTGCCTTACCTTGTTGTCCTTGCCTTTCATGTAGCAATCTGCCAGCCTCTCGGGGGAGGCCTTCCAGTGTATCTGGAAGGGGAAGAAGGAATGAATTAGCTTCTTGGCAGCATTGCACAATGCAGCACAGACCAGTGCCTTGCAGCAGCAGCAAAACCCCACACGCCTGAGCTATTGTTCTTGGGATAAACATTTCAGTTCCAGACCAAAAGCAGACTTATCAAGGCAGGGTGTGGGGGCCACTTGGTGCAGGCACTGCACCGTGCTCTCGACAGCAGGTGAGAAACCAGACTCAAAAAAGTATTACTGTAGGGCCGAGGTGCAGATCCCCCATCCTCCAGGGATGTGCAAGCATGTCAGGTTTCCAAGACAACATCCCATAGAGTATTCATGAAATCAATGTATATCCAATGGACACAAATGAGAATCATGTACCTATTCAGTGGACACCACTGAATGGGTACATTTAGAGGAGCCTGTAGCAAGTCAAGGTGAGTCAAACCTAAGGTTTTACATTCAGGATAGAAATCTCTTATTATTTAGGAATAAGACCAGGTTAGATATACTTCTACAGTCAGTATTTCAAGGGTAGTTGACCCTGTCAGTCATGCAGTGACTCAGTTATGAAATCACATGAGAAACCAGCCCTGTTAAAAGTATACTCCTTGCAACATTACTTTTTAAAACTCAGTTCAGAGCCATTAAATTAACTTGTATATTTTCTGCGGGGGTGGGCTTCAGCTATTCTGATAAGTATGAACACACAACCACTATTTTAGAATGCACTAAGCAAAGCAGGGAAAGCAAAACCATATTACACTTTTAAGAAAGGCACAATCTATTTCAAGGTAAGAAATTGACCTATTGGTGCGAACCATCCGCTACCTACTAGCTAGTTATGCCCTGAATACTTTAAAGAATTCTATAATACAGTTTCTAAGATAAGAACTTTATGAAACTATTTTAGAGTAGCACCAAAACAGAAAACAATTCAGGGAAGCACAGCCCAGGGTTACAAGTAACAGCAGCTAATCAAGGTGAGTAAGGCCTATATACTTTTAAGAGGGGCACCAAGCAACTCAAGAACAAGTGTTAACTCAAAGACTGTTTGAGAACTGTATAAAGCAGACCAGGGCAAGCAACACCCAATGCTACACTTTACGAATGACACAAGGTTATTCTAGGCAGGTAAACCCTTTGCAAAGCTTTTACACTCATTCAGTTAATCAATGATAACACAGTACCAACTCATGTTACTTTTTAGAGGGGGGGCACCATTCAAAGTTGGTAACTTATATACATTTTAGATGGGCACAATGCAACTCAAAGCTAAGCATAAACTCAATGACACTGTGTAACTTCTTCTTTCACAGAGATAGTTACCACACTAACCTTTTTAGCAAGTAAGTACGTTTACACTTGTTATACTTTCAGGGAAGAATCCTTTTCTTATCCATTCCTTCCCTAGTCTAGTGCATGAGTTCTCCGAGGCAGAAGAGTGACCCTATCTCACTCTAGAGAAAGTGACCCTTTCTCCATCTCACTTGTCGAAACCCAGACATGCAACGCTACCTGTGAATCCTTTCTAGTAAAACTCACTTACAGCTTGCCAACAATCGCTGTTACTCAATAGCTACCATTCAGGTAAATCACCCAACTCTCACACTGTTGTGAGATTTCAATTTCTGGTTCTATATGCCCAACAACCCCATAACCCAACCTCTGGTCGACAGTCTTGAGGCACTCAACCTCTCCTGACATACCACTGTTCCAACTCACTCAGAAGGTCACACCCTTGATGTGATCTCAAGCTTCTATGACTTGTCTCTATGTCCAGTCCCAAACCGCTTATCTGGACAGACCACTCCCCACTTTCAATCACAAATCCTGGAACAAAATCAAGGCACTCCCTGACCTGGCCGATGCCCTGCTACTCTGTCCCCCAGAAACGTTGACCTGTGCAGACCCTTAACCGTCGAATCCTTTGACTCCTGGCTTAAAGAATCACTAATTCCTATCACCACCTCATGCCCTGTAGCCCCATGCAAAGGACCATCCCCCAAATGGTTCAAGCCCCACCTGAAGACTTTCAAAAGTCAAAAGAACTCTCTTGAGCACAAACGGCAAGCATCTAAAACCGCTCTTAGCAGATCTATCTTCGCCCTCCACCACCATAATTACAAATCCGAGATCCAAAAAGCCAAAAAGGCTTATTACAATAAACTAATTCTGAATTGTGGCAGCAACAGCAAAGAACTCCACAAGATCATCTCCCAATTCGTGAAACTTACTTGCACCTCTGCTCACTCCACTCCCACACAAACAGTCTGCAACTCCCTCTTGCTACATTTCTACAACAATGCACTTGAGAGGATGGCAACCGTTAACACCAAACTCTCCACCCTCATCCCCTGCCACACACCTACGCCTCCCGGTCCAGTTGCCCCGACAATCGCAATGCCAGCCTTCGACTCTTACCAATCCATCAGGAGAGACGAGTTCCTAGATTTACTATCCGGCAGCAGACCCTCCGGATTCCCCCCCTTGACCAATGCCCCGCCTCTCTTCTGAAAGAAATATTCTCCTCTACTTGTGCAGGAGAACATGCAAGGTCCATACTAAACGACTCCCTCACTTCTGGCACCTTTACAGAGGCCTTTAAAATGGGGCATGTCAAACCGCTTCTAAAAAAGGCATCCCTCGACCCCTTTGACCTTAAGAATTACAGGCTTATCTCCAACACCAGATTTTTCGTGAAACTCATTGACCGGGCTGCATACTCCCAGCTCAACAGATTCATAGAATCCAACAAACTACTCAACGCCACGCAAACAGGCTTCAGGCCACGCCATGGAACAGAAACCACTCTGATCTCGATCTGGGATGATCTCAAGGTCACAGCATACTCTGAGGGTTTGCGCAGGGCAGATTCTCCTTGATCTGTCAGCAGCCTTTGACACCGTTATCCATTCTATCCTCCTTGACCGCATCCACTCCCTAGGAATCTGTAACTCGGCACTCAAATGGATTGCCTCTTTCCTCAGCAACAGGAAACAAATCGCTTTCCTCTCTCCTTTTCCTATGTGACCGCTCTATCTGTAATCATTCGTGGGCACAACCTCTCCTGCTACAACTACGCCGACAATACCAAAATTATCCTAAGAATTCCCAAAACAAGCACCAACCTACGTCCCGACCTTGAAGCCTGCCTCAGTGATATTGACCGATGGATGACAAGAAAGCACCTCCTTCTGAGCCCCCAATAAAACTGAACTCATGGTGTGCGGCAATACTGCCCTTCTCCGGCAACCACTCCCATGGCCCCCCTCCTTTGGCACCCCCCTCGACACTCCCACCAAAATAGCCGCAAATCTTGGCTGCATGGGCTCAGGCCTAACACTCTCCCATCAGATCAATAATGTATCAAAGTCCTATCACTACCACCTCAACCTCCTCAGACACATTTTCCCTTACCTCACCTATCCCAACAGACTTGCCGCTGTTATGTCTGTTGTTATGTTTAGACTGGACTATGCCAACTCCTTATACCTGGGAGCCCCGGCATACCAGCTTAACAAACTCCTAAGAGCCCAAAACTCTGCCGTCAAACTCCTTCTTGCCCCGGAATTCAGAGACCACAACTTCCCCGCTCTCCGAACCCATCACTGGCTCCTTGTCGGGCGAAAGGCCACCTGCAAAACCCTGTGCATTACCCACCGAGCAGTGCACAAGTCCGGCACAACATACCTACAAGAGAGGATTAAACCCTACATCCCATTGCGCACCCTAAGATCAAGCACTGCCCTCTTACTAGTGATTCCAACCTCAAATTCAGCCAGGATTGGAGGGTCTGCCTTCTCAACCTTGGCTCCAACTCTGTGGAACTCACCCCCGCCCCACACATTTGACACACCCAAAACTACATGGCCTTCTGCAAAGCTCTAAAAACCTGTCTCTTTCCATAAACCTGATTAAGACCATTGAGGGCCGCTGGAACCCTGCAACACCATGGACCACGACTGCAATGACATTACATTGGAAAGTAATTACAGCCGGTGGACACATGTTCAAGGAGATAATGAGCAATGATACCACTGAAAGCGACTAATAAGTCGCCAAGACAGAATCAGGAAATGTTTGCCATAGATGACAACCTTAGCGTCATGCACGCACTAGATATGACTGCTGACTACCTGCTTCCTGAGTCTACTACACACCCATAGCTGTCTCCTGTGCCATCTCCTTTTGAGTGCAGCTACCGCGGCGTGTGTTAATGTAATCCGGAACAGTGGGCTCGTAAGAATAAAACATCCACTCCAGACCCTCACCTCTCCCATCACTATGCTCACTCTCTAACCTACACCAACACACAATAGAGGGCAGCTATAGCCCTCAATCAATTTCGGCCTAGCTGCTCACATACGAACAATACTCCACGAACACCTCAACATCCTGCTAGAACGCAGCTATACCCCATGAACAAATCGGCCTAGCTGCACACAGACATCCTGCACAGGCCTAATGCCGCCAGAATGCAGTCTTGGAGACCAACCACAAGACTGCACACATTCAACTTATCTATCAATACCACCACACCTAATGTTAGGACGCAGCTACCATCAGGCAATTGCATCAGCTGCACACATATTGAGTGCTCCCAAGCACCCTGTGATACCCTACTTTCTCGACTGACCTGGACTACGGTCCCCGAGGGCGGTGAACCCACAAGCGCTTTGAGGTCATACCAATGATATATAGAGTGCTATATAATGCCAAATAACATAACATACCATAACATAACCATGGAAACGTGGTAGGTTTGTAGGCCTGCAGAAAGTCGTCCACTGCTGTTTTAGGGGCACTCCACGCGTGAGCATGGATTATATGATGTAATCACATAATTATATAAGCACTACAAACATACACATACATACACACACACACATTTATAACCTATCAGTGGTTAAAACAGGGGAACGCATCAGTTCTTGCTACTGTAATACTTTCCAGCAGGTAAAGTAAATACCACCTAGGGTAAGACTCCTGCTACTGGCACGATTTCCAGCAACTAAAGTAAATACCACCCACCATAAGAATCAAGCAGTGAGGATAAAATACCACCGCAGAATAAAATTATAGAACTTATATGGGGGCAGGTCAGGAACCCGGCACTTTTCCCTGCTGTAAAAGCTGCTTTAGCCCCATCAGCCAGTAGTTTCTAAATACCGCCAGTGGTTTCCATTCGGCCATTACCTAGGGTGACCAGACATCCCGATTTTCCCTGGACAGTCCGGGGAAATCGCCATTCGTCCCAGGATTTTTTTTATTTAAAAAACCTGGTCCGGGGTGTTCAAGGTGGGTGGCTACAGTCCCGAAATCGGGTCCCGGCGTAACTCTTCCTGTGCGAATGGGGATGTGAAATGCTTTTCATGCCTCCATTTCTTCCCCCTTCCCATCCCCGGCGCTCTCCTCCAGTGAGAGGAGTGTGCCTGTGAGCACCCCCTATCCCCCCCCCGCGCAAAAGGCCAGCGACATAGAAGTCGGGCTTCGGTTGTATTTGTATTTACGCTAGTCCTACTTCTATGTCTATGGCCTGTACGTTGTTTTTTTGTATTATGTGGTCACACTACCACTACCGTAATGCGGAGCATATGCTTAGAGCCAGTTAAGAGGAACCTTCCTACTGCTGGTAGTGCCTTTCACTCCGCCGTTTTATCCTGAACATCCCAGTGCCATTAACGCGCATTGCCAGAGGGAGGCATGCCCAGCACTGGGGTTTCACAGCACTGTGGACAGTTTACGGGACAAACAAAATGACACGTTCACACAATCAGTCAATCATTATGCATAGTTTTTGAGATACAATGGCTTCTTGTCTGCCAAGGCTTTGTTATATTTGTGAACTGTGTTGGTTTTCTGTCTGGAAGCATTAGTCTTCATGCATAACAATAACCTTTACATAGTGCTTGCCAACCATTGCTGCTATTAGCCGGTCAGATAGCAAAGTGAGCTAAGCACTCGCCCCTGATATCTGTGTGCAGCCTGCTGTGGGCGGTCACTGGTGACCCATGACCAGGGTAGGACTGGGGCATAAAATCCCTCAAAGCACCAATGAAAAAGTGTCCCACAATCACACTTACAATTCATTGCTATCCAGCAACAGAGTACAAACCAATGGGTTTTTATGGTAAAATGTGTTGCAAATAAAGCATTTGAAAACATATGTACTTAGTGAAATTGGTTAAAACCAGTGTAGTAACTTATGAAACTGGACCACTTGCACATTCTCAATGCCCACAAGACCTAGTAGGTCCGCCTCTATCTGTCATTGTGTACTTGCTTTCATTCCATGTTGCCTCCCTGCAGTACTCGGGCGCTTTGAAACACAAGGGCCTCATTACAAGCAGGGGCACAGCTACCGCCAAACTCGCTACCGGCACTGGCACCCGCGAATGGGCCATTACTGGCCCATTACGAGTTCAATGGGCCGGTAATTGCCATTCGCGAGTGCCGGTATGGCCAGGCTCCAGATCCCCATTCTGTTGCACCGGCACCGTTTATAACAGTGCCGGTGCAATCACGAGTTCTGCTCGCAGGTGCCGCTCTGCACGCCTGGTCTGACCAGGCGTGCAGAGCGGCACCTGCAAGCAGAACTCGTAATGTGTCTGTATGGTAACAACGGCGCCGGTAGCACTACCGGCACCGTTGTTGCCTTACTGCCACATTCGTAATGAGGTCCTATGTACTTGATGTAAAAAATCCTTACAAATGCACAATAAATAAATAAATAAATACATTCTGATCAAAAAAGCTGTCCATTCTGTACGAAATTAAATTGGCCCACCTTAGACTCATGGGCTAGAACTTCAGGCATTGCCCTACTGCCCTATAGGCCAGTCAAAGGCTGCCCAGGACCTGCATGCTGAGCACATAACTTTACAGCAAGTACTTAACTCACTGAGCTATCTGAGAACCTTTTCAGTGACGAATAATGCCATTACTTGACTGCAATCCTGGTTCAGGGCACTGCAGTGTGTTCTTAGGTGACACTGGGGAGGGGTTGGAAGGAAAGCTACCAAGATGGGCCCCCAATTTCATACTCCAATGCAATAAATCTGAAAGCGGCACAATTGGGCTAGGAGGTGGCAGCTAAGAGCTTGGTTGATCCGATGCGTCTTGGTATTAAATTTAATTTGGAAAATGTTGTATTAACTAGTGTGACATATGTGCTTGCTGCCCAAAGACCTGGGTGACAAAAAGGGAAAAAGAAACATAACCAAGGTATAAAAGACGGCTATGGTGGGAGGGTTACGTTCATCGTTATGGTTAGTAGAGAAGGGAAAGGCACGGGACAGTAAAGGTAAGTACCCTTCTAAGGCTGGATGTTGTGGGAGGGATATGTTTAGGGTCAGGGCTAGAGTTGGGAATGGATGACAGAGGAAGGGAAGGGACAGGTGAAGGGATTACTTATAGGTACAAATCAAGGCGTAGCCAGATGAAAGGATGCCAACAAGGCACTTCAGTTAAAGACAGAAACACAAAACGGAAAGGAAAAGGGGCAAACACACATATGAAAGGAAAAGAAAGGAGGAAAGAGAGGGTGAATCCGAGGGAAGCACCCCAAAAATATGAGGAATGGGAAGAAAAAAGGAAAGAAAAGAAACAAAAAAAGTGTCAACAAAACTGCCGGTAAAAGCTGTGTCAGAAACTAAAGAACCACAAAAGTCCAAGACAGTGCAAAGTCATTAATTCAGAGCAAACCTACAGCTACAGAGGTTTCAAGCAATATAAAACCAGTGCTGGAAATGGGCAAAATGTATTGGAGGTCTCCCTGGCCCTCCTTCACGCGCGGGGGGACAGGGTAGCAGGCGGGAGGGAGGGGCATAAATTGTCATAGGTGTGGATGGGACCGAGGGGCGGAGCCAGGTGTCGACTAATGTGCGTGCTCTGAATATAGGATCCGGACTGCTTTGCATAAAAACAAATTCCATTTTGGAAACATAGGAATGACCACCAATTTTTCAAACATGCATTTTATAGTAATTCAAATGTGCATTCCTTCTGTGCATGCAATGCACATTAGGTATGGTGCTCATTTCATCAGTCAGAATAGTCACCCTTACAATAATATCTGTACAAAGAATTAAACATATATAAGTTTGCGTTTCAACTGTTCTGGTGACCACAGGAGGACTTTCAAATGAGGTTTGTAAATGTGTGCATTAAGGGCCCGATTCATGGAATTCTTTGCACTGCTGAAAACTGAATTTGCACTGCCGACACTAATCCTGATTTATGGAACTCATCAATGGGCCTCATTATGAGGTTGGAGGTAGCCTTGCCGGTTTTACGGGCAAGGCTACCTCCATACCAGCAAGAAAATCCGGCACTTGCGAATGGTCAATTACTGGGGTATTCCGGCCCCGCCGGACCCGGTAATTGCCCTTTCGAGGCAATACCCATATGCCGTGCACTTACAACTCATAATTAGGTGGTATTTTAAAAATACCAGGTATTTAAAATAACACAGGCATATGATGGGAAATGGTAATTTCAGGCACCATGGGCTGTGTTCATCAACCCAACAAACAAAATATTCCAGACAGGTTTTCTGGGTATTAAAAATAGGTGAGAGACATTTGTCAACACTACGTTTCAGCGGGGATTATTTGCATGCGTTTTAGTCATTGTGAAACCCCCATGACATGAACCGTGCACACCTCCTTTTCCCGCGCCAGCCACTGTGGCTTGGCAGGACTGTCCTCCCAGGGCTCTGGCGGCATTTCAGTGCCCATCGCTGGTCAGCATGTGGGACCAGTCACTCTGCCGCCTCATTTGTAATCCTGCTGACTCACACTGGACCGGGTGCAAGCGCGGCCGCTCGAGCGCAGCGGTGGATACAGCTTGGCGCGGGCCCCGCTCGCTTCCCGCGCCTACTGCACGAGTCTTATTTATGGCTTCGGCCGGAGGATGCTGCGAAGGAGCGCCGAGCTTTGCAGAGCAGCGATCACCGTGTCAGCGGCCTGCGCTTAGAATGACAAATGCAAGATGCGCGCGGACTCCGGCCCTTCACTTGAGTGCATCGACCACGTGGGGGTGTAGGGATGACGCCAAATGAGAGCGAACGCGCTCACCTGTGCCAACAGCCCGTGCACCTGAAAGTGCTTCTGCTCCATGTAACCGATGCCTTTCCTGCACCCTCAGGCGTCACCCATCTGAGGGATGTGGCAGGTTCATGCAGCAGGTCTTCACGCATGAGATTTATCCAGTGCTGGAAATGCTAAAAATCTACTGGGGGAACCCTCTCATCTTTGGAGGGGCGGGCCATAGGGAGGAGGGGGTGAGCCGAGGGGCGTGGTCCCAGGCCTGGTCACGCAATAGAGTATCTCTTCATAGAACCCAATCCTGGCCATTTGCATCAAAGCAAATATCATTATGTCCAGAATGTATTTATTTTAAACATGTTTTATTGCGATTCAGTAAGAACCCCTTTTGAGTGAATAGTGGAAGTTGGGCTCTACAGTTTTAATTGGTCACACTACTCACCCTAAGAGCAAAAAAATGTCTCTGCATTGCAGGACGTATATACAAGTCTGGACAGCTACAACAGGTACACGAGGCTTTGTCTGTTTCTGTATTCAGTTGCTCATGCCTGTGAGAACTTGGCTTCAGGACAGATACTTCCTGTTCTGAAGCCAAGTTGTCACATGAACAAGCAACCCACACTTCATCTAGCAGACCATTTCAGATTCTTCTAGAAGCCCCTCGGCAGTGCGGCAGAGTCTACTGAGAGCCACCTGCTGTTGTGGCATGGGGGCCAGTGTCGTTGGCAAGCCCCTGCATCTGGCGACAGGGCGGCAAGACATGTTTTGTTGGAGACCCGCTCTTTCATGTCCCGGCCCATTCCCAGCGCTGGATTCATCAATTGCAAACCTATATGGAATCTTTGAAGTGCTGTGTATTGGGTATGCCTCCAGGGGTTGAAGATAGAGTCCGGAAGCAGCCAAGGTGTCTGGGATGGGTAGGAGGAGCAGGAGAGAGAGAGGCGCTCCAGAGGGGGAAACATAGGGTTGAGTGGAGTGATCACTAATGGCAGTGCTGGAAATGGAAAAAGTAGATGGGGGATCCCACAAGAGCCGGGGTGGGGGTGGAGTTTGGAGGAGGGGCAGAGTTCTGAGGAGGCAGAGTTCAGAGGGGGCAGAGCTGGCAGTTGTAGTCCGATCAAAGGAAGCTCGAAATAGTTTAAAAATGGCGTAATTTCTTTCATGGCTTAAAAAGTACGCAAACCATAGTAAGATATGCACGTGCATACATTTCTATGGTTTGTCTACTTTTCAAGCCATCTTCTCAACACTACAAATACCAGAATCTATTTGGGAAAGGCAATGATCACTGCAGGCTCGATAATGTAATCTGCTCTGTGTGCACAGTGTGCTCGAACAGGGCAGATTACATTACCGAGCCCGCGAATCTGGGGGCTCGGTGATCATGGCGTTTTTCCAAATGGATTCTGCTCTGTGTGCACCGTGCGCTTTGTGCTCTGTCACAGGAGCTTTGACCCTCTGCGAACCCGGGGGTTGTCCTCGGCAGAGGAGTATCCAGCATTACAAGAGTGGGGGGTGAGCTACGAAAAAAGTCCTGCTACTTTCCTCCCCAAATGCAGGGCGCAATTCCATATGTCTCACTCGTGCCCCCAAACCGGCCACCCCCACCCCAATCTACTTTTTTGGTGATATTAGTGGCAGAGGGCATTTTAACAAATAACAAAAAAAATAAAACTGCAGAATCATTCCAGGTGCAGGAAACCCTTCTCTAGAGCTCTGTGGGGCAACACAAATACAAACCTTCTAATGAGCATATGGACTGCACCAACAGAAGCGACTTCACAGAAACGGACATTGCAAGGAGCATCATCAGTCTTTGATACTTAGAGGCACAATGGAAATGACTTTAGAATATGTTGCCATAAGTAAGCCAAGTGCCAAATAACCGTGTGGTGCAAAATATCTAAATTGCACTATTATATATGGAGCAACACTATAGTCTTTAGGCTTTTTTTTTTTTATAATACTTTGATATTTTAACATAAGCTATGAAGTGAATCAGAATCACTTACAGAGCTGCAGATAAGACACAGTGCGATTAAATGATTTGCACAGGATCACACACTTTGGTGAAACCGGGATGTGGACAATTTAAGCAACTGAACACATCTTCCCAGGTTTAGTTGATATATGTATTTATTAAGGTTTTGCTTTGCATTTTATGTGCTTAAATAAAATGTTATTTATAGCTGTGCCCTGGAAGCAAACCACATTACATAGTAAACTAGCCTTTCATAGTAAACTGTTAGGGAGAATTCTCTGTTTAGGCTGAATTTCCTAACGTAGTGAGTCCCCCAGCAGCTTTGCTGGATTTTTGGGGTTTATTTTTTTCTCCTGCCAAGAGTGAGACTCTTTTACCCTCACTCTTGGGCATGATTTGAGTGTGTTTCTTTGAATCTAGATGTGTTTAATGGGCTATGGGGTCTTTCACTCCATAGGGTTTCATGTGTTTTTGTGATGTGTGTTACGCAGCACCCTCCGTGCAGTAACACAGGGGTGTCATAGTGACACCCCAGTATTGACTCCATACCCTGGGACTGACTACTGTCTCCCAGGGCATGTAAAGTCACCATTGAATTTACTAGTCTTACATTCTGAACAGAACCAGTACAAACCATCATATTGTGGACGTACTGGCTGGGGCAATTCGATTGCCCCAGGGTCTGTTAGTCGAGGGGGCACGTCTCCGTCCCCCCTGATCGAGTTTTGGCTGGTGGCAGTGGATACTACTTTTTATATTCAACCGCGAATATTTTCCTATGGGATTTCCCATTGTTTTAGGCTACTATCTTTATTTAATTATTTAAGGTAGCCTCGAACATACCGTCGGTTTATTTAATTGATATTAATTCTCCGGTTGGTATTTTTTGCCAAAACTTGATTCTAAAATGGCGTTTGTGTTCTCTTCTGTGACTCCAACCCAAGTCGAGCCCTTTGTTCCACTTTTTGGCGGGCTTCTCCACAGAAGCCCTCCAAAGTGGTGCCACTGTGTCTGGGGTACTTAGGAGGGTTGGAGGGGAATTTAGGCACCCTGGACTGAGTTGTCTAGGCAACTCAAGTCGCACTCCCTCCTGATTGGCCCAAGTGGTGAGCCGGCCGGCTCACCACTTAGCATGTTTGAGTGACAGCTAGGCTTAGTGAATGGGGGTTTCCTGCATAAAAGCAGGCTTTTGGGGACTGGAACTTCAGAAGTCGCCACAGGACCTAAGAATCCGACGAGGGAGAAGCTGAGCCGACCTGCCACGACACCACTACCGGTGGAGCCCTGCTGGACCGTCTCACCACTTTTCCCAACGACAGAGGAGATCTCCCGCCGGAGAGTCTTCTTCCTTTGACTGGTGGGGATAACCAGTTTCACCGTCTTTTCGCTTTCCCGACGTATCTCGTGGCCGCCTTGCCCGTGTTAAGCACCCCGGCAACCGGGATACCACGTTTTACCAAGACCGCGAGATAAAGGTACCACCTTTTACCGGAAAACTCTGCGGCTGGTTTCTGCCCTGGTAGTGCAACGACCTGCATCTTTCCTCCACATCGAGATCTTCTCTTCCCCTGGACGACGACGCAACTTGCAACCACTACCAGGAACAACTGCCACCGCTGGAGGATCCTTCCCACTTAAGGTACCGTGTCCCGCCTGGCTTCCCTTGCAACCGAGTGTACGGGGTAGATTAAGCCCCCGGCTTTCGAACCTGGGTTAGCCTGGGACACCATGGCTAAACTTTTCTAAGCCTCTCTAAACTCTTTTCTGAACCCTCTGCAAGACTTTCTAAGCCTAGTGTAACTGTGTGATCTTGGGCGCATTTGTGCTCTGCTCCCTCTAAGAGTGGGCCGAGCCTTTGGACTTTGGCTCACCAGTGACTTTTTGCTCTCTGCCTTGCTAATAGTGTTCCTGAATCGTAGAGTGGTGTAACCCTGCATATTCTGTCTTTTTCCGTCCTTTTTTCACAACCTTAGTAGAGTGCAATCTAGTTAAGCGCTCACCTCTGTATGAAAATAAGTGGTGTCCTACTGTGATTTTCTAATAAGGGAAAAAGGGGTGTATATATCATAATAGTAACTGTGTTTAGAATATTTTACAATAAGAGTGCTGGAGTGTTTCAACTGTGTGTTTATATATAAATAATTATATACTTTGATACCAAAGCTCTGGTCAGTGTTTGCTTGTATTATTGTATCTGAGTGCCTATTGAGTATACTTTGCATACTGCCTAACTCTTCTTGAGGGAAGTCTGACTGCTCAGCCACAGCTACCAGGTAAATCTGGGTGGTACAGACTGCTACCAAGTGGGGTTACTGCTAACACCTGTAGTCTTAAATCTTTTGCAGTGGTCCCTAAGGGAACTGCACAGGTTTCTGCCTAACATAAACTAACTATACACTATATACATTGTCAAAGAAATAAGTTTAGCAATATGAGTATGGCTTTAGTTTTATTCCCCTCCTCCCCCCTGCATTCAAAGTGAGCCTAACAAATGCTCCTTGGGTTTTAAAGCCATAGTCATTATTTCATAAAGAATGCAACATTATGCACACCTATCACTCCCTCCCATTTCTAAAGACAAAAGTCCCTGCTAATAGTCCCCCTCCCTCCCATCAGTGCCTAATGGGTCACATTGAAATGCTCTCTCTGTTGACAGAGATCAACGTGAAAGCCCCTCTGTTGCCCAGAGCTCCTTAGGACATTGTCCTGGCAGACAGACACCTCTCCCGTTCTCGAAGTGTACGTTGTCCTGCTGCCAGGACATTAAGCGTGCAGAGCAGGAATTGCTCAGCACACATGGCCCTGCCAGCGGGACATCTTTCCCGTTGGGCACCCTCATTGAGATGCCCAAATGGGGAGGTGTCCCGCAGAAGCTCCCCCTCAGTATGCCACTGTGCCTCTGTGATGTAATGTGCTCTGTGCAAGCACACTGTGCACACAGTATACGTGTGCACACTGCGTTCGCATACAGCAGATTATTTCACGTGCGAGCGCACTGTGCACAGTTGTTTGGCAGGGCTGTGGCAGAGGCAAGCCGGATCCTGAGATCCGACTAGAGATCTGATGCTGGAGCCGGCCCACTAGCCAGCGCTGAGCAATGGGTGAGATCTTAGAGAATGATCTTCAGGTCCTGCTACCTGAAGTGTAGGATGCAGTTGTCCAGTCTGATCTGTGTTGGTAAGTTGTTCCAGAGTCAGGGTGCAGAGCAGGACAAGGCCTGGTTTTTACCTCTTGCTGTTCTTTGATTCCAGTTCAGCGATTTTGTGTCTTACGGTGGCGCATTGGTCTTCGGAAATGTTAGATTTCTTAACCAGGCAAAGCAGTGTTTTGGTTGTGACTACATTGTAAGTGATGCAGTCAATCTGCAACATGATGCATGCTTCAAGGGGTAACCAGTCCTGTGATGCAGTATCTGGAGTATAGGGGTGGCTTTCAGAGGGGGGGGGAAGGTGGCATCTGGGACTCCTGCAATTAGGATATTGCCACCGTCCAGGTGGAAGATTACCAGGACTTGGACAACTATTTGGAAACTCAGGGTGGGTGTTGTAGGAAAGGCATTGGATCACAAGTATGACACTGACACAATGGGTACAATTTCTAAAACCTTTTTTGAAAATGTTGAGGCTGGAGAAACTCCTACTTTGCCCTATAACTAAGATGGGAGTAGTCTCAACCATCAAATAATAAATAATGCAGTCCTACTGGAGTCTGTCAAATCAAAATGGCCTATGCTAACAAAACTTAATTCCTGCCCTATCTCTTGTACAAAAAAAGTGTAAAAACGAGAAATGTATGTAAAGGTAAAAATCAGTGTTCAAATGATAATGTGGTTGATCTAGCTCTCCTCCCCACGTTAGGCCTCACAGAGTAAGGCAGTCCCTGTATGCAGGATGACACACTCTGGATCGGCTTCCAACACAATACACAGTTCAAAATCATGGATTGAGACCCACCTGGCCTTTCACGTTAAAGTCTCTTTCTCGGACTTCAAAAATAAGGTTTTAACCAAAACGTTCACAAAGATCCCCTCTGTCGGGCTCAGACAGACCTCTCACGATACAGTTCAACACAAACTTCCTTCTACACATTTATTAGACTTCAGGTCTCCCTCTGTCGGGCTAGAACCATTTACAATAAAGTTCAACACATACTTGCAAGGGGCTCCCTCCCCCAAGTGTATTTCACTTCGAGTCTCCCTCTCTCGGGCTCAGACCAGTTATGTTAAAGTTCAACACAAATTTGCAAGGAGGGCTCCCTTCCCAAGCTTATTTCACTTCAGGTCTCCCTCTGTCAGGCTTGGAACACTTTTGGATGTCGAAGACTTTCAACTGTGTGTGGGTTTCTTTACAGACCACTGCAGGACCACTTCGACTCAAAGTTCATGTTTTAACTTTCACTCTTCTCTTCTCTAGGAATCAATCTTCATGATTTCACTTTTGCTGTTTATTTGCTTTCTCGCTTTAAACAAAGTACCGTTCACAGAGACTTTCAAGTGGGTTACTTCCTTTAACCGGACCACTCTGTTACTTAGTTTTGCTGATTTCACAGCTGTCCTTTACATCAAGGTTCACTCCCGCGTGCAGCCTTCACATGCGATAGAATCTTTCTATTTCAAACTTTAACACATTCTGACACCTGCCCTCAGTGTGTGTCTCTGCTCCGTGTGGTGAATATGGATGTGGAATGAGGGTCAAGGCTCACCCTCATTGCCCAACCTGCCATTCTAGCCAGAACTCAGCTGGATTCTGAATTGTTTCTAACAGCTGAATTTGGCTCATATTTGCCTGCTTGACACACCGAAAACATGCAGAACATTTTTGGGAAACTGCAATTATGGAGGTCAATGATCCCCAATGTGTGTGTTTTCAGCAACCTGAAATATTATTCCCATTCAATTTCTCTGGATCAATGTGGAGGACACGAAAGTGCAGGAGCTGCAGCGATGAGACAACAATGGCAGCGTAGGCGGAGCCATGGAAGCTTGGGAAAGCTAGGCAATCAGCCCGCCCTGGTAACTAGACATGACTTATTGCTTGGTTTGGAGGCATCATCATGGTAGGATGAAGCGCAGATATCCAAACGACTAAAGCACAGGCAGCATGTTATTGCCCTGAATGGTCACATTGGTCTGCACTGCACAGGGAGCATGGTAGGAAGCTACTGATGTGATTCTTGAGACTGTTGTTTAGGCATGCTACATAAAAACTAAACTAATACTGTTGAAATCAGAAGCAATAACTAGCTCCTTTTGCACCCACACTGCCTAGGGTGTGATTGTGTGTGTGCATTGCACATTGACCTAGCACAGTGGTGATTGAGAAGAACCTGAGGGCCAAAAACGACTGACCTAATTAATATTAAATGATAATGAGGCGTTATTTATATAGCCCTTTTGCCAAAGCGCTTTACAAAGAACACATGTAAATGCCATAACCCCCAAACTAAGTTTGTATCATGTATCGACCTCGGCAGGATGAAAGGCTGAGTGTGCTTTGCCAGGATTCAAACGTGCAATCTGCATCTCACACACAAAGCGCATCAGCGAGCGCTCAACCTGATGAGATATCTGACCAGCTAAAGAGTTGGGCAAGTTCCTGGCAAGCTCAGACAAGACCAGTGTGACGGTTGCAGTAATCAGCAATAATACCTATTGGTGAGCCTGAATTTACTGGGCCAGAAGCAGCACTCAGTCACTGCACCACTTGGATTTGCAACATACCATGAGAAGCAGCACTGGCTGCAGCAAGTACTTAATCTGTGTAGCAGCCACATCCTGCCAACTCGGCCTCCCAGTCGATAAAAAGAGTACCATGTCCACACTCATTGTATGCAATTGCGATACAGTGTAGGTGTCTAAATTCCTTGCTGAAGCATCAACCTTCCAGGTCGGATTCGCAGAACTGAGAGGGAGCCACAGTGGGGTCCCTGCAGTGAATTTGGATAGGTTTCCACCACATCAGTTTATTAATATGTGTGGATAGGCAGGATTCTTTACAGACCCTGGGTCTCATTCTGTGTCGGTCGGTCCGGGAAAAAAGTGCCAGTATACACGCATCCCGGCACTTTACTGGACTGGCTGACTACAGGTTTGCCGGTGGGGCACTTGTGTTACCTCCTGTTACCGGCAGAAAAAGCCACCATGACTGGCAGCGGCATTTCCAGTGCCGGTAATGACGGAAAATCCCCTCATGAAGTCATTTAGGACTCCATGAATGGGGATTACCACCGTCACATCAGCACTGATAATCCAGCAGCAATGCCGCTGCACCAGGTGCCGGAAACAGTAACATTTGCTGGTATCCAAAACCGGCAATGTTATAATGAGGCCCTCTGTCTGCTTTTTACAGTGGCTGCCATTACCGATCTCTGCCTTGTACACATGGTGGAGATCAAAGTGATTGACTGTATACTACAGTGTTAGCAACATGAACCTGGGATAAGCCTGGGATCCTGTGCTTAACATACATGCTGTGAATTACCAGAAACCTCCAGAAAGATCCTGCACTGTGGAAAAGTAGCATCCTGGCTCTTTCCAATGGATTCCATGCCGCCATTAAAATGTGGCTGTGGATTGGGTAATAGTTACATCTGTTATTTACAATTACTAATAAAGCTCAAACTTGGGGCTCATCAGAAGCGCATTATAAAAAATAATCTCCAATATGTATGTCTCCCTTACTGTTTGGGAACCCCTTTTCAGGACCCAGGTACATACGGTGTAGGCCCAACCAGTAGTGAATTACTGGCTACACCACTGCCCGGAATGAAGCTTATAATGGCTCAATTAGCTATGGGTAGTGGGGCCCTGAGCATACACAGAGGAGAGAGAGTACCAACATGTGCATAGCTCTCCTTCAGAGATAGGTCACTCCCTCAAAAAGCGTTATTTCTTTCCCACAGGAAAGAGTCATGCTCAAAAAGTGCATTGCTCTCCTACAGAGAGGAGTCACTCCCTCAAAAAGCATTGTTTCTTTCCCACAAAACAGTGACATGCTCAAAATGTGTATAGCTCTCCTACAGAGAAGAGTCGTTCCCTCAAAGATTTTTATTTTTTTCCAGAAAGGAGAGTCATGCTCAAAATGTGCATGGCTCTCTGAAAAGGTGGGTTCTTCACCCAAGACACAGAGAGACCTTGCTGGGGTGAGTGGCCACTTTATTTAAGTTATATGTAGACAGGATTGCACGTATAAGGTAGGTACATTAAGTAGGAGAAATATAAAGACATCCACTGGCACGCCCTCATCCAAGAAGCTCCCTTTCAACAGACACTCAGGGAACAGTCAAACACAAACACTGACTCAACATTCCAGCAGTAGGCATTCCACAGGCATTCCAAGCAAACCAGCTCACAGCATAGGGGACGGAGAGAAGCAACACATAGCTCATCTCCCTCCTTATAACTCAACAAGAGAAAAGGAAATAGAACGGAGAAAACACAAGGACCATCCTAAATCCAACCAAAGTCTCTAAGTACAACAACGCCAAGTCTCAAATTCAGTCACTGCATTCCTACTAAGAACAAAGAAGAACTCAGTCTCACCCACATCCCCTCACCGTCCCACACAAAGATGAGCAAGACAATACAACCAAGCCCACTCCACAATCCACACCTATTGGCCAAACAGCAGGCACTCACATGAGGCGACCAGCCCCACACACTCAGAACAAACTGCTGACTACCACATTCAACCAACAGAAACCATCTCTGTAACCATCCTAGCAGCGATGCAATGGAATGCCCTACCACCACCCCTGAGAGCAGAAGTCTCTCACCTAGCAGTCCGTAAGTCGCTGAAAACTATGCTCTTCAACAAAAACTCATCCAAGAAAGAAACTCTACTCATTCTCATGTTTTAGCTAATATCCTATCTCAATGCGTATATAATTTACGGAGAATGTACCACAAACCCAGAAAGTAACTGTATGCCTGCTATGTTTTTCATTACATGCATGTAACTTTTTGTAACTAAGACTGCCACAAGTAAAAGTGCCGCGATGCCTTTGGGCTGTATGTGCTCTATATAAATGTAAAAATAAAATAAAATAAACCAATCACTAACACACAACCGTGGCTGCACTGAAACAAACCAGAAGGATGACACCACTACAACACGGCCACCAGAGAACAACACAACGCACGCTGGGTTGACCACAGCCTGAGTGCCCAAAACATGAGAACTAAAACCTTAACACACATAACGTGGGTTAAGACCACCACAACTAAAGTGTGGAGGCAACACCCCCACAGAGCGAACCGGGAGTCCCCCCTCCACACAATGGCAAAGCACACAGGCTCAGGTTGAATAAATGATGTGTGGCGTCCAACATGCCCCCAAAACCAAACCCTGGAGTGTCCAACACCTCTACGATACCACAAACCACTGTAGGCACGGGTCTCAAAACCCCATTGTGAGAAATTCGACCATCTGCACATTGGGTGTGCGCTCACCTGGTCTTTTTTTACATTTTAAATGAAATTGAATGATGGTAGATCAACTTCTGGAAAATGTGTGGGGCTAATCTGCACACATTTTCCTATGCTCACCACACAACATACACAGACCCATGTACTCTTGGTGGATACAGCCTACAGGTGACATCCCCCCTGTCATATTTAGTTGGAATATGACAGCCAAGAGTTTGCCAAGACATCTCAGAAGGGGGAGGGCAAAACCTTCCTCCTGCCATGGCCAGTCTAATTAATGATCAAAGGCTCCATGGATCCACCCTGTCCTTTTGTGATGTCAAACACTTGGGTATGGTGTCCAGCACCCTGTATTTCTTCTCCAACATATCCCGTTTGGTTGGAGCAATGCATGGCTTCTTCACGAGGGCCAGCCCTTCCTCCCAAATGTCGTCCAAAAAGGGTACAGCCATGATCGTCTCCCTCTTGAACCTTCGTCACTGATATAGGAAGCCCTCCTTTTTGGTTTTCCTCAAGCACCAGATGGAACAGCTCAGAGGCCTTGGAGATCGAGTGGAATGATCCCACCTCGTCTGGTGGAGAGCCTCTATGAGGGGTGCCCAGGTGCTGCGATTTGCCATCTGCCGGGACGAGGTCTACATCCTTGTTGGTTTCCGTGGCCGTCTCTGTACCAGTGTCCGTGTGTGTATCCGGGTCTGCCGATGGATCCGAGTCCAGATGCAGTGGAGGCGGCTGATGCGCCAGCCTTGGGTGATGCTTCCTCTTCTTGCATGGAGGCTGGTCAGGGGCCTGCGGAACGACAGGTGCCATTGCTGAAGTCAACCTCTGCTGGATCTCAGTCACTAGGATGTGGAGAGTTGATAGGATATCCATGGAAATGTCCCTCGGATGAAGAGGGAATGATGGAGTGATGGAGCGCTGGGCCCTGCGTCATTGTTTTCCTCATGGTTTGTGTGGGCGAACACTTGGTAGTCATCATCCAGGGAGGAGCTGTACATTGCTTGAACGTAAACCTTGGAGGGCTGCATTGGAGCCTCCTTGTGCCACCCCTTTTTCCCTCCTGAGTGGCGTGTACAGGGACCAGAACCAGTGCCCACTGCCCCCAGGGATGCCCACAGCCTTCGCCACTGCCTCGGCACCCGTGGCGTGCCTGGGAGGCAGGGAGAATCTCTGCGCAGTAGGGACCACGCTCGTTGGGTTGGTACCACCTGCCATAACGGTCGCCCCAGAGGATGTCGACAGCGTCCTTGGCTGCACCTGATGAGCCTGTGAGGCCTTCTTCTCTTCCTCCGGCCTTTGTTCCTCCGATTTCTCCCGTAACTTGGCCGAGGTGGAGGATTTCCTCTTTGAGGAGGAACCCCATGGCAGGCTTGCTAAGGAGGCAGACGGCGACAGCGATCGCTGTCTATCCGACCTGGGACCCACATCAGCAGTGAAAAATGGCGGAATCGGTCTTGCGGTTCTGGGGCTTGTCTTGGATCCCAATGGATGGGGCATCCTCAAAGGACTTTGACCTCCTCCCAGAAGGACACCGCTCCACAGTCCGGCTGGTCCTGGGTGAGGCATGAGCCTGCTCGGAGCACGGGTCAGAAGCCTTGCTCGACTTGAGCCATGTCTCCATCCTGCTATACCTGTCTTTCTTTGTCTACTTTGAGAAGCCCAGGCATATTTCGCACCCATCCTCGTTGTGGTCCGGGTGCAGGGAGTATAGACACTTTAGATGTTTGTCCTCCACAAGACGCTCCTTAGCCTGCATTGGGTGCCGGGCCTGAAAAGTGCCATTCCCTCCTTTTTCTCCCACGTCATAGACGAAGGGCCAAGACAGTCTTCCAGAAACTTTGACGAACAATCACCCTTGAGGGGCACGCAACTTCACCGACAACGGATCCCCGCTGCCGGCCGATGAAGATAGGAGAATATAGGCTCTTATGGAACAAAAGTAGAACATTTCCATTGAAAACCTGGAAAAAAGTTCAAAATTGTTTGGAGAGCAACCCAAGGACTTGCAACACTGAAGCGTGCTGTAAATATCTGAAGATGCTGCCAGAGGCGGGGCTTAGGGAGAGGACTGTCATTGGATCAGGGCAGTATGACCGAGAGGACAGTGATTGGTTTAGAGGAGAAATACAGTTTTAAAAGTGAAAGTGAAACTGTTTTTTCCCTTTTACCAAGGATTCCCAGCCTGGACGGGGAATATTCATGAGCATGTGAATCCATGCCAGACTCATGCTGCAGAAATAAAGAGACATCCACTGGCACCCTCTCATCCAAGCACCTCCTTTTCAACTGACACTCAGGGAACACTCAAACACAAACACTGACTCCACATTCCAGAAGTAGGCATTCCAGAGGCATTCCAAACACAGGAGCTCACAGCACAGGGGACAGGAGAGAAGCAAGACATAACACTCTCCTACAGAGAAGAGTTGCCCAAAGAGTAGTAGTGCTCCCCCCAAAAATGTCTACCTCTCTTACAGAAGAGAGTCAACCTTTCCAAACTGTTTACAGGTCTCCCACTGAAAAGACTTGCTTTCGAAAGTGTCCAGATGGCTCTTAGCACATTTATCGTGGGGGGCAAGTTGCATTTTGCCTGGATAAACTTATTGTGAAAGAATTACATTACTAGCAAGGTTGTTGTAAAGCGACCTTCTAAGTGAAACTGGTCTCCCTCTCCACCGGTCCGTCTCTCCTACCCACTCTGGAAATATTGAGTCACCGGCATCATTACGAGTTTGGCAGTAATTTCAGGTTTTCTGCGGAATTCAAACTTGATAACAGTTACCGCCACCCAGCACTGCAATGTTACCGCAGGATTACGAGTGGGGTAACAGCAGGGCAATTCCCCAGGGCTCCACTTGGGATTTGACAGATTTTCCGCTGGTGGTAATTCCACCCACAGTATATCTGTCGATTTTTTTTACTTTAAGTGGGGGATTCGCCCCCAGAGTTGTGTTGGAGGTTAATCCCTCACTACAAGGCCACACCTATAATCAGGCAGCGTGGTAAAGTGAAAGTAATTCCATCACCGCCCAAAGAGTGTCATTACAGAATGACTGCCACTTTTTTGTACCGTACTGAGGGCGCATAGCTTTCTTCCACTAAAAAAGAGAACGCTGCCACAGCAGGTCTGCATTACTTTAAGAATGCTGACTGTTTACTCCAATTACCATGAATTGCAAAATAGCCCCCATTTCTCCCTTCGCAGCCTTGGATAATGGAATGAGTTAAAGGGGTTGTTTGTTTGTAAAGCTACGCTTAACTCATCTGAATAGAACAAGGTCAGTCAGAATATCTGCGTTTCCCTCGGCTGTAAACGTTCCGTATTGACCCCGATTGCCGAGTTCTGCTGCACTTTTCTGAGCCAGACTGTGTTATGGCAACGCTCCCCAATTAGAGAGCCTCACATGCCTTCCTCGGAGTGAGAGAGAAGGCGAGTTTATTTATATGTCATGATACAAAGAATACAAAAGCCTTTTACTCATGAGACGCCAGCGGCGGTGCAGCAAGGATGTTTGGATGGGAAGGCGAGTTTAAAATGCTGGGCAGAGGCAGCCAGGATGTGTACCCGAGCACTCTGGGCAGATCAATCATTGCACACTTGTGGGCGGAAGCGTGTACCAGCCTTTTAGGGCCCGGTGTAAGGCTCGCAGCGGGAGCCCACACATTCGCCCCCTATTATTTGTGGAAGTGGACGTCCCTTTTCAAGGGCAAATGTTTCTCATAATGTCAATCTTAGCTTGCTTCCACTCTTCCTGCGTTCTACTAGAGAGGTTTAGGGGGGTACACGCTTTCACCCATAATTCTGCAACTATTCGTCTGCTCAGAGTGCTCGGGTAGAAATCTGCCCAATTCAGATTTACCACTTGCCGAAGTGGTAACAGTAACTGTATTACTGGAGTACCACCCGCATTACTCCAGTAATACCAACTGTTTTTCCCCCAATGTTTCCACTTTCACGTTGATGGTGGAAAACAGTAATATGCCTTTATGTAGGTCCTCTGGCACATGGAGTCATGTGCGTCACCGATTCATATTGTAGAAGACATGATGTGGAAGGGGCTGGCACTGGCAGCCATTCCACTCCATTGGACAGTAGGATAGCTCTGTGGCAACGTGTGGGTCTTGGAAGCAAGACCCACGCTGAGCAAACGCGGGTTCGAATCCCAGACCCGTGCTTGGAGAAAAAACAAAAATAAAGCGTGATATAAATAACCTGCAATGAAACTAGCACCGAGATATGTGCGCTGTAAATAAATGCAAAACAAACTGAGAAATGTTTATTCCATCGTTCAACAAGCAACTGGGAGCCAAAAGCATCAGGACCAACAAGCAGGAGAGGCAATAGGTCACTGAGTCTCCATGATAGAAAGAATGCACATTTTAGCTGGAGGCGGGGGAGGCCGAGAATTCACTGGCAGAGTGATGCAATGGAGCCTGGCTTGGATTTTAGGGAAAAGCACTAGCCACGGCAGAGAAATGAAATACCTGGCTTCCTGCCTCACCATGCACCACAACACAGAACCCCTACGTTGCGTCCTGCCTCACAGCTCAAGACCCCCCTATCTGGTGTCTGGCCTGCACATCCCCACTGAACGTCATGAGACCCTTACCAGGCATCCTTCCACCCTTTATCCTACCACATAGGACCCATACCTGGCACCCTTCCTTCCCTACCGACCCCACTTGCCTCAAAACAAAATACTCCTGCCGAATTCTGCCCTCCCACCCTATCCACAGCACAAGACCCCTAACCTGGTGTCCCCAATTCCCACTCACCACTTCAACAACAGAGATACCTACCTGGCCCCCTGCCACTCCACCCTTCACCCCACCACACCACACAAGACGCACACCAGACTCCCAGGCTCCCCATTCCACCCACTCCTACACAGCATAAGACCTATAACTGATCAAACATTAAACAAGCAAACAGAATCTTGCATGGCCGTGTGTCTGCATTTTGACTATCGCCTTTGATGTTTGTTAAAATGTGTTTTGTTTCTCTTTTTAAGGGGATTTGGGCTTCCTTACTTAGCACTTTTGTACCCTAAAACCATTGTTGTCTTTTGGGCCTAGAAAGAGGATTTAAGCCCAAATTCTCATACAGAGACCAACATACATGTTAACTGACAACAGTGTGAGGGTTCCGATTCAGAAACAGCTGCCAGGTAAGAAGTTTTTCTAATTTCTCCAGACAGCAGGGTTTGCAGGCATGTCTCAAATCGTGTTTGCGGCCGACAGTGGCTCAGTTGAGCTAGAGCCAGCCACTTGGCTCAGGCCAAGCTGTACAATTCCTAGTTCGCCCACCTCCAATTCGAACAGGCAGGTCTTCACGGTAAAACGGCTGCAATGAAGTTTGAGGCAATTCATCATGGATAATAACTTTAACGATCTATACTCATTCTACTAAACAATAATAAAAAGATATTTTAGATGTCTTGCACAATAGCCACTGTTACAATTGAGATTGAAAGCCTATTAAACGTTTCCTACCCGCTAACGGGCCAATTGGTTATCTACCATTGAATGCTCTTTAGTCATTGGTTTAAAGGCTACTTTCCGGGGTCCAATCATTCAGGAGCAAAATGTCTACAGTGTCAGCAGCTTTTGCTTTAAGAACGACGTCCTTCCCTCATAGCTTTTGTTGCAGGGTTGTTGGTGCCAGAAAACAGAATGCATCTATCATGGGGCCCCAACTAGAATTTATTGATATCAATTGATTCTGGAATTGGAAATTTCCATCGCATCCTGTTGGAGGACCTCATAGCCCTATGGAAACATAGGGAGGTTCAAAGCCCTTTTAGACAATCAAGCAGCTCACATGACCTCCCCTGACACCCAGGCCTTTCTCTGCTAATAAGCCAAATGGAGTTACCACTCCACGGGCTCATTTAATCGCTTTTCTGTTTCGTTGCCACTACAAAGGTCAAGAGCACATTGGTAGCTATGCTAAATATGGATGCTAGAGGGCCTGTAGGACCATGAGTGAAAAATGCAAAAACAGTCTCCATTGCTGTATAAAATATTCACATATTGTGGGCAGAGTGCCGCCTACTTGGGACCGGTGCATGGTTACTAAGTCCATTGTGAGATGCCATAAGCCTATGTACAAAGGAACCTCAAAGATAAATGACATGTTGCCAGATGGGCTGACACACATCTGCACCATGCAGGAGCTTGGAACTGGCTCTTGGCAAAGCCATGCCCAATCCGGAGCAGCCGATCGCGTGTCTGACGTCACCTGGCATATGGGGGTCACATATGTTAGCAGCGCACCTGAAGGACAACCCCTATGTGGTACATTTGCCAAACTGATTTTATAGAGTGAGAAACAACACACAAAATGGTATCAACGTTATGGTTTATAGTATATGGAAAAAAGGGAATTGACCAGGGAGTTAGAAACTATTCTCATTAAAGGCAGCAGTGGCACTTCGTGAGCCAATGACCCAGTTTTATTTACATGCAATCACTTGCTCGGCCTGTGAGTGATGTGTTTTCACATGAAAAGAGGAGTCCTGCCTTCAGACCAAGCCATACTCAGGGACATATAACACTATGTCTACTCAAGAGCTAACCATCAGATGAAACATACATTCTTGAATTCCTGCCTCCCACGAACATCAACAATAAAATAACTGCTTGCAAACAGCCAGGACCACCAACACCCCCATTGCTCCTGCTACCCCCTGCTCATTCCTTAAAGTGCTGGCTCAAGATAGCGTTGCATGAATCTGTAAGAAGTGTCCACTGGGCTTCCTTTGCTGCCCGCCTCGTGCAGCTTTAGCCATTGGCCACCTGGTTCCTGCTTCATGGCCCAGTGGCAAACAGTCCAGACCCCGATAATATTAATGTGTGTTCCTTTAAGGCACTTCATGCCAGATTCCTCGTGCTTCAAGGCACTGTAATGAGGTAAGTGTTATTATTAGCCAAATTCATGGTACTCGATGCATCAACCTAGGAAGGAAGGACGGCTGGGTCAACCCTGCACTGGGATTGGAAATTGCAAACTGCAGGCTGCCCTCATGTCTGAGGCCAGCGCTTAACTTCTGAGCTATCCACCGAGATGATACTGCCACTGATTACCAACTCTGATTTTCTGGGTCCCTGACTGATCACTACCTTGCACGTATGCAGGTGACACATGTGGAACTCTTCTACCTCACGTATGAACTATCTCTAACACAAAGCAACAGTCATCCTGATTTCAGGGGTGCGTGGGTCACTTCGCTGGTTCCAAACATACCCAGCTCAGGTCTTGGAGATTATTGTGGACATTCAGTTTCAGCACAATCACAAACCCAAAAGCATTGCATCCAATCTGCCATGGGACCAGAACGCAGGAAAAAAGCTGCTCTAATGGTACGTTACAGTGACATGTTCTCTGTCCAGGATAAAGGTGGTTGGGCTTCCTGGCTGCGCAGGACCTGCCAACAGAAGTTGGCATTTTACAGGACCATAATATTTTCCACGTTCTGTCTTCAGAATGCATGACCATAGGAATGCAAGACTCTGCCACAGGAGTCTGCAACCTTTGGCTCTTCAGATGTACTGGACTACAACTTCCATCAGCCCCAACACGCATA
Organism: Ambystoma mexicanum; assembly: GCF_040938575.1. Lineage (NCBI taxonomy): Eukaryota > Metazoa > Chordata > Amphibia > Caudata > Ambystomatidae > Ambystoma > Ambystoma mexicanum. The sequence continues at coordinate 1,486,057,226 of NC_090929.1, forward strand.
GTGGATGCTGAGGGATCATTGGAGTTGTAGTGCAAAATATCTGAAGAGCCGCAGGTTCCAGACCCCTTGTCTGCCATCAAACGTGTACATCGTTGTCCAAAGGAAGATCCCTCAGGGTTCCTTGGTCATGTTCTTCACACCCCAAAACCACAATACACATCAGGCAAGCTTCAGGTGTACACCCACTCACTGATCCTTGCTCACCAACTTCTTCTGATCACCCAATCACCTTCTGACTGCCAACGGGTAGTTCACTTATGTGGGCAACACCTGCGTCTACATGTTGTATGTGAGGTTCCGCAGAACTCTCCGCATGGCCTGAACTCTATGGCATTAGATGGAAGAATGGTATGGATAATTACTTCACAAGGAACATATTTTGTTAAGTTACACTTAATTTCCTACTTTGTGTAAAATGTAACTGGAAGTCTCCTCTGTTTGAACTGTTTCAGTGTCTCTAGAGTGGTGGCCATTTCGTGGGCTTGGTTTTGCTGATGACATCAGGGTTGTAATGTTATAAGCAAAACAAGTTCTGAGGCATGGTGTACTTACACAGAGGCAAGACAAATATACAGATAAAACAGCACAATTGTTAAAGTTAAGCTGACACTTGACAAGCGGGTCATCATGAGCTACTGTAAAACATCTAATTTCTTAATGTAGTCAGTCCGGCTATAAACTACTCTAGCACATGGTCTCTGGAATGTTTTAATGTCTGGACATCCAACGCCGTAATCCAAGCACGCCTTATGGGATGGTAGTACCCCAGGAAAGAAAAAGGGACTGTTCCAATGCAACCTTGTACTTTGCTTGAGTTTCTTTACCACCTAATCTCTGAACATAATTCTAGCCTTGATAGCAAATTACTGTTTAGTAAAATGATACACCTTAGAGTATTGCTATATTAGAGCATGCTTGTTTTCATAAACAATCAAAAAGTGTAGAATGCAGGCTCTAACCCCCAATGGAAGCTTGCATTCTATGCTTCTCCTTGTTCGTCTCAATGTTTCCAGCTCTATGGCCAATCAGCAAATTGGAATGGCGGTTCAAGAAACCTGTAAAGGTGGCTTCCAAGCTTCCCTTTGTGATTCGTCTACACTGGGCACAGAGAGGTGGACATGCTACATCACAGGAAGTCAAAGTGTGGCTTCCCTTTTCCCCCTGGACACGCCCTTGTAGTGTTTGAGCCCTTACCATTGGGTTTCATTGTGAGCTGGGGAGCCTCAGCCCTCATTAGAGGCCCTTGCCTCTGGCTTTGGGACCCCTACCTTGGACGGCGGTCGCCCACCACATAATACAGCCCTCTGGTGCAGGGCCCAATGCTCCATTAGGGGACAGAACCTTCAGCACTTCACACATTCTTTCAGATTTTGGTTTCAGTAAAATGCATGTGATAAAAAAAGTACTTATCCTACATCAGTAGACAAGTTGGAAACATTCCCTCCCTTTCCTTTGTGAACTAAGCATTACAAGAATGGTCGGAATGCATATTTGGATCTCAAATACTTTGGCGTTAAGTAAATAGTAAACTAAATAGCTGCTTCTATTCACAGGAGTAAAAGGTTGTCATTTTGTGCCACTTCCAGTGAGATTTGCTCCAGAGAGCAAACTGTACCTTGGCGGCACCCTACCTTTCCCACAGTTATTCGAATGCCACCGCCAGTTCCTCAATTTGAAGGTGGTGCCCGAATGCTAGGGGTCTGGTTCTCCGTGCACTGTGTAGAATCACACATTACACACAAGAATAATCAACAATACTACATTTCATTAACCAAGATTGCATTAAAGAATGCAAACAAAAACAATCAAACTTCCATAGTAATTCGTTTGAGATATGGGTTTGTAACCATTTTCCAAGTGTAAAACCAAAGATGCAGTGATTGCATTCCAGCCCTCAGGTGTCCAACATAGAAAACAACATTGATCTCTTTCCTACTAGTTTTGAGATAACATGAACGATAAAAAATGAGTTTTTCTTGGTAGAAACCTCTCTTGCCAATGGAGCAAATTATTTTGCCAGAGGAGGGTCCTAAAATGGATTGCTTTAAGCACCTTCCAGAGAGATATCAAAGTTATTATTCTGGCCAGTGTTGGTGGAACAGAATGGGGGTTGCATGGCAGAATGTCCCCTCTCCTGAGACCACGCCTCCCAGCGAGTTAATGACTGTGACAAAATGACTAGTGCTCTGCGGGAGTGTACAGGGGTGCTGGATAGTGGCACCTCCACAGCCCCACACTACTACTAACCCAGCAGTCCGCGCAATCATAAAAGTGTAAAAGGCACAGCCTGACGGGTAGTCCTCCGATGCCTCTTTTGTTATCGTGGGCCGAGGGCATGCCAAACTCTTCAGGAGGGATGTGAGCTGATACAGGAGCAATCCAAACAACAATGGTGTGGTGGCACCAAAACAAAAGAACGTCCAACCAAGGTTCTATGAAATTAGGATCTTAAAAACACTTTTGCCCTCAGCCGCCTTTATAAAGGAAAATACAGAGAAAGCTGACTTTAAATAAAGGGGCACTCAGGGTTTGGAGACAGGGGGGCTCCAGAAAAGATTTCAGCAGCAGAATATATGGAGATGTCTTTAAAAAGGTAGGGAAGGGGGACTTAAAAGTCACTTGACTTGAGTCCTTTAAGGTGGACCAGGGGGACAGGGTCTCTTCAAATACCTTATGTTCTTGTCTTTGGGGCTAAATAGTGTTGGTCCAGGCTTTTTGGTGTCCATCTGGGAGTCTAGGTGCTTTAGTCACACAGCCGGGGTCAAGTAGAGGAAATGCATCAATGACTTTCAATGATTTAGTTCTGCTCGGCAGCAGTGACGGCTTGCAGGTTGAAAACACTGGGGATGGCAGGCAATGGTGGGTCAGTGGCGCTTGAAGAATCAGAGGCCTCGGATGCAGAGAACCAGAGACTGGCCTTCAGGGGCAAGGAAACTCAGCATGCTCATCCCATCAATGGAATATTATAGTGGGGCCAGATTGGAGTTCAAAGACTCTGGTAGCCAGACAGGCAACGTCGAGTTAGGGACACTAAGACATAGAGGACCTCAGATATGGACACAGCAGATCTTTGGCATCGAGCAAAAATTAAGATGCCGAGGCGGTCGAGTGTCAAGGTCAAAGATGGATGGCTCCAGAAGTTCCTTTCTAGCAGCTCGGACGGTGTCAAAGGTTCCCAAACCAGTGTTAAGGTGGTTCCAACATGCAGGGAGAGCCAGAGGCCGCTACCTAGTTGTGCAGGGTCTCAGGGAAAGAGGGGTCCTTTGTTTTGCCCCTCCCAACTAGCAAGGATTTTAGAGAGCACTTGCAGGATTCCCAGTGTCTCAGTTGCAGTCGCCCTCGTCCAGCCACATGGTCATTCCAAATAAGCCATTGGAATGGTTGGGGGGGGAGCTTTCCTCTTCTTTGGAAAATCGGCCTTCAAGTCTATGGCAGATGCCTTTGGAGTAGACTGTACTCCAAATCCAGTTATGGCGTATGCTTCCTCGAAAGAGTTTAGAAAATTAATCAGCTAAAATGAGGGTCTCCCCCTTATGCAGGCAAAATGCTATATCAGATCGTTTCAGAGCTAGTCTGTTATCAAGAGTTTGATCCATGCTGATGTAGCAAGTATCCTTTGCCTGCTAATGTCTGACCCAGAGTCCCTTGTTTGCAGTAATTGGGGGGGGGGGGGGCAGGGCATGGGAAGTTTGGGAAGCTTTAGCAAATCCAAAATGGTGAGCCCCCTCTAAGATTCCAACCCATCCTCTTGGCTACTCAAATCCTGACCCCCTCCTCTGTCTGCCTACTTCTTTTGATTTTGTTTGTTGAAAACTTTATTTATATTGTCAAACAAAACATCTAATAGGATCAACAATAGGTAATAATTCTCAAAAGTCCTAACATCAATATTTGCAAAATTTACAGAACCATCAATGAGTTAAACGAGTAATTCCTAAAAGAGTATAATTATCTAATGAGTAGACCAACAAAAATATCAATATCCTATTGTTGTCAACCCTCTATACACGACTAGCAAGTTTGTCTAAGGTCTAAAACCAAGAAAAAGGCTCTGGTAATCAGCACCCTGATGTGAGAAGGCCAATGTCATGTCAGGACTTTATTTGAAGCACTGGTTCCTGAAGGAGGGTTCCTCTTCCCTGGAGGAAGATGTCAACTCCATGGGCGTAATTTTAGGGGTGGGGGGGCAGGGGTGTTCCACCCCCCCCAAAACTTTCATGGCACACCATTGTGTCCCCATTCATTTGGCTGGGGCATCTTTTCTTCAGATGTCATGTCCCCCCAACATTTTCAGCAAAGTTACTCCACTGGTCAACTCTCCTGAGGAGTTCAAAGAAGGCTTGCTTGCTGCATCCCGTAAGGTTGCTGTGGGCAAACCCAGGCCAGATGGCTAATAACATAACATAGCATAATACACACACACGTCCCTCTTATGAATGAGTCACTGTTCAACAAGCTGACGATAAATTACAACAAATGCTGTGGCTATATAATTGTGCAATCTCAGCAGCCACCATGTCAAAACCGGCATGGCTTACATATAGATATTAGCACATGCCATCAGGCGGCTGGGGTACATGATTATACTATTCTGAGCCAGAGGTGCATGCAGTTAAAAAGCCACTTGTGCCTGTTGGAACTTCGAGTTCCAACAGCTTTGTTCATGAATGCCCGTGTGACCTTTGAAACTGCCCTGCTGCCACTGCTGCTGGGGATGTCAAGAGACAGAGACTTCGAGGACCATATGTGCATTTTACTTTTTCGGATGGAGCATTAGGAAAGCGGGCTATGATTTAGCAGATCTCACTTTCAGAAACTGACTTTCCAGCATCATTTTATTTTTATGAAAAATCCAAAAAACTCAGGCTTTTCCTCCCTCGCAGATGACATTTTGTCACAATTACCTCGTTGGTGTGCTGGTCATCTTCCTGCCTAGTCCTGAGACTGTTGTGCCTCAGAAGGCTTGCTCTGCTGGAGCCACACCTAGAGTAGGTGGGGGCAACCTGTTTATATTCTACAATATACTAAAGTCGGTGCATTGCTAGTGGCTGGAAGGTTGATTGCTGGCTTCGTTTTGATTTTAGGTATTTATTGCTAGCTTCATTTGCAATCATTATCCTGGGGTTCTGGTGCAAAACAAAGGAAACCTAGAGATACACGCAACATTCTGCCACCTTTCAGAGATGCTCTGGGTACAAATGGTGAACAAGCTGTTGAGTTCAATTTCAAGGGTCTTCATGGGCATGTCCATCTTAAAACACACACACACACACAGACACACACACACACACACACACACACACACAGACACACACAGAGTCCTCATTCCTAGCACTGACTCTCTCATGTGTGTCCGGTGCCATGCCCACCCACTGATCCAGGATGCTTTCTAGAGTGTGTGGCAGCAGACATGAACCTTTCACTTGAGGGCCAAGTAAGGGTCCTCTCAGCTCTCCACAGACTCCTTTTTTTTCATTAGAGGTTCCAGATGTTATTCTATGCAACATGGACGGAGCGAGCCTGAGATCAGCCGATGCGCTGATGCGGCTGTGGCACAGCCGGTACACCCACCCACTGAGCTCCTGAACTTCTGAGTCTGGGAACTTATTTGGCTGAGAACCAACTGACTCTGCCTTCTGCACTGCTTCTGCCTTTGCGCCCCTATTCCCCAAATGGCCCTCTGCACATTCTGTACTCCTTCTCCACTGATTCCCTGCCTTGGTACTCCTTCCACTCTGTGTCCCATCTGTGCCCCTCCCCACACCACACTATACCTTCCCCTATCGCGCTACTGAGAACTAGGGCTCTGTCCAGGTTTTTGGGCAGCACAGATATCAGTATATAGACAACGGGGCCATAATTATAGCTGCCCATACTCAGCCAGTAGCGCCAGATCTAAAACCCTGGGTTTGGTGAAAGCACTATCATTCCACTACAAAGCCAGCGCCCATCAGATGGTCGTATTTCTCACTGCAGTATACCGACCATTTGCAGCAAAGTCTTAGTTTGCTCTGCAAGAGTCACACGTCTGTGCATTGCTCCGGAAGTAGTTGGCCATGGCTATGGTCTTCAGAAAATCCCCCAAACACGAATGTGCAATACCTGCCGACGCCCCTTTCAGCCTTTCGACCCCCATCACAGAATCTAATGCGATTTTCCTTATCTATCCAATGATTTCATGCCCACAATGATCACATCACATAAGACCAGAGCATACTCACAACCAGGCAGCATTCAAACCACAGACAGGTGTACTTTGTAGGGGAAAGTGTCAAGCAGTTTAGATAGTGATGCTATTGAAGTTCTGGGGCAAAAGGCGGGTGATCTCGCTTTGGAAGATGTGGCTGTCTACAGTGGTTTGGTTTGGCTCGTCTACAAAGCATCTGAAGAACAAAGACCCATGGAGGCAGACAGGGTTTCCCCACACAAGGTACGTACCGTTTTTTGCAAGCCGTCCGCTATGTTACTGGAATTGAGGGCGTAGATCGCTTCTCTGGCTCCCACGTAGAGGACCCCCCTCTCGTCTTGGAGGAGCAGAGTGCTGTAGTTCAGAGTGCTGTCCTGGAATCGCTTGCCTTCCTTTAAATCTGTAGAAGAATAGAAGGACCTTGATTAAGATTATCTACCACCAACGATATGTCTACACTCGGGGTACGGGAAGAAAGATTTCCCAAAGAATCCTTCTGCCCTCAGGAAGTTTTCAAACAGTACAGAACTCATGCACAACTCAAGTTTTGATACCTTTTATTGGACTAAATGAAAACATTTGCTGAGATGGCACAATGCATTAGCTTTTGAAATCCCATAGACTTATTTAATTTTTTAATTTTATTCGATAGACGATAGATAGACAATTTATAGACGATAAGAGCCAAGACATATGCCAGCTTCGAAGGATAAAACAGACTGCGTGACTGGAGCTATTTGTCGACATGTACCTAAACGCAACTGAAGCTCACTTAGAACTGTAACCCCAAGTCTCAATGCAGACTCCATTATTCCTTTCACTTATTTCAGGAACAGGAAGTAGCTCAAGGCCTTCTTCCCGGTGTCTGTTTTTTGTCTCCAGATGTTATCACAGTCACTGTCCCTTTTATCAGCGTATTGTGAGTATTTTATAGGTACGCAGTGCCAACATTTTATTCTGCACGGCGTGAGGTCTTTACATCGTGAACAGGAGGTTCCAGTAAAGTTCAGGGGCCTCTGGTGTACGCTACCAGTAGAGCCAATAGGAACCACAGGTTCTGTCCAAATGAAACTTCAACAGCACATGCGGTTGCCATTAATTGCATCTTCACAAGTTGAGGCAATTCAGCTGGGTTTGACTTGGTGAGCAAGATGGCCGACGTTTAATAACAGCGGGAATGCCTGAGAAGGAGAAAGCAAACGAGGATCTGCCCATAAAAGCTTCTGGACTAATTACCAGAAGGGGGGCGCCTAGGTCCTTGGGTCAATAGCATAATTAAAAGGGATGGGGGCAAATGGGTCCAGTGTATACCCTTTTTGCACAGATGACACGGAAGGTAGGAACGTATTAATGAATGTGTAGAAATTTGAAGTGGTCTATGACCTATCTTCTTTCTTGGGGACGTGAGCACCGAGCAATGAGCACCCATGTGCTCTTTGTGTAAAAAACTGAAAACTTCTTGTTTCAAAGTCTCTTTTTTTAGTGTGTCAGTTTCTGAGAGCAGCATATGTGGTACACACACCCTTTCAGCTCCAGCAAGACTCTGAGGCTCATTCCTAATTTGGCGGTAACAGAAAAAGCAGGAGGCGGTGGCACTTCCTCCTGCTGTTTCAGTCCTCTTGATTGTCAGTTCAAAAACCCATACGGCGGCAATACATCCATCATAGGCAGGGAGGCATTACCCCCAGAAACGAAAGAGCTATTGCCTTCGGTGCTAGTGCCTCCGATGGCAATACCTCCTTTTCTCAATGTAGTCCTAAGGGACCTCAGAATGGGAATTAACCAAGACTCATAATGAGGTGGCAATGCCACAGTTACCACTGTTGAGGACTGTGGCTATATTTGCTCATAACTCAAAATGAGGTACTTAGTTACCACTTCTGCAGCACAAACAGCAGTCGCAGGCATGTTTTGCCCTTTAGCGTGATGGAAAAGACCCACCAGGGAGAATGTTACTTGCCAACTGTCTAGAATACAGGAACTTAAAAAGCAGGAAAAGGCCAACTACTAACAAGATATGCTGCAGAGTGGAAATATAACACTGTGTGTCATTCTTCAGGCAAACTGTACTGATAACCCTCGATTAAAAATAAAAAAAAGACACACTTTGGAACAAATTATTTTCAAGTAACTTTAAAGGAGGAAGAACTGACTTTAAACATTTGAATATGCGTGTTAACCTGCAAAAAATATGTTTTTAAATGATAAAGGAAGAACTTTAAATCCCCCACACAAGGACATCCACATTTAAAAGAAATATCAGTAGATCAAGAAATTACATTGACACTTAATCTTAACTCAGTTCCCGTTCAGTAAAATGTGACATCACACACGACATAAATGGTGTGATCGGCCAATATTCAGGAGAGACGGTTCTACAGATGCCACCCAATGTCCTGCCATAAGCAGGGGGAACAGCAGAGGGTGCCCTGTTGGCCCAACAAACCTCAACTCGTGGTGTTTTGCAAAGCGGGAGTGGGGGAAACTTGGTGTTTTGCAAAGCGGGAGTGGGGGAAACACCACAATGGTACGGACCTGAAACAGCAATTATAATGTCACCATAACTGACTGAAAGGGAGTCGACATGCTCATATACATGTCGTCCCTATACATGACCATGTGTTTACATACTACTGTCAATGACTAGTGTGACAAACCTGGTCAATTCGTCCCTTCTCCCCAGAGGAGAGCCACCTCCTCCACTCTTGAGGACAAGGACTCCCAGTTAGATGAGGACCTCCCCGACTAGACTTCATTGTCCGCTTACATGGGACTTGAAAAAATGTGGTTCTCTTGTTTTGACTACAACTACCCCGTTGCCTTCAGGTAATGCTGGGTTTCATCGGAACGCGGCCTTCAAACAAGGAAACACCATTTTCGATTGTGATGACAAACACAGGAAGAACTGTGAATGGAGGGGGATCTCCTACGCAGAGAGGAGTGTGTTTGACAAAGGTGAGCCTATGTGGAAGAGACGTCCTGTAGGGGTGGAGTCACACTAGACCGCAGAGTCAGCGGTAGCATGAAAAGTGAGCCTAACGCTAAGCAGACGCTGGAAGACTGCAATCCCGTTTGACTGAGAAGTCAGGACGGGGAAGAAGAGGAGATGGAAAAACACTAATTTCTTGGCGTGACCAAGGGAAAACCGTGGTGGGCCTGGGCCCTGGGGACCAGTAACCGATGCCAAGACCAGATCGCAGAGGAGAGCCTGAATCTCTGAGCTCCATGCCCAAAGGACGGTAGCTGTCAAGAGAAGCAGCACCAGAGAAGCAAGTGCTCCCAAGGAGAGGATACAGCTGAGAGAGACCAATATGGTGATTCGAGGCTGGGAGAGCCTACAAGGTTGCTGGAGCCTGAGAAACCCAAAGGGGTAAGCGGCCAGTGTGAATCTGAGTGAGAAGCACCTAAACGCACTCTCCAATGGTGAGGAACCCTTTGTATGTTTTGAGAGGCTGAACGAAGGCACAAAGTATACCTTTTCCTACAAGTACTCTGCATCTACGTTGTAAACTGAATGAGGAGTCATGCACAGAGCCTTGAATTTAAAACGCTGGTTCACTGGAAGCCGGTGGAGCTGGTGTAACAATGCTAAGAAGGTCTACAAGGTTTCGGGAGCTTGAGAAACCTGGAGGGTGTAGGGGGGCAAAAGGCCCATGTAAAGCAGAATGAGAGAAGCATGAATACTATGAATCCAGACTGGGAAAGTCTACGAGGTTTCAGGAGTCCGAGAAACCTGAAGGTGGAAGCGGCCCGTGTGAATCTGAACTAGAGAAGCACCAATACTGTGAGTCGAGGCTGGGAGAGCCTATAAGGTTTCAGAAGCATGAAAACCTGAGGGGAAAACGGGCCATGTAAAGTAGAATGAGAGAAGCACGAATACTTTGAATCCAGGCTGAGAAAGTCTACAACGTTTCAGGAGCCTGAGAAACCCGAATGGGCAAGCTCTCTTGTGAATCAATATGAAAGGGAGGCCAATACTTTGCTTCAGAGTGGGAAAGCCGACAACGTTAAGGGTACCTTAGAAACCCGCGTGGGCGAGCCCCGTATGTGAAGTATGTGAATCTAATTGATATAAACTTGAACATTTAGCATCCAGGCTGGGAAAACCGACGAGGTTACGGGAACTTGAGAAACCCGAGTGGGCAAGTACCCTATGTAAAGCACAAAGGTTGAGAGTGAGCAAGTCTACCAGAGAGCCGAGGGACTTCGACTTCACCGGAGGCTCGTTACCAAGAGACTTGTGTTCAAAGTAAACCATACAGAGGATCTTTGATTTTGAACAACAAACTCTGCCAGAAAGAGGTGAACTGTTGTATCACATTGAAGAACTTTCTCCAAGTGTTGGGCCAGGCAGCAGTCCAAGATAGAAGCCTTGTCCTGGTCTCCTTTTGTTATGTTTTCTAAAGTGGTAGGGCCAGTTAGTTGGTCAGGATTCGGATGGGGGGCTTTTATTTTGGACTTTGACCAGCACCCTTAGTTTTAGTTTCTTTAGGTAGGCAACTTCTCTCATAGAAATAGGGCTAGTTAGGTTTTGTTTATTTTAAATAATGCATAATACATGTCAGTATCTTGTCCGCCTCCTTCTTCTAATTAGCCACACTAGCTTTACAGTTTTATGTTGAGTATATGTGATTACATCTACAACCAGACATGCATGCAGACCCGCTCCGGGTGCCTCTGCCTTAAACCGCCATAGCGAGAGGTCATGCGACGGTACATGTTGCAGGAGCCTCCGCCTTGAACCGTCACTGGGAGTTGCTGTTTAGCCGCTCCTGCTCAGGGAGCTTCTATCTTAATCTGCCACCAGCAGTTCTTGGTCAGGGGCTCCTTCTGCCGGAGGCGCTGCACTCGTCCTCAAATGGGAGTTGCTGTTTTTTGCGGATTGTGGCTTTCTGCCAGGAAATATACAGAGACCTCTCATTTATACAAAGCCCTCTCTCATTTATACAGAGTCCTCTCTCATTTATACAGAGTCCTCTCTCATTTATACAGAGTCCTCTCTCATTTATACAGAGTCCTCTCATTTATACAGAGCCCTCTCATTTATAGAGACCTCATTTATACAGAGTCCTCTCTCATTTATAAAGAGTCCTCTCTCATTTATACAGAGTCCTCTCTCATTTATACAGAGTCCTCTCTCATTTATAAAGAGTGCTCTCTCATTTATACAGAGTCCGCTCATTTATACAGAGCCCTCTCATTTATACAGAGTCCTCTCATTTATAGAGACCTCATTTATACAGAGTCCTCTCTCATTTATACAGAGTCCTCTCTCTTTTATACAGAGTCCTCTCTCTTTTATACAGAGTCCTCTCTCATTTATAAAGAGTGCTCTCTCATTTATACAGAGCCCTCTCATTTATAGAGACCTCATTTATACAGAGTCCTCTCTCATTTATACAGAGTCCTCTCTCTTTTATACAGAGTCCTCTCTCTTTTATACAGAGTCCTCTCTCATTTATAAAGAGTGCTCTCTCATTTATACAGAGTCCTCTCTCATTTATACAGAGTCCTCTCATTTATACAGAGCCCTCTCATTTATACAGAGCCCTCTCATTTATAGAGACCTCATTTATACAGAGTCCTATATGCTGCGGGTTTAATGCAGACTTCACAGAGTTAAAAACAATGTTCTACACAGTTACAATCTCTAACTTTATGTGTATTCCCCTTTATTTTCTCTCGAATGTTCTCATTGCCGTTTCCTCTGGTTTGTGTTTATACCGCATCATCAGTCCACAGTCACAAAAGAAGATTAACCCCTGCTGTGAAGTGCCACCACTGTCCCCTTCACATAAAGGAAATTCAGCATCTGCCCACTCCTGCGCTTTCATTTCTCCACCATTTGCATTGTAGGACTTGTAGTCGAGGGTCACGGCAGCTGTAAAACAAGTTTTTTAGCAAGGTTCATAGTTTTGACATTTGGGTTGTAGGCATGGCATAGGCATTTGTCAAGTAATGTTCGGATGGTACTACCTGGCCATAAGAAAGCAACAGCTGGGAAATGGTGTGAGCATTAGGGCATATGATAGCAGTGCTGCGCTAATGCTTATCTAAAACTTATACCCAAGCCAAAACTGTTGGATTAGCCAGGGCTTGTTTTTGGCAGGACAGTGCATGGAACAGATGGGAGGATATGCATACCGCTTATAAATCAAGTGGAAGTAGGCATATTTGGTTAAGACATTTTTATTACACTCGCAGGTCAATTACAGCTGTAATCAAGCCATTAGCTCCCAGAAGGCAGCGTTCAAATAACACTTGCAGGCACTTTACAGCATACCGTTTGATGTTACTGCTAAAGAGCTAGCTCAAAGAGGTCCCATGAAGATGTGCTCTGGGTGGCGATGGGCAGGAAGTTGGTGGAAATAGCCATAGGGACTAGCATGGTCATAGACGGTCAATAGGTGGATGCAAAAACAAACATCTGGAAGTTGTGTGAGCCTACTCACATCCCATCTTCCTCCTATCTGTACTTCAATGCAATAGTTTTGATTTATAGGTGGTGCTTAAGGGCAAAAACTAAGGAGGACTGCAGTCAATTTAAAGTAAAAGAAAAGGCCAGTGATGGAGTTAAGTGTCTCTGGTAACATACATTCATCTGGCAACTCTACTTAAGTGCCAATATCGGATCAATGTTATTACTACCATTATTATTATTTGTAGTATTATTACTATTATCAACTATTATTATTATTAGGGTATTTATTGAGCATGGATCTAGCTTCAGGAAGCAAAATGCACTTTACAATCATGGGGGAAGGGCACGGTGAGGGAAGCAGAGAGACAATGTAGCAGCGAGCTGACAACAGGGGAGGACGGGCAATTTGGCAGCAAGGGATCTACAAGCAACCAGGGGAGGAAACAGTGGGGGAGCAGATCACCCCATGTCAGATTAGGCGGGAGTAGAGGGTGTGTGGACCAAGGCATAAGGGAGGAGCCGTTCCTTAAAGAGGAGGGTCGTGAGCTCCTTCTTGAAATGTCGAAGCGAAGGGGCATGTCTGGGGATGACGGGGACGAGGTTCCAGAGTCTGCGGGTATACCTGCAGTGTCTTGCCCGAGTTCAAATCATCCTGTGTTTCGTCCCATGGCATGGGTTGGTTTCTTTAACTCACAAGATTCTCTCCTTTATGCGCAAAAGATTACATTATGTAAATATAGTATATATACATAAAGATTTATCGCAACCGTATCCTCCCCCCCCCCCCGATTCCATTTCTGGTCCCCTTCGGCAGTAGTGCGATATATGAAACTGATGTGATCGGCACTTTAGCTTCACAGGGCTTGGCTAAAGAGAGGTTATGCTTACTAAACTCTTCAACAGCACTACCTTCAGTGGCCTTATCTTGTTGGAATTGTTGAGATGTGATTATCTCAGCTCAGTCTGTATCCTCGAATACATGGCATCTTTTTGAATTATGCACCCCTACCACAACTTGAATTCTGCAATATAGATAGTGGAAATGCATACTGGGACAGTGTCAGGGTCATGGCCCCATTAGGGGGGGGGATCAGGGACCCCTCCTGACTTGGGGTAGGCAGCACGCCAGGGTGTATACCGGTCCTTCCCCAGAGGCAGAGTGAGGGAGTTGGAGGGGCTGTCCCTGCTCCCCTGGAGTGTGCATTGTATATGACTGCTGGTGCCACAGTCTCTTCCACAATGCCTATGAGCCTCTCATCAGGCCACTTTTCTTTTGTCTTTCAGAACTGCAACTCCCAGAATGCACTGGGGCAAAACCAAAACACACAGACTGGGACAAGAGGAATGGAACAGAGACCAGGCATGGAGTAGACTGGGATTTTGCCTGCCAAATAGATGTGACACCCAACATCCAACCCACCAACTTCAGACGGACCACCCCATGAAATGTTGGAGCAACAGAAAATGAACTGAGAGTGAGAACAGACTGCAGAGGGAGCATGAGAGTCACATACATCCTACACTAACCCAATTGCGAACAAAACTCATAAAAACATGGTGCAAACCAGAAGGAAAATTAGCAATGGCCTGAGCACATGGCTGCCATCTGAAAAATTGAGACTGAAAAGGGGTCAGGGCTAAAACCCTACTTAGAGCCTTCCAGAGGAAGTCTCAACCATCAGAGGGATAGCTTATTTATTTTATTTTAATTTATTTATTTATCATGCGCTATTCCTAATGGACTGGACAGGAGACCCTTATCTGATTGCATATGTTAACATACTGAAGACAAGAGGGACCAACCTAATCAATTAGCAGAAAAGAAAGGTTTTACATTTATTTGGAGACGTAGAACGCATATCAGCCAATGCGTAGCTGCACGGGAAGCATGCTCCATATGATGCGGACAACTAATGCAAAGCGTCTATTCCCCCAGAACGACAGCGCGTGCTGGAGATTAACAGGAAACTTGCCATGTGTGGAGCCAGAGATTGTCCAAAGGGAGCATTTGACCTGGAAGAACAATGGGAGCTGGGAGGAGTGTTGAAGGGGGTAGGCTGGGCTATAAAGGACCAGGCAGAACAGAGGAGATTGGAAGGTGTGCAGCTGAAGTCTGGTGGAGCAGTGGTGGACCAAGAAACCAGGCAGCGAGCGGATGGTGAAGAGGGGAGCTGAGGAGACTGTGACAGTCTTCTGATAGAGTGCAGATAAGGTATAGTGTGTGAGAGAGAGAGTGGTACCAGTTCTGTGTAGTGTGGTTGGGGGGCAAAGATGAGAGAAATACATATATGTATATATACATATATGAAAAAACATTGTTAAAGGGACGTTATGGTTACAATTAAAACCGAAAAACATCAGAAACTTGCCAGTTATGGTAAGCTAAGCAACCATAACTCATGCCACCACCGTTCACTGCTAAGACTAACACCCAGGACATCAAAGATGACATCACAAATGTCCTGGATGACATAATTGATGACATCACATATCTGGACCACTTGTTTTGATTTTGCTAGATTTTTGTTTTTACTGACAATGAGAATTTCCAAAATGCAAAAGGTGCTACACATTAGCCTTTTTATATGTTCTAAAAGTACTTTCCTTAGAGTGTAATCCGAGCTCATAGTGCAATAAGCATGCCTCAAACACAATTAATTTGGGTACATGTTGATTAACTCTGTTATTGTCATATTTTAGTGCTGTCGTTTCTTTCTTCCTTACTTTAGTTTCCCTGTATGTGCCTCTAATTTGTATGCATTGTGCGTTTTTATATATATTGTTTCTACTAGCACAAGTGTGTGGTAAAGTTTCAATTGTTACCTATTTATTCCATGTTAAATATTGCTCAAACCTCTCATAAGGTAGCACTTATTATTTTAATATCGGAAATTCCCAGATTAAAAATATTGTACTTCTATGGTGCATGCTGCAACCATTGCCTCCATGTATTTATGATCAGGTTCCTATACTAACAACAACACTAGAATATAATGATTTCTTTACATGAGAACATTCATTAATAGATTAAGTAGTTCATGATAGTTCTCCCAAAAACCCCTAACATCTTGTTTACAACATTATAAACTCAATCCCTTGTAGAGATGGTTTATTAAAATTAATTTAATATATGACATCATCAGCGATGTCATCAATGACATTTGTAGTATCATCTTTCTTGTCCTGGGTGTTAGTCTTAGCAGTGCACGGGGCTGGCGCAAGTTATGGTTGCTTAGCTTACCATAATTGGCAAATTTCTGAGGTTTTTCGGTTTTACTTGTAACCATAACATCCCTTTAACAAAGTTTTTTCAGTGAATTTCATAGGTTTTTACCATTGCACCCTTAGTTTCCTACAACTTACTAGAATCATACTTACCCAAATATGTGTCCAATTTACAAAGTTTCACATTAAAACTCTGCCATTTCCCTCCTTCTAGCATCATTTTTAACACTTCTATACATTTTTTGCAACGTTTTCCACAGTTTTTGTGTTCGTCGATGTTTGCGAATGTCTGACAGTGTCATGTCACGTCACCGCACGCATCCCATGATGATGTGTCCGCACAGGCGTCTGCACTTCGCGAACGGGTCTGTGCTTGGTGAACAGTTCGGAACTGCATTTTTCAACTCATCTAGGAACTTTGAAGCTCAAAATGTTCCCTTGCACAGCTCCTACACCTATTCTTACTCATTATTCATTAACAATCTAGCACACAGAACATACTTGGAAGAATATTAGGAAAACTGCTATTTATCTTAAAAATGACATCAGCTATTGCCATCCCTCCTCCCCAAGAGCCACCACCACCAGCTGTAGGACCTACACAACAAAAAAAGCATAGTACATCAAAAGACAATGAAGAGGACCAAGAAGATGAGGTAGAGGCAGTGCCTACCTCTAGCACCCAAAGAGAATCATGGGTGTGGCGGTTCTTTACCACTGTTGGGAATGTACCAAAGGGTAAAGCTACCAAAGTGAAATGCACTAGTCGCGGACTACCTGGACAGTACTCCTACGGGTCCACCTCCATGCGCTGCCACACCAAATCCAACCACTGCAATGCTCTCAGAAAGGTTGTTCTTTTCTTGGCAAGTAGTAGGCTGTCTTCCTCTGCCTCATCTTCCTCAACCAATACTGTTACCACACAGCCAACTTCTGTAGTACACAAAATCCCACCAGCGACTTCACACATTCAGTGCTGCAGGGTGCGGGGGTGTCCCCTGACACCCTTGCTCACTATATTGTGTGTGGGGGTTGCGAGGGTGTACCCCGCAGCCATCCCAAAAAGCCACACAAAAAAAAGGAAAGGACCCTGTGACACCGGTTCCCGATCAAGGAAGTGAAAGGGAACAGGCGTTGCAGGGACACTGCGAGTCGGTGGCTGCAAGGTAAGTAGGGGTGGGGGCGTGGGCCAAGTCAGAAATGTTCAGGGGAGAAAAGACTGAAGGTTATTTAGAAAAAATAATCTTCGCTCTTTTCTCCCTCAAACATTTGGATCTCGAGCTTTCAACCCTGATCCCTTGTATTCTACTTCTCCATTCCTCTATAACTCTCAACTTGTGTACCAATTCCCAAGCCAGCCTGTAGCTCTTCACTCCTATCTTTCCTTGATCATCTTCTGCGCCAAGTCCTCGTCCCTCACCGCCAGTTCTTTCTCTTTCTGTAACCATCTCTGCTCTTTGTAATCCCCCCAACCTCTATTCCGACTGTATCACTTCCTTCACCCTTAGACAGCAAATCTTTCACTCCCTGTGTTCTCACTTTCAACTTCTTCAAACCATTTGGTCACCACCTGTTTTTTCTCTATCCCTACTCTTCAGCAGCTCTTTCTATCTCCTTGTTCATTTCTCTGGGCACCTTCTGTGCCCCTCTGGGTCAACCTTCCGTCCCTCTGTTGTCACTACCAAATTCCTTGTGGTCCTCATCTTCCTCAACCCTCTTGCTGCCAACCTCCTTCCCTCTACTGTCAAACTTAATCACCCTTAGATCTCTCATGCCTTCATCTCCCCTATGGGCACCTTTTTCGCACTCTCTGGCCCAACTTTACAACCACCCCTAATTACCTCTAGACCCCCACCCACCAAGCTTCTTCACTCGTCTCGGTACCTTCTTTCAGCGTTTTTCTGTTCTCTTTGGCTCCCCACTTCAGCTCTGTAGGATTGTTCTCCAGACCTCAGTGTCCAGTTTTCCCCAAACTCCCGAATCTCTCCACCAGCCTCCTGGTCTTCCTGAGTTCAAGCCCACCTGGTCTATTCTCCCGCCTCCAGAGGGACTCCGGTCCATCACTCCAGCTCCAGGCTCCTGTGTCCTGGTCCTTATTACTCTCTCCTCAGTCTCCTCTCTCCAGCTCCTCCTCCACATGCCTGCACTGATTGGCTGTTGCTGTTATCTTACAACCTTCCCTTGGGTTAGGCTTTGTGTGAAGGCTGCTTAGCTGGTCTTCTCGGGAAGTGAGTTGCTGTGATTGGGGGGCTGTAATTGAGTCACCTGTGCGATATTTGGGAACTGTGGATTGCGCTAAGTCTTCAACCCTCCTCCTGCAGCTCCCATGTCATGTCAGTAAGCTTTCCTGGTGGGTCTCTTGCGTGCATCAGAGGACTTTTTCTGGGTGGCAGGTGTCGGGAAAGCAATTTTAAATGTGTCACTGTTTCACCAAACGCTCTTGAATATTTGCGCTACTATGTGACACGCTCAGCGTCTCCCTAATGAGCCAGTTTTCAGCAGAGGGGGCTGTGCAGGCTGTAATGTGTCCTTGGTGTTTCACTGAGCCAGTGGGCTACAGAAAAATGAGCTTCGCTTGTTTGAACGATGCAGGCTCTTGCATCTGTCAAGCGTAGGGAATTTCCCATCACTGCTGCTGCGCACGCAGACCCACCGAGGGACTCCTGTGGAAAATCTCTGTTTCCTGTGATGTTCAAGTGGGTGCTTTCAGCCAGTGCTGTGAACACAGAATGTCCTCGCTGCACGGGTCTCCAGGTTCCGACAGCTTGCTCGGGCTTCTTAAAGGGACAGTGTGTACCATATCTCCTATCTCAGGGCTGCCACAACATGATTCTGAAGGAAAGAGGAGACTCCGATTTCACTGACCCCCGTTTGATCTCGGGTCGCCAGCTATTTAACCGACCCATCTTGATGGGGCAGCAACCTGTGACCTTCCCCTGCCTTTCAAGGAGCGCTTTATGAGAGGGAACAGGAGGCCCTCCTCATTCCACCCCTGGGCCTTTCATCAATTGGCATTAGGAGGAACCTGGCCCCTTTGGTCCCCCCCACTAGATATCATCAGTCAGGGGTCTTAATCAGAGTTCCCAATATTCTATAGAGTGTGCAGAGAGAGACACATGACATGGCATTGCGGGGTCATAAAACGTCTGCAAGCGTCCCCAGACGTCTTCATTTGTATTCCGGTGGCATGCACCACCTACAGGTGTGGCACATGGGTGGTGAGCAAGCAACACTGTTGGTGTGAACTCAAATGGGCATTGGCTCATAGGTGGTTTTCAGGTCCAACAGTTCGTTTTGGCCAAGGTGGTCCTTTAGTGGCACCCTGAGGTTTGGCTTCCAGGTGACGCTTCAGCACTACCAAGTAAGGATACATTGTTTTGGTTCACAGATGGCCCTTTACCCCGATAATTCGATTTGGCGCATGCAGATGGTACCTTGGCACCAGGCATATCAGTTAACCAAAATGCCAGGGGTAACGAAAATGATACTATGTACCAGAAGACATCACAGGAAGTGACATCACATGACTGTTAACCATCAGAACATCTCGTGTAGTGATGCCATTTGACCTTTTCCCTTGCGACATCACAAGACGTCACATTGTGAAAATAAAAAAAAACGACCATAAGAGCAGCATTCATAAAATAACAAATAGTACTGAAGCAGTCAAAAGGCGATACTTATTTTTAACTGTATATTAACTACAGTGCTGTCCCAATACTTAGTGTTTGCAATGATGCTATGTTGGGTGGCCCGCCCAGCAGAACCACCGTAGGCCCGGGAAGATTGCTTACGCTAGAACAGCTTCATGCGGCCATCTTCTATCTTTTAAAGGCTCTCATGCCAGGTGCGGGCACAATATGCAAAGAAATGCCTCACGTACCAGACACTGCTATAACACAGTAAGCGCAACCTTATATACGCTATAGTGCCATCGTATACAATGTATCACGTATAGTCATCTTATGAAAGCTACAATTTGAAAATGTAGGGATAATGAGGCCCTGAGAGATAAATTGACTTGCCCAGATTCAGACATGTTGGTGAAGTTGAGAAGCTGGGATCTCAAGACTGTTTCACTGTAAGCAATTTAACTTGTAGAAAAGATCTCCTACAGTCCTACACACCGAGATTCAAAGGCAGGCACAGCTGCTTCGGTATTTATTAAGGGGTACTCTTCAAAGAACCTCTCACCAGCTGCTCATGGCTGGATCCTGGCTGGTACTCTTCAAAGAACCTCTCACCAGCTGCTCATGGCTGGATCCTGGCTGGTACTCTTCAAAGAACCTCTCACCAGCTGCTCATGGCTGGATCCTGGCTGGTACTCTTCAAAGAACCTCTCACCAGCTGCTCATGGCTGGATCCTGGCTGGTACTCTTCAAATAAGCTCTCACCAGCTGCTCATGGCTGGATCCTGGCTGGTACTCTTCAAAGAACCTCTCACCAGCTGCTCATGGCTGGATCCTGGCTGGTACTCTTCAAAGAATCTCTCACCAGCTGCTCATGGCTGGATCCTGGCTGGTACTCTTCAAAGAAGCTCTCACCAGCTGCTCATGGCTGGATCCTGGCTGGTACTCTTCAAAGAACCTCTCACCAGCTGCTCATGGCTGGATCCTGGCTGAGCTTGCCCAGCCTAACGTGACCCCATTACCACCCACCCCTCCGCCCCGTCTCTTGCACAGCCCTAGGCTTCCTCCCTGCTCTAGAAACCCCATACATTACGCACAAGGCCCTTTTGAAATCAGCTTCTTTAGATTGGATTTCTGGGCACGTGAACCTTTCAGGAGATAAACCCAAATGACTGGGTGAAGATGTTCACATTGCGGTCTGGTGTCTGATCCATGTTCCACCTGGCAAACGTGCTCTGCTACATTATAGTGTGTCTCTTTTACTCTTCTGTGCCTTACACGTTTTAAGCATGTACCCTATTTGTGATAGATAGCCTGTGAATGTCACGGACTGATGTGGTACTACTAACGTTGAAAAGAGATCAGGCTTTACTGAACAGTCACACCACGTGGGACACAGCGGGGGACTGCAGTCCACTATCTTGAATTTGGAAACCCTGAAAGCATACCTTTTCCATCAAAAGGTCTCTTCTATACTTCCTCCAACAATGTGCAGCCTGTGCAGTCTTACCTCTACTTTCTTCGGTGGCAGGATACTTTGCGGAAATTATAACACGCTTTACAAGTATCCCATAGCATACCTGTGGTTCTCCAGATGTTATGGACTGTGATTCCCATGAACCCTCACCATTAACTAGGCTGGCTAGTGTGGCTGGGAGTTGCAGTCCAAAACATCTGGAGAGCCAAAGGTTGCAGGGCTCGGCCATAGCATAGCATAACATAACTTAGTTGCAGAAGCAAACACAATAGTTTAATATCATTGTCATATTCTTAACAGGTTTTCTTTAATCTAAAATGTAATTGCCTGAATATTTGTACAGGCCAGTATTAAAAAAATAAGGTTCTTACCGACTTATTTGTAACCCAGCCCAGAGAAAGGTAAACTGGGAGAATGAATTCAGGCCAAACATATTTATTCTACTGCCACCACCAGTGCAGAGATGAATGCATGCAGCCAGCTGGATGGAAGAGTCCTGTGCCTGGCCTCCTTTCAAGCCACTGACATTAACATGGAGCCAATTCATCTCAATTGTGCTCGCAGGCAGAACCTCAAATTTAATGAGTTTGGCAATCTTACAAAGCCCTGTGCACTGCAACAAAAAAAAAACATCCGCAGGAATAGGAAACAGCTCATGAGGTTTAATCGGGACCTACCTGCGGTGCACAATGGTTAACCTTGTGGTGCGGCCGGGCAGGCTCACCGCAGCACATGCAGAAGAATGCTTCACGCCGGGATGGACTCTCAAACTCAGCCACAGGATAATCCATCGAACTGGGAATGTTCAAGAGACCCCCATCCCCCCCAGAATAGGTCAAGAGTGCAAATCAAGAGGCGATGGCCGCAGATGGTACAGATGAGCTCTCCGCTGAGGGTGTGGTGTCTATCGGGCATGAGGATGGCATGAAAGACCATCTACTCCCTGGTCATCTGCTGCGGGCGACGCCCATCATAATCCAACTCCATTTCCATGCCAGTTTCCACCCCTCTGGCGTTAAAGCACAAACCCTAGGAATGTGCTGTGAGAGCTCGGACCTGCAACCCGGCTCTACTTAGACTTTCAGGATATCCTCAATGAATGTGTTCAGGGGAAATGTGTTCTTTTTTGGTTTGATCTGTTTATTACACCCCCTACGTTTTGTTGAGGTTTTGGCTCTGTCTTCGTGCTCTGCTACCCTTGTTATGATGTGCCCTGCTTTGAAATGTTTTGTTTCCCTGGGCTTGTAGACTATAGGTCAAGTCTGCCATATCATGTCAAGCTATTGGAACATGTTATGCAACACTGAACTGTTTAAGATCAATGTGTTTTGTTCCCAAATGCATCTCTGCTGGAAATCTTAGCAGGCAAGTGTGCTTTTTTATGTACAGCTTCCTTTTGATTTTATGGGTGTGATCATTTGATCATTACCCCCAACCAGCACCCCTCTTGTGCATGGTTTCAATGCTGCCGGCCAACAATGACACCAAGGCATTGCAGAAGGCCTCCAAGCTGGTGCCTCTCCGTTTAGGGTTCTTCCCGATGAGCCTGCACAGCAGGGCTGCACACGCGATCTGTGTTCTAGATGTCAGCAACAGCCTTCAAGAAGGGAGACCTGCTGCATAATTGTTTATCTGCGACGGGGAATGTCACCAAACAACCCATTTCCCGGCAAGGGCACGGCCTGCTTGGCAATGCCTTCTCAATTTAGAAATGTCAGACTTAGGCTGTTCAGGAGATAAAGACGAAAGCCCAGTGAGTGTCCTGAGCAGAAGACGTTTGACATTGGAGTCAAGTGTTTTATGGGCATCCAAGGTGCTCATGAAAAGAGTCATTGCATCAGTAACAGGGTCTGCTGAGGTCTCCAGCAGTGAGGCCATCTGCCATGGTGAGGGCACTGGAGTGCAGCTTACACTGGCTCTTTCGTCCCTCGGCTTTAATCGGGCTTTGTATCAAATGTTCACATACAAGCAACCCAAGAGATGGCCATCCCGGCAACGGAACCGAACGCTTGATTGGCTAGCAGTTCACCTCGTCCGTACTCGTTTCCTTTACATTGATTGGTCGCGGAAGGATGCCACTGAATGCAAAATGTTTGGCCTAATTCACAAAGATCTGCACTGGAGCAATCCAGGAGATGTCTCTGATTTGCACTTGCTCTCTTATAGTTGATTCACAAAGCCTAAAACTGGAGCAAATATGAAGATGCAGATGGCCTCGGGCAAATCCTTGCAAACCGCATTCACAAGTGAACATCTACTACACACTACGGGTATCTCCATCATGGCTGCACGTGGGCATCTCCTCTTTTGAGTAAATTTCACGTATAGACAACATGCTTAGCACACACTGGGAGCTGGGCCGAAACCATCAAACGCATTTCACATATTTACAAGGCCCCCAGTGTGCTTTGACGAAAAGATGTTTCACACGTAATCCAGTGCGAAATGTCCTTCCTGCAAGGTGCTCTGTTCGTGGGTGCACAGAGCGGGTCAGCCGAGCAGGGAAGAGGAGATGAGTGCAGGGAAATTTGATGGGGAAGGGCAGAATTGGAAGTAGTGGGGGGAGTGGGAGGAAGAGGCTGGGCCTCTGCGGTAAGAGTTAAGGGGAAGGCAAGACGCAGGGGTTCCTGGGGTGTCGCCTGTATAGGCAGTGAAGGGACATTAGGGAGGGGGGATTGTTTTTGTAACTTCCTTTGTGTAAGTGTCCAAGCACAACAGGAATTGTGAAATTGATTAATTTTGCAAAGATCCCATAGGACCATTTACAAAAAACAGCCACTGTATTGGACCTGTGTATGTAGTGGTAAAGTCTCATAACACAGGAGCGGCCCATGTTCCGACACCAATAATCCCCTACTAACCTACTGAATCACTCCTTTTCCTCAATGATCAGTGTGGGTTAAAAGATTTTCAAAGGTAAAATCAACCGTTGCGTCAGAGAGAGTCTGAAGCAATGAGAGAGAGAGAGAGAGAGAGAGAGAGAATAAGATTAAGTTTAAGGAAGGGGTTACCACCTGGAATCAAGGGACCAGAAGGAGGAGGCAGAAGTGTGTATTAGATGGAAATGGTACAAGAAAGGATATACACCATTCACAGATATCCACAAGAGGTGACAAGAATGATAGAGACTTGAAAAAGGCAGTACCCCCGGGTGAGGCGAGGAAGGACTTTATAAACCAGCTCACAAATCAAGATGGCTGCCGGACAATGTTTTTCCTTGTTGTTCTTGGCTCTGGTGTTGCATTTTCTCTCTGCATTTGTTTTGATTTTTACCCTGAATTTCTGTTTTGTCTCTTTGTTTTTCTGTTTCCTTGAAATTGCTTTGCTTCCCACATTTGGCTGAGGGTTGTTATTCACTAACTGGTTGTGTTCCCTGGTTTTCTCGGTAGGGATGATCTCTGAGACTACCCATTTTCTCTTCATGGTACGTTTCCCTAGTGTATCCCACTAGGACCAGTTTCTTTTTTCCTTCTGCTCGCAAAACAGAAACTGTACCTCCCTTCCCTTTGTCTGTTGTTGAGAGACAGATGAATACATCATCCATAACTGTGGCCCCTGCCCCAGCCCAATATCAAAACGGCGATAAACTGTATTCTTTAAGGTAACCATACCGCCCTTATACCGCCCTTCTGCCAGTAGGTACAGCAAGGGATGAATACGATGTAAGCTGAAGATGGCAAGAATAACTAAACTGATCATAGAATCACGCATATGCATCCAGTAGACATGATGCACATATGCCCTCACCATGAAGAAAATACAGTAGGTCTAATATGCATTTATACATGAAGAATATTAACACTGCAACCATAAAGACATGCAGAATATTAACATAAGCAATATATAAGTTGAATGCAACAAGAATGACACGCTAGTATAGCTCACTAACATAGAAATGCAACAGTAATGGGCATCCATCATTTGCAAAATGGATGCCGTAATGCGCTTCAAGTAAACGAAAGGCCTCAAGGCTTCACAAGAACTCAGAATGCTGAATTTACTGAAATACAGATCTTTGCAGAGTTCAGACGGTAGTTTGCAGATTGAGCAAAGGTTACTGAGAAATTAGGGAGGGTCTGAGTGCCATAGAAAAGGCACGAGATAAGTGTTCCAGGATGTAGATGGAACACTCTCAAATTAATTAAAGTCTGTAAAAGTACAAATGACCATTGTGAGCCAGGTGCAGGGTAATTATAAGTCAGAAAACCCCATGAAGAATAAGCTCAAGGGAGTCCCTAGAGGAGACCGTAACATTTGCATTAATATTAGCTAAAATATTCATAAATACAGGGTGAATTAAATCCAAATGCAGTCCTCTCACCCCTGACCCATGATTGAAGAATACTGTCTATTCATTAACAAGAAACACAGATAGGACACCTGCCTAACTCCTTATACATATTCCCAGACATGAGACATTGCAAAAGGCTAACTACAAAGGCAATCACCCTGGCTCATGGCCTAAGAGATGAGGGAAGGTATTTGTCTTGAAATAAGACCCCTCTTCCCCTACCCCCCTTTTAGCTCATGTCCTGATGGCCTGTCAGTTGACCAAGGTTAGTCAGTGCAATGCCAAACAATGAAAACTTGTGGTGACAATCCACCCATTATGTATATTAACTATTAGTAACCCGGCGAGAGACAATCTGAATGCAACAAGCATTCTGATTGGCTGCCGCCAGGTCCCTACCCGGCCAGGAATCCCTCCGTCAAGATTCCACGGCCTTTGTCCCCGGCGGGGGGCGTGGCAATCCCTCAGCCAATGAGGAGGATCGAAGCGGGCCATCCCCGATCCGAGCCTCCCCGCGGCTGAGAGGCTGCCTTTGCCCCCGTCGGGGACTCGGGTAAGTATTTTTTTTTTTAATTCCCTTCCGTCCGTCCCATCCGCTCCCCCAATTTACCTTCTTGGTCCTGCGTTCCCGGCAGGGACGAGGGAAGTCTCCAGCCGTGTGGAGACTCGGAGCGGGGCCATCCCCGCTCTGCGCCTCCACACGGCTGGGGGATTCCCTCGTCCCCTGCCGGGGAAGCAGGTATGTTTTTTTTTTCCCCTCTTCCCCCCGTCCCACTCTCGCCCTCCCAACCCCACTTACCTTCTTTTTGATCCTTTTTCAGGAGCGGACGAGCTGGGAACATTTGTGTTCCCAGCGCGTCCGCTCCCGATGGCCACCATGGAAAGGGAAACGGACTCGTTTTCCCTTTCCATGGCGGCGGACAATTTCTTTTTTTTTTTTCACCCGAAACGCTGCAGCGTCCGAAACGCCACAGCGTTTTAGTGCCCCGGTTACACAATTTCTGCGGGCCGGGGTACGAATAGCAATAGAACCCCAGACGTTCGGGTTCTATTGCTTAAACATTTAAACATAAAAATTATGTTTTCTTGTTATCAATTTAGAGGTGATCTTAGGAGGAGCCATCAGTTAAGCATTATCCAGTTAAAGGTTTAACCCATATAGATAATGTATATAGTCAATTCCCATAATCAATCCAGTTACCCCTTAGGTTTCTTATTATTATGTCATCATTTTGACGATTTTGACGTGTTTTTGGTTTATAAGATGTTGATTTGTATGAAGAGCTCTGAGAGCGGCTTCCCTGTGCTTGTATGGTGTCCCTGCATTATTTTTGAATGTTAATAAAGCAGAGTTTTGCCTTTCACTTTGTCTATTCCCGTTACTAAGTCCGGATTTGTCTGGCTCCTGATCCTCTGCATAAATCTCATTTTTGTCAGGCCATCGTTACACTGTACTAGTTATTGCTCAGTCCGTCTTGGCTGTTGCCTATTTCTTCGCACTTGTACTTTCCCTTCCTCATTCCCGCATTGAGCACATCCGCCTCTCTGTTTGTTGTTAATGTGTGTGTTCTCCCAGGCCTCCGTTGTGAAGGCCTTTTAGACACACTGCACCCATCTTCCCCGTGACAAGCCGACAAACCTGTATTTGCTGCACTACCAATCCCTGCGCACCGAATTGCTGCCTGTCATTTTATTGACATCTCTGGAGGTCTGCTTTCCACTCCTGTGCCTTTGCCTGTATGATCAGGTCCCTTCTGGTCTTTTGCATTGAGCCCCATATTTTCTTTACACTATCTTGCTGCTCGAAGAGCTACCCTGCCTCTCTCTCTGAGCTCAGTCTGTGCTTTTTCTTGTGGTCAGAGCTCTACCCTTTTGTTGCTGCTCCACCACACAAGTCCTGCAGGGGCCCCTACTTTTTTCCTCTCCTCATTGGACGAGGTTTATTCTGTAATAATCACTCCTATGGACTCTTGAGATTGACACAACTTGTATATTTTGCCTAAAGTATCCCACTATAGAGTAGTAATAGTATCTATGATTGTTCCCCATAGGGTTCAGGTCCAGGTCTCTCACCGGTCCTGTGTTTTCCCCTTTGTTCCTGAAGAAATTACGGGCTTTTGGTACAAGGAAGAGATGGCAATTTCCCTTGTGGTTTGGTGGAGCTGTCTTTGAAACTGCATTATTTAAGTGTAGAAACTATTACTTTGCCAAACCTGACACACAGCATAGTGCCACCTGGTGGTGTTATTGAAATATCTTTTCTGTGGCCATGGCCACTCCCAGACCATAGTCCTACCTTTGTATTAGTGGCCACGGTCCAAGCTTTCAGTTTTAGAACTCTCATCACCCTACCAAAGGTACTATGTGTATGCCACTGGTGGACATCCAGCAGAGTGGCTGTTACCGCAGGGGTGGTATTTCATATTCATCTGCAGGTGGTATAGACACTGAAGGTCTCCTTAGGGCCCTTTTCTTTGGAGGAGCACAGAGCACAATGAGCAGCTATTGGCGTGATGTTCTGAAGTACTGCTGGTTGTACCATATTATATTGAGACATTTAGATCATATTGCAAGTGTTTGGAAAAAACTTGAAACATGGACTAAAAAAAGACAGACTGCTCCAAAAGTGCAATAGAAAATCTGGACATAGTAAAATCTTAAATCTAACAATGACAAATAATGTTCATTCAGCGTAGCCATGAAGGCTATTTTTGAGTAGGGTGCAGTGAGGCCAATGCCACAGGGGTAGTGGGGTGGGGGGTAACTGTCTACTAAGATGTTGGTTAAAAAGATAAGAATAGAAAGGGAACAGGCAAGCATAGTAATAGGTGAACCATTATGGGTTTTAAAATCATTTTTCAGGTTTGTTTCTGAATTCCCAAACCGTTTGATTTAAGATTTCGATTTGATTGTACTAATAATGTAATAGTTGTCAATTCTATCACTAGAGATTTGTCTTTTTTTCAAAATGTTCACTACTGTATCTTTAAGATTCAAAATGTTTCTTTGCACTAAATAGCGGTTTTGTTAAACTGGTCGGGTTATGGTATGTCATAATATGCTATATTATGTTATGTTTCACATGAATGTCACGCTGCTTGGTACAAGGGCGAGAAGTGATTTGAAGTAGCTTTCAGATAACATGTAGCACTCCACAAAATACACAAATAAATAATTAATACACATGGACAGCACTTAGTTCAGGTGAACGCGCTCTAGAGGAGGTCCCAAATACAGCCCGCACCTCAACCGTCCATTTTGAAGTACCAGGAACGTTCACACCGAGATATGTGACGTATGATAAGCAAATAAACCAGCAGAGAGCCGCAGTGGGGCTCTGTCCAGTACCTATCAGAAGAACAATACCTATTGAAGTACCAGTACCGAGGAAACCATGCACAGTAAGGTACCCATTGAGAAAGCCCTATCAACAAATGAGATGAACCGAAGATCAGCCGAATACAGTCCCTGAAGAAACCAAAAAGGTCTTAATGGAAGACGAATGGTGACGTCACAAGAACCTAAACCTGACTCACATGTAGAAGAAATGATGACCAGAGAATGACATGAAGAGACGAAACACCATGAACAAAGGATATTGCGAACCTAAAGTGAAAAGACAATGTCAAAGTAATAAGTTTTAGCAATGTGCATGGCGAAGATGCTCAACCAGTTTACACGTGTACATATGCTTGAAACTGCAAGAAAGCTAAGAGAATCATCCGGCTTGCTATGCTTAGTAGAGGGATAGTGCGGCCAGCGCCATATACATATCTACCTCAAATAAAGCACATTATATGAAGTATACTTCCACTTTGCACAAAAAGCAGAATTAACAAAAATTACTAAGGCCATTCGAGAAAGGTTTCACATTCAAAGAAAGAGCGGCAGAAACGAAACTCAGCAGAGGCAACTCATGCCTAGGGAACCAATGTCGTAGCCATCAAAATGAACGAGCAGTAGCTACAATTAACTGAAGCAAGGACCAGAATATACTGCTTTGAAGGGGCAAGATAAGAAGGCGAAGGCAGGTGGTGGGTGAACATAAAATTAAATACACGAATTGTTGAAGAAAAGGCAAATCCATGGTGTCTGAATCACGTGACCAGCCAAACAAACAGAAGCAAGACCCCCACCTACGCATGGCTGTGAGCCAGGAGGAGATATCTAGACAGAAGATGCAGTCTCGAGGCCAAATACAGCGAAATAATTGACACATAGCCACTAAAGTGATGATTGATTGGAGGAAGGCTGGGTGAGTTGAGGGGCGCCCTGCACCTGGCCGACCATTCAGCGTGCTGCTAAGCAAAGTGAAAATGTATGCATGGGGTTGGTGCCAACCCGATCACAGTGGACTAAGTAATCTAGGGTCCTATAGTTAGTAGAACCAAGGGGACGTCATACTTTTAGTGATGTCAGCAGTAGTCATTTTTCGAAGGAAGGGTTTAGATGCTCACCTGACAATGTTTATCCCATCCCCTGACTCCATTACCATATACAGATATAGTACCTATAGTAAAGTTACCTTTTCCGAACAAATAGAATTGCATGTCAACTTTTGAGTGTTACACCTCAACGATGACGAGTTTTCAGTATAAATGTTAGGATTTTTATGAAGTTCATTGGAGTTGAAGCGAGAAGGAAGATTGCACCATTGCTGATATCCATGACTCCCCGTTTTTAGTACTTGACATTAAACAGACTCCCTTTGCCAAACCGTTGAGTTTTCCTTATTGATTGGTGTTGAAGTATATATTTGCACCCCCATCCATCTCACAGGTGCTGATATCTTGTCTTAAAGTGCTTCCGAGCAAACTCCGACTCTATGGGCTGGTTGGGGGTCTCAGAGCACAGCGCAAAGGAGACCTGTGAATTAAAACGTGTAAGCACAGTTTACACTCCTGTTTCGAACTAAGAGCTCCTGGCTGTCCCCTTAACAGGACAAGATAACGGACGTCCGGGTTAGGAAGGGGAGACAAAGCTAGGTTATGCAGATTAACTCCCAGTAGAGCTAAGGTCAAACGTATTCCTGCCTCCCACACCACCATAACCAAGCCATGTTTCTTGCAGCCCTCAAGAACTTCCAGGCATCTGAGTCTAGGACATTGCGCCCAGGGGAGACAGTCTAAAGTCTGCACTTCCTCCCAGCTTTACAATCTCCAGGAAGTGGCATTTATTTTGTGGCTGTTCAGCGCCAGAGAGATTAAAGTAGAAAAGCATTTGCTCTACTGTTCCCTTGTGCGTCGTCTCAGCACACCCTTGATACTGAGACAGTTGTGGAAGGTCTCAAAGCATGGGCACCCGTGGGCCATAGAGACACTCCCATCACCAGAACATGTCTCTGGCCACATTTACCTCTCACGGATTCCATTCCTAACCTGGCCATTGCACTTGGCATTCCCAGAATTACAATTCTGGAGTTTATTTTGTGAGAGGAATAACTCCTGGGCATTATAAAGTGACACACTTTAAGGGTCCGCTTCAGCCCATCTTCTGCCCATCACAAAGCTTCACACTACTTTGAGCCCATCTTCTGCCCATCATCACAAAGCTACACACTACTTTGAGCCCATCTTCTGCCCATCATCACATTGTTACACACTACTTTGAGCCCATCTTCTGCCCATCACAAAGCTGCACACTACTTTGAGCCCATCTTCTGCCCATCATCACAAAGTTACACACTACTTTGAGCCCATCTTCTGCCCATCACAAAGCTGCACACTACTTTGAGCCCATCTTCTGCCCATCACAAAGCTACACACTACTTTGAACCCATGTTTTGCCCATCACCCAGCTACACACTACTTTGAGCCCATCTTCTGCCCATTACAACAAAGCTACACACTACTTTGAGCCCATCCTCTGCCCATCACAAAGCTGCACAATACTTTGAGCCCATCTTGAGCCCATCACAAAGCTGCACGCTACTTTGAGCCCATATTTTGCCCATCACGCAGCTACACACTACTTTTATTAATAACTATTTATCGCTCTGAGACTGATGTCGTGTAAATATTCCCTTCCCCTTCAGGAACCGATTTGACACTCCTAATTAAAGTTTTCCTGCCTTCCATTTTCCCTCCTTGCCTTTTTTTGTGTGTCCCCCACGCTCACCTATGCACGGCCAGCACTTGGTGCCGTCACTTGCTTTGGCCATTCCCAGATAGTCCTCTCTACATAAAGGCGGACATTTCATAGACGTTTCCTTGTGAAGAGGCCGCCATACGTCCAGGGCACTCTTGAGCACATCTTGCGTCCATCACACAACCATGCACTGACTATCTCAAGTAGCACTCGACAATGTGATAGAATCTGCTGTCGCGATAGGGTGCATACAATACTCCACATTTCTCGAAGACGCTTCAGTGCTGCAAGACCAAGATGGTGGTGACGGGCACAGTATAAATGCCCTATAACATAACATAACATAGCATGAGGACCAGTATTGCCATGCACAGGTGGTGAGAGCACTGCCATCTACTGCCATCGTTGCCTGAGGGCTCAGACCATTTGCCAGGTTCTGATGTCATATGTCGAGGTCCTACCTGCAACTGTTGTAACTCTACCCCAATGTTTTTCTTCTTCCTTCCCCGTTTTGACAACCCTTCTTTCAAGACTGCGTCTCAACTAACGACACAAGAAGGTCTAGATGTGTTCCCCATGCGACTGATGCAACTTTAACAGAGCTGTCCCCTTCCCACATTCCTCAACCTTCTTTACCTCCTATCTTTGTGCACCATGCAGGGAATTCTTTTGTATGGTCTGACCCTCACACATCATCACTAAAATGATCATCATTAAAAATGGCAAGGCTGAAGACTGCTGAGCGTGCAACTCTTTCCTCAGGAGTTCTTCAGGCTGCAGCGTGCCACGGAGCACTCCTAAAGTAACAAGTGCATTGTCCATTGAATCTCCTAGCCACCTTACTCTCCCGTTGCATTAGTTTTGGCCACTGTGGGAGGGCGCCAATCGTGCCAACCTGGAGGCAAAATGTAAAAGTGAGGTGTTTACGCCCCCAGTTCATCAGGCAAAAGAACAGAGAGCTATTGTAAGTGGTCTTTTATCGGCATTTATTCATAAGAGACACCTAAGGCCCGTGATGAAAATATAAAAGATTCTTAAGTAAAATGTCTTCGATCGAAGCACGCCGGTTTGCGCACAGGGGGGAATCTATCTACTTATTAAGACTCTGCTCTTTCTCCAACTTAATGCATTGGGGAGGCAGTCGTCTGCTTTTTAAATGCCATCATCTCAGATAAATTATCTGTTAATGGTCCCTCGCCTGTGAAAATAATTTTAGTACTTCCATCTAATGGCTTTTGATCCGACAGCGAATACACAGGGTGTCGGTTGACTTTATTCACTCGACATTTTACAAAAATGATGTAAACTGGGCACACCTTCGGCAGAAAATACTACGTTGCTTCAATGAGGTGGAGAGAGGGAGGAAAGGAAGGAGAAAAAGAATACAAGAGGGGCGATTCAGGTTGGAGGAAGGGAGGGCAACATGAGTAAGGGACTAAGGAGGGGAGGGGCGGTGTGGCAGAACAGCATGGAGGGAGGCACTAGGGGTGAGGGAGAACAGGAAGGAGGGAGGTAGGAAGGGGAGATGGGAGAAGGGAGAGTAAACACTTCCTTCTCTTCCTTTGTCATTTCCCACCACTTCTATGCTAATGACAACCAACTCTTTCTCTCCTTCTCCTCCTTCACTCCCGATCTTCATCACTCCTTATCTTCCTGCCTTACTGCTATTAAAAACTGGATTTCATCCCATTTTCGCTCTCTCAACACTGACAAGACAGAAGTCCTTTTCTTTCCTTCTAACACACTCTCTCCTTCCCCTCCTCCATCCATCCACTTTGCCCCGCCAATCTCCACCCCATCTCTACCCATGCCCGCAATCTTGGTCTCCACTTCGACTCCTCCCTTTCCTTCTCCCACCACATTTCTCTCACCTCTCGCTCCTGTCGGCACCATCTCTACAACAGTCGCAAGATCTGATCCTCCCTCACCTTCCACGCTTCTAAACTCTTAATCTCCTCCCTCATCTTCTCCCGTCTCTTCTACTGCTCTTCTCTCCTCTTTGGACTTCCTGCCTCTCGTCTGACCCCCCTCAAATCCATCTACCACTCCGCTATCCGTATTCTCTGTCTACTCGGCCCTGGCAACTATTTCCTCCTCGCTCTCTCAACTTGGCTGGCTTCTCTTCCCCTCCCAACTTAAATTTCAATTCCTCTGTCTGGTCTTCAAATCATTCCATGACCTTGCTCCCCCCTATCTCTCTTCTCTTCTCTAATGTTACACTCCCTCTCATCCTCTCAGCTCTGCTGACCTCTTCTTGGTCACTGTACCCCCATCACCATGTGCAGCCTCTCGCTTCCGTTCCTTTCAGCTCTTGGCCCCCTACACTGGAACGCCTTACCTCTCTCTATCCGTTCTATCCCCACCTACACCTCCTTCCGCACCTCCTTGAAAGCCCTTCTTCACTCCCCCCCTTGACCTTCTACCATCTCTCCTCTCCATCTCCCTGTCCCTCGTACCTTCCCTTCCCCTCCCTTCCCTTCTTACATCCACTTGACCGTATATCTCATATCTGACTTTATTGCTCCTCTTCCTTTCTACCTCCTCTCCCTTCCTTCTCTCCGTTCCCTCACCTCCCCTTCCAAGGAAACTGTTCTACATATTAAATCGTTGTTTGTCTCATGATTGTTAACTTGCTTCTACCATTATTGTACCTTGTTGTTATATTGTAAAGCATTTTGGCTTAAAGCGCTATATAAACTAAATAAACAAACAAAACAAACTATAATTTGATTACTATGTTAATATTTGGCTTGCTCATTAAGTGGGCAACCCGATCTCATGCCCCATAACATGCAGCCCAACTCCACAATTCTGGGCAAGAAACAGGCTCAAATGTATTTAAATAGAGAAAGTAAAGTGGGTGCGGTGGCCCACAGACTATATTCAGAGAAAGTCACCACAACGTAACACAATAACAGGCAGCTTGTCTGCAGAAAACTAAATTAACATGCCTACATGAATCTTACTAGTTCTCAAACACATGCAATCATTTCCATGATTAATTCTGTATATTTCCATTTCTGAATACCTGAATAACAGAGGGCATTATAATTCTACTTCTACCACTTTTTGGTCAGTATATCAAAATCCTTGACTTTACAAGAATGTCTCCAAAGTCACATTTAAAAATGTATCAAATAGTGTTGCTTTCCCCACTAACACCAGCAATTTATAGAATCAGGGAACAGTTGCATGTCGCACATTTCCCATGCAGATCCTGTCCTGTGGGCTGCTGACATGTGCGTGCCGTTTAATAGGATACAATAGCTTGCATTAGAGTTCTACTGGTTTTTGGTTTAGAGAAGCTCTGTTATGGATTCAGAATGCAAAGAATTTCAGCTACCACACCAGAATCGTATAACATCAGTATAGGTGTCCCTTGCCTCTCCATTCGCTAATAGAGTCCAACTATGCAGTTTTAAGAATGACAGGTACATATGAGATTTTCATTTGCATTATTTTTATGTGAGCAGCAGAAATGTCTCAATTAAACATGCTGTCCTTTCCCTTTCCTTTTAAAATATATACGTCCTTCACAAAATACATATTATCAAGCATATTTTCACTAGGCTCTGCTATGGATGTCATCATATCACAGCCTAATGTTAACTATTTATGGGAAAACACTTTGGGTACAATTTAATGAGAGAATTATTTTTAAAGAGAGGTACGCTGAATGCACAGAAGTGCTATATAGATCATTGCATAAACAACTCAGGCATTGTAAGTTGGATTGCATTCACATCTGACTTATTTTTACATGCAGTGGGATGCCACTGTTTATTCTCTGTTTAATAAATCAATGCATTTTGATAATACCTTCCCAAATCACCTCCTTTTAGGGACTTAGCTGGAAAATAGTTATAGACAGCATATATCATTTCTTTTTGGGATATCTTGTTGGAAAATCTCATACTCACACTTGATTAGTCTTTAGGGGCATGGAACCAGGTGGAACCTTCATGTGTTCCCTGGGGAGTCTCCATGAGGTTCCTTTCTGCAGGTTCCCTTGTGAACAGGAATCATCTCCTAGAACAGGAACCTTCCCTTCTGTAGTCCTTCGGTTGATCGCTCCGTTCAAACCATCCAATAGGAAGAGGTGATGTTCTTTCCTACAACTCTTCTCACTGTCAAAATACTCTCCTCTGTGCTCCCACTAGTCAAGTATCCAAATGTAGACACTTAAGTCATAATTATGTCACACTATGTGATTGACCAAATCTTCCATTGGCCTATCTCATAGTTAGACACTCCCACTGAATGCACACCCCCAATATTTTGGCCTATTATAATTTGTATTCCTGTGAACAGAAAATGGTGGGGGAAAAACTACTCTTTAAAACTTTACATGTTAAACTGTTTTTCTAATATAATTCAGTGTATCAACATGCAAACTCATTGAACCCAAGGTTATTGGAATCTGTGCCTGTAGACAAATGTTTGGAAATGTGGTCTATTACTTCATAACATTATGAATTGTTCTCATTTTAGTAATTTCTGACTAATGTATACAATTCGAATTTGGTGTCAAATTAACAAGGAGTTGCTGATCTTAAAAACACACATTTCATGTACCTAGGTCTTGTAGTTCCAGAATTAGGAATAATATGCTCATTTGCATATAGATTTAATGGTAAATAACATGTGCTGTTTTAAACCAAGGGAATTATACATGTTTGGACATGCCCTGTAATTTAACTGAGTTTTGTTTTCAGCAGATGAGTTACGTAAACATTTTTTATGAGGCTTCGATTAATGATGTGAGACAATTGAGCGGGATCGTTTGATCTGCTCGAATTAGCCCAAGTCACATGTTGGGATATTTGATGATGGATGCTTCAACTTGTCATGGTAAGTCCAATGAAATTGTTTGAAGCCGGAAATAAAAATCAGCAGATTTTTACCAGCAGATGCTAATCACTACATAGACTGCAAACCTGGAACAATTGAAGTTTTAGGTTATTTTTTTAAGAGTATCATGGAAAACATTCCTGCAGCGGGTCAGCAGAATATTAGGATGACTGAAGCACCAATCTTATTCAAACCAACACAAGAGGAACACTATTTTTGCACATAGTACATTGTACACTTTATTATTAAAAGCTGTGTACAATAATCTCACCTTTTCTGAGAAATAAAACATTACATTAAAAGACTCTGAATGAAAGATGATTCATTTCCTTCATTTGATGTACAGTAGGAAATGCATGAGCGCGACATTCAGAACACTTGACAACATCCTACCACTGCAATGTTATCATTTTAAAATGTCTGTAACAAAGTCAGTTAACAGATTATATTTTAGATAGATTCAGGCACCTTTCCACTTATAGAAATAAAGTTCAATTTTTAACTGATACGTTCTGCATCTCCTGTTTTCACTTAAAATTGGTAAAAACCCGATCTTTGGGTGGCATCTACTTGAAGGCCCAATATGTCGAGTGCTATCTCTCAGGTACACAGGTACAAGGGTGCATCCCGCAGGTGCACCCTTGTTTTGGTAGTGATCAAGAGGCAGACACCATAACTAAAAGTATGGATTTTTATGGCACCTCTCTCACTTAAACTTGAAACAGTCTCCATTAGTCTTTGATTCTCCCTACGCTGAGCCATCTGTCTCGGACTTAAAAGGAGCAGTGCAGTTTGCAGTTTTTCAGCATCAGTTTGCTGTAGAGAGAGATAGATAGTCTTGGGTTCTATTTACATTGACAAGAGCAATGAAGGCCTTACTGCCTGAGCAGAATTGTTTTTAATAGGCTGTGAATGCGAGTAAAGTGACCTCACCTAAACCCTTCCAGCAGCTCTAGAGACCTGCAATACCGGGGGCCTGAAGGTAACACTTCCTTGTTGACCACAGGAGTGTTTGGGATGCTGGGTCACAAAAATACCCCAAGCATCTGGTGCCTCATACTATGATTTTAAGCATATTTGAACTACCGAGCCCAAAATCTCAATTAATCCTTGTACAGACATATCCAATAAGGTATTCCTTTGGCACTCCCTTGTTGATCCACAGTCAGTAAAGAACATGGAGAGCATCAGGGCCTTTCATGACTTTGCTGCAGTCTTTTGAATGTATTGTACTTTAAACATCCCACAGGTATCTCTGGCTCTTTTTTCCCAGCTTTATGGCAGGTCCCAAAACATAGGGTGACCAGACGTCCAGGTTTTTCCCAGGACAGTCCCGGGAAATCACCCTCCGTCCCGGCAGTTTTTTAATTTTATAAACCCTATCCTAGGTTTGCAAGGATAGGTGGTATTTGCTGTGACCCGATTTCGAAATCCCAAAAATCGGGTCTCAGCATGACTCTTTGTGCGCAAATGGGAGCGTGAAATGCTTTTCACTCCCCCATTTCCTCCCCCTTCCCGTGCCCGGCACTCTCCTCCATGAAAGGAGTCGCCTGTGAGCACACCCCCTCCCCGCCCCCTGCAACAGGCCAGCGACATAGAAGTAGGATTACAGCTGTATTTGTATTTACTTTAGTCCTACTTCTATGTCTATGACATGTCCTTTTTTTTATCTGTTCACACTACCCAAAAATCATTTTGTAATGGGTCCCCGCCAGCCCCCGACACATCTTCAGACTGTCCTGGCAAAGGATGCGGGTCAGCGCAGAGCATCTCTCTCAGCACTAAGAACCCCTGTGGGCTAAACGCATCTGCAAGACTTTTACTTCTGAGACAAGTCGAGAATTTCAAGTGATTTGGCATAAGAGCTTCTGAGTGACGGGCGAGTCACCTGCTCCTCGCATCCCAGCTAAGAGCTCAAATGCTGGCTTTCAGCGGGAGCCAGCCTGTCAGATGGCAGCAACACGACGAGACAGGCGAGGATGAATGCGCGAGAGGGAGATGGGCAGGCCCTGCTTATCAGCTGGCCCATTGAATTGGACTGCAATTTCCGTGGAGAAGGGAGTCTGAGGCTGCATTTGCGTTTCTCTGAAGAGAAAGTAATTGCAACAGGCCGCGGTGTGTTCATTCCGAACACAGCTGCGGCACGCGCTAGTGCTGCGAATTACAATATCGAGAGACATGTTTGCTATTTCGGTCTCTGGTCCTTTATGCAATGACTTGTTCCTATTCCCAAATGGGCTCCTCAGACCTCACCACCACAAGCGTCGTGAACAAAGACAGGTCATTACATATGGTACACAGTGCTGGAAATTGACAAAATTAACTTGGGGAACTCAAACCCCCCTCCTACACCCCATCCTTCGCGTACAGGGCAGGTGGAAGTAGGTGGGGGGAAGGGGGGGCAGATTGTTGATGGTGTGGGCAGGCCTGAGGGGAGGAGCTAGGTGTTGAATAATGTGGGTGTCCTGAATATAGGATCCTAGCTGCTTTGCAAACAAAGTGCATTTTGGGAACATAAGAATGGCCACTAATGTATCTAACGTGTCTGTAATAGTAATTCAAACGTTCATTCCTTCTGAGCAGCCAATGCACACTTGGTATAGTGCTGACCTAATCTATCAGAATAGTCACCATGACAGTAAAATGTGTGCAAAGCATGGGGCATAAATGCAGCTTTGGACGGTTGCCTTGCTAGAGTTTGGGCTTTCCTAGTGAGCAAAGGGCCACTTTTAGAGGCAGTTCATGAATGTTGCATATCGCACTGGCATTGAGAGTCGAGATTCACGCAGATTTCAAATGTGCAGCGTTGAGGAGGTTTACGGAAACTGTGAGCTTTCCTTAACTTGGAGGGTGGGTTTGGGCCTCTGGTCTACAAGGAATGGAGCTTCGGCACAGCGATTTTTGCAGGAGCACAGCTCTGTCTTGTTCCAGCCCAATTCCTCCCCTGATGGTACACTGTCCTGATGAAGCCCGTGAAGGTAGAAACATGATGGACAATTGTATTGACGTGTTATGAGCATATGTTGAATGTGATGTCAGCAAAATCATTCAATATCTTTGAAGTCTGACATCGTGATGAGCAGCGTGGGCTCTTTGTAATAAGCCATGAAGAAAGAGGGAAAACAGACTTCTTGATGGAAGTATGGTACAGGGCTCCGAGAACTGCATATGGGCCTGTGAGTCACAGAAAAGGAGTCATTTGTGTTAGGCAGAATCCTGTGCAGTTCCCTTGGGGAACACTGCAAAAAGATTAAGACCACAAGGAGTAAGCAGTAAACCCAATTCATAGCAGTCTGTACCACCCAGATTTACCTGCTAGCTGTGGCTGAGCAGTCAGACCTCTCTCAAGAAGAGTAGGGCAGTATATATAGTATACACAATAGGGCTAAAAACACAGTAGAGCAAACAAACACTGACCAGAGCTTTGTATAAAAAGTATATAATTATTTATTTAAAACACACTTTAGGTAATATACTAGTACTCTAAATCAAAAGCAAACTAAAACACAGTCAGGTAAAGTATACACACCTCCCTTGATAACCATCAGACAAGTCAGAGTTAAAACACCACGATTTGTTAAAACAGATGTGAGCATGTAACCTGATGGCACTCCAATAGTTCAGTTAAAGGGAGAGAAAAAGGCAGAGGATAGAAATAAAACAGATCCCAACACTTTTAGAAGTTCTCAACAAGGGAATAAAGGCAGTATATACTGTAGAGCCAAAGTTCATAGGCCAGGCCCACTTTAAATGGAGCAAAGCGAAATGTGTCCAGGATCACACGGTTTAAAATGTACTAAAAGTCTTTTCAAAATGTTCAAAAGAGGTTGGGGCGATTCAAGAAAGTAAAGTTAAAAGGTCTGGGGCAAACCCAGTTGGAAAGCCAAGGATTTAAGGGTCACCTTGGGCAAACCGAAGAAAGGGAGGCCAGGCAGGACACAGTACCTTAAAGAGAGAGGAAGCTCCAGCGGTGGCAGTTGTTCCTGGCAGTGGTTGCAGTTCATTGTTTCGACCAGGGGAAGAGAGGATCTCGTCGAGGAGGAAACGTGGAGTCGTTGCACTGCACAGGGATGAAACCAGCCACGGAGTTTGTCGCTAAAAGGTGCGTTCCTTTTATTCGCGGTCAAAGTGGTGAAGCTTGGCTCTCCGGCCGCCGGGGCGCTTGGCACGGGCGATTCAACCAAGAGACGTCTTTGGAAGGCGAGAGGGGTGAACTGGTTGGTCCCACCAGCTCAGAGGAAGAAGACTCGTCCAGCAGAAGATCTTCTCTTGTCGTCGGGAAAGTGGTGAGGTAGTTACAGCAGGGCTTCACTGGTGGTGTCATCGTTGCAGATGGCTCAGCTTCTTCCCTCTTCGGATTCTTAGGTCCTTTGGCAACTTCTGAAGTTCCAGTCCCAAAGGCCCTGCTTTTATGCAAAAAAAACCCATTCAACAGCCTAGCTGTCACTCAAACTGGGCCAATCAGAACAGAGTGCGACTTGAGTTGCTAAGGCAACGCAGTCCAGGGTGCCAATTCCCCTCCCCACACATCCTGTGGAACCCAGACAGAGTGGCACCATTTGGAGAGCTTCGGTGGAGAAGCATGCCAAAAAGTGAAACAAAGGGCCCGACCTTGGTTAGAGTTACAGAGACGGACACGAACGCCATTTTAGAAAAGAGTTCTGGCAAAAAGACCTAACCGTTGATTTAATATTTAATAAATAAACCGGCGGTATCTTTAACATTGCACCAAATAGTGGTGTGTTTAAAATCAATGGGAAAATCCCATAGAGAATATTCCGGTGGAATATTTCGCGTGGTAACCACTGCCACCAGCCAGAAACTCGACAAGGGGGGACTGGACAGTGACCCTTTGAAAACAGACCCAGGGGCAATATAATTAACCCCTTCCAGTACTTCCACAATATGATGGTTTGTACTGGTTCTGTTCACAATTTAGGACTAGTAAAGTCAATGGTGATGTTACATGCCCTGGGAGACAGTAGTCAGTCCCAGGGTATGGAGTCTATGTTTGGGGGTCACTATGACACCCCTGTGTTACTGCACTGAGGGTGCTGTGTAACCCACACACAAAAAATAGATGATACCCTATGGAGCAAAAAGAAAACCCCATAGCCCATAAGCACACAAAGAGTCAAGGACATACCTCAAATCATGCCTAAGAGTGGGAGGAAAAGAGTCTCACTCTTAGCAGGAGAAAAAAACAAACCCCAAAAATTCAGCAAAGCTGCTGGGGGACTCACTAGGTTTGGGAAATTAGCCTTATAAGAGAATTCTCCTAACAATTTGTCCCGGGACTGAGCCACTGAGTACTTAAGAATTGCACTAGAATACAAAATATTACCACTCTGTTCACATGCAGAGAGCGCCCAAATGAAAGCACATGCCCCAACATGACCCAAGTCCCTGTATCAGCAGACCCTGAACTATACCTCTTTGGAATAATCTGCAGAGGAGGCATTAATCTCAGATTGCAGAGCACCCAATGCTGTACCCTCCCCTGCCATTAGCAGGCGGATGACCACAGCACACCCAGTGGAGACTTCCAATTCATTTTGCAATGACCGACACATAAAGAGATGACAACAACTGCAGGGTCATTTGTTTCAGAGAAAATATTTCCCAATGACAAAAGTGTGCTTATAAGGCATTTGAAAGAGCGTACTCGGTCACTGTCTTCATTATAGAGCACCCTCATTATAGAGCACCCTAGATTCCATTCTAAGATTAGCTGGGGGAGACCTAGGCCTCATGCCACCGTCTCCCCGGGTCCCATGGATTTAGAGGCGGAGCTACAGCTAGCAACGTGGGGACCAGTAGCTCCCCCTCTGGTGTGACTCTACCTTGCTCATCATCGCCTCCACTCCGCTCTTACCAGGGCTTTAAGTGGGAGTTGAAATTGAGGGGCGAGGGGCTAAAATGGGGCATGGCCCACATTTTGGCTGTGGCCTAAATAGTGATGGGCATGGCCTAGCCTGACCCACACAACAAACCACAAAAACATGTACTTTGAGTAATTCGGCATGGTCTGTGATGGTATTGATTGCATCCAGTCTACACATCGCAAATGAATTAATCGGGGTTTGATTCTATGTTGCCTTGTTTCACAGTAAGAGTTACTATTAACAGTGTTCATATACAAAAATATCAACCTCAGAGGAATGGTTAAATTGGCCATGCCAGGATTAGGTGCTGTGATATGGCACATTAACACAGGTCACTGCAGAATACGTTACACACACACACTGAGCTATATTCTTAACCATGGTGACACTCAAACCTATCAGTATGTATTTCAACTTTAATTATTGTATTTGAGCAACATATTCCTCAGAGAAAGAGAATGCTGCTGCTCACGTTGTGCTATAGTGACTGCACAAAGCGGATGAACTGCAGTGAACAGGAACTGAGCTGTTGGATCAGTTGAGCAGATACATACACAGTGTTGGACAACAGCCGGGACAGGCTGCATTGCATTCTCTTGCACTCGCTTCTGCCTCAACACTAGATAATGCAAGGAGGCAGAGCAGCAATCCCGTGGCGCAGAGCACAGCCGAGCTGAGCAGTGGGAGCTGCCTGCAATTGCGCTCCTTTTGTAGAGAGTTAGCACCCTGCTGTGCTCCTGCTCAAGTGGAATGAGGTGCTAATGGCCCATGCCAGCAGAGAACAGCTGCATAAAAGCACAGCAATCAAGCCATTAACCCTGTAATGTAAACCATGTATATAGAGAGAAACCTGCAGTGATGGGTTTTTGCATTTCACTGCAGCGGACCAGCATGGCAATTCCTTGAGATGCCGTGTTCAGTAGCTCTATGCTTACTTGTGAGGATTTGCCATTGGGAAAGGGTGTAGGAGCTCTGGCTTTTGTTGATTTTTATTCATTAATAAAATGATGCAGTAACACCATCTCTGATAGGATAATCTGCACTCAGATTCCCCCTCCAGAAACTTCATGCCAAAAACATAGTGTGCACATGTGCACTGCTGCAACTACCGTCTGATCTGCAGCGCCTGCTCTTCAGTAGCACAGAACAAGTTCAGAGGACACATGTGCCCGTCTGACAGCTGCAGTGACATCCAAGTCTCTGCAGATTGGGAGCTGCACCCCTGCACCAAAACCCATAATAATGAGTCGACTGTCCTAGTGGCAGAATAATCTCTAGATATAAACCACAGTGGAGTTATAGCATGGTGGATGGTATGCTTATACTTATTACAGCCCCAGCAGTTTTGAAATCACACGTGTCAGCCCTGTGAGCCCAGCTCAGCCTTTGAGGGACTATGTGTATTCTCCCCAGGCAGGGCTGTCTCTGCTACTTGCTAGCAAGACTGTAGCCTTGGGGATTGCCTCTCTTTGTTCCTTTTGTGGGGGTAAGTATCCCCCTTTCCAGGAGCCAGCCCAGCTGGCCTGAGAACAGGAATCAAAGGAGCACACCCATCCACACAGGAGTGGCCTCACACCAGGGAGCTGCCAATCTAAAGGCCTTTCATTCCATTAAGAAGGGAAGGGGCAGGAGTCGTGTAGTCAGAAGGAGCTATGCACCATTGGAGAAATGTACCTCTATCTTTCCATCCTATACCGCCCACTTCCTGTAGCCCAAATCACTTTGGGTGTGATGTCAGAACGTAGGATCCACTAGTTCCAAGAATAAAGATTGGACCCATAAAGCAGGCTAGATTTAGTCCAATCAGTTGGGGGATTTTGCCTTTAAAAAAGGGGGACTCCCACCACTGCACAGATTCACCTTGGTACAATCATCTAAGAAGAATTTCATGTGGACCTCTGTTGTGAGAGTTGACTTTCCAAAACACTCCACCACTGAGGTGACGACTGAGTGTCCAAGGCAGAGGTGAGCTTTGTTCCCTACCCATCCCCAGAATGCTTTGGGCGTGAACCTGCTGCAGGAACAAGACCTGCATCTCTGCCAGTCACAATGCTGCCAGGACCTCAACTTGGTGAAGGACCCCTGTAGGTGTGCACCAGCCTCCCATGCTGGGACACAGAGCTGTGACTGAGCTTGTCCCTGAAACTCCAGAGTGGCACTCACAGCATTCTAAGAACTAACATAGCCAAGGGCTGTGTGTTTCGTCGCACCGAACTGATGTAACTGTCGTCAAACCAGGTTCACCACATCCTGAACTAGCATGACGTTCCGGAGCTTCCTTTGGTACTCAGCAAGCTCTTCACATTAGACCTGCACGTTCAAACCCTTTCACTGCTGCACTGTGATAGCTGAGTGGGCCATTGCATTTGCTCGAACTACAAGCTCTATGGTGCATCTGACACTGCTGAACCGCTGCTCGCCCCACCAGAATTTCTGCTGCCGACCGTCATTGCCAGCTGAACAGACCCTGGGGGATCCTCAAGCCATGACCATCGGACGCCACATCAAACTGCTCAAACTGAACCTGTACATCTAGTCGTCAGCGTCTTTGCAGTCTTCTCAACCGATGAACCGACACTAATGGCCCTCACGATCAACAGCTCCTTGAGCGCATCATCGAACTGATCTTTCAGACCAGTTCATCCAGTCACCAACCGTTTCGAACTGACGTCGAGCCAAC
Source organism: Ambystoma mexicanum (assembly GCF_040938575.1). NCBI lineage: Eukaryota > Metazoa > Chordata > Amphibia > Caudata > Ambystomatidae > Ambystoma > Ambystoma mexicanum. The sequence goes on from NC_090929.1 coordinate 1,486,101,959, forward strand.
TCGTGACCCTCACGATCCGCTCATCTCCACACACCTTTGAACCACAACAAGCTCCATTCCCATCCCTGCTCACCACTGATCCCCATCTAGGACACTGCGACCAGCTCACTCAAACAACCTCAAACCGCATGAACATTGACGAACAGCCTGGTTCACCATAGTTAAAACTGCAAAGAAGGTACTATTGACCTTTACCACCGTGGTCCATTTTGGTCACTAGAGACTGATTAGGGCACCTGTGCACAATTTCCCAAGACCTATCCTTTTGCAAAGCACATTGTGGTTGTTGAAAGGGCCTGTTGACCACTGCATTTTCTCTTTTTTGCACCTCCTCTGTTCTTTCCACAGGGGTGGGTTGTTGTACAGTTTTTATATTTAGTTTTCCTGTAGATGTTGTGTTTAATTAAAATATATATATACATATATATATATATATATATATACACACACATTTTTATAGAACCTTGATTGGACATTCTCTTTATTTTGAGCTGCAATACTTTGCTGTTTGGGTCACTAATTAATCACATTCACACTTCTCCTAAGAGTATATATAGACTTAGATTGTCCCACGTTACCGCAACAAGAGAAAGTGGTATATCTCTTAATTAGGCCTGTTTTACCTTAATGATTGTGGTGGCTCTTGGTTTGTAGCAATGTGAGGGTTGAGTGGCATTTAAGCCTCTGCTCATCCTTGTACTTCCACAGGGCAGAATCCAATTTGTCACATTTGTGACAGCAGTTGGGATAAGAGACAGACTGCCCCAATGGCTTGATCAGCCAAATTAAAAGTGTGCATTTAACGTTAGGCTCACTGCCAAGGTATTTTTAATTACTACAATGTGGCTCTCCATGAACCTGGTGCAGGGCCTGGAAACAGGCTGTCTGCACAAGCTCTGTGAGAAGTTGGGTCTCCCATATGGCAGCAAGGTCTCTGCCTGCTTTACCTTTATGATTGGGGATTACTGTTGGTTTATAGAAGTGTGGGAGTTGAGTAGGTGGTTCATTCAGGGCAGGGGGAATTGCACAGGCTGTTTATGGGAGAGGTGATATGAAGCCCAGACATCACCACTAGGAATGTGTGCATAGGGGAAAAAAATGCATGGGGTATTAACGAGTGACAGGAAGCCTCGGCAGTGCCCCAACTCTGGAACAGATTTTGAGATCGCTGGGGCTCTGCCCCAGGTACCCCCGGCACACTTAGAGCACTTGTTCTTAATAAGCCAAGAGAAGGAGACGCCGCTCCATTTAGTAATTAGTGGAGGGAACTTGTGGATGACAGTTGCACAGATACGGAATGTGACGAACCACAGGATTTCATCCCTTCTCTCCAAGGGGGAGCCTCCACCCTCCCTGGGGGCTAGGTAGGTGAACCCACTCCGCAACATCCTCCCACCCTCCCTAGGGGTCGAGGCAAGTGGGACTTCACCAGGAGAGACTCCCTGTATGGGAACAAGGACTCCCGTTCCTGTGAGGAACTCCTTAAAGAACATGCCAACATTACCTCTTTGGGCATATCCTGAAAAGACTTATATGAAGAGAGAACAAGTATGTATTATTGTTAACAGGAAACTGTGAATATCCCTTTAAGTGGAAAATCCCATTTAACTGAGATGAGGAAGATGATAAAACGAGAAGAGAGGCCACAGCAGGCAGAGAAAGCAAGACGCGAAGGTGCGCAGGGGAAGGCCAACAGTTACCTAGAACCTCAGAGAGGAGGATACGGAGGACTCAGGAAAGCATGCAAGTAAAAAAAACGGCTCACACGCCAGAAAAGCAGGATGGATGCGCAGCGTCCTGTAACTTGGAGAGAATGAGAAGTGAGTGTGGATGCGCAGCGTCTTGGAACTTGGAGAGAGCGAGAAGTGAAGAGTGGTGGTGTGGGTTGTATGCAAATTGTATGAGTCAAAACTGCTCGAATGATAATTAACCTTTTCACAATTGACCGAATTGTGAAGGTCAATTGTTACATATGTCCGGGGGGGAACCTATATATATATATATATATGGTCAATTGTGAAAAGGTCAATTCAGACCCTTGAAATTAGGTCAATTGTTCATTTGTGTTCAAACAATTTGGGTAATACCGTGGTGTGACTGCGAAAAGCTTGTGTTGGACCGGCAGTCTCAGAAACAAAACCATTACTCATCTGGAACCGCGTAACGCTCCGGTACCTGAAACACCAGATGCCCATATTGAAGGAAGTCACAAAGTAAGAGGCATTGCAGGAGTAAAGGAAGCTGGACTGGCAAAGGAGAGAACCTACCCAGAATGAAAAGAAAGCCTGGTGACATTGCCCTTGAGAGTCCCAAGTAATGGAGAACATGGGAGACCCGGGAGGGGGACGGAGAAAAATGATGAGACCACTCCTACTCGTCCCAGTCAAGATAAAGAGACTTTAACATTGAAACCTAGGGAAGTGGATGGAAATCATAATGCGACTACACATTTTCGTCCCCGTCAAGATAATGAGAGTTCTACCCAAAACGTGAGAGAAGTAGATGAAAATCGTTACTGGAGTATTCATACTCATCTTAGTTAAGTTAAAGACAGTCTAATCAAGGAAGAAAGCAAAACTATAAGAGTAAATCCTGAGGAGAAGGCTGGGTAGATATATATGTCAAACGACAGATATAAGAAAGAGGACAAAGATTGTGAATTATATAGAAGGGAAGAGAATCTCAAGAGAGAGTCACAAATGCTGGATAACTTTACCCTGGGAAAAGAGAAGAATAACTCTTTGCAGGAAAAGTAAAGAGGGTGGTAATAAACCAACAGAAACCATTAACACGAGAAAAGACATCAGTCAAATGGATTTCAGTTTGAGAAGAAACAACAGCACAATAAAGTACTGAGAGAACTGTATGAACTGATCAAAGAGAATCAGCTATTGAACAGAAATGTGCGAGAAGCAAACCCCCAGGAGAAGGTAGTCATTCTCCTGTCTTCAGTTGTCAAGTTAGTGGTAGGGTCAGTTGGGATTAGTTCGGACGGTGGACAGATTATTTTAAGATATTCACTGATGGCTGACAAGCACTATCTAGTTTTGTTACGTAGGGACGTCTCATAGTATAGGGAGAGATAGACATTATCTATTTCTTTAATAAATACACACGTAAAATGCCTTATCAGAGTTTGCATCCTTCTAACCTGCCACAGGTACCAGCCAGATTGAAACTGTAAGTAGACACCAATCCTGACGCTCTTCTTGGGCATGAAGATCTCAAAGAGATTCTCCTGTCCCATCTGTGCATGCATGACTCAGTGGCATAGTGGCCAACATGATCCATTCCAATCTGTAGATGCTCATTTAATCCTGTTTTTTTCCCTTTGCATTCTGGAACTTGTAGTCTGAGTTTTATAAGGGGAAACGCAGAACTTTAAGTCCCAAAATGCAAAGAAAAAAACAGGACCGGATAAGCACCTACAGATTGCAATGAGTCATTTTGTCAATTATGCAGTGGATAGAGCCTTTTGGCATCTCCAAAGTCAGGGATGGACAGAACGAACTGGATCTACCCCTGTAAATCCTGAACTGGTGGATAACTTTCAGAAGCACCGTTAGACAAAGCAAGTTATCCAACCAGCAGAAGTGCTTCCGCCACAAGGATTGGTGTCTTTAGCCTCTGCTGGCTGCCGGTTTCCAAAATCAGGAGGAGGAAGCAGAGGCCAGCAAATAAACGCTTCATTGACTCTTTTGTGATCTGCAACTTCTGTTGGCCCATTCTTTCAGTTAGTTTCCCACACATGCTTTAAAGGCTCCTTGGCAACTTGTGGTTCTTACGCTGTGCCAGGCACTTCTTGAGCCCCATACCCAGTGTTTACCCACTTAAACCCCTTCTTTTGCCCTTGACATCACGAGTCTCTGTCGAGGAACCATTTTCTTTGGGGCACAAATGTTATATCTGAATGCTGGATTCAGGGGGCAACATTTCAAGTTTCAAGATACTACAATTAAGAATTAAATGAATTTCTTATGTTGCACATTATACCAGAGTCCAGCCTCTAAGTGATTTTAACAACAGAACACCTAAGGAGAGGTAAGAGGAATATGAGCCTTCTTCTTGGCACAACCTCTATAGTTTTAGGAAAAACCTAAATCCGTAAACAAAATAGTGTCAAGGGGCTTAAGTTGGTCCCTTTTCAATTTGTGTCCCAATACCTGCGGCGTTAGTCACCCATTATTAATTGGATTCCAAACATGTTTATGAAAAAAATATATCTCATTTATTAATTGTCATCATTAAAAAACTTTGAATTACTTCATAGTCATCATTAAAAACAACAACAACCAGAAAACTGGTATAAAGTGCAAGTGCTAGTACCATGTACCTCTTCACAGAATGGAGGTAAAACAGCAGAACAGATAGAAAAAATATAGTAATCACCAAAGATACCAAAAATTAATAGTAATAAAACAAGCGAAAACCAGGAGTCAATAAAGAGTGGGGTCACTCTGGGGTAGTGTTGTGTAAATGTCACTCAAATCAACCTAATCGCTCACTACATTCATTCTAATTAAAATTCAGACATTCAGACAATGAGAGGAGTATGTCTACAGTTGCTCTGCAAGATAGGCTTGAACCAGTCCACAAAACATGGGCTTTGGCGCAGAGCGCGCACAGTGTTCTAAAGCGTGAAGTCGCAGTTTGGCAGTTTGGTATGGTCGGCAGCCAACGAACAGGCGCGTTGTGGACAAAGGCGCGGGCATGTAGATTCTTCAACTGTGAGTTAAAAACCATCTCATTTATTGATTTTGCCCGCTCTAGCCCCACAAGTGTGGAAGAATGGAGAAAAGTGTGGGTTGCATAGGCCAGTGTTGGGATAGGATGTTGAGGGGGTCTCCAGATCTCTACTCCACATTGATGTCTCCGTGTTCTGGCAATTGCACAATATAAACAACAATAACACTGATAGGATAAATAATGTCCCCTTTATTGTAAGACTCTTTATACACCTTTGGAAATGTGAGCTCTTCCTTTGGCTGTCATGGCCGCTCCATCCTCTTTTACTTTCAAACTGAGAAGCAACAACATAATTGACAGTGTGGGTGCTTTAGCGACTGACTCAACGACTAGTATTGGGCTTCCAACTAACCTGCTTTGTCCGCCATGCAGAGAACAGGGTGCGTTGGTGGACGTCCCACCAAGAAAGAAACAGGCAAAGATAACGTTAGGACTTTTGCAACCTTTGATAGTTACTTCAACTGATTCTACTGCAACACCTCTGCCAGTTTTGAAATCAGCAACCCCTACTCCCTCAGAGTTCAGTGAAGGCGCAACTTGCCATAGACAAAGGGGATGCCCAGAGTGTGCAGACTCATTTGTCTCGGATGAATCCCATCTGCGCCTTTGTGGTGACTTGGGGGCGAGTCTCGTACTTCGCTCTTAAATGACAATGCCATAAGACAAGGAATCGGCACGGACTCTCCTCCCACTTCTTCACTGTTACAGAGTTTTCATCATAAATAAGTGCAAAAATCTCCCTGCCATGAAGACTACTTCACTCCTAGGAACGCACAACAGCAGCATTAGTCTAATATATTGGCCAACTTAATTTCGTTGGGGCCGGCTTGTATATTTCGGCTTTACATCTTGTGCTTGAATCACTTCTTAGATTGTACGATAATATCAAAGATATCATCCAAAACAATGCCAACATGATCACAGGAGTAGACCTTAAAGGTATCTACCTTGACGCAGCACCTTATGAAGCCGATGAAAACCGTCCCTGGTACCAGAGGCATCAGAGGCATTCGACAGGATAAGGAAAGTTTGATTATCCCAGAAGTATTGCAGACAGTCCTACGCCTCTGCTAGACTGTTGTACTAGGCGTAGTGGCTCTCCGGTGCTGTTTCAGTGCCCGATAGAGGAATAGGTTTGGGGAGATGGGGGAGACTTGATGCCAGTCTATACCATCATGATGTCACTGATGTTATTGACCGCCTACTAGTGAACCCGACAAATAAAACGAAAAGAAAAGAAAAGAAAACAACAGGAGACGAAAACACCTAAGAACCTAACTAACATCAATAACAACAAACGTAAATAGTCTTTGAAATGATGGCGTTCTCTTCCTAATGAAGGGGAAATAATTGATTTAAATACCCAGGAGGGTCAGGAATCCTGAGTGCAAGTTTCAGTTGCCAGTAGTCCAACTGTTTTCGATCCTACCACCACGGAAAAAAAAGGGTTCTCTCACAAATCAAAAACAAATTTCCACCTTTCTTCTTCCGGCAAGTGAAGTGTCCTTGGATCAAAATTTGAATACATCATTAGATAATAACTCCAACAATTTAAATCTGGCACCCCAACCTAATTCAATTGTGTATACACTACCGTTCATGACGAGGCCGCTCACTGGGTCAAATAATGCGGTAACATGAACGACTGGTGATACAAATTCAGCAATTTCTCTGCCAATGCGGCTATGTCTGGTTTTTATAACGTAAACATTGTGGGTTGGGAGAACCTTGTACAAGTTAACGGTGAAATGACAATGAACAGAGCAAACTACTGGATGTCTTTACAAGAACTCAGGCTCTGAGATCCCTGTATAGCGGGGACATTGACTATGTTGCCTTTCCAGAATGTAGAACGGATCAATTGATCACTTATTTTTTATTCAAACCTAGTTGCCCGACTTGTCTGTGAGCAGCAGGTTTTGAATTGGATGAGTTCACTAAACCCAGTGAAGTCTTTTTTTTTTATTAGCCGCTAAGTCAAAAATCGAAAGCAATCCAATCGCTCATCATAAGCAACATTTGGTGGAGAGCAAAGGCAACGTTTCCAACTCGGCTAAGAAAGTGGACTGCTTAGAGGACAACAGATCCCGTCCTCAAGACTGGTCTTGCCTGGCAGCAGCTATTAAACTGTTCATCAACTCGAAACACCACTCTACCAATCTTTAACCTCTCCAACCTTAAAATTCTTACTTGCAACATGTACGGGTTGACTAATATTCTGAGGGCCTTTAATACAGATAGTATTTTTCTAGATCGCCAAATTTTACTTTTGGAGAAACAATATCAGTGGTCCATTTTGATATAGAAGGCTTTAAAACGTTTACCAGAGCAGGAACTAGGGGGTTGTTGGAACACCCCCAGGGTGGAACGGTGACTGTAATTGACTTACATTTTGTGCACACTAGGGCGTCCTGCTGTGGGTTTGAACTTAGAAACACTGGCAATAGAACTTCTCATTATAAATATGTACTGGAACCCTGCTAAGGTGACCTACAACTGGCTGCAAACAGGGTCAGATTGGCCCCTCTGCCTTTCGGCCCGTGGCCGGGCCGAAATCGTTCATGGGGAGTGGGGGCCGGTTTCTGGCCATGCCTGGGCCGGTTTCTGGCCATGCCTGGGCCGGTTTGGAAGAAAAAAAAATGGAAAAAAATAATAATAAAATTTTTAATTTCTTTTTTTTTTGTTTTCAAAAAGCCTTTCATCCTTCTAAGGTCAATGAATGAGTACCAACACAGGTTGGGTGATATTGTATGCATATTTGTTCAATAAAAAAGAGCTAAGTGTAACTGCTATACAAGAACATATTATCATTTGGCCTTGGGCGTCTGCTTCGATTCACAGTAAATTAGGGGTGAAAGGTTGTGTTTCATTGACCAGGATGTCAGAGGTCAAGGGTCGTGAGGCGAGGGGTGGGCCACTTTTTTGAGGCGAGGGGTGGGCCACATTTCTTTGGGTGACCGGGCCTATTTCTTGGCCCAGTCTGTCACTGTCTGCAAACAGCTTTGGATGTGATTATCACAGATTGGCTGAGCAAGGCCGCCCTTATAATATTATAATAGGGGGGACTATAATGCAGACTATGCATAGGGAGGCAGCTTGAATGACTTTTCTTTTGTCCCACAGTCCGCTTCTTCTGTGAACTCTTTAAACAACCGTCTCATTTGGGACTGCTTAATGCATAATTGGGACCTGGTTTTGTGTTTACTGGTGGCAGGGTCTTCAGATGTCCATGTTCATAGTTGATATAGATCTTCTGTATCTTTCACTGGGGTTAAGACCGATTTGTTCTCATTAGTGTTTAAGAATATAGGTTTAAGTGATCATTTCATTGTGTCTTTTAGTTTCCAGTTTTCCATATCCTTACATGATTTCCAATGGAACTTGACTTTGGTCACACCTGCTAGAGGGGGTCTGACTATAAAATGGAATGAGTCCGCTTGTTACAAATGTACTTAAATGATCAGACAATTTATAGATAGTGATGACTATGTCAATGAATCTGTCTGTTGAAAACTACAATTCAACTATTTTGCACTGTTTATAAGAACAACCTAGGGGCCCATAATGTTTAATCACAGGTATGATGCCAGGGTGGTTAGTGCTAAGAGTAGAAAAGGAAGCCACTTAGAGATCTTGTCTATGAATCCGCTCCTTCTTAAGAAGCCTTCAGTTGTAAAAAGAAACAAATCCCCCAAGGTTATAAAAATTACATTAAATCCTTGAAAATTCAATTATATTTTAAGGACAACCAGCATTCCTTGGAAACTCAAAAAAAATAATATTAATTTGTTGAAGTTTTGGGCCCTTACATACTGGAGGTTGGATAAACAGGAACCTAATATGGCATGCCAAATCTCGGTATTGAATTGGGTTGCATACTATTTCGCCCATGTACGCTAAACCAACTATGTATTCCATATTTGAGTATGGGCTGATAGTACCAAGGAAACTAGTCATTGCGCTCGGTCACAGGAAGATATTTTGTGGACAATATCCAAGGCAAAGTCATCAACGACTCCGGCCCCGGATGGTTTATCCCCGGCTACTATTAAGAACAACCCACAACTGTGATCACGCATCTTGGTGCTATTGTTTAAAGAGATCCTGGTGACTGATCGAGTGCCCTCCTCATGGTTAGAATCCATCATTATCCTCATTTATAAAAAAGGGGAGCCTTCCAGCCCCTTGAACTACAGGCCAATAGCCTTCTTTGATGCGTCTAGCAAGATTTTCGCGTCTTTACACTTGAAAGATCTAAATAGCTGGGCCACTCGATTTAGCATTTCTTCTCGATTTCAGGTGGGATTTAAGCCACACATGGGTACCTCATTAAATGGCACCATTACGGCTCATTGGTTCAGTTTACATGGCCTCTTTGGACATGAGCAGTGCCTTTGATCGAGTAAACCGGAACATCTTGTGGAACACACTCCTTGCTTGGCATATCCCTCAGTTTTTGTTCAACTTGCTAACCATTTTGCACACTGACACTACCATTAAGATGAGGCTAACTAGGGAGGGCATTTAATTGGTTTGAAGCAGGGCGAGTCTTAGCACCTGCCCTTTTTAATATGTACATTTTCATATTGATAGCTTGTGGTGCCAGGGTACGACTAATCCAATAAAACTCAGTCATCTTAAACGAAACGGGGTGACTTTTGCAGATGACCTGTTTTTTTGTTATGACACCTGTAGGGCTACCCACAAAATAAACTCTTTTTTTCAAGGTGTGCCATTAGTAACAATCGTTTAGTCAATGGCACCAAATCTAAAATCGTGATATACACAACTGAAACCAAACCTAAGACTGTGTGGGCAGTGGGCGACCAAAGATTGGGGAAAGTCTCCTCGATTAGATACTTGATATAAGATCTACCAAACACCATGTCAAAAACTGTTTTGAAGGATATGTTAAGAGCAAAATCGAAACTGTTAATCTCTCAGTTAAGAAGGATACGCTTTCATTTGTGTAAGTATTCGCTCTTGCCCATTATTCTCTTCTACTTGGCCAAAGTGAAGCCAAAACTCTTGTATGGCTTGGAAATGACTCTACTTGACATTGGCCCCTACCTACACACCCTGAAAGGAGTCATCTGGAAACAAACCCTGGGACTGTCGTCGTCCACTCCTAACGCAGTGATACAACACAAACTGGGTTTGATTTCCTTAAGCTCTAGGGTCTCTTGGAGACAGATGGCTTCAAATGCAAACATTATTTGCCCTCCTTATAACATCCTATATGTTGATTAGGGTGCCATTCTGCGCACCCATTCTCTGCACTCTGTTAAGGCCTTTAAAGACGACATGGTAAGTCTTTTGTACAAAGTACAATCGAGTGAAGAAGAACTTTAATTCTGGATTCATGTGAAACATTGGAACAGCTGGGCTCTTATGAAACATTCTGTCAGAATGCACCAAAGTATCAACCGAAAAGGATACAATATTCAAAAGGATACAGGAGGTAGGGTCTTCCGGATCCCTGTTCACCCGACTTGATAGTCGTGAAGTCAACAAAGACCTTCCAAATGATACAACCCTCTGGCTGATAAAACAGGCAGAGCAATGGATCACTGGAAAGGGCGTGGGTAAGGTATAGTAATCCAGCCTAGGACAAATTAAAGTATCATGAATAACTGCTCCAACCTGAGTATGATGAGTTAGATAATGACAGGAATGATCACACTGACCTGTATCTCTGGGTAGAACAATCCAGAAGTCTCTTGATGGATTTGAAATGAAGAACAAAACGACAGGGAAGGGAAAATTAGTAAGGGAGACTTATCCCGGACGGAACGAGGCTCACGCTAGATACGGGTTGTATTCACCACAGGATAGCGTCCAAAGTTCAGTTCAAAGTCACTTCCAATAATCCTTGAAAGGCTTCCTTCCCACTTAGGGATCAATCCTTCTGTTAATTCCACAGATGCAGGAGTTAGAAGAAAATAGTGTTTGAAGACAACGTGAGCGTGTGGATTTACACGCGGGCAGGAATCGCGCAGCCTGGGCCAGCCGCGTGTGAAGACAACGTGCGCGTGTGGATTTACACGCGGGCAGGGTTCGCGCAGCCTTGGCCAGCCGCACTTGAAGACGAAGAGCGCGTGTGGATTTTACACGCGGGCAGGATTCACGCAGCCTGGGCCAGCCGCACTTGAAGACGAAGAGCACGTGTGGATGTTACACGCGGGCAGGATTTACGCAGCCTTGGCCAGCCGCGTTTGAAGACAAAGAGCGCGTGTGGACTTTACACGCGGGCAGGATTCACGCAGCCTGGGCCGGCCGCACTTGAAGACGAAGAGCGCGTGTGGATGTTACACGCGGGCAGGTTTTACGCAGCCTTGGCCAGCCGCGTATGAAGACAAAGAGCGCGTGTGGACTTTACACGCGGGCAGGATTCACGCAGCCTGGGCCGGCCGCACTTGAAGACGAAGAGCGCGTGTGGATGTTACACGCGGGCAGGTTTTACGCAGCCTTGGCCAGCCGCGTATGAAGACAAAGAGCGCGTGTGGATTTTACACGCGGGCAGGATTCACGCAGCCTGGGCCGGCCGCACTTGCAGACGAAGAGCGCGTGTGGAATAGCACGCGAAGGGATAGCTCCAGGAATCAGCGTGTGGCGGAACAAACGCTATCGAAGGCCCAAAAGTAGCTGTAGGAATATACCAGGATGTAGATCAGAGGTTCAGCTACACGACGCCAATAGAGACGATCAGAAGCAGCGAGTGAAGTTTCTACGCTGCTTAAATACGTGATACCGTAGTTCACGTGACGAAGCAAAAGTCACGTGAAGTTAGCGACATGAAAAGTGTAAACGTCGTTTTCCCGGTAACGTATCGAATAGCCTCCATTTGGAGTAGAACGGTCTAGCTGTTCTACGAGCGTAGCGTCCAGCATGCATGACAGTGCCATCCCCCAAAGGGACAACCTCTCCCCTTCCTGTGTGGAAGCGCTTCAATAAAGCAGGAGCATGAATGTTGGAAAGAGGTTCCCAGGACCTATCTTCGGGTCCATAGCCCTTCCAGTCCACCAGATAAAATGGTCTACCAGAACGGAGTTTCATATCCAGTATGTCTTGTACCTCGTATTCATCAGACCCCCGCACAGAAATAGCCACAGGCCGTACCGGCAGTCTAGTAGTGTCAGAGAAAGGCTTGATGAGCGAGACGTGGAATACAGGATGCACCCGCCATCGTTGTGGCAAAGCCAGACGTACAGCAGCAGGATTAAGAACATGGAGCACAACATACGGACCGATGAATCTAGGCAACAATTTCTTTTTGCCCGGAATTCTTAGGTTCTTAGTGGATAGCCAGACTTTCATCCCAGCCTTATAGACAGGTGCGGACACCCTATGAGCATCGGCATAGAACTTGTCACGTCGTTTGGCCTGCTCCAAATGCTGCTTCACCTTTCTTTGTAATCTCTTCAGATCACGAAGCGTACGGCCTGCGGCAGGCGTGTCCAGGGATAGACCGGAATCTAGAGGTATTGATCGGGGGTGTTGTCCATAGAGAGCATAGAACGGTGAAGTGCCTATGGCACTATGATAAGAGTTGTTATAGGCGAATTCAGCCGCCGGCAGTACCGTGAGCCAATCCGATTGGTATTGCAAACACAGACACCGCAGATATTGTTCCATAGTACAATTGACCCTTTCGGTCTGTCCGTCGGTTTGAGGATGATAAGCGCTGGACATTCTATCATCAATTAGTAATGCAGATGTTAAGGCTCTCCAAAAGCGTGACGCAAACTGCGAGCCCCTGTCAGTAATGATTACTGATGGTAGACCAAAGAAACGGAATATATGTTGGATGAATAGATCAGCCAGAACAGTAGCAGTTGGTAAACCAATACAAGGAATAAATAGGGCCAATTTAGTGAAATAATCCACTACGACCCATAGGGTATCATATCCTTGATTTGGGGGGAGTTCCACCACAAAGTCCATAGATATCATGTCCCATGGTTTGGTAGGGACAGGCAGGGATTGGAGTAAGCCCACTGGTTTACCAGGAGTATTTTTACATTGGATACATACAGAACAAGAAGATACGTAGTTTATAACGTCTTTTGCCATGGATGGCCACCAGCACCACCTTTTGAGCAGGTCCAGTGTTTTCTTCTGTCCAGGATGGGCTGCAATCAAGGAATCATGATTCCAATTGAGGGCCTTATCCCGCATTGAAGGAGTTGATAGATAAAGCACCCCCTGTGTGAATGGTAAACCGTTATGCACGTCTAGATTCATATCCTGGACTACTTGTGGATTATTTTTTACCCACTCTTGTATTTCGGTCTTTAAGGATGGTTGAACCGAACAACCACAAATCACATGATCTGCCAACAGCTGGATCTGTACTTGTTTTTCTTCCTGCGCCTCTTTACTCATACGGGACAAAGCGTCCGACTTAACATGTTCTCGGGCAGGACGATAGGTGACCTGGAAATCGTATTGGGCAAAAAAGACATGCCATCTGGCCTGACGGGCCGTAAGGCATTTCATGGATTTGAATGCTTGGAGATTTCTATGGTCAGAGTACACCAACACCTGTTGTTTGGCCCCAAGAAGATGATGACGCCATTCTCGGAAGGCATCTTTGATAGCCAGTAGTTCCCGTTCAGTAACGGTGTAGTTCCGTTCATATGAGGTGAGTTTACGAGAGAAGAAAGCCACTGGGTGTTCCTCCTTGGTTTCTGTGCAGACTTGTGAGAGCACTGCGCCAATAGCGACACTGGATGCATCCGCTTCAACGACAAACTGGCGATCAGGATCCGGATGTTGAAGCACGGGTGCAGTGGTAAATGCTTCCTTCAGTTTTTCGAATGCTGCTTGGGCATGTTGGTTCCAACAGAAAGGTACTTTGGAACTAGTTAAAGCCGTCAAAGGAGCTACTGTTTTGGAAAAGGAATGGATGAATCTGCGATAGAAATTCGCAAAGCCCAAGAAAGACTGTAGCGATTTGACGTTATGTGGAATTGGCCAATTCAAGACGGCCTTTACCTTGGAACGACTCATTCGAGCACCTAGATTGGTAATGTCGTAACCAAGGAATTCCACTTCCTGCGAATGAAAGACACATTTTTCGGCTTTCACATAGAGGTGGTTCTCCCTAAGTCTTTGTAGGACTGTAGAAACATGTCTGACGTGTTCCGATAGAGATGAGGAGTAAATCAAAATGTCGTCCAGATAGACAACCACAAATCGGTCCATGATGTCTCTGAATATATCATTCATGAAGAATTGAAATGTGGCGGGAGCATTGCACAGACCAAAAGGCATCACCAAATATTCGTAAAGACCATACCGTGTCTTAAAAGCGGTCTTCCATTCGTCGCCTTCACGAATGCGAACCAAATTGTATGCACCTCGCAAGTCCAGTTTGGTGAAGTAGCTGGAAGTGCCTAACTGATCCAACAGCACGTTTATTAGCGGTAAGGGGTATTGGTTTTTGATGGTGATATCATTAAGTGCCCTGTAATCAATGCAGGGTCTGAGGTCTCCCTCTTTCTTAGGAACAAAGAATAGAGGAGATGCAGCAGGAGATTGCGAGGGTCGTATAAAGCCCATGGCTAGCGCCTTGTCAATGTATTCCTTTAACACGGCATCTTCTTTAGGTGTTAAAGAATAAACACGGCCTGTAGGAATTTTGGCACCCGGAATCAGTTCGATAGGACAGTCGTACTGTCGATGAGGAGGTAATTGTTCTGCCTGGCCTTTATCAAAGACATCAGCATAATCAGCGTATTCGCATGGTATGATATTGTCGCATTGATGTACAACGCTGATAGCAGAATCCTCCACCACAGAGGCCAATATGTGTTGTTTATTTGACACCTCCTGACTGGTAAAGCAATGTTCGTTGCAATGAGTCGAAGGATATTGGAGCGATCCCGAAACCCAGTCAACAGTAGGATTGTGAAGGGTTAACCATGCAAGACCAAGTATGATCTCGTACTGCGGAGCAGCAATAACATCGAAGACGATTTCTTCTGAATGGTTATTTGATAACGTCATCCGAACAGGTACCGTCTCCTGGGTTACCATACCAGAAGTTAACACAGATCCGTCCACGGTATTCACCGTTTCAGGTTTTTTTTTGTTTACTAGGGGTAAGGAACGGTTCTTGGCATAGGTGATGTCTATATAATTGCTGGTGGCGCCAGAATCAACCATGGCCTTGGAAACCACTTCTCGCTCATCACAATGTAACGTCACCTGTACTATTACAGGTGCATGTTTAGGAATGGTACTGGAGTCCGATGAAACACTCGACATAGGGACTCCTGCTAATGTCGAGTTTTGGCGTTTCCCGCACGCTTGACGGGTTTTTTAGGACATGTTGCCAATAAATGCTCGGAAGAACCACAATACATACATAAGTGGTTTTTTCTTCGGTTCTCCCGTTCTGTATTGGACAATCGGCCTCTCACGGCGCCTATTTGCATGGGTTCAGGGTCGTTAGAGATGACTGCTGGTGTCTCTGACCGCCCCGAGACTGGCATGAAGGGCTTTTTCTCTCCCTTTCGAGCATTCCTTCGGGCGTCGATTTGTAGAACCAAATCAAGCAGCTCTGGGAAACCCGTAGGAACCACAGGAACAGTAGATAAGGCGTCTTTCAGTTCTTCAGAAAGACCCTTGTAAAAAACAGCCGTTTTCTTGCTGTCAGGCCATTGGGTTTCCGCCGTCAGTTGATTGAACCGGGCGACGTAAGACATAAGGGGTTGGCTGCCTTGTTGTAGGTTAAGCAACTCCAAATCTGTGGCTTGAGTAGAGTAACGCATGTCAAAGACTTTACTCATAGCAGTCAAGAGATCGTCACAATCGTACAACAAAGGGCTATTAGTTTCCAACAAAGGGTTAGCCCAAGCAGCAGCCGTGCCCCCTAAATGGGAAAGCACGAAGGCTGCTTTTGTGGTTAGGTCAGGAAAAGACGTAGGACGGCAAAGGAAATGGAGTCGGCACTGGTTTACAAAGGTTCTGTAGGTTTTGGGATCACCCGTGAACCTTTCTGGAGGGGCCAAGGGAAACTGAGTGGGCATAACCACGTTAATAGTCTCCTGTGGGGGTGCCGTAGTCCCAGATCCGGATGCGGTAGCCATCGGCGCTTGTGTTCCCTGAGGACTACCATGTAGGGCGTCTTGCATAACGTCCATACGGTGCCGTAACATGTCCTGTGCAGTAACCATTTCGTTTCTCAAATCGTGGATCAACTGTGTCAAAACAGTTAAAGGATCCGTACCCTCCATGGCTTCTGATTCTGTCAGAATGCACCAAAGTATCAACCGAAAAGGATACAATATTCAAAAGGATACAGGAGGTAGGGTCTTCCGGATCCCTGTTCACCCGACTTGATAGTCGTGAAGTCAACAAAGACCTTCCAAATGATACAACCCTCTGGCTGATAAAACAGGCAGAGCGATGGATCACTGGAAAGGGCGTGGGTAAGGTATAGTAATCCAGCCTAGGACAAATTAAAGTATCATGAATAACTGCTCCAACCTGAGTATGATGAGTTAGATAATGACAGGAATGATCACACTGACCTGTATCTCTGGGTAGAACAATCCAGAAGTCTCTTGATGGATTTGAAATGAAGAACAAAACGACAGGGAAGGGAAAATTAGTAAGGGAGACTTATCCCGGACGGAACGAGGCTCACGCTAGATACGGGTTGTATTCACCACAGGATAGCGTCCAAAGTTCAGTTCAAAGTCACTTCCAATAATCCTTGAAAGGCTTCCTTCCCACTTAGGGATCAATCCTTCTGTTAATTCCACAGATGCAGGAGTTAGAAGAAAATAGTGTTTGAAGACAACGTGAGCGTGTGGATTTACACGCGGGCAGGAATCGCGCAGCCTGGGCCAGCCGCGTGTGAAGACAACGTGCGCGTGTGGATTTACACGCGGGCAGGGTTCACGCAGCCTTGGCCAGCCGCACTTGAAGACGAAGAGCGCGTGTGGATTTTACACGCGGGCAGGATTCACGCAGCCTGGGCCAGCCGCACTTGAAGACGAAGAGCGCGTGTGGATGTTACACGCGGGCAGGATTTACGCAGCCTTGGCCAGCCGCGTATGAAGACAAAGAGCGCGTGTGGACTTTACACGCGGGCAGGATTCACGCAGCCTGGGCCGGCCGCACTTGAAGACGAAGAGCGCGTGTGGATGTTACACGCGGGCAGGTTTTACGCAGCCTTGGCCAGCCGCGTATGAAGACAAAGAGCGCGTGTGGACTTTACACGCGGGCAGGATTCACGCAGCCTGGGCCGGCCGCACTTGAAGACGAAGAGCGCGTGTGGATGTTACACGCGGGCAGGTTTTACGCAGCCTTGGCCAGCCGCGTATGAAGACAAAGAGCGCGTGTGGATTTTACACGCGGGCAGGATTCACGCAGCCTGGGCCGGCCGCACTTGCAGACGAAGAGCGCGTGTGGAATAGCACGCGAAGGGATAGCTCCAGGAATCAGCGTGTGGCGGAACACACGCTATCGAAGGCCCAAAAGTAGCTGTAGGAATATACCAGGATGTAGATCAGAGGTTCAGCTACACGACGCCAATAAGACGATCAGAAGCAGCGAGTGAAGTTTCTACGCTGCTTAAATACGTGATACCGTAGTTCACGTGACGAAGCAAAAGTCACGTGAAGTTAGCGACGTGAAAAGTGTAAACGTCGTTTTCCCGGTAACGTATCGAATAGCCTCCATTTGGAGTAGAACGGTCTAGCTGTTCTACGAGCGTAGCGTCCAGCATGCATGACACATTCACGGAAAATGCTTGACATCTTTGGAGATGGGAAACACTAACTAAACACATCTATCGTTTCTCTTGTGTAACTCTTGCGTTACTTTTTTGCATATTATGGAATCAAGAATCTGTACTTGAAACGTTCAAACACTTGACTGTTCATTAATTAGATATTTAAAGACTTTGCATGTTAATTGTTTTGTCTTCGCAATTAATTAAGCTAGGTGAAATGTGTTGGTGTCATTTAATGTAAGGAGATAGTGTTTCTTTAGTTTTAGCTTTGTATAGATTGTTTACAGGAACTTTGTTATTCTTGGCGCATTAATTTACACATATATATTTCAACATGTCGGTTGTATATTTTGGTTGTGAAAGGTTTTACATTATTAAACCATATCACAATAAAGAAAAAAAAGTCTTGGCTGACTTATATTGAAGAAATTGAGCTTAATCTCTGTTCAAACATTTTTTTAAGAATGCCCAGTATTGGAAAACTGTTGTACGATGAACTGGAGTTATGTGAACACCATTTAAGTGCTTCCAGGATCTGTTGCAACGTAAAGACTTGGGTAGGTGCTGTAACGTTCATGGACTAGCACATTGGGATGCTATGTAGTTGCGCCAAAAAGAAAAGGTGCGCGTAAGAGGCGTGTGCTGAAGTTGCGTGACACACGGGTTGTTATCACGAACGTGCGAAGGGATGCGATAAACTGGTTCCCTTTTCCCTGATGTGAAAGATACCAGCCTGGGGCGCCTCTGGCTGAGATGGCAAGATGGCGGCCGCTGAACTGAGCCACCCGTCCTTCACTGGCGGTCATGAACCGCGCCGATGTTTATCGCGCGGGTGGAAACCTGCCCTGCCGCTTTTGCTCTGTGGTAGTAGAGGGCGATAAGAGCGAAATACGCGGGAACACACGCTGAGCGGCTGCTTTCCCACACGAAGCAAACTGTATCCACTCAGACACACGGCAACGTTCCTGCGCCCACCTCGTGATGATTTCGGATGCCGACTGTGGTTTCGTCACCGTCCCCCGCAGGGCTCTTGCATATATGCAAAACGCATATATATATAATGTATGTAGTAGTCTTCGTGCTGCCAGAGTTAGACTGACGAGTCAGGAACTGTAAACGAAAAATAGTGTTCAGAAGAAAATCCAGTAAAAAGTAGGGGAAATATGTGAATGCTGTGGAACGCTTGACGCCATCTGATGCGTGCTAGGCTATCGCAGAGCTCTCAAAGCAGACCCCTTTGGCGGGTGCCGCCTGCCTAGTAATCAGTTCCACCAAGCCCTCTACACGGCCATACACTTCAATGGGCTCTCAACCGCCCGCCCCAAAAAACAGGTGTTTTCACCCGCCCAGACGGCACTAAAGGTTGAGCGCTATGGCATGGTATGCTATGTCATGTATGCTATGCTGTGCATGGCTTGAAATAACTAGAAGCTATTCAGCTCCGGCTTGAGGCCCAGAAGTGTCTGGCTAGCTTGACAGCAGCAGGAGACATTTCTGACTCTGCACGCCACACAGTCCATACCTATGTGACATTACACATGTGTCAAAAGAAGCATTGGACACATCTAGAAGGCATTTAGGAAAGAGGCTGTAATTTGCATCTCATGCGGAAGTTAAATGTGTGCTCTGCTACGGCTAGCTCCTCATTCTAGCTCCTCCTTACTGGTGGATCGCAGAGACCCAGGAGCTGCTTTCAGCTCCTGCTCAACACATCTTAATTTCAATATCTAGTGTGTTATAGTAGAGAACGGTGTGCTGTGCTGTGCTTTGTATGCAATGCTACCTTATGCTATGCATGTTATTTTACACTCTGCTGCATTATAGCAAGTTATTTTATGGTATGGAATGCTTGGAATCGTACCAAAATGTCGACCAAACAATTGCGATGGCCGAAAATGCCGACCTTTTTTTTTTTTAACCTCCCCCCTGTTATGCTATGTTAAACATTATATCATAAGTGATGTTGCATGTTATGAGTTTATATACGTAACAGTAATGCTGCCTGAAGCCGGTTGGATCATTTTAAGCAGTTACAAAGTTAGTTAGAACAGTGAGGGTACTGGCGCGAGAAGCCTAACTGTTAAGTGCTTATATGCTGGAATTGAAACGTGTCAGCATAGCTCCTCTGGGTATTTATTTATTTATTTAAACGTTTGGTATGCACAACAACGCATCCTGGCAGTTGTTTAAGTGCGCTCTCGCTGCCCATCCATGGTTGCTAAAGTCAGCTAGCGGGACACA
Organism: Ambystoma mexicanum; assembly: GCF_040938575.1. NCBI lineage: Eukaryota > Metazoa > Chordata > Amphibia > Caudata > Ambystomatidae > Ambystoma > Ambystoma mexicanum. The sequence goes on from NC_090929.1 coordinate 1,486,121,694, forward strand.
ACCCGCTCCTCTTGCATTGGAATGAGTTTTGCAGTTCTGTGGTTTCTTGGTGCCCGAGGACTGTAGCTGCTGAGATTGCACTGCCAGACCCAGAACCCCCTGTTTTTTTTTTTAAGAGGTCCAAACAGCCACTCCAGAAACAAAGAGCCACATGTGAAGAGGAAATGTCAAATATCGCCCCTACTCCAGTTGCCCCCTTCTTAGTGCCCGGTACTTTCACACCAAAGTATGTGACGTATGATGAACAAATAAACCAGCAGAGAGCAGCACATGGGCTCTACCCAATACCTATCAGAATAACAGCACCCATAAATATACCAACACCTAAGACAACCTGGAAAGTGAGGTATCCATTGAAAAGGACAGATCTACATCCCAGAGAATATGACGGTTGTCAGAACAGAGTATCCGAAGAAACCAAGAAGATAACGAAGGAAAATGAAGTGATGTCATGCAAAATCGGACCGACACACATATAGAGAAATAACGACCTGAGAATACTGACAAGAGACGAGATATAAAGAAGATAGCAAGGATAAGTGACATATTGGGCTCAAGATGAAGAAGCTTATGCCATGTACAAGATGAAGATATTTAGTTAGTTTAAACATGTACAGATGCAAGTAACCGCAAGAAGCAAAGAAATCGTGAAGCTTGCTTATGCTTAATAGTAAATAGATTGCGGCAAGCGCCAATGTTTACAAGTATATACCTCAAGAAGCACTTTATGAATGAATATAACTCGACTATGCATATGAGCAGAATTCAACAATGGTTACTAGAGGCCTCCAAAGGAATGTGTCGCAGCAAGAAAATCAAGAAGCGAGACAGAATAAAACCCAGCTAAGGATAACAATGCCAAAAAACCAAGGTCTTATCGGACTGGAAAAGTCCAACATTGGATACAATTAAGGAGAAGAGAACAGAAGACCCTGTTCAGAAAGTTAAAGATAAGCAACAGATGTCAGAGGATCAGTAAAAACAAATCAAATACACAAAAATACATGAAGAAAAGGCCGATTTCACAGAGTCCAGCCAGATGACAAGGCAGGTTGGAAGAGTGAAGATTTTCACACCTACGCATGGATCCCCGCCATGCCCATACTCCTTAAAAGTTCTCAAACCGCAGAGCAGACTCAAGGCCAAAATACAAAGAAGTAATTGACACATGGCTACTGAAGCGATGATTGATTGTAGCATAATTGGAAGGAAGTGGGGGTGCAGACGAACTTCTCTGTACCTGGATGTTCTTTCTGCATATTAATCTAGAGTCCTATAGCGAGCAGGGCCAATGGGAAGTCGTACTTTTAGTGATGTTCACAGTGGCCATTTTGAGGGAGGGCTCAACATGACAGTGATTATCCAATCCCCTCTCCCTGTTAACACATACAGATATAATACCTATGTTAAGTTACCTTCCTTTAACCAATCACGTTGCATATTAGGTTTTGTAAAAGTTCCACGTAGAATGGTGTCAGTAATGATGAGTTTTTGCTATAAATACTATGTTTTTTCTTAAAATCAGGGAGCGAGAAGATCGAGCGATTGCTAATTGTTCGTTGTACTCCCCGTTTTTTGAACTTGTCATTAAGTGGATTCCCTTTGCCAAACTATTGAATTGTCATAGTTATTTGAAGCATGAGGATGAATCTGCATCCCCATCTATCTCAAGGGTACTGCTACTCATCTTAAAGGGCTGTTTGGAAATCCTCCAGTCAGAGGGCTGGTTGGTGACCATCCAGTTCACATGGAGCTTACATTTAAAAAAAAATGTTTTTTAGGGGTATCAATGGAGACCACAGGAGTGGCAAAGGAGACATCACAGGTGCTATTGCGACCCCTGGCGACCCCCAAATGATGTTCCTGGATGCAGTCTCCTATAGGACATTGGCGAGACCCTGGCCCAATCGATGTGCCTCTAGCACTTGAGCGACTCTTTGAACATGCATGTGGTTAATTCATGTCTAAGACGTGCATGGTTCTCATGTGGTCCAAGTCAGCTCGCCACAGTGTTCCAGTGCTTTGCTTAACCTCAGCATATCCTCTTACTCGCTTCTTTTGGTTTAATCAGGTTGGTCTAGTTTCATTGTAAGTCCTTGTTATGGGCAATTTGCTCATGATCTTTCAGGTAGTTACAGTAGGCCCTATGCTCCCTAGGGCCTTAGGAACGGCGGTAATGTCCTTGGATTTGATCATTTGCTCCAGTGTTTTATGTTATGTTACTGGGATTTAAACTGTGCCTGTCGCTATTTGCATGGGCTTCATCTGCCCTGGCGGATCTCAAAGAAAGGGGTTGGTTTAGATCAGTGGCAAGAGAGAAAGAGAGAAAAGCAAGTGGGGTCAAATGCCTTCCTCTGACTCGACTTGAGTGCCTTGTAAAGAAGGGCCCAAAGCCAAGCCAAGCACCACCTTCATTCACAACAGAATGCATTCCAGTAACGCTGCCGCCTAGTGACAGCTAAAATAACTGCATGCAATCTTCCACTCAACCCCAATCATCCTTTCCTTAATCATCACATAAACGTGCTGATAACATAAGGTAGTGAGAGAGGTCCCTTATGGTCACAATATGCCTTCTTGTACAAATAACAATATATAGTACATAGCAGTGGTGGTGGCGGGGGAGGCAATAGGATAGCCATGTTGCTGACTCGGCTCGGGGTTGGCTCTTGAAGCCAAGCCATATCACCCTGGCTTGGCTCGGACTCAGCTCTTTCCAGGAATTCTCTGGCTCCCCTACCTCTACCTTCAAAGCCAGGCAATGCATTCAATACATCACACAAGATGGGTGTCCCCTAAGCCATGGAACTGGGGAGCAACAAATAAGACAAAAAAGCCCCCAGGGGGGAGAGTTCACATGGAGGAGTACTATATTAATTTAAGTACCCGATTATAGGAATAGAGGTGGAAAAGAATAGTGGCCCAATCAGAACAGATTCATATTTTAATAATCATCACTAAACATTATAAAATTGTATAATATATAAACCACATAACAACAATAAAATAGATGAATTAATGTTAGTATAAAATACTTATCAAATCTAATACATTAAACCATTAAATCGCAATTTAATTACCACAATTCATGACCCAGTATTATTCAGGGTAAAGCATCATTGTCTCGTATTTTTGAATTTCATTCGAATAATAAAGATGCTATTGACAAGGAAATTGCTGCCAATGGAATAAAGTGCTAAGTACAATAAAGTGCTAAGTGCATTCAAGACACAAGTGGGACTATTGATGTTGGATGATGCAAGGGGGCTAGCAGAAAGAAAAAAATCAATAGGACAATAGGACGCTTGGTTGATATATCCATGCATTTCGAGTATTTCACAAAGGTAGCTATACAGGCATTGTGAACACCTATATATTGCAGATGTTTTCCAGGTACTGCCCGAGAGGTCACCTTTCATAATAGATGTCCTCCATGGATCCACACAAGTGGATGTTTTGCTTTGCAGTGTCTGGAACTCAGAAACAGTTCTAAAAAAAAAGTCTATACATTTGATGAGCAGAGCACTAGTGAGAATATCTATGCCATACCAAGTTTGACCCCACACCATAGCCCACAATGCCACTCCTTAAGCAGTACTGAGCATGCCTATTCCCGCTCATGCGTGAGCCCCACATACGTCGCACTCTCCTACTGCATACACAGTAGTGAGCCTGATTGCACTCTCCCAAGCATGGCCCACACCTCATGTCCCACTGTGCTGCCAAATAACCAGAACAAAGCATGCGTATGTTATTCCAACCTTGGCCCACCATCACAGTCTAATCGGTATTGAGCATGTCTAGGCCCTCCCAGGCATGGGCTACACATCACAACCTACTTTCCTGCCGCAAAAGCAGTAATGATCAGGACTATGTTCTTCCAAACATTGGCCCCACAGCATGTTCCTCTGTGTTGCTGCATAAGTAGTAACACGTATGCCTTCACCCTGGCAATTATTTGCCCCAAAAGTTGTCCCACGACGTGCCGCATAAGCAGTGCACAGCATTCCTACACTTTCTGAATTATTTACCCCAAATCATGTCCCACTGTGCTGATGCATAAGCAGTACACAGCATTGTTACAACCACCCAAGCATGGGCCCACATCATGTCACACTGTGCTGCTGCATGAGCAGTACACAGAATTCCAACACCCTGCCAATCATTTACCCCAAATAATGCCCGACTGTGTTGACGTACAAGCAGTACACATCATTCTTACACCCTCACACCCATCATGTTCCAATGTGCTGTCGCATAAGCAGTACACAGCATTCCTACACTCTCTAAAGAATGCACCCCACCTTGTGTCCCACTGTGCTGCAGCATAAGCAGTGCAGAGCATTCCTACACTTTCTAAAGCATGCACCCCACATTGTGTCCCACTGTGCTGCCGCATAAGCAGTGCAGAGCATTCCTACACTCTCAAAAGCATGCATCCCACACCATGTCCCACTGTGCTGCCGTATAAGCGGTACAGAGCATTCCTGCACTCTCTAAAGCATGCACCCCACATCATGTCCCCCTGTGCTGCTGCATGAGCAGCACAGAACATTCCTATACTCTCTAAAGCATGCACCCCACATCATGTCCCACTGTGCTGCCGTATAAGCGGTACATAGCATTCCTACACTCTCTAAAGCATGCACCCCACATCATGTCCCCCTGTGCTGCCGCATAAGCAGCACAGAACATTCCTACATTTTCCCAAGGATTGGCTCCTCGTTATTTCCCACTTGACACCGGGTTCTTTTCTACCTTTCTTCTGAGAATGGCAAATAGCTCCAACTACACTTCAGCGAGATGGCAGTGAGTTGCGTAGATCCGCCGTGGAGGAGAGACCACCATTAAATGGCCCGTCTCTCTCGCACACGAAAGTCTTCAAATAGAATGTCAAGCAGCACCCACCATAGAAGGGGGATGCACACATGGGATGCTTCAGGAAAGCCTGGAATCTTTAGGCCTCTGCCCTGGAGTCAGCATCCCCACAGAAGGGTTGGCATCAGGGGTGGATAAAAGACCATGTTGCAGATCTGCAGACCTCTAAACAAGCAGCAGTGCAAATCTCTATTACACCAGCCAGTATATAGGGAGTTTGCGCTTGCAGCAAAAAAGCGCAAAACCTTTCATTTCTACATGTGCCACAAAATTGCACAATGCTGCAAAAAGGTGCAAAATACAGTATCCCCCACCCCCAAGCCAATAATTGTAATTAGCCTGACCGATAGATCCATGTCAATTACTGATATGTATTAGTGGCGGCAAGCCCCACTCATCACTGCTTTCAATCCAGTAGCACAATCAGCACAATAGAAGTGGAATTCTGCACGTTTGGTGGCCACCTATAAAATGCAGCAACATCTACATGTTTGCGCAGCAGTACCTCCTGTTTCTGGATGCACAATTTGGAAATCAGTGCCGCAATTTCTTAAGGAGTCTGCATGATGAAGTTAAAGCTGTGCAATTATTCTAGCACTTGTGAAAGCATGGACGGAATTCCATCCATGGTCTATCAGAGCGATTAAGGTTTTAGGTCCGAATTCCCAGAAGTGCTTTATAATGGCAAAACCCCATTGGAAAATGTTCTGTGAATCTTAGTGTTCAGCTCTTGGCAGTGCTGGTTCGAGACCGAGGCAGGATTTAGGGGTTTCCAAGGGTGCTACCAGGGGCGCGGCTCAAGATTGCCAACCGTGCCCCAGAAATCCTCACACTCTTCCTGGCTCTTGGTTACTATAGATCACAAACAACTGTTAGCTGCCCACTAGCCCACTAGCCCCGACACCACCTAACCACAATATACACATTATCCTAAATGCACATAACATCAGGAAATGAATAAATGGCTGGAGTCACTGATTTAGCACCTACTGTACAAAATATAAATGAGTGCCTTCATTTAAATGTGTGGGCATTGGTGAAGCTGGCACAGAGGACATCCAACACTAGTCCATCAGGCTTACTAAAAACGAATTGCGGGTCAGTTCAATGCTACTACTTTGAGGACCCGATTCATGGAATTTTTTGCATGGTTGAAAGTGACTTTGCACTGCTGAAAAGTGACTTTTCACTGCTGACACAAAACCTGATTCATAGAATTGTTCAAAGTGTATTTTTGCAGTGCAGTCAGTGCATGGTCATATTTGCAGTACAAAATGAACTTTAGGAAGGTAGGGTCCCTAGATGTCCTGGTTTTGTCTGGAATTGGAGCCTAGGAGTTTTTTTTTTTAATTTAAAAAGCCTGTCCCGGATTTGAGGAATGCAAAGTCGACCGCTGCAAAGTTTCACGTTTCTGTTCATTATGAGAGCTATAAACATTATGTATGTTATTTCTATATCATTATTTCTTCCACCTGAGAGTATATTCAAACCTCCAACCTTTCAGTTATCAACCACACGCATTGACTGATTGTGCCACAGAGACCTCTCAGAAACAAATACACAGGAAGACCTGTAATAGCAACCAGAGGAACAGCTCAGTTTGTTTTTAACTTTGTTATAGTGACAACTAAAGCTTCACAGTTTAAACCCAGAAGCACTACTGTAAGTGTAAATTCTTTAATTTGGGATCATGACGAGTAGGGGGGACACAGAGGGTGGGAGGAGGGGGTTTGGGGGCAGCAAGCATAGTCCTACCTTTATGTGTATGGCCTATCGTGTTTTTTTTATTTTGAAAATGTGGTCACCCCAAAGGAAGGGCTGTAGAGGGGGGGCAAAATCTGACCCTCATGCCCCCACAAGACTCTCAACATGAACGCAGAGAAACAACAGATGTGCCCAACATTTAGGCCCATTACCGCAATCCTGGATGTATTGCAGGTGTGAGAAGCGTTTTTCTCTCAGTCAACTGTTCAGATGATACCCAATTGATGATTTGGATGAAATGGAAATGACATCGATCAGGCAAGTTGACTAACTGCGAAACCAGTGACTAATGACGTCATCACTGATATCACAACGTAGTCGTCATCACTGATATCACGATGTAGTCACATTATACATGAAGTACATATTCATCCATTCATGAAGTTACACTAACATCCACTAGTTTATTGCATATAGGCAGGAAACACATGCTTATGTCCCATGTAGGTAGAGGACGGACACCCATTCATATTTTTATATATTCATATCCTTCGCCAAAGCTGAAACCGCAAGACGCAAAAGCTTCATATACTTAGCTTGCACATGCTTGACTGCTACTAACAGAGAAGCCATAGGGAATGATATGGAAGCTATAGGCCTCTGGAACAAGTGGCAAAGGAGAGACAGGCTTTGTGGACATGAAAAGGCAGACATGATTGCCGCAGCCAGAGGCGAGTAGAAACGAGGCACCCATCCAAGGACAAGTGGAGACGAGAAAGTTCCAGTTACCAAGACAATGCGCCACCTGCAGAAAATCTGCCTAAACTCCTCATGATTAGAAGCAGGGCAGCTTTATTTTGTGGTCTCCACACACGTGACCCAGTCTAACAGGCCCATTCAACCAAGGTAGATGAAGAGGAATGTTCCCATCAAACAAGAGGGGGAAAAAGCTACAAGTGCTTCCCACAAGCGGCCAACTGAATGCACTCTCCCAGGCTTAGGTGATCAGAGATGGCAACATTAGGGAACACTTCGCACCTCCATGTTCATTCCCATTGCCTTGAAAAGGTACACTCAGTCTGGAAACCATCCAGGGCTGGGAGGACACATTTCGCCCAATCCAGATTCACCTTTCATGTGGGGATATAATTTGTTGCAAGAGCCAATGGTCTCTCTGCGACCCTGCAACATTGTAGATTGATACTAGTAGAGGTGGTCCTAGGAGGAGCCACTAGATATGGCTATCCAATAGTAGAACTAAGCCATAAAGCTCCCTTATGTAGCTCACCCAAACTGACCAATGTAAATGTGTGATAGGTTTCTGGAATGGAACCTAAATTTGTGACATCACACTTGGATAAAACCGGGTGACATGCGCTTGGAAGACGAGCGCTCTGGAGGATACTTGTTTTTCTGGTGTGATTCCTGTCATTTTGTTTGCTAATAGAAGACAGTAACTTTGCCCCATGGCTGAGTCTTCCGTTCTTGTGGCGGGGAGTCTTTGATGGGCCCAAGTGTTCTCTGCAGATAAGTGGGGTGACTGCTAGAGAGCCCTGGCCACAACTGTACAAAGTGGTAACAGAGGAGAGTCAGAAGTTACGTTACCCTGACCATAGGAGAGAAGACCAAGAGGAAGAGGAGATGTAAATAGTGGCATGACCAGAACGCAGGTGCAGACTGCAGAAGGCCAACCGCAGTGAGCAATGTGAGAGGCAGGGACAGGGGATTAAAGGGCACCAAGCACGGGTTGTGACCACTGCCTATACTGGCATACTGGCGTATGACATATAGCTTAGGGTGTAATGTAGGAACTCTGCCGATGTCTCAGTACTGAGATAACAACACATGGTGCAAATCGGAATAAAGGAAAGTTGTGAAATGTATACTATTAGGACACACCGGCACTCATTACCCGGAAACCTGGGAAACTGTCTGTCAGGATCCGGACACATTGCACTCCGGGTGCTAACACATTGTGATACATTTTAACAATGCAGGGCATCAGAGCATTGGCACAGCACTGGGAACAAGGAGAGTAGTGGTGATGTGATAGTAGTGGTGATCCCGGAAGGTCTTTGCTGCATTAAACGTCTCCCTTTGTATTTTGCCATTGCATAGCATAGTAGTATAAGAGCAGAGTAATATTGTGATTATATGGGGCGAAATAGCTGTGACAGTGCATTTTATATGATGCACCAAACAGTGCAATATAGCAGAGACAACATAACAGAGTATTTCATCATTGCACGTATCCAGTTGTGGCTTTTCACTGTATCAATATTGCAATAGCCATTGCAGGACAAGGCCGCAATGTTGTGCGACGCAAGTGTTCAGTGAAGAAGGGGTAGTGGAGCAGAGTGCGAGCGCGCAGCACAACCGTCTACTTTCAGAGACCGAAAGGTCTGACATAATCGTACTCTGTCTCTATGCAACCATAGGCTCTCCCTTCCAGCGTTTAGCCGTACTTTGTGTCTTGTGTCCTTTTTCTAGGTCCCTCGTTTGTGATTACTATTGTACTATGATCTATGTCCCTTAGGCTCTCTCCCACTGTCTAGGTTCCCCCTCTACTGTGGTTACTGTTGTACTGTGATCTGTGTCCCACCGGGATCCCTCCTTCTCTCTACGTCCCCCTTTCTTCTTGGTTATGGTTGTTCTATGAACTGTGTCCCGTCGGACTCGTTCCCACTTCACAGGATCTCATCCACTGTGGCTTCTGTTGTACTGTGAACTGTCCCCAATAGGCTCTCTCCCACTCTCTAGGACCCCACCCCGCTGTGGGTACCATTTGTACTATTGAGTGTATCTGCCTGCCCCTTCTATGTGTCCCCAACTGTGTGGCCCCTTCCCCCTGCGCATCCTGCATTGCACAGCACTGGGCTGTGCATCTCTCCTCTCTTTCGCTCCATCCTCCTCCTACTTTCTCCTTGCTCCCTCTATGGTGCTTTCCGTCTCCCCTATATTCTCCAGCAGCTATTCTATCTCCTATGCTATCCCTCTCACTAAGTCAAGAAGAAAGAAGATTAGGAGGGGACATCCTAGTCTCCAACCCAGGCATCCTGTTACGCTCACCTGGCTCCCACAGGGGCGTCGGTCGGACCCGGACAGATGCGGTCTCCACCAATGTGAAGCGTAGTGCAGAGATGACTGACTGGACTAGCACTCCGAATCTTGTGTGCTTGACCCGTTGAAGTATTCTCCTGCAAGTGGAGAGATGGATTTAGCCACCCATGGATTCAAGTGATGGCACCCCCCACAGTCCTCCCCACTTATCACTCCGAAGTGCCCTTTCAGCAATCTCACATTATACTCTTGAAAGATGAGCTCTCCATCCTGCATGGATTGCAGGGGCACGTTGATGCCAGTTACTTCACTGGTTTGAAGGCGTGGGAGAATTCCGGAGAGTATTGACTCTGAGGTTCCTGGCTAGGACCAGTAAGTATCAAGTTCATAGAGTTCAATAAATCCGATGTTCACTCTTGTTCCTCCCTTCCTTCCTTGTCTTGCAGCTGAGTTTCATGAGAAGATGCTCTCGTGGTAGCTGGTGGCACTCAGGTAAGAGTCTGTATTACCAAACACTGTCCGGTAAATGTTGCACGTGTTTAACGTGTTGTTTTCTCTCTCTTTGCAGGGTCGGCACATGAAGATGTGGAGAGTTATAGAATAATGCCTCCGGTGGTAAATCAGGTAAGTCTATGGTGATAAGAGTTACATTTGTTGGTTTTCTCGGCTCACCTTGTTGTTTTCTTTTGTCCCCTAGGTGCCGGAGTTTGGCGAAGAAATGACGGAGGCAGCGCCGAATCGGAAGATGCTGCGAGGACTGGTGAGTATGGCGCGGCGCTGCAGCTGGAGATGCGACGCGTACTGAAATTATGTTCTTTCCAGGTCCGGAGGCGAAATGGATCCGGAATCAGGTGAGGAATTCGAAAATAGTTCGTTTTCTAACCTTGTCCTTTTCTTTCCTCTTGTTTTTAGGAGCTCCAGATTCGAGGCGGGCATGGCAGAAGACTGGATGCTGGCTGGAGGCACGGTGAGCGTTACGCTGCTGGATGCAGAATAACGCGAAGCGTGTGCTGCTGTTCAGGCGTGGTTTAAATAGCCTCCAAAGTAGTTCCAGGTAAGAAGTTCCCCAGAAACACGTCCGAGTAAAAAATAGTCCCTGAAATAAAATAGTCCCATCCAGGCCTCACGTTGGCTTGGACTCACTTGCAGCATGGTCTGCATCAGGTAAGTAAAGTCTATGAGCCTGGCGCCTAAGGCGCCAGGACTGATTCCTATGATGAGCCTGGCGCCTAGGGCGCCAGGACTGAACCCAAACAGCCCCCAGCCGGGGCTGTTGGGGTTTTAATAAGTGTCTGGATGCCTGCTCTCGGAGCTGATGGGCTTGGTCCTGATGCCCGGGGGTAGGCATCATGACACCTCCCTATAGCTGATACCTACATCAGTGCTTCCTCCAGACAGACTCTTACCGACATCCTCTTTGTCATTCCCTCTCCAGACGTATGGACTCCTCATATGGTCTCTGTTCTCACTTCTTTTTCCTCTTCTCCTATTAATGGTGGCCCTAGATGGAAAGCACCATCTTGGTCCAGAGCCCTCAGGCAAATCTCCTCCTTTTTGATAGGCATATCCCACGTTTTATCAACTTCCTTCCTGCATCACCACCCAGCACCTCCCTAGCTACTCCGCCACCTCCTTATTCTGCCGCCTCTCTGGTACCCTCCTGATCCTCTGTGGCTACCTTGCCACCTCCTTCTACCACCTCTGCCCACTCTTGGGCCCCTCTACCACTTCCGCACGGTGTACCTCAAGCATGTACCCCTCCACAGAAGTTATTCAAATGTGCCAACCTGCTCCACGTTGCTACTCTCAACTCTCGCTCTCCTGTCAAACACTCCTCTGACATCTGCCACCTCCTCGAAGAACTTGACCTGGATGACCTTTCTCTCACTGAGACATGGTTCACGGCCTGCTCTGTGACTAATTTTGACACCCTCCTCCTTGATGGCTATAAGATCCTCTCCAAACCCAGAACCAACTGTCCCAGAGCTGGAGTAGCCCTGATCTTTCTGGAGTGGGTCCCTACTTCTGATTGTTTGTTTGTTTATGTTTATGTTTATTCATTTATGTTGCGCGCCAGACCCGGAGGTATGAGGGCGCAGGAGCAGCAAGGTTATTCTCAGCTTGTTTACAGTGCTGTACAGTCATTTACAGTGTGTACATAGGTTGATACAGTTGCGATGGATACAGTGATATACAGTTTGCAGGTGTACAGATTTAAATAGTTAGCAAAGGCGAGGTCAGTTATTGGTCATTATTCTTTAACCATTGAATGTAGCTACGCCTAAAGTGGGGATAGGTTTGAGGTGTCCTAAGGGAGGGTGGTAAGGAGTTCCAGTGTTGGGCTGCTTTCACCTGGAAGCTGTTGCCACCCATTTTGGTTCGATTGAACCTGGGAACTGTAAGTAGGTTAGCATTAGTGGATCTGGTGGGCCTGTTAGGGGTGTATCTTTTTATTCTGTCGGCTAAGTAGCGAGGGGCTGCATTGTTAAGGCATTTGTGTGTTAATGAGGCTACTTTGAGCAGGATTTTGTCGGTGGTGGTAAGCCAATTGTGAGTTCTCCTGGTGTTGGAGATGTGTTCTCTCTTGGGGACGCTGAGCGCTGCTCTGAGAGCATTGTTTTGCAGGGTCTGGATTTTATTGGTAACCTGTTTGTTGGCTCTTACATAAAGGGCGTTACAATAGTCCAGTTTTGATAGTGCAAGGGCTCTGGCTAGGGTACTGCAGTTCTGAGTAAATAGGAAAGGTTTGGCTGCTCTTATAAGCTTACATGTGTAGGCTGTGGAAGTGGCCATGGAACTAACCTGTTTATGGAAGGACAGGGCGGAGTCTAGGTAGATTCCTAGGGTTTTCACTTCTTTGGCTGGTGTAGTTGTGGTCCTGTTTATTTAGATTAGGGGTGAATCCGAGGATGATGATTTCAGTCTTGTCATCATTTAGGCATAGACTGAGGGAGGCCATCCATGCCTGGATGATGAGGTATACCCTGTTCACCAAGGCCAAATCCTTTTTGTAATCTCCCGTCAACGGGATGAGGATCTGGGTATCATCGGCATAATTAGTGTAGGTGATACCCAGACCGTCAAGATCATCTGCATGAACCCTGAGGGACCCCACATGTGATGGGGATGGGGTCGGCGGAAGCTGAGGTGAAAAAGACATGTATAGATCTGTTGCTCAGGAACGACTCAATCCAACCGATGGCTACTTGGGAGAAGTGGGCAGCCGAGTCCAAGTGGTTGCATAAAATGTTGTGATCTACTAGATCAAATGCTGCTGAGAGGTCTAGGAGGAGTAGTAAAGCAGTTTTCCCATTATCTCTCAGAGTGTCGATTTGGGCCTTAAGATCAATGAGAGCAGTTTCTTTCCAATGTTGGGATCTAAAGCCTGATTGAAGGATTCACTGAGCATGATTTTTTTACACTTCTAACGTAGAGACTTTGGAGAAGCTGAAGCGGGTGAGTGGGTTGGGTATGGGGTTCTGAGGTGTGGAGCGTGGGGGAGTGTTGGTGGAGTTAGTAGAGTTATATAGGGATTCTTTCTTGTTGTTGATTTTGATTTGAAGGCCTGCGATTTTATTGGACAGGGCATTTTGGACACTAGTGCACCATTGTTTATCTTTGACACATGTGTCTGGGACTAGGACAGGAGTTTCCAGCTCTTTAATAATAGAAAACAGTTCCTTCTGTCGTTCCTATGCAGGCATACTCCTCCTTTGAAGGCTTTGTCTGCAGTCTCTCTATCTCTCCTGCCCTCTCTATGACTGTGGCCACCATCTGCAGGCCACCTGGCCAGGTTGCCCTCTTCCTCTCAGAGTGGGTTGACTTCTCCTTGCCTATACCTCTCCTCGTTGGAGACCTCAACATCCACCTGGATGCTTCTAATCCCTCCTCTGGGCTCTTCCGCAACCTCTGTGACACTCTCTCTCTCTTTCCATTGTACCCTCTTGTCCAACACACTTGTCGGGCATACCTTGGATGTTCTCATTTCCTCAAACATCCCCCTTCGAACCCTCTCACCACTCATCTCTCTTGGACAGACCACTTTCTGCTCTCCTCTCACCCGACACTCTCTGTCCCCTTGGTTAAGCCCACCCCAGCACTGCCACCTACCTTCTTGGTCATTCGGCCCATGAATCGTGTGTCAGTGAATGCCTTTGCCGTTACTTTCTCTGCTCCTCTTACACCTGCGGCTGACTTACACTCTGGCACAGCCCTCTCTAGCCAGCATCTTTCCATCACTAACACTCTGGATGTCCTTGCCTCTGTCATGAGAATCCATCTGAAGCCTACCTTCAAGTGCAACTCTTGGTATGACTCCGATCTTGCCACCCTGAAACGCAAGTGTAGCGTGGCTGAGAGGAAGTGGAGGACATTGGGCGCATCCTCTGAAAAACTGGCCTGCTGCCTGCTCCAAAGGCATTACAGACTCTCTGTCCTGTCCAAGAAGAGAGCCCACATCCAAGCCCCTGTGTGTGCGGCCTCTAACAACATGACTATACTCTTTAAAATTTTCAAGGAGCTGGCCAATCCTTCTTCAGGGTCCACCTCCCCTGTTCCCTCCTAGGCCCTCTGTAGGGCTCTGGCTTCTCACTTCACCACTAAAACTCAGGACATCCTGTCCTCTCTCGGTCCCATTCTGGTCGCCTCCCACTCTCCTCCTCCATTCTGCTCTTCCTCTCTGACTACACCTGATGAGGTTTGAAACAAGTCTGATCTATAAAAGGGTCATACAATTAGGTGCTCCCCTGCTCCACCAGAACCACCAAGGACCACGTTGGCACCCTTTCTACAGCCTTGGTCGATTTCTGCAATCACTGTTTTGTCACTGGAACTTTCCCCTCTCTCCTCAAGCACTCCCTTGTGCACCCCCTCCTTAAAAAGCCTTTGGTCAATCCTACCTGTCCGGCAAACTATCTCCCATTCTCTATCAATCCTTTCCTGGGAAACTCCTGGAAAAGCTGGCCATCTCCCAGCTTACTCTCCACACTAAATCTGTTGTTTGTCTCCATGACCATCAGTCTGGCTTCAGAGGAGCCAGATGCATGGAAACTGCTCTCCAGAACACCCATAAAGACCTGCTCACGAATCTTGATTCAAGCCTTCCTTCTGTCCTCATCCTCCGTGACCTTTCCTCTGCTTTTGACATGGTCAATCACACTATCCTGATCAATCGACTCTGAGAACCTGGGCATCACGAATCAGGCCCTGGAGTGGTTGTCCTCCTTCCCCCTGTACCGACCCTCCCAAGTCCAACTTGAGCCCTTTTTCTCCACCACCTCTCTCTTCACATGTGGTGCTGCCCATGACTATAACCTCTCATCCTGGCTCTTCAATGTCTACTTGGCCCCTTTGGCCCACCTCATCCCTACCTTCTCTAACTTTCAGTGTTATGCAGATGACACTCAGCTCTCTTTCAGGCTCCCTCAGCCTCCTCTCCTCTCCTCTCTCGCTCATTCCTGACTGTATCTTCGATTCAGGATTTGTGTACCTCCAACGACCTCTGCCTTAAAGCCAGTAAAACTGAGATCCTTCTCATTGGGACCCCTGCTTCCGCTTTCCCTCTCTCACTCTGGCCACGCTCATTGGGCCCTCTTCCTTTGCCTTCGTGTGAGGCAAAAAACCTTGGTTTCATCTTTGACTCCACTCTCTCCTTCTCTCCTCACATCATGGCTCTTGCCAAGAAGGTCCACTACCAGCTACACCTCCTCAGAGGTATTATTCTTTTTCTCACTTTAGCCCTGAAGCTCTCGGTCTCAAGAACCCTGGTTCTCTCTAGGCTGGACTACTGCAACAGCCTCTTTGTCAATCTGCCTTCCTCTACTCTCCGCCCTCTGCAACTATTCCAGAACAGGACTGCAAGACGTGTCCTTGGCCTCAAGCCCATTGACTGTATCCCTCCAGCCCTGAAATCTCTCCACTGGCTCCCGGTGGCTGCAAGGATCAAGTTCAAAACCCTCTGCATCGTCCACAAGGCTTTCTGGGGCCCGCACTACATCAACTCTCTCTTCCAAAACACCTTCCTTGTTGAGCCATTCACTCAGCCACCTCTAACTCTCGGAGGGTCACACGCTTCTCGAGGCAGATAGTGGGGGTAGATCTCTTTCTCCTCTGCAGGTGCCTCCCTCTGGAATGCCCTCACTGCCCCTCTCAAACTTGAGCCGGACCACCTGAGGTTCCAAAAGCAGCTCAAGAAATTCCTTTTGCTTTTTCTCTCTCTCCCCCGACAACCTACCCGTCTGCTGCGCTGACCAGAGTCTTGCTGGGTACCAGGCTCCCCCACTACCAGTCTCCCCTGCACTGCCTACGGACCTACTGCACACTTAGGGGCTGTAACTGTCAGTGCAAGCCTTAATGGCAGCAGCGCCTGCAGACAGAAAAAGAACAATTTGGCTCCCGCCGCACCCCTAGTCAAATGGGGGTGGTGGGTGGAGGCCCCAAATCTGTCTTTTTGCGGTGGGAGAAATGACATTTTAAAATTAAATGCGATTGCGGGAGCCAGTGCATTTAGCAACAATAGGGTGCTGCGGCACATTATTAAGATGAATATCGCCGCACTACCGTGCCAGAGCAGGGTGGTAATTATCTCAATATGGTGCCAGCACCCTATTGTTAAATGCGCCCGCTCTCGCAAGCGCATTTAATTTCAAAATGACACTTCTCCAACCATGCCAGCTCGGGGTAGCCCTTGAAAGGCTCCCCGGAGCTGGCGCTCTGGGGGCTAGTGGCGCCCTGGGTGACTATAGCACCCCGGGCGGTTGTCTGGCCCGCCCTGCCCTAGGGCTGGCTCTGGTAACTGTAACCCTACAGCCGCCTGCCTCCTTGCACTTACCGAGAGCAGCGCTGCCCTGGCTGCACTTAGAGCAATGCCACCCTGATTGCACTTCCTCCTTCCCTCTCATTGGCACTTCCCCTTCTCCCTCCCCCCTGCACTTTGAGTTATCACACTTGCACGATCTGAATGGCAGAAGGCCTGGTAAAATCGTTTGTTTTGTGCTCCTTCTGTCTTCCCTCCCTTGTCTTATCACGCCTAGAAACACTTGTGTGCAGGCGGGTTATAAATGACTTAGATCATATAATATCAATATGGCTGAAGATAGCAGCCCGAGTAGTCAGAAAAGTGGTGCATTGTGAGAGTTCTGTGTACACCTTAGAACTGAAATAATGGTGCCTATCAGGATCTAAGTGCATTGTGGAATCGCTATAGGTTTGCCAGTACTGCCGGGCCTAGAGACCCAAGCTACTCCTCACTGATGAGGCCCAACAAGGCTGAAACATGTCTCGGGATGCTTGTGGTCTCGTGCAGAAGGGATGTGACCTAGCAGTTCGGGCTGGACTGCCCCTTTTGGGGTAGGACCAAGCCTGATTTGCATATGGTTTTTTCCCCTTCTGTAATGGCTTGGCAGGCTGAAAAACAATGGTCTGGAGGGTTGCCCAGAGCTTTGCCCGTGGTTATAATTAATTCAAAACCTTCCAGCCATCACCTTTCTGTTTTTCTATAGTAGAACCTGACAGGTTAGGTTTGCCAGTACTGGCACAGTAGAACCCAACAGGTTAGGTTTGTCAGTACTGGCATAGTGGCGCCTGACAGGTTAGGTTTGTCAGTATTGGCATAGTGGCAGCTGACAGGTTAGGTTTGCAGGTACTGGCGTAGTGGCACCTGAGGTTAGGTTTGCCAGAACTAGCATAGTGGCGCCTGACAGGTTAGGTTTGCCAGTACAGGCATAGTGGCGCCTGACAGGTTAGGTAGGCCAGTACTGGCATAGTCGCGCCTGGGTTTGCCAGTACTGGCATATTAGAGGTGTATTGATGGAGCTATGTGGATGTCCCAGTACTGAGCAAACAGTACGTTGTACGAGTCGAGATGGAGGGACGCTGTGAAATGTATATTAATAATAACGACATGAGGTTTTACATAACGATTCATGTCCGATTCATGACGCTTCTAAGCGCTGTACTCGTTACTAAATGTGATGTTACTCAATTTATCGAGCTTTGAAAGTATGAAAGGCTGAGTCGGCACTCCCGGGGCTCGAAATTGCAGAGTGCAGGAGGGCCCCATGTCAGAGAGGAGCAGTTAACCTGTAAGCTATCCACCCGGCTTTAAACTGCAGTAAGATTAATCAAAAAAGAAAATGTTTTATAAAGGATAATAATAAAAATAAATGTGCATTTATATAGCGCTACGAACCTCAGGCATCTGAGGATAGGATTCGACCCTGCATCGGCCTCGGAAGTAGATTCGAACCTGCATCAGCTGGCTCTGCATGGATGTCAAAGCTCTACTCGCTGTGCTATCGGACCGGCTATACGCAGTGTATTGAAGAAAACGTATTTATTGTGTGCACACCACATAATCAACATTCACAAACATCCCTTATAAAATACTGCTTTTCAGGTGTAGTACAACCAGCCAGTGGCGCAAAACAAGACCTTTTAGGACTGGTGGCGAGTGAAATGCCCCAAGATGCCATCACTCATGTATTATGTGGACGTTCTAAGGCTAAGGTAAAGAAATGGGTAAAGCGCGTGCATTAATGCCTAGTACATTCTCCAAGTCCCTGAAATGCGGGTGTGTCTCCAGCTCCAACAGCTGCTCCGCCCTCTGCTGGGCTCCAGCCCGGCTCGCTGTCGGGTCGAGAGCATCTGGTCTGCTTGGTGTCTACGTCTTCGCGACATCCGTGGAAATTCGCTTCGGTCTGAACACCTGTGTACGGTCCTCACGGCGTCATGGCGCACGCGACTCGTCTCCGCCGTGCCCTGCCATCCGCAGAGTAGCCTGGGTAGCTGCCATATTAGTTCCGCAGGCTGTGACCCTCTCACAAAAGGGCCGCAAAGGCATAGAGCTGACACGGATGCACGCATAGGCCGAGCACTGTTGCATTCTACCTGCAGAAGCCGATGGGGGTGGGGAGCGATATCCCCGCGTGCCGCTCTCTGAATCTCTGGGCGGATGCGCTAAGCATCCTTCGGGCCAAGGTTGCCAGGCAACCACGCAAAGCTCTGTTTCTGGAGCCATTCAAGTGCGGATCGGAGCCTCTGTAAGTGGGGTATACGATCGGCAAGGCAACCAGGAGGAACGAAGATGCACTCCCTCGACAGCTGCATAGTCCAATCCGAATCAATTCTGCGAGTGTGCGCATCCTCACGTGTTACCTGACAAATGTATCATGTTAGAATCCAGAGTAAGGTTGCCAAGTGGGTCCATGTTGAGAAACCGTGGCCTGGCCTTTTGTTTCATTATCAATTGCATTCTGGTAGTTGTAGTATTGGTTCATTTAATTTGGATATATTGGATCAAAGTAAAAGCAAAGCCCAGGACTGTAACATGATGTACCAAGTGACATGGAGTCACCAGGTGACCTTAAAAAGGGATCACTCAAAAGGAACCCAGCATTAACTCATGCACGGTGAAAACCGAACTGAAGCTGCCAACAGGACACCACCTGTCTCACTATCCTACTCCCTCTCCTCCTTACTAACCCACCCCGCCTTCTCGTTTACAGATCCGCCTGAGAGCCTGGGGACAAATTCCGTTGGTGACAGTGCGCGGTACAAATACCTATAACATTTAACATTAAAAACGTCCTTCCGGATACTGCATGCAGTACACTTCCCATAAATATTTCTATTACCAAATCACACCTGACAGAAAGCTGTTCCATGGTTTCGTAGAAATAAGGCTCTAGCCGATTAAAGCCACTGTGAGGACATACGGCACACCTACGCCTACAACAGACACCGGCTTGGAGACCTACTGTGTGTTTTAAAGTGGTTGCAGCCGTGTGCACCAAAAGGGCGACTGCCGTGGCTTTTTGGCTAATTGCACTTTGCATTGAGGGACTGATGGTTTTCATTTGACCATTATATCTCCTGGCATTCAAGTCCTAGAATGCAATGTGCAGATGGCATAAAGGCATGGACTACCTGAGGATGTCAGATATGGCATAAGCGAGGCTTGGATACCGTGTTAGTCAAACACTGCAGATCGTTGTTTTCAATAAAAAGGTCAAACAGAACACATGGGTCCTCATTACGGGTTTGGCGGTAGCCATGCCGCTATTGGCGGCATGGCTGCCTCCAAAACCGGGTCTGGGTTCCCTGAATGGGGAATTACTGGGCCATTCCGAGTTTGGAGGGCCCGGTAATTCCTCCCTCAGGGAACCTGAGCCCAGACCTTCCCCATTCCCATTCGAGACTCCATAGGGCTCAATGGGAATGTGAGAGGGAGCTAACAATGGCCAATTACGACCGGCCCATTGTTAGCTCCCTGGTCCCCTCACGGGACCCGGTAACGACGCCTGGTTTCACCAGACGTCCTTACCGGGTCCCGCGAGGGGACCTCGTAATCAGGCGGAATGGGAATAACGGGTCCGCACCCATTAGCGGACCCCGTTAACCCATTCTGCCTGACTCGTAATGAGGCCCGCAGGGCTGGTCCTTCTGTAAGGCTGACTCCATCCTGGCGTCTGCTAGCTTTCAAGACCCCACGGCTTTCTTCCCTAGGCTGCAGGGTATATGCGTGTATTATGTGAGTGGTCTTGCGAGGGAGTGAGCGGGCTGTTGAGCGGTAGTGAATGGAAGGTCCCAGCCAGCATGGGTGTGTTCCCCCGCTGAAGCGGGGTCATTGATCCAGAGAGGGAAGAGTGGCTGAGGGGTGTACTTACCAGCAGCGGCTCCCAATCGACTACTTCAAAGCTCTCCACCTACATTGACATACGTCCTTCACAACAGCCCCTCCAAATCCAGTCATCTAGCATTCACGCTTGGTACGATACATTTTTCCCTTTCATTTTGGGATGCTGGATGTTATTTATGTATTTTAATAGCGCTAAATCCCTCTGGGCGCTGCCTCATAGCACTGTATGTCATTCAGTAGTGCATTGCTGTGCCTAACTAGGTTTCCAGTGCACTGCAGCCTGAGCAGAGCAAACATTCATAATGCTAGTCATTTCATGAATGGGCTAGCGGCAGTCGCTAAATATGGGATGGTGGTGTACCATGTGAGGCGACATCTGTGGTCGAAACACGTAGCCCTGCACCCTAACTGTACACCCCCTGGATGCACTTCTTATGAACAGTGCTTAAGTTGGCACTTTTTACAAATCCCATACATACAAACACAGGCAATTGGATATTGCTTTAGCAAATGGATGCCCGGTTTGACTCTAGAACATTTATTTACATATAAATCATTGCTACACACATGTATATGACGCATCCTCTCTCCCAGTCTTCTGCGGCAAAGCAACTTTGGGTCCCACCAGCAGGGGGCACCAGATTTGCCAAACGAGCAGGAAATCTGGCTCCTTTGCCGTGGATGGGGCGCCCACGTGTCACTTTGCCTAGGAGGCCATGAATCGCTGCGCCAGCCCTGGTCCTTCCTCGCGAGATTCGCGAGGTGCATGTTCACTGCACGGGTCTGCGCTCTGTGCTATATTTGTGCCGTCCTTCCCGTTTTCTGCAATAATTGGCACTAATGTGGCACTAAAGCGCACAACACGAAGGCTCTCTTTACTGCCTCGACATTTTCGAAGGCTCATTAATTTCGCAAGTAGCATCACATTTCCTTTCGTGGTGCAGTGAAAAGGCCTGGCCAGGCATAGTTTCACATCAAATAAACACAACGGTTGGCTCTACAACAGAACCCTTATCAGCATTTCAAATTATGGAGGTGTCAAATGCATAATTTCTTCGAAAATGTGCACTTCTATCAATGGCTGTATTTCTGGGTGAGCGGCATGCGCAGAGACTGTGGGCCGGATCCTCAAACACTTGCACTGGAGCAGATCAGGAGATGCCTGAAGCATCTCTGAGATGCTCTTGTGCAAATCTTTTTAACCCACATTTGCGCGGGACCATGAAAGATGCTCAAGGTAGCCTAGATTGGCTCCAGTGTTAGTCCATTTTTCTGTGACCCCTGAGGTTGGCAGACATTTCGTGCCCGCCTCCCTTCTACATTTTGTAGTATCCGCCTCACCCTATAGGCCAACAGTCTCCTCTGTTTCCCTCCCACAGGCCCCGTTATTTTTCCATTGAGGGAGCCAGAAACAACCCAGTCTTCACGGTGTTGAGGAGATTCTTGGATGTTTTAAACTATCCCCTGAAGAATGTTCGCCCTAGATGGGCTGTGAAGAACAGAAACATGTTGGGATCGTCATTTTAACGACACATTGAGATTTTTGTGTTTTGTTATGTGATATCTTTTGTGTCCTGTGCATTTGTATGATTTGTGTTCTATGTTTTAGAAATTGTTTTTTCCATGGTCAGGAACTACACTGTGTGATGTGAGGGTTGTTTTCATGTTTTAATATTGGTCGCAATACTTTGAATACATTTTGTTTTTTTAAGTTTATTTACGCACACAGTCCATTTTGTTAGGACTTTGAGTGCCGGAAGATCCTACAGAGGTGCTTAATTAAGGGCTGAAGGTGTGAGTGGAGTAAAATAATCATCTTACTCCTTACTTTATTATATAAATTTACCTCCCTGTTGGTGGCGTAAGTTGGATTTTTCTGAATAGGGTCTTTGTGTACCTATTTTGAACATACCTAGTCCGTAGAGCGACATATTGTGCCCCCGCCAAGCGAATATCTAGTTCACATGTGCAGCACCACCCCACTGCGCAGGCTTCCTACCGTCCCCTGATCTCCCCACCTCTCCTCCTGAGCAGGTATCATTCTCTGCCAACACAAGCCACACCTCAGATGGGCTGGAACCTTGTAAAGATGTGTTCATTATAAGGGCTTGACCACAGGGCAGTCCTACTCTCGATGTCTAAAGGTGTCGCCCGGGCCCCTCAACAGAGGACGAGGGACGCTATAAGCGGGATTTGCTAAAGGCTCCTCCAGTAGGGAAGACCATGGGAAGAAGGGGTTTCTAAGCGCTGGTCTAGTCCTGGAACATATGCATGAATGAACATTCGAGAACTTACGCCGCAATGTACATTCCCAATGACAGACACAGCACCACATTACTGACATGTGTATTGGGGTCTTGATCGGAAGACGTATAACGGAATCCCAGGAATTTCTTTTTGTTTAAGCCCCTTGTCCCACAGATGGACAATACCAAATATTTTGCCATGTATATCATTCTTACTTCACACATTTACTATGCACTCAGGTTTCAAATAAATCCTCACTCATATCATGGCCAGTAAAGCCCAATAATGTAAATGTTGACATTTCCATGATGTCACAATTAATGTACAGCCCCAATAACCATTTATCCGAAAAAGCACAATGTCATTTTCCATAACATCCCAGTTCCAAGACATGATCCCTTTCCACGACGGTCAACAATACCCAAAGAGAATATACACAATATCCAGTGTTGTGAATTAACAATCTGCACAATATCCAGTAATACAAGCACCGGTTTCCATAATGACAAGCAACACACATTGTCAAATCCCACTATGGCCTGTTTTCATAATTACCGAATACATACACATTCTCAGTTTTCATAATGGCCAGCACACATGCCTACTTCTATACTGACCAATAAGGCACAATTCCACTTGAAATACTGTCTAATAACACACAATCCGCTTTCCCATGATCTCTGGGGATGTACGTTCCCAGTTTCCAATCGATATTGCTTCCACAATGCCGCAATCAATATACCTTTCAAAATGTCTGTTAGAATCACTACTTTACATGGCCTGTTTCCATAAAGGCCACTTCTGTACTCTGCAGTAAATGTATTTTGGTGATCTAAAAAAGTCATGTGTTCAGTTTCCAGACAATTACATCCGCAAACAGCCGGTAACTGCCATAGTCCGTGTCCGTTTCCCTCACTCACGCACATGGCTATTTTTAATCATGTCCAACAATGTCCATGTATGAAAAGAGATCTTGGAGGTCCTGCGTGCCCAGCATCACACTGCACAACATGCAGTTCATTGATCTTTTGTGAATAGGAGTTTTTCAATGTGGACCCCGATAGGTCCTTCCTTTTTGCTAATTAGGCTTGCTGCAGATCCCTGGCTGCCAATTGCCTCCCTTCCCCTATGAGCTCCACTCTCCCTGGTGTCTATGCTTCTCTCGCCCTGCTCTTCCCTCTATGATTGTAAAGCTCGGTCTGTGCTCAATAAATATAATAATAATGCAAGTATGCAATTACGGGCTTCTCGAAGCTCAACAGAAAAACAATCAGACATTGTAATAACTCCATGCTTTCAGGATTTCAAAATATGCTATCAGCATTTTCCCTAAATTTGATCAAATGTGGTGAATACACTGGGCGAACATTCAGAAAGCCAGATGTGTTGAGGCCCAGGAACCACATCCGGATTTTCTACCCTGCATTTGCAGTTTATCCAGTAATATAAATTGGCACTTTACTTAATAGTCAGAAATTCACAATTCTATTTCTATACTGGCCAACATTGCAAACTGGCCGTTTTTATAATGCCATAGTTAATAACCATTGCACTGTAAACATATAGGCCATTTCCATAATGCTCGGGTTAGTATACAGTGACAATTTCAATAATGCCCACTAATCCACAATGCTGTCTTTCTATTATGCCCAAGAGCACACATCACTATTGTGCATAATGTCATGTTTCTTTGTTGCCAGGGGTTTATAGTGACTTTTTCGAATAAAATATTTTAGAAATGCCATTTTGTCGGCACAAATTTGCTGAAAAAAAATCTTGTATGTTTTTTAAACATGTTATTTTTGAAATGGGGGTTCCCCCCAAACCCCTGTTTTTTAACATTTTTTTACTTACGAAACCAAAAGAAAAACAAAATAAAAAACAAAAAAAAATGTGAAATTTTTTTTTCGGCAAAATGTTTGACGAAATGGCATTTCGAAAATAAGTTTTCGAATATATGACCGGATACCATTGCCAGTATTAGAAGTCATTAGGAGAGCAAAAGCAGTACCAACAACGCTCATGAGAATTTGCCCACATGGTAATTAGGAGTCTATTCCAAGCGTCAAGTGAAATCGCAGTATGTGAACTTTCACAAAAAGGAAGGTTTTAAATGAGATACCGAGATGGGCATCAGATGCTGGTGAACTGCACTGGCCTGAAGTCAGAGGCTTGTGCCAGTGCACAAGGCCTTCCCATGAGCCACTCACAAATGTCTGTTTGTAGCACTCGACAAGTCCAGATTTGCACCAGCTGGCATTTCCTTGAGTGCTACTAAGCCTTGTGCAACACGGGCAAACTGTGCCCTGCAGCTCCAGCAGGGTCACTATATTTAGGCTGCATGCACAAGACATTAGGTTAGCTGGCACACAGGTATCCCACAGACACAACATAAAACAGTACACAATGAATTTCAGGTCCCCTTGCCACTGTTAACCCCACAACAAACAAGACCTGGCCATAAAATAGAGATATCAACAAGATCCATCTCCATGTGTTGGGGTTCCCAAGGAGACCCCAGACTCTGGCAAGAAGGGAAACCATTGCAATATTTCACGATTGTGAAAACGTGAAACGTGACTAGAACGCACCAAAGTACATTTGTATATGCCGCTAAGTTCTGAGAATTCACCTGCTTGTAAGCACTTCCAGTTAGTCTACAGATAAGGGGCCCATGGCACGCCGACGTGACCTTTCCAGCATCACGCGATAGGGTCACCTGGGGGAGGTCGCCTGATTCCACCTTCAGCATTGAAGCCACTGGACCGCGTGCTCCCCCGGGCAAGCCAGGCACACGATGTGGACGGTTGCCAGACATTTCGTCGAAAAAAAATTGGTCGACCAGACAAATGGTCGAACCAATTTGGTCGAAAACCAAATGGTCGAAATTTTTATTTTTTTTATTTTAACCCTTTTTTTTTTTTTTTGGGGGGGTCCCCCCCATCCCCCTTTTTTTCTCTAAAAACCCCTTTTTTAACTAAACGAAAACCCGAAAAATAAATATATATATAAAAAAAAAATTCGACCATTTGGTTTTCGACCAAATTGCGTCGACCAAATTGCAGTCGACCAGTTTTTTTTCGACGAGTTGACTGGACACCGATGTGGACATGATCTTACTCTTACGTTTTGAAGCAATGCATGTGACTCTATGAGGTGCAGGCACTCCCAAGGAAAACATGTGGCGGTGGGCTCTCTTCCAAGCTGGACTCAGTAACTATCATAGACGAGGCTGCTGTAGACTGGGAGAGGATGGCGAGCTGGGGAACTGAACATTGTAAGTATCCTCCCGGCCGTGAAGTGGATAAGCCGTCGCTAGACGTCATCTCATTCCAAAATGACTATTAAGTAAATTCCGCAATTGCGACGTGCATTGTGCAATGTCCTGGCTCCCCCCTAGCTCCTTCTCCTTCATTGGTCTCCGGTAAACGCACAGGTTAAATAACAGATGACAGCACATGGCGAGCACACACTAGCTGATGGGCAGAGCGGTTACGGAATCACATCTGACAGTGAAAAAAAGAAGTTTGTCGCTTTGTGGCCTAAAAACGAATGAAATTATATTTAATCTTGTCAATAGTATGTCAATGCGGTCAAAAGGTCACATGCTGCTCTGTTGTGCCATTAAATCCGACTTTCCGAAGAGAATCGTCGTCTGACTTCATTCCCACTCCTCTGGGACCAAGTGGCCAGACTGCAACCATTGCTGTTTGTCTTCTCTCAATTACTACTCCTTCCGCACCCAAGAGCCTGGTCTGGGGCCAATGCTAATCTCCTCGAGCACAATAGCACAGGCTGCCTCCACTGACACACATCCTGCGCTCAAGAGCCCTGTCTGTCCTCATTGCTACTCCTTCCGATCAAGAGCCCAGTTTCTCTCCATTTCTACTCCTCCCACACTCACAAATCCCGGTCGGTCTCCATATCTACGCCTCTCATGTTCAGGACCTCAGTCTGTCTCCATTGTTACTCCTCCCCCGTTCCAGAGCCTAGTTTCCCTCCATTTCTACTTCTGCCACAATCAAAATCCTGGTCGGCCTCCATTTCTACGCCATGTTCAGGATCCCAGTCTATCTCCATTTCTACTCCTCGCCCGATCCAGAGCCCAGTTTCTCTCCATTTCTACTCCTCCCACACTCACAAATCCTGTTCGGTCCCCCTTTCTACACCTCTCGTGTTCAGGAGCCCAGTCTATCTCCATTGCTACTCCTCGCCCAGTTTCTCTCCATTTCTACTCCTCCCACACTCACAAATCTTGGTCGGTCTCCATTCCTACACTTCTCATGTTCAGGAGCCCAGTCTGTCTCATTGCTACTCCTCCCCCGATCCAGAGCCTAGTTTACCTCCATTTCTACTTCTGCCACAATCAAAATCCTGGTCGGCCTCCATTTCTACGCCATGTTCAGGAGCCCAGTCTATCTCCATTACTACGCCTCGCCCGATCCAGAGCCCAGTTTCCCTCCATTTCTACTCCTCCCACACTAGAGTGCCCCGGCCTGTCTTCTTTGACACTCCTCCCATCAGTGGTCAAAGTGAGCGGGAACGGTTGGGAGTGGCTTTCCGCTACTTTTATTTTTTACTGTTAACAGTTCCACTACTTTTTTCACACTTCTCCACTTTAATACCCAATAGCAGTTCCGGTTAAAATTAGAACTGTTTCAACTCAATTGGCTGCCAACCAGCATGGCTGCAACCCTTGAAAAATGTGTTGCATGCTGCTCACTTCCTGCCTACTCTGTCCCCTGCCAGAGTAACAACTCCACTACTTTTTTAGATACACTTCTACACATGCTCAACTGGCCAGTCTGTCTCCATTGCTACTCCTCCCACACTGGAGAGCCCCGGCCTGTTTTCTTTGTTACTCCTCCATTGCTCAATTGGTCAATCTGGCTACATTACTACTCTTCCTGCACTCAGTAAGTAATATGTAATGAGAGAAAATCATGAAGAATGGGGGTGATACCCAGGCACGGTACATGGTTATTGTTTGTGTCAATGTTTGATATGAAAAAAACATGAACACGTTTCACACATCGTCACACAACGCCACAATACACAAAATCCCCTTTCATAAGTATTTCAGTCTTTGGCACCTGCACCACACATACCGCACATATTACAAAATCCATTACCCATACGTCCTCCATTTGTGGACACATCCTTCGCATCAAGATCTGGCCCATTTTTACACTCTGCTCTTGGTGTTAATTGTGCTCAAACAGTCAATAAGTAGCGGTGTCTATCTACAGTATATGACAGAAGGTGGTGTGATTTTTCCCCAGTAATGACAACTACCTGTCCGTCTTATCCAATCACAGCTTGATTTGGAAGCGTGATATTACAGCCCTGATTCACTAATGGTACGGTCTTAATGTTAGACCCTAGAGCAGGGGTCTGCAACATGTGGCTCGTCAGATGATCTGGACTACCCTGAGGCCATAAGGTGAAGGCCTCAAACAGATCCTGTCTGGTCGTGCATGCCAGAAGTGGCCTGGGAGAAGGAGGGAGTGAGTGCATGGTGCAAAGCCCACCCGCCAAGTGCCAGATGGATGGTGAAGGTCCTAACATCTCGGGCCACCAAGGTTTTGATTTTTTGATAACGAAAATGAATGATGGGAGATCAACCTCTGAAAATGTGCAAGGCCATTCCGCACACATTTTCTCTGCTCACCACACGAAATGCATAGTCACATGTACTCCGGGAAGACACAGCCTACAGGCACAGTCTTCCCCTGTCTTGTTCAGCTGGAATGTGACAGCCACAGGTACATCAAAGCATCTCAAGAAGGGGGAAGGGATACCTTCCGCCTGCCATGGGCAGCCGCATTAAAATATCAAAGGCTCCATGGATCTGCTTTCCTATTGTTTAGCCCAGCTGGTGGCAGTGCTGCTAATGAGGGATAATTGAGGCAAGCCTCGAAGGGGCTTGGTTGCCGGACAGACAATAGGAAAGCAGGGCTAACACACCTTTGGTATGCAATGTGTCAACTTGAAACTAGTTCCCACCCCTCTGTATGAAAGGCAGTGAATGGCATGTCTGGGTCCATCAGTTACCGTAAGTACCCCTGCAGAGCAGAACCATTTCAGAGGGGAGAAGTATGTGATTTGATGGAGACAGGTAGTCTGCTCTCGGCACAAACTTCAAGGGAGACCTGCACTTTAATCAAGAGTCACAGAGGACTCAGTTAACCAGACAGACACTTTGGTCTAAAACTGACAGGAAGATGGGCGGGACTTAGGTATATGTTGTCGCCCCTTACCTTTCCTGTTACAGAGCACTCTGGTCCTGACCTCAGGCATAACAGAAGATTATTGGTGGGGACCCAGAATTGGTTAATTAAGGTATGTTTAGCCTGCACCAACCACTGGGGTCCATTTGGCTTTCAGAGAGGGCTGAAGCCCTCACTTAGCAGATCATCTGACAACTTTGAAAGGATTAAGAAGGAGGATTCATTTGGACCCGGTACAGTCTACCTTACATCTTCCGTCAGTGAAGGAAGGCCAGGAGTTCCAAGAGGGAAGGAAGAACCCTCCCCTAAACATCTCCCAGGGAACAGAGGGAGATACTGAACTCAGAGGAACCATCCAGCAGCTCCAGAACCAGTACCCAGCCAGCTCCGCCAGCAAACTTCCTAGGTGCGAAGTGCCGGAGAGTATCTGAACTAAGGACAAGGCCATTGCTCACAAACACTCTCCTAAGCTTTGGGCCGTCCACCTTGAAAGGATGACACGAGCCCTGCGAAGAAGCTAGGATGAGTGCCCCTACAAGCATCAACCAGCGTCCATCTTTTAAGGACATATTTGAGACAGTCGAGTCCTCGAAGCGCAACCAGCTACACTGCTGACTGTTGTCATGCTGCAATCGCCAGAGGCGTCCTAGACGCCTTGACCAGCACTCCCGATCCACGCAGCAGCATAGAGACAACGATTCTTGGCCTTGAGCTGCTGTGAAGGCCAGCCTGCAGCTGTCCATCCAGCCTCGCTTGTCGAACTGGCTGCCGCCTGATACCCGCAGCTGTCTCCTGCCTCAAACTCTGTCTAAGGAGCTGTGAAGCACCCTGGAACCACCTTGATGCTGTCGAGCATCAAGAACTCCTTAAGCACCAGGTACATTATGGTTCTGCCCCACCGGTCCTTCTCGGAAGACCCCTAGAGACAGGTACGACCCTTTGCCCCATGGTGCTGAAACCAAATAACCTTGAACAGTAAGACTGATTACTTTACCAACTACCCTCCTGTCAGTATCCAGAGTGCTTCCCTTTCCTTCATGAAACTGTCCTCTGTATTCCTTTGCAGTGCGGGTTGTATTTTGTAGTATGCTAGAACTGTCTGTTGTAATAATAATAAAGTAGATATTTTTAATACCACCTTGACTGGAAAGTCCCTTTTATCATTGGGTAATAATTGTATTTTTGCTGTGTTGCAAATAACCAACAATCCACTATCTTGTGGAGGTAAGCCTGCCCTTCTGTCCACGTTACCAAAATTGGTAAGGATGTTTATAATTGACTTGTATTCCAATCTGTTCAGATCCCTTCTGGTGTACAAGAGGTGTGGGGCTGATTGATGTTTTAGAAACCGATATTCATCCCTGGACCACTGATGCCCCGGAGGTTGATTCGTCACAATATTTGTTTATTAATGTACCAGTTGAAATGTATTTAATTGTGTATTTTAGGTGGTTCTGGTGAGACCAGTTATACGAAGACCATTTAGAGAAATTAGTGATCCATCGTGCCAAACTATGGGTAGCACTTGGAAAGGCAGGAGGGGGTCTTTTCTGTTGGTTCAGTCAGCTCCACCTTTGCGGTGGGTGGGTTGGCAGAACATATGCCCCGAAGGAACTTTTATTCCAGGGTACGTAAGGGGAAGGAAGAATAAGTGTTGGTTATTTGAAGTGATACGTTTCAGTTAATATTGTTTTATCTTTAAAATAAAATGAGCTCCCATTAGGGTCCCTTTAAAAATCCCAATGCGATGTGTGTGTTACAGTGAATGGGATCAAAGGTAGGGTAAGAACTCAGAGGGCAGCCCACCTCCTGTTGCAGGGAAGGTTTAAGATTTATTTTAGATGTGTAGGTTGCCTAGCACCCCTCTTGCATCTGGTCTGTGTGCAGGGAGAGGGGACTGAGGGCAGGGCATGAAACACCAGGGCCCCACAATGTTAATATGCTTTTATACTGCGACAGATCCACTGCACAGCAGTTTTCAGAGCTCCTGGGCTTGCCCATGGATTGGCGCCCTGTGCCAGCCAGGGGTAGCCGGCCTTGGTCTGCTGGAGGTGAGGACACGAGCGAGGGGCAGATAAGAAGACGGGAGCACAGAGGGGGAGGAGGGTGTTTTGTGATAGCCTGGGTACCTGTCAGTTCTACGGGGCTAGTCAGAAGCCCCCCAGGCTGGGAACTATGAAAGTGCCCATGTGATCAGCTGTTGCATATGCAACCCTCTCTCTTCTGAGCCGTGCCCCAGTTCTCTGGCACGCGCCGCCCTGATTCCTGCCTCGATAGCAAGGACAGGGGTGGATGATAATTGATGGCATGTCTCCCATTGGGAATTGCTGAGGCCTCCTTTTAGTATGCAAATATAGCGAATCCCAGGGCCTTCTGCCAGCTCTTGAAGGAAGGGTAAAAAAAAAAGGCTCACAGTTTGTTGCCTCCCAAGATCCCCGCATCTGGTGTCCCGTTCCTCCGAATAACCCAGATGTGTTTATCAACAAATGATTGTGGTGAGGGGGCAAACACAGCATTTGGAGGGGCATTGCTGAGCAGGGCGTGCAGGTAGACCCCAGTATGTGACCTCTGCAAGACTGGCAACAAGGTTCTATCTCTGCCAATGTTCACATTAAAATCCTTATTGGATGTTAATTAAACAAAAAGATAACTCAGTTAGTTCAGGCGCCTTTCCACAGCGCTCTCTTGAGAGGGTAAGGGTCGGGTCTCTAAAAGTTTATCAGTACTGGTATTTGGAGGCATAAGCTGGGGCAGATTTCCCCAAAGATCTATTAAAAAGCTTCCTTCTTGGGCGGCCAGACTGCGATGTGTGCGCTTGCCGCATCTGAGTGATATCAGTGAGCTTTGATCCTGCTGCATGGTGGCGGGTGCTCTGCCCAGCCCTAGAGTGAAACACTCGCTGCCGAGACCTGTGTGCAGCTTGCAGGACATGGGTAGGAACCATGGCAGTGCCAAGGCGGCCTTGTATCCTTCTAAGGTCCTTAAAAGCAATACCATTCGCTTTGAAAAACTGAAACACCTGTTATATAGCGCCGTGAAACGACAGCGACGAGTCAGCATGAGCTATATAGTAGCGCAAGCTATTATTAGACGATGTATATTTTTGTAACAGACAATAATAACATGTTGTAAATGTGTCCTGGTCAAAAGGCTGTCTGCAGTAACTTGGAGGGGCAATGTTGGTTCCTGTTTCTTGCATGCACTCACTCTCAACAGAGACAGGCCCTCATTCCGAGGTTGGTGGTAGTTATGGCGCTATTTGCGCCATGACTGCCACCAATAACGGTACCGTGTCTGGTTTGCTGCAATGGGGACTTAGCGGTCTAGTCACACCTTGGCGGGACTGGTAAATCCCCATTCACCAAACCATTCCCCATTCCCATTTGAGCCCCCATCGGGCTCAATGGGAATGGGGAAGGCGCAAATAACGGGCCGGCATATGCCAAGCCCGTTATTTGCGCCCAGGTCCCTTAACGGGTCTCGTCCTTAACACCTGGTCAGACCAGGCGTTAAGGAAGGGACCCGCTAAGGGACCTCGTAGTAGGGCGGTAAGGGATTACCGGCACCGGTCTCCTTACCGGTTTCCGGTATCCCTTACCGCCCTACTCGGAATGAGGGCCACAGACTTAGAAGAAACCCCTGCTTTATACCCAGGTTTCCAATTTACAAACGGCCGGGGAGAAGGCCAGATGCCAGCATCTCCGCCGCCATTTCTATGTATTTAGCTTTGGGTGACCAAATGTCCCCGTATCTCGGAAGGATAGCTCAGGGGCAAAGTGTTCGCCTTTGAAGCAAGACGATGCGGAGCAACACAGGTTTGAGCCCCTGGTCAGTTCTTAGAAACCTCTGAGTATTAAGCGAGTATCGTATTGGACCCTCTCTTCCCCTATCCCTGAGAAGATTTGTATTTAATTTAAAAGCCATGTGTCTGTATTCGGCAAATGGGGGTGGGTTGGGGGTAGTTGGGGGGTCTATTGTTCTCAACACCCGTCTAAACATTTAACTCTTAGAAGGTTAATCATAAACACTTGGCAAATAACTCAAGGAATCGTTGTTTCCCCCAAATGTTCATAATGTTGCAAAAAATAGATAAAAGGTTCACACCTTTTGAAACTAAAGCTGTACTTAATTATTTCCTGAAGAGTACAATCTTAAGATATTTCAGCGGCATCCTGATCAGACACTGAAATGGTCTCGCACTGATCCTTACAACCACAATTCGAATCCGTTCAGAGCCGTCCGAAGACGCTAAAATAGATGATGGGTGCAAATGGATTTTCCCCAATCTAAGCTCTCCGGCGACTTTGTTTGCCAGATCATTGATCTAGGGAAATCCAACCCAATGCCAGCACTGTAACACATCATGACATCTAAATCACCAATAATTACAAACCATGATGTTTATTATGTTTATTATAGTTTAGTAACTTAACGTTGACACATAAGCAATCCAGTGGTGAGCTCGGCCCACCATCCTTTCAGTTAACAGCCACATGCATTCACTGATTGTGGCACAGCGACTGCTTGGGAAAAGGCTTCATAGCAAGACCAGATATAGCAATCAGAGCAAAGGTGCATATGTTTTGAACAGAGTCAAAGCCAATTCCACACAGTTTATATCCAGTGTAGTCATCTTAGTCACTGTCAAATTGAAGTCCTACTTTCATGTTCCTGGCCTATACCTTTTTTATTTTTAAAATCTGGCCCCCTGGTTTCCTTCCATATACGGAATGTTACCAAGTGAATATTCCTCCTTTAGGCTGCCTTACCTGGGTTTCCCTAGGCTTGAAGTAAGTGTGGGGGGAGGTAAGGGTGCGGGGACAGAGTGCCTCTGCCCAGAATCGCTCAGGCTGTTCTCTGTCGGAGCAGATGTCATGGACCTTCCGCTGCGATAGTCCCACAGTTCCCACATGTTCATAGAGTAACTCTGAGTGGGATCTGGGAGAGGTGAAGGCCATCAGGACTGCTTATTCTTTTTTTATTTAACGGGGAGACCCGCTAAAGAGGTATGGCAGAGGTGACAGCAGGGTACTGTGAGGCAGGCATGGTATCAAGAGAGCCACAGACTCAAAGATGTTAGTTTCAAAACCTTTATTTAGTAAGGTTCCTGGGTTGGTGTAATGCCTGACTGACCCTAACACCAAAGCGATGGTTCCCTCAACTTATGTTTCTAAGAACGTAGAAGTCAAAGTCCAAAGTAAAAATCTGCCTGTGTCTAAACCTATGCTTGGCCTCACTCTTTGACAAAATGTGCTAGGAAGTCTCTTAAAAGAAAAATATAGTGGTTCAACAGAAAATCGGAAACCAAGGTTGGTCTCAGGTGGTCTTCTCACCAGGTGTAGGTTGGTCGGTTTCACAAAAATGAGTTCAATCAAAAAGGGCTGTTCATAAGACCTTCTCCAAAGATCTTGCAGTAGCCTCAAAAACTTTCAAAGTCTTCATTTCCTTGGGATTTCCTTCCCCAAGCTTTAACTCTCCCAAGTTCAAGACATAACCAAAATAAATATACACAGTTCCTCTTCAAGCTTCCGGGATTTCCCTTCCACAAGGTTCAATTCCTTCAGTATCACAAGACAATAGGTATTCCACTTTGTTAGGCCTCTCAGGGTTCCCTTTCCCAAGGTTGGACCCCTCTTGGATTCAAACACAAGTTCAGATTGGGCCTCTCAGGGTTCCCTTTCCCGAGCTTAGGCCCCTTTTAGTTTTAAACACAAGTTCCGCTTGTCATTCCTTTCTCTCATATACAGTTCTTAGGATGTACCTCTCTCTCTAATATACAGTTCTTAGGATGTACCATTCTCTCATATACAGTTCTTTCCAATATAACCCATTCAGGGGGTAGCATCAGACACTTTTGAAAATGCCAGGTTCTTTGCTCCTTCTAAGCTCCACCACTCTGATTTTTAGCCCCTCTCTTTTATTCCATGCTCTTCCTTTTTTAACCTTTCACCTTCAGGTGCTTCCTGCACCCTTTCTTGTTCTCCTTTGTTTCCTTTTTCCTTCTCGTGCACACTTGCACCTTTCTTGCTTTCTCGTGCACACTTGCACTTTCCTTGCTTTCTCTTGCACACTTGCACCTTACTTGCTTTCTCGCGCACACTTGCACTGTCTTAATATCTTTACTTTCCATCTGTGCCGCTAGCGCCTTTTCCTTTTGTTGCTTTCCTTATTTATAACTTGTGCTTTCTGTCTTTCTCATATTTCCTTTCACTTTTCCACTCCTTGACGCCCTGCAAGCTTTCTCTCGCTTTCACTTTCCCGCTCCGTGGCACTTTACAAGCTTTCTCTCACTTTTCCGCTCCTGCAGCTTTACCAACTGTGTCTTTCCTCCGCTCTGATCCAGTCAACTGTGCGCTCCCGAGTTTCTCTCTCTCTGACATGAAACTCATTGCATTGACAATCGGTACCTCTGGATATACAGGGTTGAGGTCAGGGTCGCACCACCTGCCCCTTAGACACCCTTGGAACAGGCACAAGTTCCAAGGGAACAAGCACTTTTCCAACTGCCAACAACAGGACGCAGGGTGCCTCGCTCCGGCTCCTTGGAGACAAAGCTCCCTAACCACGCTGCAGCCCCTTACAAACACCGGGCCAGCATCTCGACATGCCGTTCTCTTCCAGGCTTCAGGTCCTGCTGCTCTATGCTCCTTGGCCTCTCTGGTCCAGACAACATCCCCAGCTCACTTATTCTTTGGGAAAAGACCACACCTTTTATAGTTGTGAAAATAGTCAAGAGGAGTCAGGTCTGAGTGATAATTAGTAAATGCCTGATGACTTTCCTTACACTGCCCATGTTGTTCCTATGGGAAATCTTCACTACTTCTGCTTGCCTCTTACTTGTCCCAGTATTGGTCGGAAATGGGATGGGGGAAATGGACTGGGATTGAAAATACCTTGTGAAAACTGAGGGAGATGGATGTGAGGTGTAATGGGATTGGAGATTAGATGTTATATTTTTAGGGAGTTGACATTGAATATAGGAAAATCTTAGAATCTTATCTTTACTCAAGGGAATGGTTGCCCCCTTCCTTATGTCTGCAGGTCGATTATAAAAACAGGGGTCTTGATGGTATTCTCTGTAACTTGGACAGGTAGAGGATGAATGGAGCTCAACACAAGAACTTTGTCCTTGTTTCATTTGGGTCTTCTTCCTCCCCCCTCTTGGGCAACTGACTCCTTTCTTTCTCCCTCTTGTGTCATAAATGATAGGATTGGAATCAAATGCCATGACACCCGGATAAGAGATGCGGGAATCAATATATCCCATGAGGGCATCCAGGACTTCCTCTTCCGCCTCTATTGACCCGTCAGAATGCCGCTTCTCACCTGGGGTATTCCCACTAAGACAACCCCAAACTCCCCTACCCAGGTGATCCTCCCTCACTCGTCCACCCCCAGGGTTGGGATCCAAGAGCGATTGCCCTCTCCTGTCCCCCTGAATAGAGGACTCTCTGGATCTGCATGGGAGAGCACCCACTGTACACATTTCTTTTCATTGTTGAGTTGGTAGGGGACTACATAAGGCGGGTGTCTGGACGTTGGTAATATTTTGGGGTGGGTGGAAGGAATAGATCAGGGGGGAGGGGAATGCTGGCAGGGAATGGGGTACATTTTATTTTTCATGTGGTGTATGCATCCCCTCTCCGCCCCCACCACTATGCATCCATGTACACAGCTGATTTTCTGGGCTATGGAGGCAGGGGTGCCACACGCAGAATAGCATAGTATATACACTTAAAGATGGAAAAATAAGGGGAATAATGTTACCTCAGAACCCCGAGGTGGAATATTTCCCTGAAGTTCAAAGTTTCCCATCCATGATTTTATGTTGTATCAGCGGGGTCCCCACTATAGTAAAGAAGTACCTCAATACACAATAAGCATCTGCAATGTCCTTCTTCAAAGACATTTTTTTTTCTTTATAGACCCACTTCTATTCTTGTGCAAGTTTGACTTTCACCGCAAAGTTCTTTCATTGTTGCTTTGCCTTTTGTAAGAATCGTTCTTCTCATATCCTGTGGTACGGAAATAACTGGTCAGACATTTCACCTTTTTTCTAAAAGAGGAGCCGTTCCGTGAAGAAGTCCAGCTTTGTGCAGTGCTCTGTGGGATGGCGCAGAAGCTGCATCCTGTGGTGACTGCTAGCAGCACCTCATGGAAAGTGTGTGGTGTAGGCTTTGGTAATTAGGCTCTGATCGCAGCTTTTTACAGTGACTGCAGCCTGCATGGGCGCCTCTTAAGGCCAAGGTTCAGCACCATGCAGCATGGCAGAGGCACTGCTAGGGCGGCTGGGGTGGCTTTAGCCCTGGGTCGTTTGGTTGTTGGCCCGGATAGAAGCTCAGCGGCTACCACCAAAAAGCTATCTAGCCCTGAGTACTGGCAGTCCGACATTAGTGTAGCCCTGGATCTTTTCCAGACCTAGCAACACCCCTGCCGATCAGCCAGCTTCAGAGAGTGGGACTAAGTCAGCCGGAAGGAAGGAAGGTGGTGGCACCACTGCTGACACTCCCCTGATAAACTGCCCTTCCCTTCTGGTGTAGCTGGGTGATGATAGATGCCCAGAAGTGGGTGGCAATGGTAGAGTGGGGGGGGGGGTCCTGTGGGAGGGGGAAATGGTTTGGCAGAGGCGACAGCGTAGCAGGAAAATGCATCATAAGGGGATCAATACCTTGCTAATTTGTTTTACTATCCAATTATTGTCAAATCAAATGGTGAATACCAACAGAGGCCTTTACGTGGCCTTCCTTGATATTTCTAAAGCGTTTGATTGTGTTAATAGATCCTTGTTATGGAAGGAAATGGCTATCTGGGCCTTAAGTAAGGCCTGGGGGCCTTACTCAACATTCGCATTGCCCTCCACTCAAAAACTAGGCTTACAGTCCATTTAAATTAGTAGGGCTCTTGTACTAAATGAATTATTGTGCTTAAAGGATTGCGCCGAGGCTGTGCATTGGCCCTGTTTTTATTTAACCTATCTATTTTGGATTTTGACAATATTAGAACTAACCCTCGAGTTGTTTGAAATGATTTGCTCTTTGCTGACGACATAGTTTTATTTGATTATACGCCGGTCGGACAGCAACAGGCCTTATCTGCTGTACATGGTTATTGTAAAAGTCTGGACTTAATTCTTAGTGTTGAGAAGTCCAAAATCTTAGTGATGAATCCTAAAAGCCCAAGAGAAAGGGCCTTCACCGGTATATATCTGAGGGACCACTAGAAGAGGTGGATCGATTTAAATATTTGGGGGTTACCATAACTGCTTAGTGAGTGAAACAGGTTCCAGCACAGTCCATCGTTTCAATGACTTTGGCAGCAATTACCCAGCTGCGCCAACTTGATAGAAGATTTGGCAAATTTTCACTATCACCAGTCTTACTATAATTTCACCAAAAATGTGTAAAGAGACTGGGCAAAGGTGGAAGCAAGAATACGGAACCAATATTGAATCTTGCTGCAAGGTGTTCCATTGCCAGCTATTTGCTGTATGCTGGGCATTCTTTCTCTGGATTCAAGAATTGCCTGGGGGCAATTGCGTTTATATCGACATTTTCTGGTTCCCTCTGGAGGTTCTTTGTTGGGTAGATTGGAGGGCTACAAGCAGGAGCCAAGGAGATCTCTAGATTGCGAAAATGGGTAGAATAGTTGGGGCTTTATGGGGAATAGGCCATGGTGAGTACGAGTTTTCACAGTTTAGGGTAGTTTTTGTCACAGCCTTTTATGGGTGTTTTCCACATAGGAGCTGTGCCAATAAGAGTGATGCAGTGGGCGTGATCAATAGGAACGAGGTGACTACCATTGGGCGTACGGGGCAGTCGTTCATTTGTGGGTGAGGAAATCGAAAACAAGTCAAGTGACAAAGGGAGCCCAGATATCTCTCGCGTCAGGAGGGGACCCATAGATGTGCCCTGTGAGGGCCATGGTGGAGTAGGTTAGGGGCCTCGGTGTGGTTATAGGACGACAGGTCTTTTCTGTCACAATTCCAGTTAAAAAGGGTTTTTCAGTTCGCCCTGGCAAGGGCAGGGTTAAGCGGCACAAGGGTTTCCACAAATTCATTCAGTATTGGCGCGGACACGATGACAGCAATTTAGGGATTAGGTGTTGATCAGAGGAACAAAATAGGGAGGTGGACATCCGCAGTGTTTAGGCGCTATCTGAGGCCTCATTGGCTGGATTAGAATGAACGACTGCGCGGGTGGGGGTCTGGCTGTTACGTCTCAGGGGCTCAGTGCTATCACAATGCTGTTTTTTCACTTTCACAAAGAGCGTGGCGGTGCATGGAGTGGTTTGGGTTGTTGGCCATTCCCTCGTCAAGGCTTTCAGGCTCGTGCCTGGGGAGGGCTTTGGAAACGTCAGCTCCAGTGAGGACATTTGGGTTTTTTGGATTGGCATCTGCGACTTCTGAGTTCATCAGCTGACAGGTCACAGGTTGTAGAAAGGGGCAAGTAACACTTTGCTCGCCTGCACCTGATGCTTCTTCGCATCAGAGGGCATCACTGGTCTTCATTGGGACTGAAGGAAGCAGTCCTTGCAGATCCAGGGTGTGCAACCCCCTGGTATGGCCCACATGATCGTGGCATGGCTGCAGGCCGCGCCCTCCTGCCACAAATGTACTTAATACCAATGTAGGTTTTGATTTCTGGCACGCTGCTAATATTGAATGTTTATTTTCATGTCAAATGCAGCCTAATATTCCACAAACGTTGGTGTATTTATGTGACCACTTGTTGGGTTCTGGTCCCTGCACGGCCCAATCAGGGCTCAGCATCTGTAGCGAAGGGGGGCAGCAATAAGCGTGGCAATTAGCGGGCATGAGTGACACATTCACAGGCTTCTGCGCATTGCAACGATAATGAGGGTGTGATCATGTGGTTTTTAACTTGTGGTGAAGCGTGCGCGACCGCCCATGGCTCGAGCCTGAAAATGAAAACATGGCGGTGTGTTAGTGGCATTGGCACAGATGAAAGAAACGTTTTACGCTGCAGTTACTACTGCGCACGACTACGGGCCAGTGACTTCTACAACGAGCGTCTGTGGTACCCACACAACAGGTGATTAACTGCCAACGAAAATGCGTATTGCATCCATGTCTTCTAATGTCATGAGAACCAACTCAGGCATCGCTCTCATTGCCTGTGATGGCATTCGCTACCCATTCATCTGCAACTCAATAGGGCTGGAGGGGACTGTCGCGGACCTAGTGGAACATGGCGGATGGGGAGATTTTTTCAGCAGGCCCATCTGGAGGAGTGGCGCACGTGTTTCGCAGAACCCGATTGTCTGGTGCCTCTCCCAAGGTACTAAGGAATATGAAATATCTGTGATAGTAAAGTCCTGTGTCCTTGCGTTTAATATGAATAAAATATTGGATAACACCCGTAAACCTTGCCCGATTCTTGGCTATCACACCTGTTGCAAAATCTTCTTGACTCGTTTACTACTTATATTACTAATATAATAGTTCTTTCCACACAACCTACTCGCCACAGATGCACATTTTTACATAAGAGCTGAGCGAGCCTGACGGGGTCTGGTCGAAGCCCCACCGAGGGCTTTGGCCTGCACCTCTTCTAGGGTCAATGCCCGCCCAAAGCAGGGTCCAGCCACGAGCACCACCGGCTACCCCCCACCCCCACTCCTCAGCAAAAAAAAAAAGACGCACTCCTGGTGTACCGGCAGCTGGGGCAGGACAGGAAGTCAGGCGGCCCGGCAGGAAGTCAGGCAGCCAGGCTCCTGTAAGTGCTGCCAACACACTGTTTTTCTTTTTGTCCTGTCCCAGTCACTCATTGAATGGCTTTGGCGAGACAGGAGAAACACTTCCTGGTGGTGATGCTGTAAAGTGGCAGCAAATAAAAAAAGGTAATTGAGTCCCTTTGTTACCCACTAGCTCCTATTGTTGCCCCAACCCCTTTAGGTGCCCCGGTCCTGTTTAGCCCCTTTTTTGACAACACAAGTCCGATTTAGCCCCTTTTGTTACCTCTTTAACCCATTTTCTACCTTCATTCACCCCTTTAGCCCATTTTCTTGCCCCATTAGCCTTTTCTATTGCTCCAACCCCCTTTCACTGCTTTTGTTGCCCCACCCTCTTTTGATGCCCCAACCCTTCCAGCCACTTGCTGCCCTAGTCCTGTTTAGTCCCTTTTCTTGCCATTTAGCCCCCTTTCCTGCCCATTCATGTTTAGAATCTGTTCTTGCCCCCCTTAGAACGCTTTCTCACCCCAGTCCCTTACACCCCCATATCGTTCCCCAGTCATGTTTAGCCTTAGCCTCTGTTCTTGTCCCTTTTAGCCCCTTTTTTCTGCCCCTTTAGCTCTTTTGTTGCTCCCAGACCCTTAAAGCCCGTTTGAAGCCCCCAACACCTTAAGCCCTGTTTGATGCCCCAACGCCTTTAGCTCGTTTTGGTTGCCCCCACGTTTAGCCCCTTTTCTTGCCTCCAGCCCCCTTGATTGCCCCTAAACCCCTTTAGTCCCCTTTTTTGCCGTTTTAACCCTTTTTGTTGCCCCTCATCCCCTTTTGCCCCTTTTATTTCCCCAGAGCCCCTGACAGAGGCCCCTCGCCCGTTTCAGACAGCTATTTCCCTGGCTCGGCTCCTATTTGGCCCTAAGAGTCATTCCAGACCCCAAGGCTCGGCCCTTCCCATGAATTCCATGTCTCTCCCAGGTCTATTTTACATGCTGTGATGTCCATGAGAAAACACGCAGGATCCCAGTGTCCTCCTAGTCGGTTCGCAAACTGCACAAAACCTACAAATCCTTTGACCTTGATGGCATCAACATCACAGTATCGTGCAAGGTCAAGACCCTTGGAGTCTACCTAGACTCTACACTCATTCACGAGGCAGGTCAACACTATCTCATTGAAACACTTGTGTATAGGCGCGTTACAAATTCCATATCATATCATATATCATATCATCCTCAGCAGCCTACACCACCAAACTAATCAATGCCTGCAAACCCTTCCTTTCCACCGACAGCCACCTCACCATTGCCAAGACCCTCATTGGCTCGAGGCTTGACTACTGCAACACGCTATTTGCAGGCACGTCCCATCGCAACCTCAGCAACCTACAGGTGATTTCGAACAATGCTTTCAGGGCAGTGCTGAACAACCCCAAATGTGATCACATCTCGGCCGCGAGAAGGAGTGTACATTGGCTAACCATCAAAGAGCGCATCCTCTTCAAGACTCTAGCCCTTACGCACAAATGCCTCTCAAACTCAGCACCTATGTACCTGTCGCAGAAATTAAAATGAGCACAGACCACCAGGCCCACCCTCTCCAGCCACATGCACCGGGTCCTCCCTCGAGATTTAAGCGACATAGATCTTGGGGACTAAGCTTCCACCATCAGTGAGTGCCGAACAATCACACTGGACATTCCACCAGCACTTGAAGACCTTACTATTCTTGCAAGAGGTAATCAGGGGACCATCCTTCCCTGAGACTATATCTTCCAAAATCCACCAGCTCCATCTTTAAAGGTGACTGGGCCCACTTGACACTGCTCTCTTGAAAGTAGACCCACAGGCAGCAGCCATGTTATACTTTCCTAGGTCTTCATGAATGCCTGTAACCAGTGCATGATGCCTCCGGGCTTAGTGAGATATGCAAATAAATAAATAAAAGGGTACTGAAGCAAAAGTAAAGTTTACTGCTGTACACCTCATGCTGGATGCAAGAGAACATGGTGATGGCTGTGGCTTCTTTGAATCCATGCAGAGTGCTCCTAAATAGGAGTACCACTGAAGAGGGAGGACACTGTTACCGGGTGAGTGACAAGTTCACTTCTCCCGTGAGCGTGTCTCTGCACTGCCATGCTCCTTGAATTCAAGT
This sequence comes from Ambystoma mexicanum, assembly GCF_040938575.1. Classification (NCBI taxonomy): domain Eukaryota; kingdom Metazoa; phylum Chordata; class Amphibia; order Caudata; family Ambystomatidae; genus Ambystoma; species Ambystoma mexicanum. The sequence continues at coordinate 1,486,164,285 of NC_090929.1, forward strand.
CCAGGCAATTCCCCAAGTAGCCTGTTGGCCTTCTGGCATCTGCAACACCACCCGAACCTCTCAAAAAATCATAACAAGGCCAACCAAGTTTGAAGTAAGCATGGCTATGTGACAAGGTCGCAGTTATGTAGTTCTCCACAAGGGCATGCCAATAGTACCAGCTCTGATGCCTTCAGTGGTAAGCCTATAAGAATAACCAGGTTACTCACTGTAGTGACCACCTTACTCCTAGTCCATAGTCCCCTTTCCTCCATACTTATGGGACATCTCTCCGTCCTGTGGGACGGGACCGGAGCACTTTGTAAAAAGTATCGAAAAATGTTTTTCAAAAATGTGTCCTTCCTCTCTTTCTTGCGCAGGGCCCGGCACGCGGCCGTAACTTCACCCACCTTGGCTCCGCCCCGCGCATCGCCCATCAGTCCTTTTCTATCTCCAGGTCAGAGACCTATTAGCAATAACAGAGGAACCTTATTAGAGGGGACGGCCGGCGGGCGTATGGAGGAAAGGGGACCATGGACTAGGAGTAAGGTGGTCACTACGGTGAGTAACCTGGTTATACTCCTACGTTCCCGTCCCCTTTCCTCCATACTTATGGGAGATTCCCAAGCACTCCTAACAGGAACTACGGGTGGATGGAAATACCCCTTACTGAAAAAGGTTCTTCAGCACAGCCTGACCAAACTGAGCATCAGCTCTTGAGCTCATGTCAAGACAATAATGCTTACAAAAAGCAGATGGGGAGGCCCAAGTAGCTGCCCTAGCGATGGACTCCCAGGGCACATATTTCTGAAAAGCAACCGCGGCTGCTTTCCCCCGCACCAGGTGTGCATGAATACCCTTAGGAGGTTTCAGCCCTTGGACGGTGAAAGACTCCGTAATGCAGGCGGCGATCCACTGAGAAATAGTCGCCTTAGACGCCTGCTTATCCTGAGGTTACCAAACGTCACAGTTGAGAAGAACTCCTAAGCTCAGAAGTTCTGTCCAGATAGAACTTAAGAGCCCTTCTGACATCGAGACAATGCAGAACCCTTTCTGCCTCTGAGGTAGGGTTCGGAAAAAAGATCGGCAGGAAGATCGACTGATTCAGATGGAATTCAGTTACCACCTTCGGCAGGAAAGCAGGATTTCGTCCGTAGGACTACCTTATCCTTGTGAAAGACCAAAAAAGGATGCTCCACCGACAAGGCCTGGAGCTCACTCACCTGCCTTGCTGACGTAACAACGACCAAAAAGGACACTTTCCAGGACAGGTACTTGAGGTCCACCGTGGCCATTGGCTCAAAAGGCTTACGACAACGCCGTCAGGACTACATTTAGATCCAATGACGGGTGCGGACTACGAATTGGAGGATAGAGGCGTGTCAAGCCTGCAAAATTCCTCTTAACCACTGGGTTACTCAGAAAGTAAGAGCATTGGTCCGTAGAAAGGTAAGCGGAAACCGCTGAAAGATAAGTTCTGCATGACAGAACATGGACTCCCGACTCTGCTAAGAAGGATACAAAGGACAAAACCGTGTCAACTGTAGCCCCCCTTGGGTCCAACTGCCTGTTTAAACGCCAATGACAGAACCTGAGCCATTTGCTTCTGTACTGGGACCTAGTTGAGGGTTTTCTGGCTGCCTGGATAATACGCATGTTATCCGCAGACAAGTTAAGATGTTCTAAAAACTTGAACTCAAGCACCATGCCGCCAAGCTGAGCGATTGTGGGGTGGGGTGCCACATCTGCTGTTCCGCCTGATGAAGAAGATCGGGGGTCACTGGTAACCTGATCGGCAGATACACCGACAGATGTTGAAGTTCCGAGAACCAAAACCTGGCCGGCCACCACGGGACTATGAGTGGAAGGGAACAGTTCACCGAATTCTTCAGCTTCCAAATAGCTCGATGGACTAGAGGCAGAGGCGGAAAGGCGTAAGCTCTCATGTTGTGCCATGGAATCTCGAGAGCATCCCCCAGAGAGGAGGCTCCCAGCCCCCCTCTGGAGGCATACTGAGGAAGCTTCTTGTTTACCGCCGTAGTGAAGAGGTCCACCTCCGGTGTGCCCCAACGCAAGAAAATCCATGAGAGGACCTCTGCCTTCAACTCCCACTCGTAGCTGACCACTGTCCGCCGGCTGAGGGCATCCGCTGTAAAATTCAGCTGACCCGGGATGTGCACTGCAAGCAGCCAAACACCATGAAGCATAGCCCACTCCCAAATCTGGATGGACAGGTCCACGAGAGGGGGAGACTTGGTTCCCCCTTGCTTGTTGATGTAATACATCGACACCGCATTGTCCGTGCATATGCAGACCACCTTGTTGGCTATGATCGGTCTGAACGCCCTGAGCGCTAGGAAGATCGCCAGAAGCTCTAAATGATTTATGTGGAGGAGCTAGTCCTGAGGCGACCAGAGATCCGAGACCTGAAGAGGATCCAACGTCACACCCCACCCCAGGAGGGAGGAGTCCATTGTGATCGTCACCGTAGGGGCTGGGTCCTGAAACCCCGCACCCTCCGACAGGTTGCTGAGAGATGACCACCATTCCAGGTCCCCTCTCATGGAAGCCGGAATCATTATCAGCTTGGAATCCCGGTCCACAGCCTGACGCCAAGAACTCCGAAGAGCCATCCGAGTCCGCCTCATCTTGAGACGAGCAAGAGGAAGAGCCAACACGCACGAGGCCATGAGGCCCAGAAGCCTCTGCAACCACCAGGCCGACATGCTCTCCGACTGCGCAAACATCCGACACGTGGCTAACAGATCCGCCATTCTGTCCCCGGTCAGGTACACTCTGCAGTCGATCGTGTTCCATCGAAAACCCAGGAAAATCAAGTCCTGCGAGACCGTCATGGAAGATTTCTGCCAGTTCACCGACAGCCCAAGATGGAACAGGAGCTGAAGGAGAGACTGAAGATTGCCCGTTACTTTCAGCGGGCAAGGACTGCGTAAGAGCCAGTCATCCAAATACGGATACACATGGATGCCCTGCAGACAAAGATGGGCCGCAATCACCGACATCATCTTCGTGAAGACATGAGGCGCAGAGCTGAGGCCGAAAGGAAGCACTTGAAACTGGAAGTGCTCCTCTCCCAAAGAGAAACGGAGGTATCGCCTGTGTGGATTCCAAATCAGAATATGCATGTATGCATCCTGAAGATCCACCACGCTGAGCCAATCGCCCATCTGCAAGGAGGACCGTATCTGGCTGGGCGTGATCATCTTGAATTTCTCTTGGGGTAGGAAAAGATTGAACTGGGAAAGGTCTAGGATAGTGAGCAGGCCAGCTTGGTTGGGTTTGGGCACCGTAAACAGCCGGGAGTAGAAGCCCTCCCCTCGCTCCCCAAGGGGAATGGGTTCTACAGCTCTGAGGACCAGAAGTTTTTGAACCTCGGCTTTGAGGGAGGGTGAGCCCGACAGCTGAAAAGGAGGGTTGAAAGGTGGGTTAGGGGTAGGGTTAAGCGGAAGCCCGCCCGAGCGACTGACAAGACCCATCGGTCTTTGGTGATGGTCTGCCACGCCTCCCAACGAGACGCGATGCGTCCTCCCCCCGGGGTCTTGTGCGAGCGTGGAGAACCCTCATTTTGTAGGTTTCTCTGTGGTATTGCCACCTGAACCTGAGGGGGATGCTGAGGAGCGTGAGAAAAACCGAGTCCGTTGTTGCCTCCGGCGGTTATTCCCCAAAGGGGTATCCACTCTGCAAGATTTCCGGTCTAGGAAGCTCCTAAAGCCAGAGAAGGGTTGGCTTTGCGACAACGGTCTCTGGGTTTTGAAAGGGGCTTTAACAAGGACCGACAAGGACTTAGCTGTCTGAGTGCTATCCTTCGTCTTGGTCAGCTCTACATCTGTTGTAGAATGAAAGACCTCCTTACCATCAAACGGAAGGTCTAACACCTTGTCCTGCACTTCTTTTGAGAATTTGGTAGCATGCAGCCACGCCTGCCGTGAGGTATCAACCCCCAGCATAAGGCCTGAGCCGAGGTGTCTACGTGATGAGCCGCAGCCTCCAGGAGATCCTGGGCCAAGACCCTGGCGTCGGATAATCCCGCGTTGAAGTCTTCCAGCTTCTCGACCGGAATTAACTCCTCAAACTCCGACAGACCTTTCCACATCCGCATATTAGCCCCCGCTAACACCAGTTCGGCATTGGCCTGCCTGAGCTGCAAAGCCGAGTTGGTGAAAATCTTTCTCCCAAGGGAGTCAAGGAGCTCATCCTCCTTTCCCAGAACCTGAGTAGCCGCCGTGGAAGAGGATGCTGCAGGCCTGGACTGCAAAGTGGCTGCAGCCACCACTGTAGAGGAGGGAGGCGGACAAGACGACAGGGCCACCTCTTCCGAAGAATGCAGCCTGTATCATGCGTCAATTTTCTTATCGACGAAAAGTCAATAGTGTGGCTTTTACCAGACCCTGCAGACCTCGGCCAGAACGTCCTTCTGCAATAACAGACCGGTACACTCCAAAGGAGACAGGGTGAATGCCCCAGAAAGCACGCCCTCCTGCGGAGCGGGTGCCTCGGGCACCGGAACATCCAAGAAGCACATCATGTCCAGTACCCGGTCATGAAAAGCTCTGATAGAGGGGGGCAGGGCCTCGTTGTCCTGATTGCCTTGCGCGTCATCTGACAGGTCAGGATCCTGCTGAACCATGTCGGGCGCTGCCTTGTCCACGGGGGATAAAGGGGGCAAAGGCGGAAGAGTCGGGGAAGGCACCGTAGGCAAGGGAGGCGCCGGCAGGACCACCGGAGGTACGAGTGGAGCCGGAGGCGCGGGCGGACGTTTCTCGCTAAAAAGCCCTTTGAAATATTCCCTCATGGGGTCGGTACGCATGAGCGTTTGAAATTTGCCGAAAAAGGCGTCCTCCGGGGACTGTTTTGGAACCAGAGGAGGCCTCTCATGAGGGGAATAATTCCATGAACATAACGGGGAAGGGTGCCACACCGGCCCCTCCACCGACGTATCCACATAAATCAAGGGTGCCGACCCAGCAGGCAATAAACATTGTGCGGAAGGGGCATCCGGGCTTTCCAATCAAAAACTGGTCGATAAGGATGCGCACAAGGAACTCTATGTTCACCCACAGAACCAAGCCCTACACCTGAGACCAATGGCGTAGTTGTAGGGGTAGAACCCAAAATGGCTGCCGCGGTCGGGGCGGGAACGGACGCCAGTTTGTCATCGCCTGAGGGGAACTGCGGCATGTGAGGAAGTGAGGCAGGGTTCCCTGTCGATGGATCAGGGGTCTTAACTTTAGCCTTGACACAAGGAACCTCGGCAGAGCCGGTACTATGAGGCCTGGAATGTTTCTGCGACATACCAACCGCCAAAAAAGCCTTCCCAGGAAGGACCTCGGCACTGCCGGTAAAAGAAGAATTTTCCTTCTTTGCCCCCTCAACAGATCTGGTGTCGCCGCAAGAGCAGGAACAGTGAGAAAAAACCCTCACCGATAAGGCCTTGTCAGGCCTCTCAGAAATGTTGGTAGCTTTAGGCTCTGTACGAGGGACCTCGGACCCAGGTCCGGTAACAGCACTATTCGCGCGGGGCTCGAACATCTGTTCGGTGACACCAAGCCCCACCAAGGCCTCGGGGCGCACCCCGATCTTACTTTTGAGGGAAGCCGATAGAGAGGCCTCAGAGCTAGCTCAGGTACCCCACGACTCAGTAGAACTGGGCCTACAAGCAGCCCCCACAGGAGGGGCCTCGGAGCGTGCTCCGGTATTCACAGGCCCCTTACGGAGACCCTTGGAGAAAACTTTGGTACAATTATTAGGCCCAGCGGGCACCTCAGGGAAATCCCTGGTGACAGAGCGATCAACGCCCCTCCCGGCCCGGGATGAACCCGGAAAGGTATCCCCCAGCCGGGGTGCTCTGAAAAGTAAAGAACTTACCGGGCGTTTCTTCTTTTCGTCGATGAACACCTGAAAATGCAAAGGAGGAGTTCGTCAAAATACCTCCACCCGCCTCTCCAACCAACATTGAAGTGCCCGGACCGAAAGGGAATCACAGTAAAAACAGGAGTCCCAACGGTGATCCGGACCCAAACACTCTAAACAAAGAGGATGGGGAACCATCCTCGCGAAGCGTCGGCGACACGATGAACAATCTCAAAAGTCTAGTTTGAACTACTTAGACAGACTAGTACACGATCGCTAGCGAGAGCCAGGGAGGAAAAAAGGGAAAAATTCTTCCGCAGATGCAAGTGCGTCCAGTCCCGAACGAGCAGAGAAAAGGATGATGGGCAATGCGTGGTGCAGAGCCAAGGTGGGCGACGTTACGGCCGCGTGCCGGGCCCCGCGCAAGAAAGAGAGGAAGGACACATTTTTGAAAAAAAATGTTTGATGCTTTTTACAAAGTGCTCCGGTCCCGTCCCACAGGACGGAGAGATGTCCCATAAGTATGGAGGAAAGGGGACGGGACGTAGGAGTAAATGTATTTTCATTTATAATGGACCAGCTACCAAAGCAGTGGCGCCCCAGTACAGAGGCTTACCTTGACAGCGTATTGGGCTGACACCTCCTGGAGGTGAAAGGGCAAAGGCGTTGGGGGAATTGGGGAGGGTAGTCTGTTCGGAGGGCGGTTAGGTAGGTCAAGAAGATGGGCTAACATTTTGGTTTCTGGTTGGATGTGCAGAACCTCTCAAGTGGTGGGTTGAATTTCAGTTTTTGGTGACGTAGGGGATGCCAGTGTAGAGCCAGTAGCTGGTTGGTGTTTTAGGCAAGTCTATGTACTTCATGCAAGTGAAAGGTGAGAGGTCAGAGGTCGTGTGATGAGATTCAGATCTGCTCAAGTGGACCCTTGAAGCCGTGGAGCTGTGGCATTGGGAATATTTTCCCCAGACACAAGAAATAGACTTTTGAAGTCGAGAATGCCGAGGTGTGTGCACTGTGAAACAGCTAAGTCAAGAGTGGACTGTGTGAATAGGTGACTGGGGAAGCGGGAAAACAAGACACGGAGTGACGTCCCGAGGAGTCCAACCTGCTTGCCAACCACCAGGGTACAAGTCCTAGGACAAGACAGTATAAGGTTAGGGTTAAAGCGCTTCCGTGGTGATCACAGCTTCGCAAGCAGATCATGAAATGCCTAAGAAATGGAGAGGAGCCCCCCCCCATCCCCGCGGCCCTTGCTGTATTCTGTCCTGAACAGCACCCTCTTTTTGTCAGGAACATAAGGAGCATAAAAACACCTTGATGGAGGGTTTCAAGCTCCAACACCCTACTGTGCAAGTCTCCACTCGAACAAAGTTCAAGGCTGTTTTTTGAATGGGCACCAACTGTAGACAACCGCCCAAATGACAGTGCTCACCACTGGGGTGCCAGAGCAGACCCTGGGGGTCCTTTCTGAATTTGGATTGGTTTAGTATATGTGAATACGTATTTCTTTGGTCTAGAGGACAGAGGCACTCCCCAACGCTGGAGTGCCGGAACCAAATATAAAGCAGCCATCTTTAGTCCATCCACTAGGTTGAAGACATGAACTATGGCCTCTGGCTTTCCACCATGAAGTATTTTAGGAAACTATGGGGCTCGGAGACAGGCCCTCTACCTACCTGGCGAAAAGGCCCAGCCGCTCCTTTCCCCCTGCGCCTTCGCATAGAACTGCAGGACATGGCAGAAATCGCACATAAGTCATCTCTGTGTGCTGACTTCAACGAAGGCGGGCTTTAGCTATTGCACATGCACTATTACTCGTCTGAAGAGCAGGGCGCAGCCCTCAGCGGAAGGACACATTTGCCCCCACCTAGGCTCCTAGATTCGTGCTCATTGCTAAGGCTGACAAATTGCACCCAGAGTCTCAGCTGGGAAGCAGAATGCACTGTGTAGCTAATTAGGAGTATAGTGGTAGTTTCCACATCGCCTAATTAGGAGTCGAGGCCACTTTAGATACCTACAACACAAGATGCTTTCCCCACGCAGTACATAACTAGGTACCCTGTGCCGTGAATATTGAATGTGAACATACGTAAAATATAATTATAATCCACACTTAAAACATGTTTACAAATCAAATGTTCATACTCACATGTAAAGAAACATGTAATTCATTTCTGCTCGTCCAGCCCTGATAGACTTAACATTATCTCCAATTCTGTAAATTGGTTGTTCATTTTCAAATTAGTGTACTTTGTGCCTTCCCACGGCACATGCTGAATACACACTACATGAGATGCCAACTTCTACTTAGGTGGGATCCTAAAATCAAGCATTGGCAATGCTAAGAGTTTGGGCTTTTTTGTAGGCCTGGGAAAGTCACTTCCCCTTGCTTTGCACTTCCCCTTGCTTTGCACTTCCCCTTGCTTTGCACTTCCCCCTGCTTTGCACTGCTGTAGTGATAATAGCTGACCATTGAGGGTAGCAGATGCAAAATGGTGCGAGTACCAAGGCATATAAAAGTAGTGCCTGGCACATGCCTAATACTTATACACAACTCAAAACTGTTGACTTTGCCAATGCTCGTTTTTAACAGGACTTCAGTGAAGGACACGCATGATGCTCATAAATCGATTGTCTGAAGGCAGACCTGGTTAAGACATTTTTATTACACCAGTAGTGCATTTGCAGCATACATTAAGTCATTAACTCTCAGAAGACTGCTTTGAAAAAACACTAGCAGCCACTTCGAGCGCAGTATTGGATGGTAAGGCTTGATAAAGCTAGCTCAAAGAGATCCCAGGAGGATGTGTTCGGGGCAGGAAGTGGGTGGGAATGGCTTTACGGATTAGCATGGCCATGGGCAGTCAAATAGCCAAACCACACCTACAAGCTTTGCATTCCTCCTCAAATGCCATTTTAACCTAGCTGAACTCGAATGCAATGGTTTGGCTTCTAAGTGGTGCTACCTAATAGCCAAAACTAACAAGTGGTGTTTAAACTACCACATGTGTTTAGAATTTCGGCCAGAGTCATAATAAGACTGGACTCAAGTGTTGCCATATGATCGGGTTGGGTAGTGGTAGGTGTCCTGGAGTTGCTTCCTGTGTGTTTGCTGTGTTCTGGCACTGATGGAGGGACAGACTGCGCGCATACTGCAATCGCCCACTCTTGGCAAGTGGGCGATCGATTTTTAGGCCACATTTAAGACGGCAGGAGAGAGAAAGCATACGCATATTTTGGGCAAGACAGCCATCCAGGGATGCCATCTTCCCTAATATTACTGTAATTCTGAAATCCACTCCTTAAAGGACGCGCTGGAGGGCGGCTCCAAATTCACAAGTGCCAGTTGGGTACTGAAAAGGTTGCTGGGAAAAGAAGAGCTATTGCCGTGTTTAGGGCGAGATGACTGCCAGTAGGTGTTGCATGCGGCTTGGATTACACCGCTTTGTGTAATTTGCAGGTGCTTTCCAATCCAGGAATAGTTTCGGCTTGCCTTTCCCCTGTAAGGCCCTGAAAGGTAACACTTTGGGCGCGGAAGGTGCTGATTAACGAGTCTCACCGTGGGCACAATGGGAGCTTGTCTGCATGTTTCGCCTCGGCTTCCTCCGACATGCTGCCCTCATTCCCAAGAGCTGGGACATTCCGTCAAGCACTATCTATTATTAATCTTCATTTTAAAGCAAAAAATAGCCCGTTCAAGAGCAATGATTATACGCGAGCTGCGGCTCATAAAGATGACGACAGGAAAATGGGCCTTTATCGAGCTGCCTGGTTCCTCGAATAGAGGGGGGCATTAGTGACAACATCTCATCTCTATAAGTCTTCTCGCTATGTCCCCTCTCCTGCTCCATGGTGGTGCCAGCTGACTCTAGGGCAAAAGCTACGCCAGAAGTTTTCATGCTTGGGAGAAGTCTACTGACTATTCAGCCTGTCTCAGGCCATTACTGTATGTGGGTGGACTCTGCCAGCGCCCCGGGCGCAACCAGCGGAGGGGCACCACAGTGCACCATTTCGGACCTAAAACATAAAATTATGCCCCGCTATTATGAGGCATTCGAAACAATGGTATTTTTCCTGGTGGCAACATAAATACTTGCACTGTCCCAGCTCTATGCATTGAAATCATCAGAATGCAAACTTGTAACCCGCTCTGAAGACTGCCGGCATAATGGAAAGTGGGCGGCCAAAGCTCTGCAGACTGCCGACTCAAGGGGAAGTGCCTGAAGCACTGAAGACCATCGGCTCAAGGGGAAGTGCCTGAAGCTCTGCAGACCATCAGCTCAAGGGGAAGTGCCTGAAGCACTTAAGACCAAGGCTCAAGGGGAAGTGCCTGAAGCTGTGCAGACTGCTGGCTCAAGGGGAAGTGCCTGAAGCACTGAAGACCATCGGCTCAAGGGGAAGTGCCGGAAGCTCTGCAGACCATCAGCTCAAGGGGAAGTGCCTGAAGCACTTAAGACCCAGGCTCAAGGGGAAGTGCCTGAAGCTCTGCAGACCATCAGCACAAGGGGAAGTGCCTGAAGCACTGAAGACCAAGGCTCAAGCGGAAGTGCCTGAAGCAGTGCAGACTGCTGGCTCAAGGGGAAGTGCCTGAAGCACTGAAGAGCATCGACTGACGGGGAAGTGGCTGAAGCTCTACAGGCTGCCAGCTCAAGGGGAAGTGCCTGAAGCTCTGCAGACCATCAGCTCAAGGGGAAGTGCCTGAAGCACTTAAGACCAAGGCTCAAGGGGAAGTGCCTGAAGCTGTGCAGACTGCTGGCTCAAGGGGAAGTGCCTGAAGAGCATCGACTCAAGGGGAAGTGGCTGAAGCTCTACAGACTGCCAGCTCAAGGGGAAGTGCCTGAAGCTCTGCAGACCAACAGCTCAAGGGGAAGTGCCTGAAGCACTGAAGACCAAGGCTCAAGCGGAAGTGCCCAAAGCTGTGCAGACTGCCAGCTCAAGGTGAAGTGCCTGAAGCACTGAAGACCATCGGCTCAAGGGGAAGTGCCTGAAGCTCTGCAGACCATCAGCTCAAGGGGAAGTGCCTGAAGCACTTAAGACCAAGGCTCAAGGGGAAGTGCCTGAAGCACTTAAGACCAAGGTTCAAGGGGAAGTGCCTGAAGCTCTGCTGACCATCAGCTCAAGGGGAAGTGCCTGAAGCACTTAAGACCAAGGCTCAAGGGGAAGTGCCTGAAGCTGTGCAGACTGCTGGCTCAAGGGGAAGTGCCTGAAGCACTGAAGAGCATCGACTCAAGGGGAAGGGGCTGAAGCTCTACAGACCATCAGCTCAAGGGGAAGTGCCTGAAGCACTGATGACCAAGGCTCAAGCGGAAGTGCCCAAAGCTGTGCAGACTGCCAGCTCAAGGGGAAGTGCCTGAAGCACTGAAGACCATCGGCTCAAGGGGAAGTGCCTGAAGCTCTGCAGACTGCCGACTCAAGGGGAAGTGGCTGAAGCTCTACAGACTGCCAGCTCAAGGGGAAGTGCCTGAGCACTGAAAACCATCAGCTCAAGGGGAAGTGCCTGAGCACTGAAGACCATCAGCTCAAGGGGAAGTGCCTGAAGCACTGAAGACCAAGGCTCAAGCGGAAGTGCCCAAAAGCTGTGCAGACTGCCAGCTCAAGGGGAAGTGCCTGAAGCACTGAAGACCATCAGCTCAAGGGGAAGTGCCTGAGCACTGAAGACCATCGGCTCAAGGGGGAAGTGCCTGAAGCACTGAAGACCATCGGCTCAAGGGGAAGGGCCCGAAGCACTGAAGACTGCCGGCTCAAGGGGAAATGCCTGAAGCACAAAAGACTGCCAGCTCAAGTGGAAGTGTCTGAAGCACTGAAGACTGCCAGCTCAAGGGGAAGTGCCTGAGCACTGAAGACCATCAGCTCAAGGGGGAAGTGCCTGAAGCACTGAAGACCATCTGCTCAAGGGGAAGTGCCTGAAGCACTGAAGACCATCGAGTCAAGGGAAGTGCCTGAGCACTGAAGACCACGAGCTCAAGTGGAAGTACCTGAAGCACTGAAGACCAAGGCTCAAGGGAAAATGCCCAAAGCTATGCAGACTGCCGGCTCAAGGGGAAGTGCCTGAGCACTGAAGACCATCGGCTCAAGGGGAAGTGTCTGAAGCACTGAAGACTGCCAGCTCAAGGGGAAGTGCCTGAGCACTGAAGACCATCAGCTCAATGTGAACTGCCTGAAGCTCTGCAGACTGCCGGTTCAAGTGGAAGTGCATGAAGCTCTGCAGACTGCCGGCTCAAGTGGAAGTGTGTGAAACTCTGCAGACTGCCGGCTCAAGTGGAAGTGTGTGAAGCTCTGCAGACTGCCGGCTCAAGTGGAAGTGCATGAAGCTCTGCAGACTGCCGGCTCAAGTGGAAGTGCCTGAAGCTCTGCAGACTGCCGGCTCAAGTGGAAGTGCATGAAGCTCTGCAGACTGCCGGCTCAAGTGGAAGTTCATGAAGCTCTGCAGACTGCCGGCTCAAGTGGAAGTGCCTGAAGCTCTGCAGACTGCCAGTTCAAGGGGAAGTGCCTGAATCAAAAAACGAATTGTCTGTGTGTTTAAATGGTGTTTTGCAAAGTGAAGTCCTATTTCCATCTGTCAATTTAAACCCAAACCTATTTTCCTATTGTGAGTAATCCCTTTTCCCCAAACCTAACCGTTATATGCATCTGTCATTTCAACTGAAAACCGATTTTCCTTTGTGAGTTTACCATTGTTTAAAGCGTGTCTGTCATTTGCAGCCATAGTAAAAACAAGTGTCCTATGCATTTTCATTTCACTGGAAGTTTCCCTTAAGCTGTCTAAAACCATTTTTCCCTAGTCTCTCCCTCTTCCCCTAATATATTCTGATATCGGATTTACAATTGCATTCCCTTTTTATTGTTTTCATGTGTTGCATGTACTCAAATCGAGTTTCCTATTGTGTGCTAGCTAGTCTATTCTGAATCCCTATTTGTCTCCTAAAAGCAAGCAGCATGAAGTGCCCTTGTGTGCTGTTCCCTAGCAGGTGTCCTAATAAAGTAAAAACCCCTTTACCTGGTGCAGAAAACGAATTGTCCCATTCATTGCTGTTCCCATTTTGTTTCTGAAACCCCCATTTTAAATCTGATTTTAACCAGGCATTCCCAGTCCTTGCCACTGCCTTCCATCCCATGCTGACAAGCTTAGTGGAGGTCTAGGGGGGGCTGAGAGTTGCTGCGACTCAAGAATCTTTTGTGTGCGCATGCACTTTCCTGTGGGTTGCATTAATTTATATGGTGTTTTGTTGATTGTATTGGTGAAATCAGTAAAGAAAATGTGTCTGCCATTCCTGTTTGAGTGGTTTTAGTGTGCCATTTGACTAAGAATACTCTGAAGCTTGTGTTGCCGCCCCCTGGTGGTCATTGTAACTGCTTATTAAATCGTCCCTTAAAATCATAAATAAATAAAATATTCATTGACAACACACCGGCCTGGTTCCTGGTCTACTGATCTAAGGGTGCTTGTGGAGGTGGATGTCATATGGGTTGGAGGCCTCCTTAAAATGGATCTGGTTGTAAAAATAAAAAGAGGTTTTATTGTGCAGCACATTCAATCCAGAGGAAAGAGATCCATGACTTGATTGTGCTGCATAATGATATATCATGACACTATTGTACCAAGTAAATGCCATCGTCTCCTCTGCTGCCTACACTGCCAAACTACTCAATGCCAACAAACCCTTCCTCACCACGACCAACCGCCTCTTCATAGCCAGAGCTATTACCGGAGCCAATTTTGACTACTGCAACGCGCTCTTTGCAGGCACTTCCACGAGTAACCTGTGTAAACTGCAAACCATTCAAAGCAACGCCCTCTGGACCGCCTTAGGTTTGTCCAAAAACAAACACGTCTCAGAAGCCCGAAAAACTACTCATTGGCTGCCGACCCGCAAGCAAATGAAATTCAAGACTCTGTCCATAGTCCACCAGTGCCTCACTTAAACTGCCCGGGCATACCTCTCATCGCATGGAGAAATACATCCCCCCTCGCCAACTGAGCTCCACAAACTGCCATTATGTCAGAGTCCACAGCTTCAACCGAAAAACAGCAGGAGGCACGAGCTTCCATGTCAATGCCGCTAAGCTTTGGAACCATCTCCCCATTGCACTAAAACAAGAACCCACTTACTGAACCTTTAGGAACATTTTGAAAACCTGGCTCTTTGCCTAAGCCACCCTGTCCCATAAATTCACTGAAACGAGAGCCTCCACTCTATGGGCCTGATCACGACTTCGGCGGTAACCCTTAAATCCAGCGGTAGCGCTAATACCGCCGGATTTAAGGGTCCGCCGAATCAGGGCTTCGGCGGATTTCACCCCAGCTCTGAGCTGGGGGAAAATCCACCGAAAATTCGCACTATTACCGCCGGCGGGAAATCCGCCGGTGCTAAGAGCACGAACATTCCCCATTGAGCCCAATGGGGAATGGGGCATTCCCGAATGGGCTCAATGGGGAATGGGGAATTACTTTACCGCCAAACTCGTGATCCGGCCCTATTAGCACCGGGGAGTTCGGCGGTAGGGCTATTACCGCCGGCGGTAATACCACCGGCGGTAACGGCCAAGTCGTGATCAGGCCCTATATATTGACTGTCGCGCTTGATAGCAGATTTCTCGTTTCCTTTCCTGTTGTAGATATCTTGTTTTCCTGCCCAACTGTAACAAGCGCCTAGATACCTGAGGGTGCAGTACTCTGCCACAAATGCAAACAAACAAAGTTTGATTTTATTACATAATAGTGCTTGGTCAGAGAGATTCCACTATGATGTGTTTTGAGGCGGGGGGGCAGCCAATGGGTGGGAATGGTCACAAGGATAAAACATGGCCATGGCCTGGGCACTGAATGGTGGGGGAAAAAGCCAAACACCAACAACCTATATGTCCCTCCTCACATCTCATCTCCCTCTTATCTGTACTCCAATGCAATAGTGTCAGCTTATAGGCGGTGCTTCAGGGCCACCCAATATCAAAAACAAAACATGGAAAGAGTTTTTCCAACAGCATCCGACTTGCCAGATTTTCAGGGCAGGAATTTAAATGTTTTGGGTTGTGAGTGAAAATGTGTATTAGGGTTAAAAAGAGGGCACGTGTGTGTTTGCCTCTCATGAACATAGCAGCACAGACTGAGATAAGACGCTGCATACGTGTGAACAGGGCAGACCATTAGATAAGCCATAATATCATGTTTCGATATAGAGCTTCTTGGCACAGTCCTCTGATTTCTATGTGTTGTAATAATAGGAGTTTTAATGGTAGTCAATATATTGCAACCCCACAAGACGGCTCGAAGACCTTCCTTGAGAGAACACCCATTGTGCACAGAGCAAACATTTCATTTTTGTAAAGCAAAACGTACTTATTTTCCAGACATTTTCGTCTATATGTTTCCATATTTGTTTTTTACATATATTATCTGTACTTTCCCACCTTTATAATTTTCTAAGAAAAATAATCTACAATCTCTATGTTTCCACATTTATATTTTATTTTTCAGAGACACACACGGTTGAAAAACCTCCAGATGGTCAATAATGCTGTTATGATATTCCTTGAAATACCCACAAAGTCCCAACGTGTACTCTTTCCTCATTGGCCGGCTGAAGAGCAGTCTGCGCCGGTGCAGCCTGGAGCAGCTGCAACCTGGCCTTACTGGAAAAGCCTGGCCGCAGTGTCACCGCCATCCCCGTGATCCTGGCGTTTGCTCGTCAGACCCTTTTACAGAATATTCCAAATGAATATGAACTGGAAAGCAGCTCTTGTTTTATCCGTTTTTAATCAGGGACGCTGTTGGAATTTGTCAGGCCCTGTGCAGCAAAAGACATGCAGGTCCCCTAATTTGCATAAGCATTGACATCACCATAAGAGACATCCCAGAAGCTGACGCCACAGCAAGTAACATGCGTCTTTGAGACTCTGGGGATTATGGTCAGTGAGATAAAATGATTAGACCAGGGTAGGGGGAGAAGTTGGAATTTTAGAACAGTCTTCAAATCAGGAACTTCACTGCCTATCTTCCAGGCGCTAGATTAAAGACATATGGGTTGCTTGGCTTTCAGGACTATCATGCTTTATAGAGTTGACTTGAAAAGTACACACACATAATAAACCAGTCTGACTAATATATACATCCCAAAGCAACATGTCAAGCTAAATAGTTCTGGCTGTAGTTGCATTTTCCGCATCTTGAAAGGAGGACTGCACGTACCAGATCGCAACTCTACAAAATGTCCTGTGGGCTTTGCAAATGTACTGTTTCAAGTTATACACTCATTGTTTGACACATGCATACTGCTTGCTCTTCCATATAATGTGATGAAAATGCAGAGTTGGACCAAAAAACAAAGGCTTTTTGTGTGCAAAAAAAGGCACACATTAAAATAAGGGAGACAGCTGAAAAGGGGATCTAGGATGATGTGTTTTGGGCAGGAAGTGGGTGGCAATGGTCATAGGGATTAACATGACTATGGGCAGCCCATGTGTGAGTAACTAATCAAACAGCACCTACAATCTTAGTATCCCTCCTTAAACGCCATTTCTCCCTAGCTGTACTCTAATGCAATAGTTTGGGCTTGTAGGTGGCGCTTCAGTAACCAAAACTAAAAACAGCACCTTATCCTCGGCGAGCAGCAGAGCAGCCCATGCTTAGCAACAGGAGTTAGTATCTCCCTCGTTTCCATAGTTACCAGAAGAGGGCATTGTTCTGCCCCCAATGCTCCTTCTACCATCATATGCATGCCCTAACCTCGATCCGCTCTACAGTTTGGTGGTGACAATGTTACCTGATTGAATTCAGAATTGAGCTAGCAACAACCAGCATACTTTCCAAAACACTACACATTCGGAATAGGGATGTGTCTTGCACACCTGCAAGTGTGTTTACCCGTCTCCACTCATCCTACTGCAATTCCAACTTTGCAGGATGGCTCAGACTCCTGGAGCCAGGGGTGTTGCTAGGTCTAGAAAAGATCCGGGGCTACGCTAATGTCAGGACTGCCGGGACTCAGGGCTAGGTAGCCTTTTGGCTGTAGCCCCCGAGCTTCTATCCGGAGCTACAGCCCCCCCCCCCTATCAACAGCTCTGCCTGGAGGACTGTAAATATTCTTCTGCACATAAAGGCAGCCCGCTGAGCAATCAAAGCTATGTATTCTTTATGTGCAATGCGCTGCAGAAACACCCAGCAGCTGTCGCTGGGAAATGCAATATAGACACATGTTGCAAAAAAAAATCTCAAATGCCGGCGTGGATAAAAAATCAATATTTCTGCGGCACCAAAGCTCCTTTGAAGGATTGGTCACAGATATGCCAGAGCTGGTGCCATCCACGAATCGTGTTTGCATATCACAGATACCTGTCTTCTTGAGCGCCAATAAATGTCACTTTTAATGTGAATGTCAATGTCAATGTAACCCCGGTGCCGGAGCAAGGACTTCTGGCTCTTCATGCAAAGACAGTAGTCGAAGTGGGCGGGAGCGGCTAGGAGCGGTGCTCCTCTACTTTTTTTAATTTAGTTTTACTGTTCCAATACATTTATTTTCAAAAGAAACTGTTCCAGATTTGTTTAGTTTTAAAGTAAAAGGAAGAAGTTGAAACTTGCACTTCAGAGCACTGCACTGAGCATTCCCTTAAACAGCAGGTGTGTTTTGGGGAGTTTGGATTGTGTGTGGGAAGGCGGCGTGGTGATGGTATTGGTGGGGTGCGGGGGCAAGCCAGCAGGGAACATAGTTCCACTACTTCTTTTCGTACACTTTGACCACTGCGCAAAGATCTATTTTGGCGGCAGCATTCCCTGAAAAAGGGGGCCAGATTTAACATTTTTTGGGGCAGTCTATTCCCCCCACCTTGTGCGCTTCTGCCTCGCTTTGCTGTAGTACTAGCCCAGTGCAAACCAAAATCCAGAAACTGAAGCGGTTGAGGGAATAATTGGAAATCCAGTTCGGATCAAGATTTCGCAGCCATCTTTACCAGAATGCATGCAACCGCGGAGGCCCAGGCATGAACTGCAGAAGAAAACGAAAGAGCTGTGACACGAATTCCTAGGTGGGTCGCTGCTGTTTTAGTTTTTATCTTAACATTTGCACTTCTCCAGTTATATCAAAGGTGACTCTGCAGCAGCAAACACTTAAAGGAGGCATAGGGCCTCATCAGGCATTCGGCAGAGCGGTAAAAATGCGGTGGTAATGCTAGTCCCGCTGCATTGCCACTCCGCCCAATCCCGAGTTGGGGAGAAAAGTGGTTGGTTTTGGCTGGAGGTAAAAACCTCCCCTTTCCGTCTATTTTCGGCGCTATTACCGCCAGCCGTAATAGCGCCGAAAAGCCCCATAGAGTACCATAGACTCAAAATAAATGGGGATTAAAGGAGCCACCGCAACTTCGGGATCTGGCGCAAATTGCGCAGGACCAAGTTGCAGTAACGCTAATGGCTTTGGGAGGTAGCCCTGCACATTTACTGTCAGGATACCACCCAACTCGTTATGAAGCCCATAAGGTTTTTGCAAAAATAAAATATGTTGTACCTATCTATAAATGTTTTATCTTCTGCCGATTTCCCAAACAGAAACTCTATTTATCTTATTTTTAACACATCTATGTTAAATGAGGTTGGCCTCCATTTTGTGCACTGCCTTCCATACCTGAAACAGGAAGTGACATCAAAAGAGAAGAGGAAATACAGTTTGCAGATCCATTCTAGTAGCAGACTTTTATGCACATGCTTTGGGGGTGCTCAAAATAAGCAAACTTGTGTTTAACAGATTGAATATACAGTTTGTTGTCTCAAACTTGAAAGCACAGATATCAAGAACCACTAACTCAACTATTTGGCACTGTTTTAAAATTAATCGTTTTTTTTCGTGAGTAGCAACAACTTTGAATACATTGTGGGAATTATATCCTTGTGTGTGTTTCTTTAATTTTGTAGAACATACATTTGTGTTATTTGCTGATTCAGAACAGTGCATTCCTTATGTACCGACCACCATTTCATTTCCAAGAGCAGATGCAAATACCCCACCCTAGCGTTTAAAGGAAAGTCCCTCGGTTTCCACAGGGAAGTCATTGGTAGGGTGCAGGTTGGCAGCCACAGGGGAGACCTCCCAAACCCCCCACATCTGGGCCTCCTACCAGAGCTCTGTCTGAAGATTGAACAGTATTGTCACATATATGCATTGAAATTTGAGGGATTTGCTAATGCTAGATTGGGTCCCATTTCAGGTGACCATCTGACATTAAGAAAAGTTTGAGCATACTAAGGAAACCAGTACTCTCGAGCATTTGGGATTGATCCCTGTGAAACCTAGACTACCCTCACCAAGTGGTGATTTGAGGTTAGTGTGGGTGCAACACAACCACTTTTGGGTTGTTTTTGAGTTGAATTAGTTTATGATGTCTTGGACATAGAAGTAATGAGGTTGGATTCTGAATGAATGTTTTTATATTTTATAGGGAACCAAAAACCATTAAGAACGGTATTTTCACCTTCCATCGACACAGCAAAGACATAAGTGTGGAAAGAACCAGTCTTCTATTTGTCCTGAAGAAGGTCCTTTTGAACTGTGTGACCATCATTTGTGGCCTTAGTGTGACCGAAACATATGTAGACGTGACAAGTCTACATGAACTACATGTGGACTATTGTATAAATTATAGATCTTTTTTTGACTGTTTTCAACTGTGTAAATATTCTGTGTTGAACGAGAAGGAGGTCTTTAGGAGTCCTGACCATCTTTGTCGCTATTACATGTGAGTGTGCAAGTGGACATTGGTTGGTGTGCTTGTGTATGAATGATGGAATAGTTGTTGTGTTATGTTCTTTTGGTTCTTGGGTAATGATTTTCAATTGCCAACAAGATATGGTATATGCAATGTTTTTGTGAATAATTCTTGTACGAAATAAATATATATTTTGTGATAATTAGTATGTGAGTGAATTGGTTATTCAGCCTCCCTAATCACGGTTCATGTGCTCTGATTTATAATTATATTTTTCCTGAAGAACCGGGTGATTTACAGACACGTGTATGTGTCTGCAGTAGCTCGAAGCCCACAGAACATGTGTTGTATGAAAACTTGGAGGTACTAGCAAAAACACAAATGCAGTTACCACACGCGGAACTGGTGAATCTTTGCCTGATGATGCATTCTGGTTTGTCCCCATTATTAAGTCCCATTGGACTTCACTGGGGAATAGAGGAATTACCCCCAGAGATGAATCCACCTGCGGAAATTCATCACTTTTGCATATGTTGGGGGTATTAACTCCTTATGAATTTGAAACTCGTAATTAGGGGTCTAGTTCTAATGTCATCCTCATTCGAAACATTTAGTAGTGTTCCTTTCAATGAATGCATGTAAATGATTTTCACAGAAAATAATTTAAGTCATGAAAAGGATAAAAAAGGATCACATCTTGCAAATCATATTAGGAGACCAAAGGGTGCACCTCAGCTGACTGCAAGGGTTTCTGGAAGCAGAACGTTTCTTTACTTGCAGGGCAACTGAGGTAGCTGGGATTGTCTCCAAGATGAGATGTTGTCACACGTGAAAGTCAGTTTTTTCCAAGGACAATGTGTCTCACCTTCACGTCCACTATTGGCCTGCCGAGTGTGGGCAAGAAACTGGCGAGTGATCGTATGATGGAGCTGGTGCATTTTGGAGGATTTGAGAAGTGAGGGGGAGAGTAAGATAGTGGCCACTATCTGGATTTGGCTTTCAAGAGGCAGTAGGCAAAATCCAGATGACAAGTGTGAAACTGTAGCATATGGTAAAATGGTATGCAGCAAAGAACGACAATGTTAAAATGTATGTAATTCACAGGGACAAAGTTGAGGGAAAGCCCGGGTGCATCTCAGAAGTAGGGGGGCAATTTTAACACCTATTTCTATGAATCTCTGCAAATTAGGAGTACTCAACACCCTCACCTGACTGCCTGGAATATAAATCCTGATGCATGATATTTTCTGAATTCTGCTATTATTGTCAGGTCTGGCTAGTTTGAACTCCTTCAGCAGTATGAAGAGGGGCCGGAAGCCAAACAGCTGTTCCATGTCATGGAAAGAAGGCATAATTCATTGTGAAAGCTCTTTTATAGTGTCGGCCATCTTGTAGAAGGTGCTGTAACTGTGTACGTTGTGGAGAATGTTGTTGAATGTTGCTTTTATTCCTTATTATACATGACCGCCAAACACTGTCGCCCCCTTTAATACCTAGCCACGTGCTTAATCTAATGTAAGAGATCTTCCATTTGCTGATCCATATAATCAAAGTGCTAATATGCAGCTATTAATGTGGGAACAAAGGAACACAGAACACAGTGTGATTGTTTCTGTACTGTTACAACATTAGTAAATACGTACTGCTAATGTTGTAACAGTACAGAAACAATCACACATGTGCTACTAACCCCACTATGTACAGAATTGTATCTTTATATTTAGTACATGATCTATGACCTAGACTTGCGTTTATTTAGCCTCCTAAATATGAATACATTTTCTTTTATCAATACTTTTCTATTGCCTATGTGTGATCAAATGGCTAGCTCATAATAATTCCTAGCCCCCTGTAGGTTTGCCTTTCACCTCCTTAGCGTCAAAGAGAGGGGTAGCCTATAACTCTCTGTGTTCCTTTGTTCTCTCTTATCGATTTAGCCTCTAGAGTCAGACCCCCCCCGTCAACAAAAAAGAGGGTCCCAGACCCATTTTCTTCACAGCTATTATTGTGGTCCAGAAAAATAGCTTAAGCAATTTAATAAAATGCATCGAAAATACTTTTTCATTTAGTACTTTAAAATAAGCAGTAACATGGAAGATGTTTCCCACGCATGTTAAACTGGAGCAGTGCAAACATTAAACATTCGACCATAAACAGTTGTCAACTCATGGTTGTAAAGTGTCACAGAAAACTATATAACAAGCAAGTTATTTGGAAAGCTTGTCACCGCTTTAATTAGGTTTTGCAGACACAGCTGGAATTCTGCTCTGTGCAGGCTCAAAAAGCAGGCCTTGTGACAACACAATTGAAACATAATAACTGATCCCAGAGCAGCTGTAATGTCATTTTCTCATTACAGGTCAGTTGTGATGTCACAAGTAGCCTGTAATAAGAAAATAATGTCCAGGCTTTTATACAGATATTGCAGGCTGCCATGTATTATAGTGCACTTAAAGTATATAATAGCATGGTTGCTTGATAGCGAGCATACCTTTAATTGGGCCAATGGGCCTCACAACAAACGGAACTACTGTTACTGGCACTTGGTCTGCCAGAATTACCGGCAGATTCCAAGTGCCGGCAAGGCTGGTTAATCCACATTTCATGGAGCCTCTTAGGACTCCATGGTGGGATTGCCGGTATTACCGGCACCGATAATACTGGTGCAGGTAATACTGCCTGTTTTTTGGCACCCCACCAGCAAACTTGTGGTTTGCCGGTCTTGAAACGTGCTGGTAAATGGAATTACCGGCACGTTAATTCCTGATCGGCAAACGTGTAATGGCCCCCATTATCTCTTAACTAAAGCAGTATTTACATGAGGTCCATTTTGGAATGGTAGGGTATACCTAACATTATTTTTTACTTGTGTGTGTCAGCATTGTGATAATGTTCCTATTCATTGTGCATATTCCTTGGGTGCAAAATCTGTGAGCTACAGCATGTGTGGCACATTTTAATGAACGAATTGCTGTATTATATTAAAGAGTATTCTTTTCCGTGCATTTACCTTGTGTATTCCAACTTTGAGTTGCAGCATATAATTGTTTTCATAACATTTTACAAAGCTGATGGGGGCAGCGATGTAGGTGGGGGCTCCCATCTCTTTTATTGACCTCTTAAAAGTGGGTGTCAATGATTTCCTATGTAGTTTATGACAAAAAGATATGCCTGTGTTCCCCCCCTCTCCTTGCTCCCCCTCCCATGCCCAGCTCCTCTGCTGCCCTGTAATCCGCTGGGCGTGTCCCCTTTGCACAGTGCTCAGTTGTTCCCCAGTTAGGTTTGCGCTTTATACATCGCATACATCATTCATATGCCGTCAGACCTTAACAGGTTAATGCAGTTTGTAGTATTTGTCCTATGTACATTTCACCTTGACTAAAGCAGCGGTTTCACAGATGCCATCTTGGAATGGTAGACAGCGCCTGATGACAATGTTTACGCGTGTGTAAGTCAACGTTAGAAGGACACCGCTTATTCACACACAACAGGCCATATCCTCAGCTATCTACTCCATCCTTTCTAATCTATCCTGTGTGAAGATAAAACCTTCATTACAGGTGGGAAGCAGCAGTGTTTAATACTAACAAGGCTGCTTCGTTTGTATGCCAAATAGACCCGGCTATTTTCTGGATCAGAAATGGGAAGAAAACGACTGTGTCTGTGGAGCAAACTGGCAGCTTTGCAATCTGGCAGACATTATGAAGTAGACACATTGGTATTTTTTTGTTCAGTTGGAAATCTATCTTTTGGTGCCTTATAAAGCACTGCATGCAGAAGGAATTGCTTCAGGGAGCTAGGGAGAAAGGTGGAGCGATGGGTTGCTCCACAGGGGGTGTGAGGAAAGGAGGAACACGAGGGGGCTGAAGGAGGAGTATCATTCACATCCCAGAACATGTGGTCACATTTCTGAAATTTTGAAGGATAAGTGCCAGGGAGGTACCTTTTTTGGGACCAAAATTGCTGAACTGTCATGGTCGAGCAAAGCATTTCACATTTTCTTAAGTGTCAAGTAACCTCAATGATAGTTTCACTGCAGTGGCATTATAATGTATCTATATGAAATGCAATTTGTAAAAACCCATATGCTACAACTGGATCTAGTAGAACAATGTCTAAATGTCAAGTAGAAGTTCCAATAGCATGCGTTACTCAGAGCTGACAGGACACCACTTGAGATAACTCACCCCTGCCATAACCAGCCTCGGCTGTCTCAGGTTTAGCATTCGTTACTCAGAGCTGACAGGACACCATTTGGGATAACCCACCCCTGCCATAACAAGCCTCGGCTGTCTCAGGTTTAGCATGCGTTACTCAGAGCTGACTTGACACCACTTGAGAAAACTCACCCCTGCCATATCCAGCCTCGGCTATCTGAGGTTAGCATGTGTAACTCAGAGCTGACTTGACACCACTTGAGATAACCCACCCCTGCCATAACAAGCCTCGGCTGTCTCAGGTTTAGCATGCGTTACTCAGAGCTGACTTGACACCACTTGAGAAAACTCACCCCTGCCATATCCAGCCTCGGCTATCTGAGATTAGCATGTGTTACTCAGAGCTGACTTGACACCACTTGAGATAACCCACCCCTGCCATAACCAGCCTTGGCTGTCTCAGGTTTAGCATGCGTTACTCAGAGCTGACAGGACACCACTTTAGATAACTCACCCCTGCCATATCCAACCTCGGCTATCTGAGGTTAGCATGTGTTACTCAGAGCTGACTTGACACCACTTGAGATAACCCACCCCTGCCATAACCAGCCTCGGCTGTCTCAGGTTTAGCATGCGTTACTCAGAGATGACAGGACACCACTTGAGATAACTCACCCCTGCCATATCCAACCTCGGCTATCTGAGGTTAGCATGTGTTACTCAGAGCTGACTTGACACCACTTGAGATAACCCACCCCTGCCATAACCAGCCTCTGCTGTCTCAGGTTTAGCATGCGTTACTCAGAGCTGACAGGACACCACTGGAGATAACTCACCCCTGCCATAACCAGCCTCGGCTGTCTCAGGTTTAGCATGCGTTACTCAGAGCTGACAGGACACCACTTGAGATAACTCACCCCTGCTATATCCAACCTCGGCTATCTGAGGTTAGCATGTGTTACTCAGAGCTGACTTGACACCACTTGAGATAACCCACCCCTGCCATAACCAGCCTCGGCTGTCTCAGGTTTAGCATGCGTTACTCAGAGCTGACAGGACACCATTTGGGATAACCCACCCCTGCCATAACCAGCCTCAGGTGTCTCAAGGTTTAGCATGCGTTAGTCAGAGCTGACTTGACACCACTTGAGATAACCCACCCCTGCCATAACCAGCCTTGGCTGTCTCAGGTTTAGCATGCGTTACTCAGAGCGGACTTGACACCACTTGAGATAACTCACCCCTGCCATATCCAGCCTCGGGTATCTGAGGTTAGCATGTGTTACTCAGAGCTGACTTGACACCACTTGAGATAACCCACCCCTGCCATAACCAGCCTTGGCTGTCTCAGGTTTAGCATGCGTTACTCAGAGCTGACAGGACACCACTTGAGATAACTCACCCCTGCCATATCCAACCTCGGCTATCTGAGGTTAGCATGTGTTACTCAGAGCTGACTTGACACCACTTGAGATAACCCACCCCTGCCATAACCAGCCTCGGCTGTCTCAGGTTTAGCATGCGTTACTCAGAGCTGACAGGACACCACTTGCGATAACTCACCCCTGCCATATCCAACCTCGGCTATCTGAGGTTAGCATGTGTTACTCAGAGCTGACTTGACACCACTTGAGATAACCCACCCCTGCCATAACCAGCCTCGGCTGTCTCAGGTTTAGCATGCGTTACTCAGAGCTGACAGGACACCACTGGAGATAACCCACCCCTGCCATAACCAGCCTCGGCTGTCTCAGGTTTAGCATGCGTTACTCAGAGCTGACAGGACACCACTTGAGATAACTCACACCTGCCATATCCAACCTCGGCTATCTGAGGTTAGCATGTGTTACTCAGAGCTGACTTGACACCACTTGAGATAACCCACCCCTGCCATAACCAGCCTCGGCTGTCTCAGGTTTAGCATGCGTTACTCAGAGCTGACAGGACACCACTGGAGATAACCCACCCCTGCCATAACCAGCCTTGGCTGTCTCAGGTTTAGCATGCGTTACTCAGAGCTGACTTGACACCACTTGAGATAACTCACCCCTGCCATATCCAGCCTCGGGTATCTGAGGTTAGCATGTGTTACTCAGAGCTGACTTGACACCACTTGAGATAACCCACCCCTGCCATAACCAGCCTTGGCTGTCTCAGGTTTAGCATGCGTTACTCAGAGCTGACAGGACACCACTTGAGATAACTCACTCCTGCCATATCCAACCTCGGCTATCTGAGGTTAGCATGTGTTACTCAGAGCTGACAGGACACCACTTGAGATAACCCACCCCTGCCATAACCAGCCTCGGCTGTCTCAGGTTTAGCATGCGTTACTCAGAGCTGACAGGACACCACTGGAGATAACCCACCCCTGCCATAACCAGCCTCGGCTCTCTCAGGTTTTTAGTTGAAGGCAGGGTGTTCTTGTGGAAATTCCACATAACCACTTTCAAAGGGTTACAACTGGACCCAATTGCTAGAATAGGAGTGTTTTTAGATGTGAAAGAAAATTAAGTTTCAGTTGGGATTCTTCTCCCTCCCTGTGCACTGCATTACTGCCCCTTTCTCTGTCCATTCATCCCTGCAAGATCCACTTTTTTCCAGCCCCAGTCCCCACTCCAGGAGACCCCTGTGGAGAACAGCTCACACCATGTGCATATGCTAATCCTCAACAGCCCCTCCCTACCCTTTGCACGACAGCCGTTAAAATGTGAATGAATAAAGCGTGGCGGTTTTTGCCCTGTTCCCATCATTTAGCTGTGGCACACGTCAAGAAGCTAGAGCTTTGTCTAGCAAGAGGCCAGAGACAGCACTGGATTATCCATTAGGCCAAGTAGGCACCGGCCTATGGGCCCCACTCCTTTTAGGGGCCCTGCTACAACAAATCAAAATGAAGCAGTGCAGAAAATTAAAAATGCATTAGAAGATCATTTTCGGGAGAGGAGGGACATTTGGACAGCCTAGGGGTCTCCATAGGGTTTAATCCAGCACTGGCCAGAGACTCCAAACACGAGACTGCAGTCTTATTGGAAACTCCATTATATCCCCACTTACTGCCAACGCACTGCTCTTCACCATCCTGCAGCTGTCTCACCTACCAGGCTCCTTTTTTAGACCAAGGTGCAGCACATTTATTTTGAAGACTCCACACTCCACCTTCCATTGTTCTGCTCCTGGGTCATCGTGAAGAACCACCTGCAGGGTTGCAGCATCACACTAATACCTAAGGGCGGGTGCCATGCCAAAACCTGGTGAGTTGCGGCTGCTGGTAGTGGCAGAGTGGGTTCATTTTGGACTGTGTGAGAAGAGTGTGGGGCTTGTGGGAGACTTTAGGATAGACCTCTGGGGTAAAGAAGCAGGTATTCTGGCCCCTTTCCCGGGCAATTCCCTGACAAACACCTTTCCCTGTCCTCGATGGGGAAAGGTCTCACCATGCTACTGAGCATAGCACCCGAGTATGTTAGAGCAAGGTTTGAGTCATCTCTCAGTCTTTTAACCAACATACTAAGGAAGGTGAATGGGTGTCTGCAGTCGTCACATTTTGAGCTGGCCTTCCACTGAACCATACGCTCTTGCCTCTCATAAGCCTTAGCAGGTTATGTTAATATCGGAGTTTCCACACCGACCCTTTCCCTCATCTGCCAACTTGCAGATGCATGTTTTGTTCCCCATGGAGTACAATGTATGAGAGAGAAGAGAGAGAAAGAGATAGAGCGAGGGAGAGAGAGAGAGGTTGAGATTTGTGCATTAGAGCTACAGATGGGACTTGTCTGCAAATGGCCATAGGTAGGAGTAGAGGGTCGCAGGTTGTTTTGCCTTGCAAGGCCTACTCCCACCTTACCCTGACTAACCAACTCTCCTCTAAGAGCTACTACCACCTTACCCTGACTAACCAACTCCCCTCCAAGAGCTACTACCACCTTACCCTGACTAACCAACTCCCCTCCAAGAGCTACTACCACCTTACCCTGACTAACCAACTCCCCTCCAAGAGCTACTACCACCTTACCCTGACTAACCAACTCTCCTCCAAGAGCTACTACCACCTTACCCTGACTAACCAACTCCCCTCCAAGAGCTACTACCACCTTACCCTGACTAACCAACTCCCCTCCAAGAGCTACTACCACCTTACCCTGACTAACCAACTCCCCTCCAAGAGCTACTACCACCTTACCCTGACTAACCAACTCCCCTCCAAGAGCTACTACCACCTTACCCTGACTAACCAACTCTCCTCCAAGAGCTACTCCCACCTTACCCTGACTAACCAACTCCCCTCCAAGAGCTACCACCACCTTATCCTGACTAACCAACTCCCCTCCAAGAGCTACTACCACCTTACACCACTACACACACAAATCCCCCACAGAAGGGCACCACAGGCCTAGCCATCAGCACCTCAACACTAAATGAGCCACAACTAAGCTCTCCTCTTTAGCCCTGTCGCACTCTCCCACATCAGGGGCTATCCAGACTCAAAGCGCTATAGTCTATTAGATCTTGGGCTCGTACCTATGGATAACATACTCCCAAGTTTCGTCCAGCAAACAAATAGAAAGCAGACTTCTGACCTGCACCCATCAACACCACAGGTTTTGCATCAGCCTTTGTATTTCACCTACTAATGATCCCCACCTCCCTTTCCTCTTAACTAGCCAAGCGTAGCAAGGTCACCAATAGTGGTAAACAGGTGCTATTCAAGACAGCTTGCACTACATTAGATTTTCCACACTACTCACCATTCCTTTCCCGTGCTCATTTTACACAGTAGGGCTTCACTGTTACCTGGCGGTTCTACAAAGCGCTATGTGACACTGTGGACAGAGATTTAAACTGGGACCAGCGAGATCATGAAACACTCACACATGCGGAATGGAGTTGGCATTGCAGTGGGCGGTAAGGGGGTTTATTTCATCCTCTAGCTTTGAATATATTCATTTATTAACAATAAAATACTTCAAATCAGTTTTAAGAACAGAATTTCTTCATAGGTTGTAGTCAAGATACCATCAAGTAAACAGACCAGAAAGGGATGGGTCACACGGGACAAAAACCTAACTCAAGAAACAAATAAACTCAACTTAAATCGTAAGCACCAATGAGGGGATAGGCCAGGTCAAGGAAAGTATAATAATTGCATATTTTATTATTCACATATCAAAAAACATTAGACACATTAGCGCATAATGCATAATAAAAATACATATACATACACAGTTCATGTTAAATACAAGAAATTAAAGTGCATGCCTTACAGTAGCCACTACTGCATTTAGGGGTAAAAATCAGCATAGAAATGATTATGTACTGTTGTTCAAAAAAGAAGGCGATGAAAAAAGAAGGAAGGGGCTACCTGTAAGGTAAGTCCCTAACTAAATACCAACAATCCCCCTAGCACATGAATGCATGCACAATCAAATTGTCGAATCAATGTGTACATAAGATCATCAATAGGTTATCAATAAGTATAACCAACCAACATTCGAAGTACAAAAATTGCTGAATGCTGTATTCAAATATCATATCCAGCATAATAGCCTGGAATGATCAATTCATTGACAGTTAACTCTGTCAGTCGAGCTTGCAATGGAGCAGATGTTAAATTGCTGCATGCAGTGCTCCCTACCATTCCAAACTTTATAGCCAACCACCGGTACCTTGTGTAGTCTTAAACATTCTTCTGAATTGCAAGGTATCACCGAAAATTGTTAGACAGTAGTTTCGACGATCTCAAATATGTCTAAAACGTACCTCTCTAAAGAGAGAGGGCCGAATTGACAATCGTCTTCTTCAGGACTAGAGAGAAATGGTTATATATCAATAAATCAACATCAGGCAAAACATGCAACAATAGACTTCCAGATAAAAGGGTCCTCGCCCGACTCTCAACCTACTCAAAGATTTCCTGCATGACAATCCTTGTGTCTATTCATCTATTTGGAAGTTGCATGAAGAATGCTATTGAGACATGTGTGGCTAAAATGGGATATGATGGCAGCAGCTGCTCGGGTGGGGGGGGGGGGGGGGTTATACCTAACTACAGGGTGGCAGGCATTTGATGGTTCTATTGGGTCATGTGTGGCTCCATATGACATATGATGGCAGGAGTTGCTCGGGTGGGGTTACACCTGACTATATGGTGACTATATCAGGCATATGATGGTCCTATTGGAGCATTTTTGACTGTGCATGGCATAGGATGGCAGCAGTTACACAAATGGGGATATAACCTATTATATGGTGACTATGCCAGGCATAGGGTGCCTTATCTGGGCATTTCTGACTGCACATGGCATATGATGGCAGACGTGGCACAGGTCGGGTTATACCTCACTATATGGTGACTATGCCAGGTATGTTATGGTGCTGTCTGGGCATTTGTGGCTGCACATGGCATATCATGACTGCAGTTGCACGGGTTGGGTTGTACCTTACTATATGGTGATGATGTCAGGCATAGAGTGGTGTTATTGGGACATTTCAGGCTGCACTTGAAATATGACAGCCAAAATCTATTGGCTTGTCCATTTTTCTTAAAGGCAATTAATGCATTATGGACCAGGATGCTGAGAAATTCTATATCAATGGCACCTTAGCCAGCATGCCCATGACAGACGGCACATCCAGGTGGGTTTGGTTCATTTGGCTTCCCATCCTGGATCCTTTGGCCTGCAGAGTGTCAGCTGCTGTGACTAATCAGGTGTCAGCTTGGCAGGGGTAGACTGCTCACTCCTTCTGAACACATGCTGCTTTACACACAACGTGTTCATTGATCTCTCCGTAGGTGTTGCTGGTCTTGGCTGGAACTCCTGAAGCTGATGAAGTCCCGTCCATTAATAAACGGTGCATTTATATTTATTTTAACTGCAATGCTCTGGGAGTTTTGTGGCGCTGCATGTGGCCAGGAATTCAGTCATTTTTATTCCTATGACACTGGAGGCTCTCAGACTTTCCCCAGCCCAGCCTAAATGGAAAGGTTCACATTCACAGACCGGACGTGACTCGTGTGTGGAATGAGTAGGGCTGGCTTCAGCTAAACTCTACCAACGAGCTGCTGTGGATAAACATGAGGGCAGAACGCCTTCTAGGATTATAGCAAGCCCCCTGATTCCATTGAGGTTCCCTGTTGCCTCCCCACAATCAAGATGGTGCCACCCGGGGACAGGCCTCAGGTGGCTGGAAGATGTCAGCAGTACACTATGTTCTCGCCCCCGCATTTCCAACCAACTGATTGGCTGAGCGCCTGCAAATAAAATATATCACTGCTGTCATAAAATGTCTAGATTTCAGATTAATGAAATACAAGAATATAGGACTACGTAGAAAATGTACAGTTAAAATAGGCTAGCATTCTATTAAAGTAGAATGCCCCTCTGTCTGAAAGATGCTTGAACCAACCAAAACGTTGTTTATAAAGTACTGCGGCTCATCTAGGTTTGTAGCTGGCCAGAGAAAGTTTGATAGCCTCGGGTGAGTGCTACAAACAGATTTTTGCCACCAGACATTTAGGGGCCAATTCATGGGCATGGTGTTCTGCACTGTTGTGTGCCATCCGCGGGCGTACCGATTCACAAATGGAAGTCTGTGCACAAACATAGCTGTGCGCAAGGGTGTTGCTAGGTCTGGATAAGATAGGGGGCTAATCTAATGTCGGGACTGGTGGGATTCGAGACTAGCTATAGCCTTTTGATTGTAGTCGCTGAGCTTCTATCCGGGGCTACAACCAAAAGCCCTGTGGCTATAGCCCCCTCAGCCACCACCCCTAGCAACGCCTCTGTCTGTGTGCATGCACATTCACTGCTGTAAAGCAGTGCACCCACAAGAATGTAGGTTGAGTGGAGTGTTGGAGATGGGACTGCCACATCAGAAAGCCCTCCGATCACTCAACTGAGCCTAGTTTCCCTTTGGGAACAAAACCAGGAAATGCACAATGTTGACAGGGGTGTTATTAGGCCCCCTTCCATATTTCCCTGCCCCAGGTAGATATGCTCATGTTTTCTATTCGTTATCTTTTACCTTTTCACATCCCAGAGCAGGGGTCTGCAGCCCGTGGTGCTCCAGATGTTTTAGACTACAACTCCCATGATCCCTCATCTTTGAATGTGATGGTTAGGTCTGATGGACAAAGCATCTTGAGGGCCAAAGGCTGTAGACCTCTGTCCCAGAAGTAGGGGGGGAAATACAAAAATGTCATTGGCAATAATCAGCCCTAGGGGTTAATGAAAGAGAAAACGTTAGAAGGCATTGAATGGCGAAATACCGAAATCACCAAAAAAGGCCTTGGCACTGAGGGGGGAAACCCGTGGCAGTTAAAAGGTTAAAAGCCCATCACTGTAACTGTACCCGATGACTTAGCATGTGTAGGGTGCTGGCACCAGGTCCCACCAATGTGTGTATCAGTAAGGCACTAAATACCTGAGAGTATAATAGGTAGGCATGGATGGGCAGGCATTGGGTTTCTTCCACCCGCAGGCAGCCACTCCACCTCCTTGCAAGTCCCTTTTGTGAATCTGGGATTTCTGAGAAGAGATCTGTTGGGTGCAGAGATGTGAGTGGAACTGTGCTCACCATCCTCTGCCCTGTAGACCTTTGAGAACTGGCCCCATTCTCTACTGCTGTTGCGGACTCCAGCCACTCGGAGCAGATCCTGTAACACTCCACACTTCTGGTGACTGCTGTGGAAGGCTCCGGGCTGCTGACCAAAGTCAAATGGAATTCAGCAAGTCACATATCCCTTATGAGCTCGGCCACTGACTGTTGTTGCATTTCTTGATTGCTTTGAAAGCGATCTACTGAAGACTTCTGTTTGATGTGCAGCCACTACAGAGATCCAGTTAGAAAGGGAAATGGGATATCTCTGCTCTTCTACTGGTAGAGGATACCTTCACCAGTCTGCTGGTTCAGCATGCATCTCAAATATTTCTGGTCTTCTATTGGTAGATGACACATTCTACAAGTCTGTTGGTTCGACATGCATGTCAGATATCTCTGCTCTTCTACTGGTAGATGATACCTTCTACCAGTCTGCTGGATCAGCATGCATGTCAGATATCCCTGTTCTTCTACTGGTAGCTGATACCTTCTACCAGTCTGCTGGATCAGCATGCATGTCAGATATCTCTGCTCTTCTACTGGTAGATGATACCTTCTACCAGTCTGCTGGATCAGCATGCATGTCAGATATCCCTGTTCTTCTACTGGTAGATGATACCTTCTACCAGTCTGCTGGATCAGCATGCATGTCAGATATCCCTGTTCTTCTACTGGTAGATGATACCTTCTACCAGTCTGCTGGATCAGCATGCATGTCAGATATCCCTGTTCTTCTACTGGTAGATGATACCTTCTACCAGTCTGCTGGATCAGCATGCATGTCAGATATCTCTGCTCTTCTACTGGTAGATGACACATTCTACCAGTCTGCTGGATCAGCATGCATGTCAGATATCCCTGTTCTTCTACTGGTAGATGATACCTTCTACCAGTCTGCTGGATCAGCATGCATGTCAGATATCTCTGCTCTTCTACTGGTAGATGATACCTTCTACCAGTCTGCTGGATCAGCATGCATGTCAGATATCCCTGTTCTTCTACTGGTAGATGATACCTTCTACCAGTCTGCTGGATCAGCATGCATGTCAGATATCCCTGTTCTTCTACTGGTAGATGATACCTTCTACCAGTCTGCTGGATCAGCATGCATGTCAGATATCCCTGTTCTTCTACTGGTAGATGATACCTTCTACCAGTCTGCTGGATCAGCATGCATGTCAGATATCTCTGCTCTTCTACTGGTAGATGACACATTCTATCAGTCTGCTGGATCAGCATGCATGTCAGATATCCCTGTTCTTCTACTGGTAGATTATACCTTCTACCAGTCTGCTGGATCAGCATGCCTGTCAGATATCCCTGTTCTTCTACAGGTTGAGGCTCCAGATTTCACCTCCGATATCTTACTTCTTTTTCTCATCCGCTTCTCTAAGATTCATTCATAATACCCCAGACCTACTAATTGCTGACCCAGGATACAAGTCAGATTCCCAAGGCATTCTGCCATCTTGGTGCTTCAGGATTAACGCCAAACATCAGACCAAATTCTGATCTGCTGCTCTAAGATTCGATCCAAATATTTAACTCCTTTTACCATTCGTTAGCTCTACATTCCTTACCAGGGTTCAATGTCTTGAGGGTGGCATTCTTTACTGAAGCAGTCTTCCCTTTACCACATTCGCACTGGTACCTCTCTCAGCAACCCTACATGCCCCTGTCCTGCCCCATCTCGCCAGTCTTACCCCTTCTCCCCTCTCTTCCACCACTTTCTTTCAACTTGAAGGGGGTGCCTCTCATTTCCCCCAACTTGCCAGTGACTCTCTTCACCCCTGCTCAGCACATGCCTCTTTTGTTGGCTATTTCCCGCCTCATCTCCAAAACTCACCCATGCCCACAGTAGATGACCTGGGAATGGATCCCCAAGTAATGTCGTTTCCTGGCCCCTCTTTCAGCTCCGGCCTCATCTTCTGGGTCCTTCCTGGTGCCTCCAGCCCTTCTGTGTTGAATAATGACTCAACATGAAACATGAAAGATAGTTGATGCTGCTGTAACCACTAATACCTTTCCAGTGATAGACAGGTACGTTTTAGAAATGGTCTGCGGTAAAT
The DNA here is from genome assembly GCF_040938575.1 of Ambystoma mexicanum. Lineage (NCBI taxonomy): Eukaryota > Metazoa > Chordata > Amphibia > Caudata > Ambystomatidae > Ambystoma > Ambystoma mexicanum. The sequence goes on from NC_090929.1 coordinate 1,486,198,642, forward strand.
ATATGTCAACCCTTTATCACGAAGACACTTTAGAATGCAGATATCTCAGACTGTCTAATATTTTACTGCTCAAGGATCCGTGAAGGATCTCTAAGACCTTCTACCAATATTCTCCCACAGGATCCATGCCAGATACCTCAGACAGTACAGTCTACAGTTCTGCCTTCTGCAAGGGAGATGCCACATGAATCAGTTATTTTACTGATGGGCTGCATGACGGTCCACAGCAGGCATTTCAGTTCCTCTTCTGGTCTGCTGTTTCATAGTCCATGCCAGATACATACGACATTCTACCAGTCCATCGCTTCTGTTGGTTCATTGCTCTAGGATCAATGCAATATACCTCAGTCATTCTACGAATTGCTGCTCCGGTATCTAACCAGATATTGTAGCCATTCTACAGGTCCTCAGGCCAAAAATACAATCTGCTGCTATAGGATACAAGACCGATCTATCAGCCTGCCTAATAATCTGAAGATGCATGATCTCTACACAGAGCTCTGTCCTTCTTCTGTTGTACTACTTGATGGTCCATGCCAGATATTTCAGTTCTTCTACTGCTATGCTTCCCCACAATCCATGCAAGATACCTCAGACATTCTACTATTTGCTTCTCCACAATCTATGAAATATGCCTCAGATATTCTACTGGTTTGCTACTTTAGGATTCAGGCGAAACATCTCAGACCGTATAAATATTGGATACAAGATGGATTTTTATGTCCTTGAAAGGTCTGAAGGTCCAGGGTCTATACAGCCAGCTCAGACCTTCTACTGGTGTGCTGCTCAATGCTTCCTGCCAGATATTTATATCTTAGTTCTTCAACTGGTCTGCTGATCCACAGACCACGTTGGATATTTTGGTTCTTCTACTGATCGGCTACTCCAGAATCCATGCATGATACCTCAGATCTTCTACTGGTTGATGCTAGAGAATTAATGTCAGATACCTCAGACAATATTGCCGTTTGCTACTTCAGGATTCAGGCCAAACATCTCACACCAAATAGTGACCTGCTGCTGTAGGATACAAGAGAGGTATCCTATTCTTTATAATGGTCTGAATTTCCGCAATCTATACAGTGGCCAGTGCTACTACTGCTGCACTGCTTGAATATCCACATCAGGTATTTCCATTCTTCTACTCATCGACTGCTCCAAGGGCCATGCAAGATACTTTAAATATGCTACTGTCAGCTGCTCCAGGTCCATGCCAGACATCTCAGTTCTTCTGTCATCAGCTGCCAGAGGGTCATTTTTTATAATCCAAAACCCCCTCCTGGACTGCTAGTGTATAGTAGAACTTAGGTTTCAATGTACCCAGTTCATTTACAAGTAGTTATATACGTTTCAATATATTTAATATCAATTTCTGACATGTTTACAATTCTCCAATTCAGATATCAATGCATATTTCTAAAAACGATTATACATGTAAAACCTTAGCATAAAACCAATATTAAGTGCACTGTGCATTCTAAAGTGTCTTCGTGATAAAGTGCTGATAATTCACTTCACCTCTAATAGTGCAAATCTTACATTTAAATCACAGATCTTTTGTGTAAATCTGTTTAACATTATAAAATTGCCCGACATGTTTCATTCCTCTCTCTTTGAATTTTAATTTAAGGAAATTCTTCAGGGGCTTCATATTTGCTTCTACTCAGGTATGATATCTGAAAACCTTGGTAGCTTCTATTCTTTATATTTCCATATTGTTAAAGCTACTCCTCTGTGCTACTGGGAGCTGCACATTCTTTTTCATGGTGCTGTTCACATTTGTACTATACTCATGTAGGGATCACCTACTACAATCTTTTGTACTGCTTCGTTTCCTTCTTTAGTAAGATTGGACCTGTCAATATTTATAACTTGGTATTTTGTTACTTATTAGCAACATCTGCATTTCGGCATCTTCTTCAGCTACTTTGCTGTGTGCCTTTGTTTTACTCTCTGAGTAAAACATATGGCAACAATCATTATGTTTTCTTCACTGTACTACCTCTTGTATCGGTTCAAGTTTTTTTTTTCTTAAATGTACGTATGTTATCTTGATACTTGTATATGGTTGATCTTGCTCTAGTCTTTGCAGTCTGTTTAGCTATTCACTCTGTATAAAAAATGAGATACAAATCATTTGTATATGCTTTAATTGGCTTCACTCCACCTAACGTGGTTCATTTTGTAAATATTTCTACTAAATTAACTTACTCGTTATTCTGGTAAATATGTATAGGTTTAGTGGGATGTGTGGTGCCGGTCTGTATTACGAGGCGCAGACTTCATGGGTTTTAAATCATCGTTGTCAACTTCCTTGTCCAGATTTGCCTCAAGTGTCTAAATGGGATATAAGTTCTATGTTACTTAAATGTTCTGAATCATGCAGACGCAGTCTCTCGCGTCGACTGTATTTGTCACAAATCAAGGTTCACCTACTTGATATTCAATGAATTTGCAGTAAAGTCTGTCTCACGCTTGTTTTGCGGCTTCTCATTCTACCAGTCTCCAGCTCCGAAGGATCTTCGAGAACGTATTATTGCCCTATGACGCTTTGTCACGTGTCTGGAGAATGATCACTAGTTTGTAGGTCCTCTAATGGGTATCAGGTAATATTATCCTCACCAAAAATATTGCCATATATATGGTCGTCGGGAACGGCCATAGGTGATATTTTTAGTGGGGATAATATTAGAGTTTTTTGGGAGCAGCGGCTGCAGGGGTGGCCCCCGCTCCTTTTAAAATAATAAATGGGTTGCGAGGGTGTCCCCCGCAGGGTCCATGCCTTAATATTGCCGCAAAAATGTGGCAATATTTTTGTATGGTGATATTTTTGCGGGGATATTAACACATGGAACCTTCTAATGTGGGCACCATCTTGAGGTTGTTTCTCTTGTCTTTACTATATAGACAGTCAACTGAATCTTTGGTTGTAATATTATGTCCTAGATGTTAAATCATGCGGTTCATCCCACTTATCCACTTCTTATTTTAGAATTCTTTATTAGTTTAATTCATATCCTCAAGTAGAATCGTGATGATGTATTTTGATACGTTAATTCTCCCGTAGGGTTGGACTGCTCGTCTATCCTCCTTTTCCGAGCTTGTTCGTGGCTGGTTTATAGTCCATCTTCTTTTTACAATCTATTTTTGCTAGTAACTGGACTGGCGTTGTCATAGTTACTGTTGGTAAGATCCGGGATGGTGTTAGTTGTTGACAGGTTGAACCAAAGTGTTCATTAAGTGTGATCCTGATACTTATTCCATTCTCATGTTAGTTATGGTGTCTACTTCTCTCTATCCATTCTAGTCTAGTCTAGTTTGCACTGAGTCTTCAGGTCTCCATATTCCGAATAGAGGGGTGTTGCTTGCTTGCAGAATTCTCCAGTTTTGATCGATTTAGTAATCTCATTAGACCTGAGTAGGTACTCACAAATACCATCAACATTTTTTTCTTCTTTATTGTTCTTGTATTCCAGTATTGCTTCCCTGTTATTATTCCTGTCTCTTTTACAGGATTGTTTCACTAGAGGTTTAGGATATCCTCTTTTTATCAATTTGCTTTTGAAAATTTCTGCTCCTTCTTCATATTCGGTTTTAACTTAACTTGGTTTTTATCATCAAAAACTGTCCGAACTGGAGGTATTCTCTAGTATGCTTTCGGTGAAAACTCTCGTAATTCAATAAAGCATTTTTATCTGTTTTTTTGTGATACGCTTTCACCGGAAAATTTTTCTTTTCAATATTCGCATAGATGGTGGTATCTAAATAGTCGATCTGAGAGCTGTTATAGTTCATCGTGAATTGTAGACATTTATCCTGGATATTAAGCCATTTCATAAAATTAGTTATTCCTTCCATTTTACTACCTTCCCAAATTAAGAATATATCATCAAGAATACATTGATCAATACATCAATGTACCTTTTCCAAGTTTTGATTCTGGTTTTGAAAGGGTTTAGATTTGTGTAGATTTTGTTCTCCTCTAGAGTTTCTACATATAAGTTTGCCAAACTTGGTGCTACTGTTGCCCCCATTGCAGTTCCGTGGGTTTGTCTGTAGAACGTATCTAGGAATATGAAGTCGTTTTCAGTCAACATCATCTCTAAACACCAAATTATAAATGAATTTGGAGTGTCGTTCGGCATGCATTTCAGATGTAATAATTCTACCATTTGGAGAGCCTCTGCTTGAGGAATCAAAGTGTATAATGACACAATGTCTAGACTGACTAGGATTTCTTTGTTCGGGTTGTATGGCATACCCTTTATTTCTTTGATTATGGCCATGGTATCTTGCACATGTGACATAATTTGTGTTACATACGGTCCAAGGTATACATATGCACATTTGGATAGAGGTTCTAAGACAGAGTGATTCCTATTACAATTGGTCTTCCAGGTGGGTTAGCTATACTCATATATTTTGAGTAACGTATAGAATAGAGGTACTGTAGGTGTTTCATTCACCAAAAAGATTGCCTCTTGTTTGCAGAGCCACCCTCTTTCTAAAGCTTTTTCTACTTACATTTTAATCATATTTTGTAGTCTTTTCATGAGATCTGTACTTACCTTCTCATAACAAGTGTGCTCTTAAAGTTGTCTTTTACATTCCAGTATATAGTTTTCTCTGTCTAGAATCACTATTCCACCTCCTTTATCGGCTCTCGGCAGAATCATTTCTTCATTGATCACTAAATTCGTTATTGCTTGTCTTTCTTTTCTCGAGATATTTAGAAATTGCTTTTTATTAATTTTTTCCATATTTTCCAAGTCTGCTAACACTCTTTTTTCAAAAACTATAGCTTCTGCACTCTGGCTGTACGATGGTAGCGTACATTCTGAGGGATTTGTTAGGTGTAAACTCATAAGTTTCATTTTGAAAATATTTCTGAAGATGTGTTTTCCTAATAAACTGTTTGAATTCCACTCTGAATTTAAAACGATCATGTTTGTTTGTGGTGATAACTCTCAACCCTTTGTTCAGTATTGTATTTTCTGTAGGTGTCAGGGTATATTGGGATAGGTTTACTATAAGGTTTGGTAACTCCTCGTTATTCTTGGTTCCACCTCCCATTCTCTGTCGACCTGGTCTAAAATAGATCTACAATCTTGGCTTCTTCTTCCTCTATCTCTTCGCCATCTAGGTCTTCGATTGTTATAGTTCCCCCTATAATTTCTTCCTCTTCATCTGTTATTTTACTCTTGGTAACGGTTTTCGTCTCCTGAGCTTTCCTCTGTCGAACTGTAGGACGTGTTGGCAAATCTTACTCATTTTCTTGTTTGTATTTGTTGGAATTTGTCTCCTTCTTGTTATTTGTACTCTTCCTTGGAGTAGGGAAATGCTTTCTCATGACTGAAGTTTGTCAAATCTTTTTTCATTCTCCTAATTCTTTCTTAAATTCTGAAATCTTTATATTCAGCCATTTCTGTTTTAATTTCTATTAGGTGTTTCTTAAATACATCTAGTGGGACCATTTCCTTGATTTCGTCTTCTAATTTGGTCAGTTTTATCAGTATTAGATCTGTCATTTCTTCACTGTATCTATAATTAGGATTATCCAGTCGCGTCCGCATTTATTTGCGACATAGCTCCATTGTAATCTGAATTCTTTGTTATCTAGGAACAGCCTAAGTTCATTATGTACCATCAGCCCCTGTGGTCGTTTAACGTTCCTTAAATATTCTAAGAGGATTTAAACATACAGTTTCGTTCTTATTAATCTTTTTTTTCATTTGGGACAGTTCAATCCCAATTTGTCGGGTTTGAGGCATTTGCAGGGTCTGTACTTTCTCTGAATTACAGAGTATTTGATAACAGTTCTGTGACATATTGGTTGACATAGCTGAAGCATTTGTCTGCTGCCATATTTCTACACGTTATGCCCACAGATGGTCAATTTGCAGAGGGTAATCTCATAATTCAGCGGCCATCCTCAAAAATCGTTTGTACTGTGGGAGATCCCAGGTGCTAGACAGTTCACGACTGATGTTTCCGTTTTTCTACCGTGAGCTGCTTAAGGGTCCAACTAAATGTCTCAGTTCTTCTACTGCTTGACTGCACCATGGTCCATGACAGATCTCACAGTTAATTTACCATTAACTACTCCAAAGGCTATGCCAGATGTCTCAGTTGTTCTACTGTTAGCAGCACTAAGGTCCATGCCAGATGTTTCTGTTGTTCTACTGTCAGCTGCTCAAAGGTCCATGCCAGATGTCTCAATCATTTTAGTGGCCGACTTCTCCAGGCCAGCTGTCTCAGTTCTTCTACTGTCAGCTGCTCCAGGGTTCATCAGTGTTTCCACTAGTCTCCTATTCGAAGGTCCACCGTATCAGAAGGCTGGACTAGCAGGTCCATTTTATTCAGTCCTTCCAGTCAACCTATGGAAATCTGTGTTAGCAGATAACCTCTGCTTTGGTGACCATCTAAAATTCATCAAGAAAATAAAAATGTGCTTGCCCCCAACGTAAGACTACAATGTGCAGGTATCCCTGTTGAAGTGTTAAGTAAGCACCCACCGGGGTAACCATAGTGTCATGTTGAAATCAACCAATCAGTTAGCGAGTTGCCAATTACGGCCCTGCATGCAAACAGTCACCTAAGTTGGCAGTAAGATGCAAAAAAGGTAATTGCACAAGTAACAAACAAATTCCAGAGCAGGGTGGAAAAAACAGGTTTCTAAGGTAACCAATGGCTAGCTTATAGGTGTCATCAAATGTTTCTCAGGTGCCTATAATAAGGGAACAGAGCCCTCAATCGTGTGGATTTACACAGTCATGCTGGATTTCAGATCTTGAGCTAGCAGGTTGCACATCTCTTTACACACATTCTTAATTCTTTTATGGGAAAAGTCTTAAGATAATTTTGCTATGTTACTGGCTTTAGTTACTCTGACAGAAATGACTATGGGTAAATTATTCGATATGTCTTTTCAATTATTTATATTCTATGTAACTCAGTGTCCCCTTTTTATGTCCCGTCCTCTGTACTATCCTGCAAGCAGTCTCTGCCACAATCACCCTTGGAAATCTGCACAGGCAACCTTCAGAGGACAGCCACTGTTGTTTGATTTAAGAAAATTCGTATCACTTCAAAGTCGACACCATTTGGTGTTCAATTCCACCCCGTACGTGCAAAGGTGGTTTGGATATAATTTTGTTCTTTTGGGATGGCGCTATGCCTCTACTTGCGTAGAAATATTAATACGTAGCTCATTGCTCACGTCTGGATTATATATTCAGGAGGGAGGGACTCCTGTGCCACTTCTATTCACTCTGATTGGCCTTTTTGTAGCTCTTTCCAGCAGTTCCTTTATATTTGCGGCATTCCTTTCTTTGATTTTCTTTGTGGCCAGGTGTCCAGGTGTTTCCTATCTGCTCCCATATGTATTCATGACTAGTTAAAAAAAGGTCTAGGAGCCCCTCTACAGAGAACCAACACGGTCAAATAACCGGTTCTCTGGGAAGGTGCCACTAGGCAGGGTCTACAACCACGTTTTAGCTCACAGCGCCCTTGACAGAGGAGAAATAACCATTTGCATCAGTCTTGTTGCACCCACTTGGGCAGTCCAGCACCTGAATGCAAGGCAAATCTCCTCTGAAGAAGAGTACCCACAGCAACCCCAGACGCGTGTTTCAGGCTAGTCTGGGTGGAGCTGTGCCTCTGTAAGATTAGTTATAGGATTACCATGGGTATTTTAGGGTGAAACCACAAGTTCCTAAAAATTCAATAAAAGGTCAGCTTTGCCTCATTTCAAACTGGGTATTTGCCCCATGTTCGTTCCCAGTAGAGGGTGTCTCACACTCTTGTTTAATTCATGACTAGTTGTTTGATATGGTACATAATGTTCAACTAAAAACAAATGCAAAGATAATTACGGCACGTGAATATCACTCCCTCACAGTCCCCACTGCCGCGTTCATTGCCATTACTTACAAAGCCTGCAACACTGCTGTGCTTTGCCTGGGATTCCATCAGTCTGAATTCGGATTGAGTCCAGCAAATATGCTTTTAGGTTTGGCTTGTCTCAGTACTCGGGTGTTTTCAATCTGTTATCAATCTCTGTTTAAGTCAAAGCTCCTTTGCTATCATTGTGCAAAATTTCCTGCGGCAAAGCAAAATGGGGAAATTTCGCCCTATATTGGCTTTCGTTGTTTTGCCAAAAAGGCATTCCACACGGTTAATTTGACCCACTTGAAACCGGAAAATTGGCCATTTCTTGTGGTCGAAAGTGTTGCAATTTCACAATTTGGTGGTAATTTTAGCTTTGAAATTGCTGCAAAATTGAAAAATATCAATGTTTCGGATGGGAAATTGAAATTTCAGGGCAAAGCCAAATTGGGCCAAAAAGGCAAATTTCGCAACAAAACAGTTTTGCAGAATTTCTCCCACTCATAGCAGGGTCGGACTGTGCCATACAATTGTCTCGGGCACCAATGAAAAAGTGGCCCACAGTTGTAAATGGCAATTCATTCCTTTCGTGACACTTCCAGTAGTACGCAAGGGGAGTTTGATAAAATGTGATGCAAATTGTGCATTTTAAAGAATATGAATTCAGCAAAACTGGTGAAAACTACCAGTCGCATAGTGAATCAATTGATCAAACTGGCCCAAAGTGGCCACAAAAGTGTCCCACTTTGCACCAAAAAACTGGGCCACTCGATCAGTTTGCGTTTCTGGTTCGGCCATGGGCCTATTGCCCTAGAGTCTGAGCTTGCCAAACGGCATGTGATGTCACTTTCGCAGATTTTTGGAGAAATGCCCACTGTCAGGTTCTGAAGTATGGCATATAAGAGGAAGAAATTAAGTTATTTTTAGGGGCGGTGTTGAATCACCTGACTAGGGAAGAACACCGGGGACCCCAAGCCTTTGAGGAATGATGAAACGCAATCAAAGTCCAATAATGGCAAAATATGATCAGAGTTCTACGTCAACATGAATTCAGGTTATTCCGTCTTCCTGGTTGCAGGGAAAGTCTGCTGAGAGGAAATGCTCTCAATATGGAAACTCGACCGTGGCTGGGTACTGCTTCTGTCAAAGATGACAGATTTGCACAACTGAAGCAGATTGCGATAAATTGTTTTGCAATAAAGCGAGCATAAATAGTGTCTCTGCCCGAAGAGTCCATCTGTCAAGAAGTGCGTTTTTAGACACGTGGGCAGAGACTCCGACGGTGGAATATACACCGTCTGCTCAGCGCGGGAGCCTGCAGAGTCAGACTGAACACAGAGAGGGAAAGATGGCGCGTGCGCAGTTAGTGCTAAGCAGATACTGTGCGGAGGAGTCACAGGAAATCCAGGGCAAAGCTGCACTGAATCTGTGAGGGCTATTGGGCTAAGCGCATAATGCACCAGTGGCGTGTCCAGACTCTTTTCACTTGGGCGGCCCAAGTGGTGCATGACTTATGCAGGGGTGGCATGAAGTGTGAGTGCACACACCCATAATGATCATAGTATAGGATGATGTCAGTCATAACTTTATTTCGGCGATGAGCCATAAAGGATTTTTCCACAGCAAAGAACAAGTTACTTACCAACTGCTGACTGTCTCTCGATTGGATGTTCCTCCAACGTATTCCTCACCCTAGATGTATGTATTCCATCCAGCTTTAGCTGCTTCAGAAAAGAATTTCGGCAGAGGGCGCTGTGCGTCGATGTCGTCGAGTCGATGGTCCCTCGAAGGACTCCATCGAGGGTGACGTCATCGGGTATACAAGTAGCACGCGCGGCGCCCATTGGCCTCAGTTCTGTTTTTTCCCCCCTCACTTTTGTTCTTCTGTGTAGATTGTGCCGGTAGTCGGGTATCAGCCTTACGAGAGTTGAAGTGGCAATAACCTGGAAAAATCTACAGAGGGGTAGGCTGGGAGGGCGATGAGGAATACGTTGGAGGAACATCCAATGGAAAGAACGTTACCAGTTGGTATTGTTCTTCGAGTGGATTGCGTCCTCCAATGTATTCCTCACTCCCAAAGCAGTATGGAAAATTCTCTGGAGGAGGGAGTAGATTTTCTGATACCCTTAAATGGCTGAATATAGTACTGCTTTACCAAAATGCAGCTCCTTCGACTGGGAAGCATCCAGACTATAGAATTTTGAAAAAGAATGCAGCGAAGACCAAGTTGCTGCTTCACAAATGGATTTTATTGGAACACCTCTTTGAAGGGCTGTCGAAGAGGCGATGCCTCTTGTGGAATGGGTCCTTAAGCCTTCTGGTGGGTCTTTCTCTGCTAATCTGTAGCATTCTGAAATGCAAAGCACAATCCAACGTGATATGGTTTGTTTTGACACCGATTGACCCAATTTCCTTCCAGTGTAGCCAATGAAAAGTTGATTATCCACTCTAAGCTTGGAAAGCCTAGAAATGTAAAAGCTTAGAGCTCTTCTCGGGTCCAACCTGTGCAATCTTTCCTCCTCCTTACTAGGATGAGGTGGAGGGTAGAATGCGGGTAGAACACTTTTCTGATTTAAATGAAAATCAGACACAACTTTAGGTAAAAATGAGGGTTTAACCCTTAATACCACTCTGTCCCTATGGAACACAGTATAGGGTGGCCCAGAAGACAGTGCCTGCAATTCGCTCACTCTTCTTGCAAATGTTAAAGCAACTAGGAAAGCAGTTTTCTATGTCAGTAATCTTAATGGACAAGTGTGCAAGGGTTCAAAAGGGGCACACATTAAGAATTTTAGAACCAGATTAAGATCCCGAATTGGTACTTGGAAAGGGTAAGGCGGAAACACATTGGTGAGTCCTTTTAACAATTGTCCTACTAAAGGAATTTTGAAATAGGAGCATTTTTCCGGCGAGCGCTTGAAGATGGAAGGCCCTGCAAGATAACCTTTAAATGGTCCCAACATTTAGACCTCTATGTGCTAAGGACAAGAGGAAGGACAGTACTTGCGGGATAGAACATAGAAAAAGATCAACATTCTTTTCTCTGCACCAGTTGCAAAACTTTTTCAAACAGCAACGAAATGGAGATTTTGTTGCTGGTCTTCTTGCCGAAAGCAACACCTCCATGACGTCATCTTGAAGGTCCCAATCCTTGTATCTCAGCCTTTCAGATACCAAGCGTGAAGGTTGAGAATCTTGACCTCTGGATGGAGAACCTGACCCTCCATTTGTGAGAGAAGGTCTTCTCTCTGAGGAAGACGTACCGGGGGACAGATGGACATTTCTAGATTGTCTGGGTACCACGTTCTCCTGGCCCAATCCGGGGCAATTAGGATCATTCGGTTTCCGAACTGTCTCAGTCTCCTGATGACCTCTCACTCGTGGGACACCGTGCTCTGCCTGCTAAGAGCGTCCGCCATCATATTCTCCCCCCCCGGCTAGATGAACTGCTGTTAAGGAGATTCCTTCTAGAATTGGCCAATACCAGAGCTGCATTTCCTCTCTGAACAGAGGTAGTGACCCTACACCTCCTCTTTTGTTTAGATAATGCATGGCTACTGTGTTGTCCGTCATTATCAAGACATTTTTTCCACTGACACATGGTAGAAAAGCCTTCAGCGCTAGTCTGATTGCTCTCAGCTCTAAAAGGTTGATGTGTAGTTTGGACTCCGATGGAGACCAGTGACCGCTGATTGTCAGATCGTTGGCATGAGCTCCCAACCCCATGAGTGAGGCATCCGTCACTACTGTAATCTCTGGCCATGGTTGCCAAAACTGCTCTCCTTTTAGGATATTCTCTGTGCACGTCCACCACAGAAGATCCTGCCGAACTTTGTTCGGAATCTGAAGAAAATCCGTCATTTGACCTGAGTACTGGGACCATTGAGTCTTTAGAGCCCATTGAAGGGATCTCATCCTCAGGCGTGCCTCTGGCACTAGGAAGATGCAGGATGCCATGAGGCCCAGCAACCTTAAAAAGTCGTAGGCCTGGAGACTTTGGGCATTTCGGAATTTGGAAACCATCTGAAGAATGTCTTGAGCCCTCGACTTGGGAGGCGAGCTCTTTCCCAAGGATGTGTCTAATAAAGCCCCTATGTACTGGAGCCGTTGGGAAGGTGTCATTTGTGACTTCTTGAAATTGAGGGAGAAGCCCAGTTTGTGGAGGGAGTGGCAGGTGACTTTCAGATGATCCAGTGCTTGTTTGGCAGAACATGCCCTGATCAACCAATCGTCCAGGTAGGGCTAGACATGAATCCCCCCCTCTCCTGAGGTGCGCTGCCACCACTACCATTTACTTGGTGAAGACCCTCAGGCGGAGGTCAATCCAAATGGCAGGACTCGAAACTGATAGTGCGAGTCGCCAACTACGAACCTCAGGTATTTTCTGTGCTGGAAATGAATTGGCACATCAAAATAAGCATCTTGGAGGTCCAATGACACCAACCAATCCTGAAGTTGCAGGGTCTTAAGGATCTGAGAAAGAGTAACCATCTTGAACTTGTCCTTCCTGAGGAGCTGGTCAAGCCTCTCAAGTCCAAGATGGGTCTCAGTCCTCCACCCATTTTGGGGATTAAAAAATAAGGGGAGTACCATCCCTTGTTTCTCTCCGCTACAGGTACTGGTTCTATAGCACATTTCTCCAGCAGGGATAGAACTTCCTGATGTAGGAGCGGGTCTGAAAACTTCAAAGGGTGTCTCCCTGGTGGATTTCTTTGATGTTGCGTTAGAAAAGGAAGGCAGTAACCTTGGGATATTATTTCTAGAGCCCAAACATCTGAAGTAATGGCTCGCCATTCTTGCAGATGCTGTGACAGTCTGCCTCCCACTGGTGTCTTGTGATGCAAATCCTCAAAGCGGTTTTGTGTCGGTTGCTGCAGCCGCTGATGGCAAAGAGGCTGCAGCTGGAGTTGGCTTTGCACGTTTTCCTTGTCCACCGCAAGTGGTCTTTTTTCGGCCCCTTTGACTGGCCATTCCTCTCACCTTTCCATATGAGGAGTAGTAACGATAGGATCATCCCCTCCAAGATTGTCCTGGTGCACGAAAAGGCTGAGGTTGCCCAATAGCAGCTCCTAAAGACTTGGCAGCTGCTTTTGAGGTCTGCAACCTCTCAAGGCTCTCATCAGCCTTGCTGCCAAAAAGTGGAGACCCGTCAAAGGGCATGTTCAGAAGGCGGTTCTGTACGTCTGGTGCGAAACCCGGCTTCTGTAACCACGCAAATCTGCGCATTACCGTGCTAGTAACCATGGACCTGCTCACACCATCTGCAGTGTCCAATCCAGATTGAAGGGATTCCTGCATGGCCTCCTTTCCATCTCTAGCAATGGCTAGGAATACTTCCTTTTCGTCCCCCTCTGGTATGTGCTCTGCCACCATTGCAATGCACTCCCACGGAGTGTACGAAAGCTTTGCCAAGGATAATGTGGAATTGGCTGATTTTAACGCCATACTGCCAGCTGAAAATACCTTGCATGCCCAGCCATCCACACGGTTGTTGTCCCTGTCCAGAGGGATAGAAGGGTACGCCATTTTATTTGAAGCTGTGGCTGCCTGGACCACCAGACTCTCGGGAGTGGGATATTTAGACAGATAGCCTGGGTCGCTACTGGCAGGGCGGTATTTTGAAGTAAGGGATTTATTCACTGGAGGAATAGAATCTGGAGTCTCCCAATTTTTGCCCACCCTATTTTGCAAGGCTACATGGACGAGTAGGATTGGACCTTCGGTGGGACCATGGTCCAATATATCGGTCAAATCATCCTGGATGAATTGGGTTGGTGGTCTAGCCCATCCTAAATAATCGACCACTTTTGTCATTAGTTGACGGTATGAGGGACTGGCATGCTCCCCTGGTTCTGGCCTGCCAAAATCTGTTTCAGGAGATGTATCAATGCCACTTGCATTATGTAATGATGCCACCAGGTCCCTCATCTTGCTTTCTTCAGAAATCAGGCATTCTGGAACATTTGGGATACCATATTCCAGTCAAAAAAGGTACATTCTCCTCATCAGATCTCTCCTGTTCCTCAAAAACTGAGGTCAGGGACTTGAAAAATTCCTTCCTAGGAAGAGGTTTAAAAACCTTTTCTGGGAGAGGTGTGTTAGTGGAACCTGAAGGCATTATAGGCTTTGCAGCATTCTCTTTTCCTTTTACTGGCTGAGTTGGCTGAACTGGAGCCTTTGGAACCTTTGATGTCAAGGGCTTCAGGGTCGACGTCGACAAAGGCGTAGATGGCATTGATGGCACCGACGAAATAGTGGTCGTCGACGGAGCCGGCTTCGAGGGCGTTGAGGCGCTCTTCAAAGATTTGCCCTTCAAGGTGCGTTGGGTTTCGGACGGCGTCGGTGACCTCGAGCAGTCGAATCGACTCGACTAGAGCGGTCTTTTTCGCTCAGCGTCCTGGAAGGTTCTCGATCCTTCCTTCTTCGATCACCCGGGCTCGAGGGCACGCGAGTGTCGGAGCGATGACACTCCCGGCCGGCTTCCGAAGAAGGCGTGGACCGATGCTTTGCTTTCTCGAACACCTCCATCATTTTAACTCTGAATGCTTCCCACTCTTCGAGGAATAATGTTTTGTGGGGCATTTCATTATTTTTGGGGATTCGTCCAAGGACGAGGTGGAGTGGGACCTGTGGCGTCTTTTCCTCGATTTTTTCATCGAAGACGACGAGCGATAGGAATTGCTTCGGGACCTAGACCGATGTCTTTCGCGTTGAGGAGACTTCTCCTCCCGGGACCTCGACTCGACGCTAGAGGTTTTTCGGTCGGATTTACGACCTACCTATAGTTTTACATTTTTTGAAACCCGATCACGGGGTCGTAGTCCGCGTCAATGACGAGGACATATCGATGTATATCAGTATTATTCACTGCGTCACAGAACTCAAGGCACGCCGAATCTCCGGAGCAACATGCACCGTGGAAAAACGGAACTGAGGCCAATGGGCGCCGCGCATGCTACTTGTATACCCGATGACGTCACCCTCGACGGAGGCCTTCGAGGGACCATCGACTCAATGACATCGACGCACAGTGCCCTCTGCCGAATTTTTTTCTGAAGCGGCTGAAGCTGGATGGAATACATACATCTAAGATGAGGAATACGTTGGAGGACAAAATCCACTCAAATATAAACATCACTAATTAGAATAAGCATAACAATGATCACAGTTACATTGAATGCAATAGCCCTGTTGTCAAGATGTATCTCAGTGGGGGCTACGTTCCTTGCAAAGACTTCTCAGCATGAGTCTTCGGTTACTGTGAGAGTCTAGGGCAGGGGGAACCAACCCGCATCCTTCTCCCCAGTGGGGTGACATTTGCTCCCGAGAGCATTGGCTGCGTAACACATTTCCCAATGGGTGAGCACTACTTGTTTGTGACTGGCATCTCCTGTGTCCTGTTAAAACACAATATGTTCCTGGCCATGCCTGGGTCCCCAAAGTCAATTCCCCGTACCCAATTCCTTCCCAACTGTCTCTATCAGGGTTAGGACTAACTTTGTTATGGTCAAGAGTTCAGATACAACAACACTACAATGGAACTGCTTATGCAAAGAGCCCCCTCGGCAATCTGTTCATGACCATATTTAACCCCTTGCTCACAGGTGAGTGGGGAACCGGATGTTCTGTTATCAGGCCGGACTTTACTATGCACCCCTGTTACCCCTGGGGTTTTGGCATGCAGCCACTCTACCACATTATTCCTGTAATGCAGTCTGGCAGCCTTCTCCACCCGGCGGTATCCCACTGTTGGAACCGTAAAGATCAAGGATTTGCTTGGTGGACAGAGCTGGCTCACTAATGGTGACCGTTTGTAGGGGCATTAGGCCCCCGAACCCCTTCACATACCGACAATTCAGGCCTGGCCAGATGAAGATAATGCTCTGGCCAGTACTTGATGGGGGGCAGGGGTACAGGGACTATAGAGACCACAAAGACTGCCACACTCATGTAAGGCCTGCAAGTAGTTGGGGGCAAACTGCTTCGCCCCTAATCGTGATTGCTCAATATTGAGCTTGGGGCGGTCATCTAAGAGCTGATCCCCCAAGGCACACTCAAAGCAAGCCCATATCTTCATTAGTTAGGCTAGTGGCCTTCTCACTTTCGGTGGAGGCTATAATGTTGATTGCAGTGCATATGCCCCCCTGGGGTCCAAGCTGACCGGGACATTGTGTGCATTGAAAGAGCCCAAGAACTGGTGAGTTTCACTAATCAAAACTGGACTCCCTCCGAGGTACATATCGGGTTATTTGGACTGGGCACTGCAGCACCTATTGAGGGCCTGGGGGTACAGTTGCCATTATCCTCTTGACAGTCCATTGTTTCCTTTAGATATGGGCACTGGTGCAGTCACAGGATCGCGTTCAGGCACTGCCAGCATGGCGAGGGTTGACATAGCAAGTTAGACTAGTGTGGCTTTGGCAGCAGTTATTGAGCAGGGAGGGGTCGATGATAAATATAATATTTATTTTATACTCTATGTTGTTGCTCCCCTCTCCCCACACTTTGGCTCTCATCTCGTCTGCCGAGCAGCAAAGCCTGCACAAGTCCTACGGGCTCTCGTCCTTGTTTCCCCCGTTTAGGGCTTCAGTGCCTCCCAATGCTTTGGCGTATTGGGGCGGGGAGTTGGGGAGGGGAGCAATGTCTTCCTGGAGGTTGCTGCGTGAGAGAAGGGGGAAGTCTAAAATGGTATGCCTCCTCAAGCAGGGAGGCTATGCCGCTAGCAGGAACTCCCTGTGGCACAAACTCCCGTGCCCTTTCCCCCTCGCGGGCGGTGTCAGGAACTTATGTTGAATCCAGGTGGGGCGGGGCTCCTCAGCAGCGGCAGTGGCAGCACCAGTAAGCAATGCAGGGTGTCTCCCTACGGCACAAACTCCCGCGCCCTTTCCCCCAATAGGGTTAGGATAATGGGGTGGCACCTGGGGTGGCCAATCAAATTCTAGGGATAGCACATGCCACACCTGGACACGCCTCTGTAATGCACACATTGCAGGCAGGACATGCGCTTGGGCAGGGTGGGTAGGAAAGGGTATTGCAGCCCATCGCGGTCCGAATACATAGGGGACACGTGTCCCATAGTCACATATGCAATGGACCCCATCACTCGCATAGGTGGAGAAGAGTGGCCCGCTGACACATATGGGTGCTGGGAGTACGCTGCTGGGGATAGTCCTTAAAGGACCGTCCTCTGCATTGCTATCATTCTCTATTTCTAACCCTAGAAAGGCAACTAGGTATAGGTTTAATGTGCACCTGCCCTCTGCCGTTCGGGCCATAGGAGCTATCCGGTGATTGTTTAAGAGCCAGTAACAGAGCCAAGCGTCTTCTGTACCCACTGTAGAGGTCGGTAGGCAACCTGAATGCTGCAGGACCTACCCTTCCAGGCTCAGCTCAGCCTTTCATCCTAAGGAGACTCATACAATCAGAACCACTGATTTTCTTTCTCATAGCAAACAGGGTTCCTCGAATCTGCCTCTAGCTAAATACCCCTGTTCTGCCAAGTAAAGTCATACCAGGTTTCAGGCTTCTCTGTGTGAGCCCATGCAGGCGAGACTCTTTACTTGAGTATTTTTCTTTTTTTGAACATAAAAGGATCTTCAAAAATATTTGTATTCATTTAAGAACAGGGTCCTGTTTTGAGCAGGAACGACTTATACACTTGGTGAAAACCGAGAGCAGAGGCGGTGTCATCTTTAACATTGAGAGCCTTAGGGCAGTATTTGCATATTTACACATTACATCGAGTAGTCCTGAGGGCAGGATGGTGGGTTACATAGAGTAATCCTGAGGGCAGGATGGTAGGTTACATCGAGTAGTCCTGAAGGCAGGATGCAGGAGAGGTGGGTTACATCAAGTAGTCCTGAGGGCAGGATGCAGGAGAGGTGGGTTACATCGAGTAGTCGTGAGGCCAGGATGCAGGAGAGGTGGGTTACATCGAGTTGTCCTGAGGGCAGGGTGCAGGAGAGGTGGGTTACATCGAGTAGTCCTGAGGGCAGGATGCAGGAGAGGTGGGTTACATAGTGCAGTCCTGAGGGCAGGATGGAGGAGAGGTGGGTTACATCAAGTAGTCGTGAGGGCAGGATGCAGGAGAGGTGGGTTACATCGAGTAGTTGTGAGGGCAGGATGCAGGAGAGGTGGGTTACATAGTGCAGTCCTGAGGGAAGGATGCAGGAGAGGTGGGCTACATCAAGTAGTCGTGAGGGCAGGATGCAGGAGAGGTGGGTTACATCAAGTAGTCCTGAGGGCAGGATGCAGGAGAGGTGGGTTACATAGTGCAGTCCTGAGGGCAGGAGGCAGGAGAGGTGGGTTAGGGGGTTAGCGCCAACTGAACCAAAAGGCCTGTTAGCGTGAAGTAGTTTAAAGCATATTCATAAACCAGTCCACTAGGGAACATAAAAAACAGTTAAAGATTGGGAAACTGTTTTGAGTAAAATTCTATCTAAACGAAGTCAGTTTGAATAAGTTCAGAGGTTTTGGAAAGTTTGGAGCTGAATCTAATTTGAAAGGCTCCAATGCTAACCGTGAAGCTCAAATGCATAACCCATCTGGTTGAAAAACCAACGTGGAACTGATGGCAGCCTTTTCTGTTACCATTTACGACCGTTTGATTATTTTTTTGGTTTTAATTGCTTATTGGATTGCATTGTTATATTTGGCGCTTATACTGGGCCAATCTGATGTGAAATGATACAGTTCTATGTGTCTATGGTAAAAAAAGGTTTGCGCCAATTTGAGAGAGAGCGAGAGAGAGAGAGAAAGAGTGAGATGAGCAGTGCCAATGTGAGAAAATGGAAAGGAACCGGTTTGCAAGAGCTCAGTGGTGGGAGTGCAGGGTTGCACGTTATTTTGCCTTGTAAGGCCTACTCCTCTCTTCCCAAACTAACCAACTCCACTCTAAAATCTTTAACCATTTACTCTACACACGCAGATCACCCACAAATGGCCTGATCCGTTAGCACATCGACACTAATAAAGCCATGTCTAAGCGCTCGTCTATAGCTCCGTCACATTCTCCCAAATCAGTGGCTAAGCAGACCCAAAGCACTGGCGTCGATCAGATCTTGGGGTGTTCCCTAGGGATAACATACTCCCAAGTCTCTCTGCCAAACCCACAGATAGCAGTTCAGCACACAGGCACCGGGTGCTTCCCACCTGCACCCATCAGCACCACAGGTTGTCCCCCTGCCTCTCCCATCATCCCACAAATGAGGCCCTCATTCTTGCTGAGCCAAGTTCAGCGAGGCGAATACACTTACAAACAGTGGACCAGCGTACAGGCTCTTTGGGGCCTGCGGTGGAGATGTCAGTATGGGGTAGGCATGGTCCTGCCGGCACCGGCTGCGTGGGACGCAGCAAACAAACGGCTTATGAGAGGGGTGATCTAATGATGCTACATGCCCGTTTATTTCCCTCTTCTAGTTACCTCTAATACCCCCCCCAGCCCCCCCCCCAAGTCTTGATTGAGAGATGCCACCTTGTGAGATCGTTAAATTGCCCTGCTCCTTCTTGACGGCATTTCGTCCCGAGCATGCGTTTTTATTTGCTACAAACATTTACCGCACCCCTTTGCAGTCTGCAATCTGTCGATCCAGTTTAATGCCCCTCTGGGCGTGGGGGGGGGGGCAATGAAGTAACTATGGCTCTCATGAAGGCTGATCATGCCCTCCTGACCCCTGCTTCCAAGCAGGAATATTCTGCCCCGCTTATAGTCCGCCATGCCAAGGACATCAAACTTTTGGCATCCCGATTATTCTATCAAGGATTCTTTACTCTGCCGTTTTACCTTTTCTTCTGCGGGACCCCTGGCAAGCCCATTGACTCGCATGTGTTGAGTCCTGACCACATGGGATCCCATACTGAGGTAGTCCTGACAGCGGAGGGGCCACTTTGGGTTCGGATTTTGTTTGACTCCACTGGTCTCTCTGAGCTGTAACGCCTCTACATGGCATCGTCTGGGGCTGAATAGAATTCTACTGTCGCCCATTCTTCTGTCTGTTCTTGGTTTGTGATATGCCCATTCCCTTCCTGTTCTAGAGCCAAGAAGCCTCATTGGGGCATACGAGTGCTCCGTAAAACAATACATCAATCTATCCATCCATGCACTTTGAGGCTTGGTTTAACTCATACTCAGAGTTCACTTAGTAGGGGCTCAAGTCACCTGGGCCACCGCAGGCAAGGGGCTATGTTGCCCCAGTCCTTAAAATAAGGCTAGGTTTGTGGATTGTAGAGCCCATGTGGCAGCCCCCTGCCCCCGCCACCCTTCACCCTTGTGTCCTTCTACTGGTGGTCTAGATTTTCCTTAATGCAGCAAAGACCTTGCAATTGTTTCGAAGGAATTCAAGTGTTATTTTAATGTTCCGAACCCTGATCGGAGTCAACCTCTTCAAGGCTGGCACAACCCTCAAAAGAAACGCCCCAGACGCCAAACAGCAATTCCACAGAAGTCACTCGGCATGCAGGCACAGCACAATGTAGCTTCCCTGGGCGCAGAGGCATTAGCTCGCTAATAGGCACAAGCAGGGCACCTGCTACGATGCCCACAGTGCATCATGCCCCAGAGCTTGCAACAAGTCGCCCCTTGCCACAAATCACTGCATTGCATCCTGCAGTACAGTCTGGCCAGGGAACAGGCTGACACTGAAAGGTTCATGTTGCCTCCGATTCATCGATAAATAGATCATGTGTTAGATATTAGAAGGGCTAGAGATAGATAATAGATACACGTGTAATGTTATTAGGATGTATACTGTGCTCCGCTGCCATGTGCATGGTCTCCAAGGCATCAATATGGTATTAAATAGCATACAGATAGGATCCATAGATAAATAGAAATCGATGTTCCCCATTACATATGTAGATGGATATATAGGTACAGATGTAGTAGCCAGAGAGATAGTATTGGTATTTGATTCGCTTTTGAAGCGCTTACACCCAAGTGCTACATACTGAGTGAATTGGTACAATAGTAGTTATGATGCCAAGTTAACAATTGAAGAAAATAGAAAGAAGCAAAAAGAGAGGGAGGAGAACCATAAAAGATGAAATGTAAAGGTAAGCCAATGATACTGTACAAATGAAGGGCAAAATGAAACGTTTGCAAGACTAATGCCATTAAACACTCTGAAGGACTAACAAGGGGGAAATAGAGGAGCCTTTGAGGGCTTCAAAAGGTGCAAGAAGATCAGAGGCATAGCATGCAAAAGGCACCAGAAAGACAATGAAGCACTGGGGCACAGGCAGTTTCAGGCAGTGAACGATGATCCACAAAGCAAAGTTACTACTGCATAAAATAAAGGCGACCAGGCTGGGCGGCCACGCCACCAAATGGCCCCAGACTAATAGAAGGCACGCTCAAGTGGCCAAATAATAGGCCCAGGACCCAGACCGGCCGGACAGCTGACACCGGCCATAGGCTATGCCGATATGCAGCAGCAGAAGGGAAGCAAAGGGTCACTCTGATCCTCTCACCCAGGACACCAATCCATTAGCAGCTAGAGAGATAGATAGTAGATACAATCAGAGGGATAGAGAGATCGATATCTATATAGCTAAATACAGAGATATAGATAGATACAAAGAGATAGACAACCAGTGAATAGATAATGCATATAGAAAGATATCGAGCGATACATGGAGATACACAGATAGATAGATAGATAGATAGATAGATAGATAGATAGATAGATATACAGATATACAGATAGATAGATAGATAGATAGATAGATAGATAGATAGATAGATAGATAGATAGATAGATAGATAGATAGATAGATAGATAGAAAGGGATACGTACAGACAGAAAGATCGATTTATAGATAGATACCAAGACACAGATAGCTAGCGTAGAAAGATAATAGAGACAGCCAGACAGACAGGCAGATAGACGGATAGATGCCCAGCGACCCCACCAATGAGAACGCATTTAGGTTCCCTGCAGTTATTGTCTGTGAAGAGATCAGCTGAGACGC
The DNA here is from genome assembly GCF_040938575.1 of Ambystoma mexicanum. Lineage (NCBI taxonomy): Eukaryota > Metazoa > Chordata > Amphibia > Caudata > Ambystomatidae > Ambystoma > Ambystoma mexicanum. The sequence continues at coordinate 1,486,220,497 of NC_090929.1, forward strand.
TCAACTCTTTTAAATCAAAATCGACTTTAAGAGCCACATCCCCCATGACAAACCTGCCGGCCTTGGCTGTGCACCTCCGTCACCGCAAAAGCCAAACAGTCCGCAATGCTTAACACGCCGCAAAAACAGCTCCCAGTGAAACAGTCCTGCTGCTTCCGCCTCGTGAATACTGTCCGTCACCGGAACTTAAAATCTTGCCAGAGCAGCAATCACGTGGCCGCCGGGGAAACGTTCATTCAGGGGCAAGGGGAAGATTTAGAAACCCTTTACTGCTTGAAACAATTCAGTAACACTCCCCCAAGAAGCTTTTACGGAGGGTGGGGGCTAATCGAGAGCAGAGCTTGCATGTGTGCAGAAAGATACTAACCTTCTAACCCAAGACAGCCTCTGAAATAAACCAAAAGGAACTGATGAAGACGGATCGCCATTAACAAATAAGCGACAGGCCGGCTTCTCATTGGTTGCCCAGGATGGACATCACGTGTGCGTGTACCAGCCAATGATGCGCCTACATGGTCTAGCACAGTTCTCTCAAGCCTGCTGCTGCCTGTCAATGTGGACCAGCGATCTTAGGTCCCAAATCAACTCTATTTCAAAAAATGGGACTTCCCTACACACAGACTATGTGGCAACCTGCTTAGCCATGGGTGCAAATGGAGCTGCTTAAGTGACAACTTGCGACCAAAAGAAACTGCACAGAAATGGAGAGAAGGTGAACCCCCCACGAGTTGGTACAGTCAAACATCACCCCTACTATTTTCACATATACATGGAACCATCCAAGCACATCCACACTGACATGGGGGGTGGGGAAGGGAGCCGGGGCGGGGGTTTTGGGGGTCACTCCAAGCCCAAGGCCCACACTACCCGTTTTATCTGATAATATGTCTGTCCTGTCCTGGCCCCTGGTTTATGTTTCCATCTTCCACTTAAACATCTGGCCTTCAAGTCACATTCTCTCAACCCATTGTCAAGGACCCATGTCCTCCACTCTGTTATCAATGGGACATTTTCTAAGCACTTTTGAGCAACAATGCATCGCTTTCCTGTGAATTCTATAAATAAATAAATAAATATGGACGAAGAAAACGCTATGTTACAAAGACTGCATTGATCTGTGAAATAGCATTTTGAACAGCGTTGTAGATAATCTTGAACCCAATAATGACCCGCTTTTTTCTGTCTTGAGTTAAACCTGCCACCCAGAGCTTCATTTTATTTCAATCCGCTGATCTTTAATCAAAAACATACGTTTTGTTTTTAAAAGTGCAAGTATAGTAAAAATGAAAGCAAAATTAATAAAAATGAACTTCCTCTTGAATATACTTTGCAATCATTTTGACCTATGAACTCTCTAAGTAGACACTGCAGATTTGCAGTGTGTAGCACAGATTGCAGGGGAAGTCTCTTGTTGCATGATGATGCGTCTCCTCCCGCGAGCAGATGCAATAAAAATCTTTCGTGCGCACCTCTTTCTAGTTTCCCATCCTCTGCCTTAGTGTGCACTCCTTTCTAGTTTCCCATCCTCCTCTGCCTTAGCACGCACTCCTTTCTAGTTGCCCATCCTCTGCCTTAGCGCGCACTCCTTTCTAGTTTCCCATCCTCTGCCTTAGCGCGCACTCATTTCTAGTTTCCCATCCTCTGCCTTAGCGCGCACTCATTTCCAGTTTCCCATCCTCTGCCTTAGTGCGCACTCCTTTCTAGTTGCCATCCTCTGCCTTCGTGTGCACTCCTTTCTAGTTTCCCATCTTCTGCCTTAGCGCGCACTCCTTTCTAGTTGCCCATCCTCTGCCTTAGCGCACACTCCTTTCTAGTTGCCCATCCTCTGCCTTAGCACGCACTCCTTTCTAGTTGTCCATCCTCTGCCTTAGTGCCCTTTCTTGGTCAGTATCACTGTTTCACCGCATGACCTGCCTCCTCGCTAGTTGTCCTGTGGTTGCCCCACACCCTCTGCACGCCCTCCCGCACCCCCACACCCAATGCCTGTATCATACTGCTGCTTGGTCCCCAAATTAGGCCCAGTAGCTGCCGCGCTCCTCGTCCCACGTGTCGGCTGCTAGCAGCTGGATCTTAGCTAGACTTCCTTCATTCTAACTTAGGGTATGTGAAGACAATGGCTGTCTGGGATTGAAACCCAGGTGGGGTTTTACTTGCCCAATTATAACTGTACTGTTCAAAAATGGAAAACAGTGATTCTTTTCAAACGTGCAATAGGAGTGTGAAAGAGAAGAGGCCTTGGGAGTTTGGGGGTTGTGGGGTGGAAACACTCAATTGCCAATATGGTCGACCTAAAAGAACACATTGAGCAGAGGGTTAAAAAATAATCCGGGGGAGGGGGTGTAAGCAAGGTAAAGCGTGGAAGTACGGGCTGGAGGCCACTCCTTTCCCCATGAAGGGCATGGACAAAATAGAACGTGGCCAGAACCGCTACATTTAGTCAACCTTACTGACAAAAACAATTTTAAAAAGAGCTTTGTACCTGGAAACCAGGGACGTCATTTCACCAAAATGCCAGGGGTAGCGGAAGGGACATCACACAACCCTTGACCCTTGATGACATCACAGGAAGTGATGTAATTTGACCCCACCCCGAAGTGATATCGCGGGAAGTGACAGAACACAACCTTTGAACCGTTGACAAAACAGGAAGTGGCATCACATAGCATTGTACACTACAAAAAATATGGTTACAATAGCACTATAATGCATATCATTAAGATCATTGTGTATAGGCCCATATTACCAAATTACTGTGAATGCAAGCAGACGTCCAAGGCCAAAGAATAATGATGTGTTATTATATAGCACTTACACTTAAGCGCTTTATATATAGAAAAAATATACACCCAATATCACCCAACCTGTGTTGGTACTCATTTATCGTCCTCAGAAGGATACAAGGTTGAGTTGAGGCGCTTAAGAACAGACTAAATCAGTGACTCACCCCCTGAAGTGGGCCTGAAATAAACCTTAACGAGTCTAGCATTTATTGTATAGAATTCCAGAAAGACACATTATTTGGTATTCCTATTCTTTCTTATTTAGGGTCAGTGCTGAAAGTGTTAGACTTGTGGCACTCCTGTTCTTATTTTTCTTCTTTTTTTTAAGGGGCCTGAATAAGAAAGCCAGCCACTCCAGCAGTAAAGAGCCACATGGTTCTGGCCACAGCCCAGAAGCTTGCATTACAACATTTAAAAAAAAGAAAAATCCTTTCTTTTTTTGGGGTTTCATTTTTTTTTTTTTTAGAGGTCGCAAGGGAGACCACAGAGGTCGCAAGGGAGACCTCAGAGGTCGGAAGGGAGACCTCGGAGGTCGCAGTTTCGACCTCTGGTGACCCCTTAATGGTGTCCCTGCTGGAAACGTCCGCAAGTCCAAGGAATGAGAGTGGCCTGTAGAGGATGGCTCATTGGAGGGAAAGCAGCTCAGTTGCATACAGACATCTATGTATGTAGTGCCAGATCACTGCCCTTGCAGCCCTGACATGTCCGCTGCACTCTTCCTCTGCCCACTGCATGCTTGTGTTATCTTATATGATGTTTTTTATTTTTTTATTTTATTTATTTTTTTACAAGTATATACAAAAAACAACATCATAGTACAGAGGAACAACAAGGAAAAGAAAAAAAAAACGGAACAAAATCATTGAACATGTTCCAAATCTTTTCATATGAAGACAACTTACATTTCAATTTGTAGATCATTTTTTCTGTTCTAGGCAGGCTATGCATTTCTTGAACCCATTCCTCAAATGACGGATGGATCTGACCTTTCCTTCCTCGAAGGATCAACCTTTTAGCAACAATGGTTGCTCTAAAAAGCCATTTCTTGAGGGGAGAGCTGACATGATGTGATGTTGTGTTGATATGCTTTTGTATTGTGCCGAATGGCCACTGTGGTAGCTTCAAAGCACCAAAGCCTTGTCCATGGCATATTATGAGAACGGGCAATGTGGAACTCAAGTCCTTATTGTCCTGTTTTCATAAGTCATTCAAGCATCCTCTATTCCACACCCTTTAGTGATGGGTGGAAACACAGATGCCCAATGGCGTAGACAGGGCCTGAGTGGGCGAGGCCCACCCAAAATATGTGAATGCCCACTCAGCCACGCTGTGTTGGCATTTACAGATGTTAATTTCACTGAGGTGGGCCCAACTACATTAGCTACATTAGCCCAACTTGTTAGACAATCCTGGGTACGCCTCTGCCAACGTGAGCTGTACACAGGGGTGTTGCTAGGTCTGGAAAAGATCCAGGGCTACGCTAATGTCAGGACTCGCTAGACTTTTGGACTTCTATTCAAACTACAACCAAAAGACCAGGGGCTATAACCCCCCCCCCCCAGTGATGCCCTTCTTGGCTGTGCAATGAGTGTGCCAGGCCACAGAGACCGTGGCACCTTGTTGGCTTGGCTCCCCAAGGCCATCCCTTCCAAGCATGTCAGATCGATGGAGCACTAGAGCGGGTGGCGGGGGGGGGCACGATGTATTGTGCTGTGCTGCAGGGTTCAAGTCCTAAAAATTAAAGTGGGGGTACTCATCAACAAACGCATGAGATGTGACGTCGCCAGGAATTTGCATATCAAGGCGAAATATGCACATTTCATTAAATTGGCTTTGCATAACCACCCACATTGAACAGGACGAATGGCGTTTGCCTTCCATAAAATAAACACAAAACCAAGACAGGATATTTTCGCCTAATAGTGTTTTTGAAAACGTTAAAAGGTGTGCATGTTTTAAACTCTAAGAACCAGTACAAATGTTTTCTCTGGAACTTGCAGTACCGAAATGGGATATTTCACCTTTAGTTGTTTGTCATTTTTCATCAGGTTATATAGTGCAGCGGTGAAGTGTTCAGCCTACAAACCTGATGAATGCAGTTTCATCCCCGAGGGCGGCTTTAATTCATAAATTCAAAGAGGACATCCAATGTTTCTCTTTTAGATAGAGGGGACTGAGTCCCACCTCTGAATAAAGTGAGTGGACTCCGTCCCCCCGCGTGTACCCTCGACTTGAGCTCTGCTCTGCTGGCAGAGATTGCGTTGCGTTCCCCGCCGAGGCCTCCGCTCGCTCCTCCTGCCTGGCAGCTTTAACACAAATCACCACATTATTAAAGCCCGCTGCCGGGGAATAATAAATCACGCAAAGCGGGTCAGGGAGAGCTGCCGCCGCAACTGGGAATACACCGCGCCTAGCGGTGGCAAGCGATGCCCTCCTTGCACCAGGCCGCTGGCAGCAGCAATGCTGGCACCGCAGAGCCCGTCGCTGCACTTCGGGGTCTTGGCTTTGTGCGCCTCTTCCAGTTTGGTGCTCGAATTATTTTCATTTGCACCAATGTCTCACACACGTACAGGTGCTCTTGCCTGGTTATTAAAAATGTGTATTTCGTGCCCTGCTGAGATATTTAGGAAATGAATGCATTTTTTTGTTTATTTGCCCTTTAAACTGAAGTTACGTGAACTATTTAGTTTGAACAAATATTGGCTAATCAATATGAGTTCTCAATTTATTGAATGGAGGTAGGAGTGTTCCGGTCGTGTCACGCTTCCAACTCCTCAGCCCGAGTTTTGCACCGATTCTCAAACTGGGGCATTAACAATGAAACCTCGACCCCAATCATCCTTGCTAGTGCCCCCTTCTGTTATCTTCCTACACACATGAGAGTTATTTGGATATTTAAAAAGCTCTGTCACCAGAGGTAC